>NC_071354.1:87802821-88417321 GCF_943734655.1 Sabethes cyaneus
CTGCGTTACGCCGAAAATTATTAGCATACGCCGCCGCACGAAGCTAACAATGTTCAAAACCATTATTAGACCGGTAGTTCTTTATGGACTTGAAGCCGTGACGCTGCTGACGGAGGACATACGCGCCCTTGCCGTGTTTGAGCGGAAAGTGCTGCGGACGATATTTGGCGGAGTACAAACGGAAAGCGGAGAGTGGCGGAGGCGTATGAATCACGAGCTACAGGCACTGCTTGGGGAGACTCCCATCGTACATCTAGCGAAAGTTAGCAGGCTACGGTGGGCCGGACACGTCGTAAGGATGCCGGACGACAGTGCGACGAAAATAGTCCTCTTCAACAACCCCACCGGCACCAGGAACAGGGGGGCCCAACGTGCACGATGGCTCGACCAGGTCGAAAACGATTTGCGACTTCTGAGACGACTAGGAAATTGGCGACGAGTGGCCCAAGACCGAGTTGAATGGAGACGAGTGCTTGAAACAGCACGAGCCACCCCGGCTCTATGCTGCTGAAGAAGAAGAATTTTCTGCGTTTACCACAGCTATTTGCAATTTAGCAATTTAAACCATCAGTTGGTCGTTATTGCCTCCCCCACTGCACTCCTCCTTGCTTGACAAGCATAGTTTCAGTGTATTTAGTAGGTACAGGATAATTATTATTAAAAAACGTATTTGCGTAGGACTCGTAAAATTGCTGCAAGGTACAATATTATTCGATTCCTTTTAATTCATATAGGTTAGATGCTCGAGTAGTTGTGGTAGTACCTATAGTGGTAGAAACTTTAAATATTCCGTTATTTTTGCAGATTTTGGTACAGTTTGACAAGTCTCGATATACCGGTTCCAGTTTCATTTGGTAAGTATCAAACGTCACACGCAGTGCCTTGTAAGTCGCAAGGACCTGCATTGTGTCGTCGTCCCGCCAGTAAAAACAAAATTAGATTAAACTTCTCGGTCGGTGGTTCTACAGTAGACGAAGGAAGAGGCACAGTTTGTGTCTAAAAATAACCCAACCCATGTCGCTAGCTTAATAAGGGGGGTTTGCAGTCTCCTTTTGTCCAGCACCTCTGTGGTGAACACACGGTGTTCAACACTGACAGTAACACAATGTTGCTGTTTGGTAACACAGAAGTAACATTGTAATGTTACAAGGTTATCAAAATTTGACGTAACATTTATATAAAAAAATGGTAGCATTGTTACGTTAAAATGTTACCTATAGGTTATGTAACAATAACATTAAGTTTGTTACATTACAAACTCAATGTTCTTGTTACATAACCTACAGGTAACATTTTAACGTAATAATGCTACCATTTTTTTATTTAAATGTGACGTCAAATTTTGATAAAAGTTGTAATGTTACACATTTAATGTTATTGCTACATAACCTACAGGTAACATTTTAATGTAACAATGCTACCATTTTTTTATTTAAATGTTACGTCAAATTTTGATAACTTTGTAACATTACAATGTTACTTAACAGCAACATTGTGTTACTTTCAGTGTTAACGTGCTATCCAAAGTAAGCTTTTTCCAGCCATTATGTTTCAACAGTGCTGGTCAATAACGGAGTGGCAGCACACGGGTGGCAGCCCATGCTTATGCTAATTTCAAGTCCAATTTCAATTCCTACTTTAAGTTCAGTTTCAATTCTATTTCATGTCATAGTTCATGTCTATTGCCAAGTCTTATTTCAACTTTGATTTAAGCCTAACTTCAAGTACAACCTCAAGTCCTATTTAAAGCTGGGACCCACTAATCAGCTCCCCGAGCAGGGTTTTAGAGCAAATTGAAAACAAAATTTGATATCTTGATGTAACGGATTTTGAATACTCGGTGTGATTTCATTTTGGTCGACTTAGCGGGTAAAATATCAAAATTGATTGCAAAAATTCCACGCCGTGAAATTAAATTAAATACTGCTTTTGCTATCAAAAATATCAAACGGAATACTAATCTTGCTGTTACACAATATTAATAGGAAAGCAGCATTAGTTATCATTTTACTATCATATCATCATCATTTTGCTATCATCATATAATTTGAATCAACCATTTTACTAGCAAAAATTTTAAGTGAGAATAGATTAATTTAAATATTGAATGTTTTCATACATCATATATAGAATCTTTCAATAAAAATGAAAGCAAAATGATAGCAAAGTCTGATACATCAAAAGTGTCATTTTGAGTTGGTAACAAAACATGTTTTCTATTTGATATCAACAGTAGAATATGTAATAATTTTGATATACTTTTGTTGTCAATCCTTGCTCGGGTCACCACTAGCATTTTAGCTGGAGAATGGTGCATTCACTAGGTTTTAAATATGCTAGCTTCCGGTAAATATAAATACTACTAAATAAACTACCAGCCACTAATTTTTAGAAATATTTTTCGGAAATAGTACAACTAACCGACGCGATTAACAATGGCCAATTTTATCAATTTGCAAGAAATCGCATGCTTGTTTTTTGTTATTATTTTCAAAAATTAGCGAGTTTATTCAGCGGTACTTTAATTTGTCGGAAGCTAAAGAAAACGCTAACATATCAAAACCTAAGTCGAAGACTTAAATAAATAAATTAAGTTTTGTCACATGGACATTTTTAGAAATATTTTGTTTGTCTTGCTTGTCAATTTCTAATCTTCCGATGATAAAATGTTCATGATAACATTTTATGTTGTTCCTGAGTTATGTCCGAAAACTCGGTTTTTTTTTCGGAATATTTGGACCTGATGCAAATATTCAGAATTCACGAACCAAATTCTTGTGAAAATGCATGTAAACTTTCGTGGCATATTCACGGATTACCGATGGACCTGAAAGTAGCCCGTCTCTTGCTGCTCCTGAAAAAAATCGAAAAAGAGCACGTAGCAAAACGTGACATATACTGGACAAATGGGATAGAAATAGAAGAAAAATGCAAGAGAAAAAAAACAACGAAAGAAACCGTGGAACAAATGAATGTAAAAAAGTGGTAAAGAAGAAAACGGGAGTCAGAAAGGGAAAACGAGATATAAAAAGAGGAGTGGCAAAATTAGATATGAGGCTATCTAATGGAGGGGTGCGGTTGTCGCTTAATTGCCCGAACACTCGAGTACCAACCGAAACAGTGAGGGTTGGAGTCCCACCTGGCACTGAACGACCCAATATATTTTTGGCCTCATATCGAAATTTCCCAGTTTCATCCAGTTTACTTCTCACCAAACGCTCCTCAACTTAAAAAATACATTGGACCGTGACAGAGTCAGAGGCAAGTAAAACAGATAAAAAGAGGAGACTGGACAGAAACAGAAGAAGAACGGGCGAGAAAAGAAGAAAACGAGCGAGAACATGAGGCAAACTTTACAGAAAAGGAGAACAAATGTAACAAGGAAAAAGCGGGATGGAAAAGGAAGAAAAGAAAAGGAGAAAATACGGTAGCAGGAAAATTGAGAAACGAGAACAGAAAAAGAAGAGAATGGATGCACAGAAAGGAAAACGGAAGACAAACGAGATAAAACGAAAAACAGAACATGACCGAAAAGGAGGAAAAGCGTCCTGTAATAAAGAACAGAATAACCGAACACAAAAAAAATAATAAAATGAAAGAAATTAACGGGACAGAAAATAAAAAAGCTGGAAAAGGGGAATAACGGAACATGAAAAAGAAAAACAGGCGCAAAATCAGGCTTGAAAAGGACGAAAAACGGCACAGGAAAAAAATTATAAAGAAAACAGTTTATAAAAAAAACAAAAACGAGAGAAAAGGAGGGAAAACGAAACAAGTAAAAAGAAGATGGAACAGAAAAACAACAAAAAAGTGACAGAAAAGGTAGGAAAACGATAAAGAAACAAATGTAAAACGAGACAAGAAAGGGGAAACGGAACAGAAAACAAGAAAAACCAAAATAGAAAAGAAGAATAAGCAGAGAAATAGGAAACGAAAAAACGGAAAAAAGATGTCAAATGGAATATAAAAGGAGAAAGATGGAACCAAATGGGAATGTGAGATGCGAATGAGATGAGAAAATAGGACAGAAAAAGAAGAAAATAAAAATAGGAAAAATGGACTAAAGTAAAAGGTTAAATTGCAGAGAAAAAGTTGAAATACGGGAGATAAACAAGGACCCAGCCAGCATTTTCGAATGTATAAAAAAGATAAAAATTAGCATTACGTACAGATATACATGCTAATAAATCGTATTTGATGCGCAAAATGGGCATGTCCGTACTATTTTGGAGGCGATATACGTGATTACGAATAATTTTGAGCGATACGACTATATTAGTATATATATACCTACAATAATATCCGATTAAGCGCAAGTCGCTCCGTACTACTATACGATTTTGTGCTGGAAATCGTATGTATGTCAGTTATTATTATTATAAACGATAGAAAATCAACTTGGTCCCACTTTATCCAGCTTTAGTTACGATTTCGAATTTGTTAGGAGATATTTAAGATAATTTTCGTACATTGATGCTAGCTGGGGAAACCGGAGAGCAAAAAAAGGGAGCCAAAAACAGAATAAACATGACTTGAAAAAAGGAAAAATCGGAGCATCTAAAAGAGGAAAAATGGAACAAATGAGACAACAAAACCAGAAGGGGAGTTAGAAAATGACGAAAACAAAGACCGAAAAGAGGAAAAAGAAATAGAAAGGAACACGGAAAAGAAAATTACACAAATAAGTGAAAAACAAGAGACCTAAAATAAGAAAGAACTAAAAATAAGAAATAACAGGAAGCAAAAAAGAAAAAACGAGGAAAAACGGAAGAACAAAGCAAAAAGTGAGAACCAAGAAAACGGAACAGAAAAAAAGAAATCAGTAGAAAAAGTGACAAAATGGGACTGGTAAAGAAAAAAATACGAACAGAAAAGAAGTAAAATGCGTGAGCGAGTAAGCCGAAATATGTCATGTCTAATTTCAAGTAAAACTTCGTGCCCATGATCAAATTCAAGTCTAATTTAATGTCCAATGTTCAAATCCAACAACTATTTTTTCACGAAAGTGCACTAAAAAGGAGCAAAAGTTTTGATTTTCATGCAAAAATAACTATTTGAAGAAGCACTATTACTAGTCGGTAGAGGACCAACTAGAACAAAACCCTCGATCGCTGGTCAAACACCGTCGGCGATCCTGAGGGTGTGCTTCACCTGCCTCCTTTGAAATGACTAGCGCGGCCGTGAGTAGCGTTCTTGCTCTCAGGGTCGGCTCTCACCCATGAATGCCGATCAAGATTTCGGATAATAAGTTTAACTAAATGAACAACTATCTTCACTTCCTTAAATCTACTTTTATTTGCCTCACCTACTCACACGTGCTTCGGTTGTATGATTGACGGGTGCCGGCCGGCCTTCCTGCTACTGGTTTTGCTGCTACTTGAGATGCTCCTGCTGGTAATGCTGCTACGGACAGTGACGCTACTGAGCCGCTGTTTCTGTCGCTCCTGGACGACTTCCGCTGTTTTTCGTGTTTTCAGGGAAGGGATTGGCCCCCGTTTGTACTTCCAGGTATAGACTGTCCAATAGTCACAGCAATGGGTGAACTTCCGGTGACTCAATGGTACAAAACCCACCCACAAGGTGATGCTTTCAGTATTTCCCGGATTCCAAAAAGCCCCAACTTCTGCATTCGCGCCTGCGGGGAATAATTTTCCTTCATGCCTCTTTCTGTGGCTCAGGATCCGACGGCCACTGTATCTACGTACGTCCCACGTGGCGATTCTTCCGGCGATACAATCGATCGCCCACCTTTTGGGGTTAACTAATGGGTCCTGCAGACCGTGTGGGAAAAGTGAGGGAAATATTAGCTTTTGGCTACCGGGTTGATTTGAGAAAGATGATTGCTAATTATTTAAATTAACTGAGCGTTAGCATACCTGATTCGGTCTATTTAAAGCACTTCAACGGTCTTCCTTCTTTTTTTTTTTTGAAACAATCAGCTATTGAAAGCTTTTACTTTTAAACTTTTAGCTCATCGGCTGGTTTAGATGTTCACTAGCCTGCGGTTCGATTTCAAGAGACCTTTAGCAATTTCTTTCCCCGGTAGCTTAGCCTTTTTCCCCTTTTTATTTTCTCTTTATTGCTGGTAGCAGCGGTGATAGTAGCATTGGTAGCATTTCAAGTGGTAGCAGGGTTGTGCCTGTTTATAGCATTCTACTCTTATTTTTTTATAAACCTATTTTTCAATCTGATGCTTGAAGTGTCTTTTTAGATAATTTTTATTAATTTCTCTAAACTAGTTAACATTAAATACAAATAATAATGAGTTATTTTCACAGATATTTTATGGACAATTACAATTTAAGCAAATATAAATACAAATAACCAAATAAACTTGAGGGATTGTCCGCGATGGTAACAGCACCAGGTACGAAATAGTACAATTTCTCTTTTCAATTCAGATATAAGATTGCAATAAAGCATGTATATTACTTATAGAACAATTTTAAGGTGAATTATTTTGTTTTAAATGTTTTAAATGCGTTTTTCTTCAAAAGTAAAAAAGGAAATATTCGCGCAATAATTTTTTTCAATTCTCCTGAATTCGTGCTTTGAAAGATGATAACTCTTGATCAAAATGTCTAAAAATCTGTTCTAAACACTTTTTTCACGCATTGAAAATTTAAAAGCGAAAGCCGTCTACAGACGGCCCGACCCGTTAGAGGATTAAGGACAATTTTAAGTTTAATCTAATTTTAATTTTATGTCAAATTTAAACTGTGATATCAAATCCAATTTCTAATTCCGATTTCTAGTTTTTAAATTCTAGTTTTTAAACAATTTAAATTCCGATTTCTAGTTTCAAAATAGTTTCAAAAGTTTCAAATAGAATCTTCAAATTTCCTTTTAAATCCGATTTCATGTCTAATTTTTAATAAAACTTCCAGTGCAAGTGCAATTTGAAATCCAATTTTAACTCCAATTTCCGGTTTAATTGGTAATAAAGCTTCAACTTCATGTCTAATTTAATGCTCTATCTCAAGTTCGATTTCAATTCAAATTTCTAGTCCAGTCCCAAGTCCAATTTACACCCAGGAAATAATTTGGGTTTTATTACACTCTTATGATGCCATTTAAGACCAAAATTGGTCTTGAAGACCACCACAAGAGTACAATAAAACTTACATTGCTGCTTGGGATAGTCTAATATCAACATTGATTTTAAAATCAATTGTACCCGAAAGTCCGCAGCTTTCAACCTAATCGGCCAGTATTTTGATGACAGGTAGCACTAGAATCGCCATCCTATGGTTTACTCGACTTTCCAGGCCAAAACAGTTTTCTGAAAAGTCGGGTGCCCCATCTTTTGTTTATATAGGCCGACGACGTCAAAATATATAACATCATCAACAGTACTAATGATTGCGGCTACTTGCAACTAAGTGTAGATCGTATGCAGAGTTGGTGCTCCCGGAATTTTTTGACACTTAGTATCAACAAATGCAATGTGATAACCTTTCACCGTAGACAGAAACCGATCATGTTTACTTATTCAATTGCTGGACACAGACTTCAACGGGTCTACCAAATTAGAGACTTGGGAGTTACTCTTGACTGTGAGTTGACCTTCAAACCTCACTACAACGACATTCTGACGAAAGCCAACAGACAACTTGGTTTTATATTCAAAATCTCCGAAGACTTTCGCGACCCGCTGTGCCTACGGGCGTTGTATTGTGCACTAGTCCGCTCAGTTCTTGAGTTTAGTAGTGTGGTATGGTGTCCATACCAAGCGTGTTGGATTGCTAGATTCGAGCGAGTACAAAAAAGGTTTGTTCGCTACGCACTTCGTTGGCTACCATGGCGTGATGCTACGAACCTGCCTTCCTACACTGATCGCTGTCGGCTACTTGGAATTGATACCCTAGAACGGAGAAGATTCACTGCACAAGCTCTCTTTGCTGCTAAGATCATCACTTCGGAAGTCGATTCGCCTGAACTACTCCGGCAGTTTTACTTCTATGCTCCAGAGAGAGTTATACGTCAACGCAACTTTTTACACCTCGCAGCTCGTAGTCGACAATACGGACAAAATGAGCCAATCCGTGCCATAGCCAGTGCATTCAATCTCGCTTACAGCATTTTTGACTTCAACATTCCATTGCATGTTTTTATGAGAAGACTATCATGATCTTGTGTTCGTTTTATTTTTCATTAAGACAATATTTTGTCAGATGAATTTTATTCAATAAATAATAATAATAATAATAATATCTAGGCACACTAGGGCCAAAATATTGGACAACCTTTTGATGCGATTGTCAGCCTTACTGCCCATGGATGCATAGTTGACGTAAAAACCAAAATGACCAAAATGTACTTTTTCGGTCCTACGCACTCTTAATTATGTTGTTCACATGCCCAATACTCAAACAACATATGTTTGTTCGAAAATATTCGAGAAATTTAGGAAAATTGAGCTACTTTGCTATTGGTTTCACGTAATGCTAATGGTTGACGTAATTACCCGCATAATCAATCAGCATAGTAACCTATTTGTTTTTGTAGCTTAAAGTCTGTTTATTCGCATAAACTGGCGTTCGCATTTTTTAAACACAATAAATAAGGAATGAATCATAAAACCCCATCAGTCCTGTTTAGATTGATAAACTCTACTAAATTGACAGATTATTCGATTGAAAAAGTTTATAGCAAAGATTATATGGCCTTAAACGTTTTTCACGATAAAAATGCGTTTTCTCAACAATCATGGTGCTGGTCGTTACGTCGACTATGCGCCATGGGCAGCTTAGCTGCATTTTTCCGGAGACGTTCAGTTGCCAGGCGAGGCGAGGTTTTGGATAACGTAGAACGTTGAAAATTTTTGATCTACCAAGAATGGCTACGATCTCTCATAGAGGTTTGCTTTGCTTGGCCATTTGACGGATTTCCGTGAGAGATAGTTCGGGCCCATTTTGTTTGAAATTATACCTGAACTTTACGATCGAGTACCATTTTTGGCTGCCAAATGGATAAAAACCCTTCAAAAAAGGACTTACTTCAGGAATAAAATAATTATAATCACAAAATCAGGTAAAATTGAAATTGATCTTATAGTTTTCACACGACTTTTGAAGCATACACGGCTTTCAATGCGTCTGGAACTAAATGATTACTTCTGGTGGTTTAAAGTGTGTTCAATATTTAGTCATAATAGTGCGCATAATAGATGTCATGAACACGTGATTTAAATTGACGGTTATTAGACTTGATTAAAATTTCATTAGACTGTATTATTATTATTGTTTTGTTCATGATGATCAACTACAATGTAACAAATGATTCTATAACCAGGTGGATTGTAAAAATAGGTAAAGTCCAGGTGATACATTCCCCTTTTTTAAAATCGACTTCCTGTTTTTTTTTTCAATAGACTTCTCAGCCAACTGTTCAGAGCGTAGGACAATTGTGCGACTAGTGCTATAATCCGAATGCCTCTAACAGTCTCTCCCAGCCGCGGTTCGAACATTCGACGACTGATTGTTAGATCAGCGTCATACTTCGAGACCAACTAGGAGGCTTAGCTGTATCGCTTAGCTTGGATTATCTTAAGTTTTAATATACTCAGATCGCTTTTTACGCGAAGGATACGTTCGCATAATTCAAAATCGCGTTAAAAACGTGCTCAGAAAACCGTGTAAATTCTGAAATTTGCGTTAAAATAATCTTGTGTACTCCAAAATTACGTAAGAACACTTAGTTTTTGAAAATCACGTAAAAATCGCTTACATTGTCCAAATTTACATAAACGAAAACCGCATAAATTTTGAAGAACGCCTTAAACATCCGCGAAAATTCTGAAATTTGCATATAATTGCGGGAAACAAGCCACGTAAAGGGCTACCTCAGTGTAATTCTGACTAGTTGAAAATATACGAACGATTCTATCCGAAAAAAAGCACAAAATCGAATGGCAACTATGCGGCGTACAATACCACTTCTGAAACAATACAATATTGCACAATAAACACTATCATCTTTTGAATAGTTTACTTGGTGCCAGCTGCGAACGATATTAGAGGTTTCTGAAGTCGATTGTGCACGGGAACGAATTATGGAATTCGATCACTTTCGGGAAATTGGTACTCAGTACGCCCACGTGAATCCCATCGTAATAACCGCTCTTACAGCAAGATATTTTATCCAACGTAATTTCGCTGTTGAAAATGATTCCACGTATCTTTTGTAAGCTTCATTACTTTTTGCAGATGACGACAACCTCATTGGAGCCACAATAGCAATGCTCTTAGAGGTCGCATTCCATTTGGTTGGCTCGACCTTCATTCTGGTCGGCATAAAATATCTACAACGTAAATTCATACGATATTTTCAACGCTTGTTATTGCTTCGAGTAATAATTGTATTTTTTATAATGACGTACTATACATATGGAGACATTTATGGACATTTTGATACGAAAACGCTCATTTGGAGGGGACTTGATTTAATTGTATTTTTGTGTAATGCAAGTTCTAAAGTTTAATAGTTTCAGAATAATTCTATAAAAAAATTTCAGTTCCTCTTCGATTCGAGAATTGGATGTGCAGAGGCTTGCTAAACTTTATACAACGGCATAACCGATAACCTGGACCTGGTCGGGACCGCAGCAGGAACCGAGGAAGCAGGCAGTACGGCAGAAGGCAATGCAATAGAAATGCATGAGATGAATGACTCTTAGTTTGCTAATGGCGCTGAACAAATTTTTCCAACCATGACAGCCATGACTTTTATCAGGACGGATGTTTTTTATATAATCTACAAAAAATTGACTGCGTTTTAGTTAAATTTTATCATACTTTTAATTGTCAATAGACCAGTATATATTTCTAACCAGTTATATTACGAACGGCCGACAAATGTGGCAACCTGCTTAAAATTGTGTATATGAGTATACGTATGACTGTTCCCATTTTTTAGATAAAAATAAAAAAATCAACAAAACATAGATATTATAAAAATTTTCTTAGAACACAATTGGTTTAGGATAAGATTGATATGTCTCCGCCACTTATCAATCAATCAATCATGCATGCGCAGCCAGTTTCATCCTGGTGTTTGTAAGAGCTAATCTCAAACACACATATTTTCGAATCTACAGAGGAAGAAGAAACAGCGACAACAGCACCGTCCGTTTCCATATCATTATAAACGTTGGGAGTATTTTTGCTAATAAAAGTTAAGTAATACTTCGGACCCTCGGGGATGAACTTATGGCATTAACCAAAGTCAAGCTACAATAGGACAAGGCTATAGCGCATTATTTCACTCTCTGAAAATAGATAAAACATACCAGCTACCCACAAATAAATAATTTTAAGTTTAGCTATCAAAGATTAGATATATAACAACTAGTCCTACAATAATTATGTGTAGCATTTGAAGTTAGAGTAGAAAATTGGCTCGCGCTCTTACGTAAAAATCGTCTTGGTACAGGAGCCATGAATTCAAGAAGCAAGCGATGTCCGTGAAAAACGAAAACTTCTTGCTGTCTTCTGGGAAACAGGAGACTCCGAACTTGTCAAACATTGCCCTCGTACCCAAGTTCACAAACCATGCTCGCGTATAAAATCCCACACAAAGTGGCCACCCGGCTCAAACTTTCGAACGTCAAGTTCGAAAACAGACACTGAGGAAGCCTGCAAGTCGTAGGCGAAATACGTATCTGTCGTGAATAAAATATATATATATAGTAGAATTAAATTGGATAAGTTTTCTTCTTTTTTAATTTTAGGTTTAATCGATCTTCCAATGTTCTCATTTTGAAACAAAATTCCATTTAGATTTGCACTTTAGACAAAAAACTGACAACAAGGATAGCTTAGTAGAATTTCGTAACCGGTTTACAATGTTCACACCAAATTTATTATAGTTTAAAAAAAATAAAAATTAGCATTTGACAAGGTAATTGATAAATTTTAATAGCCACCTGTGTCTTAAATCCCAATTTAAGTAATAACGTATGTATAACGGTTATAGTAGATAAAATGAGTTAAAAAAGCCAAGATGGACTACAAGTCAAATTATTACTAGGGCAATAAGTATGGTAAGATTAACGACTTAGTGGAACAGGGAAATCTGGTTGAACTATCAAAAGGAAGCGCATGGTGCAACATACCTCAACAAACATAAAAATCAACACGACAAGCAGTATGACAGCGCGTTCTACATTGAGTACCTAGCAAAAGTGAGAAACTATATACAATCTCTCTCCGCAGAGCGTTTCGCACCCGACGCGCTGTGTTTCGAAAGGATGACTCATTTATGTGAAACTATATGCAGACGTCGAGTGGCATCAGGAGCTAAGTGTATAGCATCGTCTATAGCTTTATGTTTGGCAGTCAGTCAGTTATATTTGGAGCCCGAGTACATGTATCGTGACAGACTAGACAACAAACATTGCGATTAAACACATTTAAGTATGCGATTTACGCTAGAGACATTTGATCCCTGACGATAAGGACTATTAGCTAGCTGCTAAAGTGCGTTGAAGAGGAAAAAAATCTGCTTTCCCCCTATGTTAGCGTCTCTCCTGCAAAAGCTTGTGAGACGGAAGGCTTCTAGCACACTATATAGTATTTCCGTTTGAGCATATCGAACATCTACGAAATTTGAGAAAGGATAGCTGTTTGGTATAACAGTATGTATTCAATATAATCAAGCAGCGTAGTAAATTCAGTCGATAAGGGTACACTTTATTACTGGGACGGCTAAAAATTATGATAAGAAAATCGACATAATGGAGTGCATGACCTAAAAATCAGCCTACAAGTTAACAAGTAAAAGGATATCGAATTACAAAGAAAATGAATGCCTTTTCTATGGAGAAGTTGACGCTGTTCCTCTCTTAAAACAATTTTTTTAATTTGGGCTCATAAAACTAAAACACCTGTAGGTATTAATCTCCATACAATAGTTTCAAATACTTAGCAAAATTCAAATTCTTTAGTATGTGCTGTTGCCGTTTTGGAAAACGATCGTTGCAATAGAAGTGAAATCAAAACAATCATTAAATACGAGTCGGAAGCTTTACACAAGGATTTGGACGACAATCCATATATTTACTTTGAAGATTTTTCCTGCAAACCGACTTTTACGTTCAATCTTTTACTATATAAATTGCTAAGGAGTGAAAACTGTAACATGTGTTGGTATTCTGCTAAAATACATATAACTAATTAGATATTCAACATTTACCTAACTAAGTTTGTCTGACAGTTCTACTAACACCTGAGTACTCGTGCTATAGTATACAGTTGTTTTTCTTAATTTAAGATATAATCTTAATCTATCTATCTATCTAACTATATATATAAGAGCCTTGTCTGTAGCCAAAACGAGGGGCGCAATATATTTTCGTGGTAACAATCGCCCACATTCAGCAAAGACTCAAATTAATCATACCAGATTGCATTCAAGACGAGCAAAAGTATCGTGGTTGCACCTCATTGAGTTACATAGCGTTAGCGTTACGTGACGTACCTCCGATTTGCTCTCATTTAGACGCAAGGTTAAACCAACTCCACCCAAATAACCATTTCAGTTTTTTTGCGCTCTTATTGCTGTTTTTGTGACCAATTTTGGCTATCAGAGTCATAATTAGTGTGTAATAAAACCATAATTATTACTTGGACGATAAGACTGCTAATCACATGCTGACAGGAAAAGCGAAATTTCATCTTGTAAAGGAACTTTTTGTGCTCTATCCAAGTGCCGGTAGAGCTCGCGACGCAAAACTGCAGTGTTGCGTTAGTCCTCGTGCGAGATAGTGAAATTGGTCGAGGGCCTTGCATGCCGACAACACTAAAAAAAACTTAAGCAACCAAATACATAATAACATGGAGAATAGAAATGTAGTTTCAACCATCAAGGGTTTCAACCCTTAAGGGTGTCCCACATCAAATTGCATCACGGAAGAAACGCTGTAGAAAATTATCTAATTGACCGATCTTTTCAATCTTTCAGACAATAAAATATAACCCATCAGTAAGCTTTTGGCATATTTCATTCAGCTTCAGTACCATAACCGTATACTCGCACCTTACGCCTAACTCCACTCAAAAAGTTTTGTACAACATCTGGCTGCAGCTTCTGCTGTACGGAAACCCACTTTTTCTTCATGTCTTCCTCAGATTTGAGCTCCTTGGGATGCTAGGCCTGTATTCTTCATTGGACCTTAGTTCCGGTGCGTTGGGGAGGTTCATGTCCTTGGGCACGAAAGTACTCCATTGGCCTCGTACTACTCTAGGACATCCTTCGAATAGTGGAACAAAGCTAGATCCGGCCAAAAAACCGTAAGACCCTCTTGTTTCTTCAACAGAGGAAGCAGACGCTTCTGTAAACACTCCTTGAGGTAGATCTGCCCATTTACAGTCCCGGTAATCACAAACGGCGCACGCTGTTTGCCACATGAGCAGATCGCTTGCCAAATCATGCATTTCTTGGCAAACATTGAAAGTTTCTGCATCCTTACTTCCTCGTAGCTGGCTCAACGTCGTCTCCCAACTTTTGCCAAGTGTACGATGGAAATCTCTCCAAGTAGCCAGCAGTTCGTAGTGCATACACCTCACCACTCTCCACTTTCGGTATCTACTCCACCAAAATTAGTTCGCAACACCTTTCGTTCAAATTCGGCAAGTGCACATATGTCTTCCGTGGGCAAAATTACAGTCTCAAGTCCGTAGTGGACTGTCGGTCTGATTAGCGTAGGCTGACCAGACGTCCCGGATTATGCGGGACAGTCCCGGAATTGGATGGCTTGTCCCGGATTACTAAGCGTCCCGGAAAATGTCCCGCATTGATTAATTTTTTAATCGAAAGAGTTTCCAAGGATGCAACATAAGAAATTAAGTAACATTGCATGAACAAACCTACTACTGACACCGGTCGTTAGCCAGTGCACACCCTTTCCAATCACGGCCAAGTCCAGCCGGCACTTCGAACTCCTCATCTGTCCAATGTCTGGTGACTGTTCTGTTCATCTTCAGCTTTCGCTTCTTTATCCCCCAGTATTTGAATACTGGAAGAACCCGGGGATAATTTGGATAATTTGGTGCACTCAGCTCTTTTGAGATGAACAGTCCATGGTCCATTGTAGCATGCAAGCTAAAACTGCGGTAGGCTGTCATGGGACTTAATGAATGGCAAAATCCGCCTGGTGAGGCACCTAACCCTGTGTATCTCCGAATTCTTGTCCGACTCACACCACAGCTCTTTTAGAACAATCCGTCAGTGCCGCCAGCTTCCGAGCCGACGCTGATGGATTCTGCAGGTGACCGCCCACAGTTACTACCATTTCTCCTCCTGCATGATGAATATCTCGAAACCACGTTACCTTTATTCTGCGAAAAAAAATATACCGAGCCGAACTGTTTACAAATAACATAACGCTACCAAAAGTTAGCATCCACGGCCGCTGGGAACGCCGCTATCGCCAAAATGAAGTGCCTCATTTCTAAATGATCCCATCTTTACTACCCAACAGATTTAGCAAATAAGCCATTCAATATGTCCCGCATTCATCCAAAAAAAATCTGGTCACTTTAGATTAGCGTTATGTACACTTACTCGTATTATTGCCGGCGGTGACCTGAGATCCTAAATATATGAGCTCATCAACCACTTCCAGTTCACCGCCGTCAATAGTCACTGTCCCTGGTAGGCGACCGTTGTTTTCTCTGGAACCTCTTCCCGCCATATATTTGGTTTTCGACGCATTAATTTGTAACCCGATCCTCCTAGCCTCCGTTTTTAATCTTGGCGGACATGGCTTTCACCGTCCAAAGATTTCTAGTAATGATGCCGAGATCATCTGCGAAGGCTAGGAGTTGGTTACTTTTGCCGAAAATCGTTTCTCTCATTTCGATACCCGCTCGCCTGATCACACCATAGCGATGTTGAATAACATACAGGACAGTCCAGTCCCTTGCCGCAACCATTTGTGCCATTCGAAGACACGAGAGTGCCCAGAAACACGCGAAACACGCACTAGCATATCATTCGCTCCAGGGTACCGTTGATCAGTCTCGTCAGTTCGGAACAGTCCGGAAAACTGTTCTCGTGCATTATCAGTTAAAGCAGTTCACGCACGACTGTATCGTATGGTGCCCTGAAATCCACAAAAATCTGATGCGTAGGCACGTTGTAATCCCAACAAATCTTAAAGATTTGTCGGAGAGTAAAAATTTGATCCATAGAGGCACGGCCCCCCGGAAAGCTGCTTGATACTACCCTGCGAATTCTCTTGCAATTGAAGATAGACGACGTAACAAAGCACCTTGTAGGTGGAGTTGATCAACGTAACACCGCGTAAATCCTGCAATCGAGTCGATCGTGCTTTTTATAGATGGGATAAACCACATCTTCCATCTATTCATCCGATAGTTTTTCCTCCTGCAAAATTCTTTAAATTATCCAGTCAAGTATCGTTGCTAGTGCTAGTGGAGATTCCCGTCGAAGAACTGCTTCCAACTGTCGACTCACACTGGCTCACGCTCACTTGTGACCAGATTTCCCTCCTCATCCCTACACATATCACATTTACAAGAGTGGTTTACCTTCTCATGGAGCTTGGTTGCGCATCTCATTTGTCCAGTTCTAGCTCTTTACGATATCTGTCCCTCTGGCACTTTTTCCCCATCAGGGCCGTGGTCAACTCATTTCGCGCTCGTCGATCCTTGTCCAAATTCTCCCTCGTCGCTATGCTTGGATGATTTTTCCAAGCTCCTTTTTTCCTCTCTGTCGCTTGTGACATTCCCCGTCAAACCAGTAATTTCATGCACTCGACGTTTCTTCACCTACACCTATGAAGAACGTGATGCTCGAGCCACAAATGCTGATTCTTCACCTAGCACCGCGGTTGCGATCTCATTAACGGCCGAGCGTATCCTATTCCACTCGCCTTCGAAACTCGAAGCATCTAGCTCCACAGAGGAAGATAAAGTTTCATCCAGTAGGCGCGTGTAGTTCTCAACAGCTCCCAGATTATCTAATTGCCGAATGTATAACCGCGGAATGCGACTTTGTATATACCGAGGAAATTATCCATCGGCTGAAAAATAACAAAGTAGCAGAAAAGGATGGTACTAAAGAGGATCTTTAATCAAACCCGTCAAAACTATCCTGAATGTCGCCTACAAAGTGCTTTTCCCAGTCATCTTCCATTGACTGTCACCAATAGCCAATAAAGTCATTGAACGCTATAAGGCCAGTTTTATGGAAGATCGATCAACAACAAACTAAATCTTTACTTTGTAGCAGATCTTCCAGAAGTACCGCGAATTCCGAGTTCCCACGCATCAGCTATTCATCCACTGCAAAGCCGCATATGATATGGAAAATAATGAACGAAAACGGCTTAATTAGGAAGCTGCTCGGATTAGTCATGGGTACGGCAAATGGGATTCCGCTGATTGTTGAACCAGAGACCTGCTGGACACTGCTAGGCAATGGTGACGAGTTTTGGGTAATTGACCGACCCGTAGCCAAGGGGCTGGCGGCCTGTACCGACGAGTGACAGCATGCAACTTCTAGCCTAATTCTTATCATATGTTGCTCAATGGCATTCGGCATCTAATTGACTGTTTCGCTGTTTTCGATTTGCCTACCAACTCTCGCACTCACGCAATGAATACTATGAATATTCTTAGTGAACGACGGATGAAGGGTTTGTCTTCCAATTGCTGGATGGCAAAATTCGTCCTTTTCAAGTTGTACGTTCACCTCGTGATTTGGGCATTTGGAATGTTGACGTAAAACTCGTTCTTGATGTAATGCGATTGTCAATTGTGTGTTTGTAGGAGTTGATTTAATAGTCGTTTAACCATTTTTCCATAATACAGTTATTGAAGAGACTTCGTCTATGATTCATGTCTTTTGATACTCCAACAGTACGATACTAACTATGTTGCCACTGTAGTGCCGTATATTCTGAATTGCACCGATATCCAGTTCCGGTTGCTGCAGCAGCTCTCGAGCAAGAAAACTTGCTCGTTACTATTATTCATAAATCGGACAGTTAGGATACTCAAAGTACCGAGTTTTCATTCATTCACCATTAAGGGGCCACTCCATCTCAAAAGACCACACCGGCTGTAATTGACTATATTCGAATTCAACCAAATTTGACATAGTTGCAGATTCCGAGCCTACATTCAATTTACCAAAGTTTTATGTGGATTGTTCAATCTCCCTTGCAGTGACGCTTCTTCCTTTTTCTCAGATTTTCAAATAACTGATTTTTGACGTTCAAATGTCTCCAACCCAAATTCATGTGTAGAGTTAGACAAATAGGATTTCTTTCTACAAATTTCTATAAAAAGTTTATTTCTGAATAATATTTTGCCATCCGATAATTCGAAACGTATTTTTCCTGATTGGCCCATTTATATATAACCTACACGCTTAAAAAACTCGGCAAAATTTGCCGAGATTTAAACAGCCGAGCGTTCGGTGAAAATTTCGGTTTTGCAAATCGACGTTTACGGATCTACGTTTGGCATCATAAAAAAAATTACCGAACGCTCGGCTGTCCAAATCTCGGCAAAATTTTGCCGACTTTGGCGCTTTGTTTTAAGTGTATATATCTCATTACAAAAAATAACACACAAAGGATTGACTTTTCCACCGAATGGCTAGGTATATCTTCTCTTAATAGGGCAACAAACTAAATGATGATTCATGCTGGAAAGCCAGCCACCAATGGTGAAATCAAGTTCACACGCGTCAACTGTCTAAAGCAACCTTACTGTAAGTGCACCCGGTTTCAAAGCTCGCGAGCAGAAAAAAGAATTTCCTTTTTCATACAGCGCACTTCACTGCGTTTGCTGCTGCTTTGCCGGAAAACAAAAATAATACCACCCACAACCCATATTGCACCCGCCGAGCCGCAACAGCCCCAAGCAAGCGACGTTATATGCAACTTTCGGCTAGTCGTACATAAGAGCGTGATTCTCACGACTGTTTCACGATAGAAAGTATATAGTTTGCTTTCGAGCTACAGCTCATTCAATTATTGCTGGCGTGAGTCAGTTTCGTGATGAACTTGAACCGGGATACTTCGCGATGGAGTGATATTTCGGCTTTCGTAGACAGCATCCGTGTAGTGAGCCAGTATGATTGACCATAATCACTATCTGAGCGATTCAGAAAACCTCTCGCTCCGAAATATAGTTTTCCTGTAAGAGATTTTTCCCCATAGCTTTTATAGGGCCGGGAGAGAAAGGACTTTGACCACAATCGCAACGATAATGTGTGTGCATGTTATCAATTGAAGCGTTAAAATTTCTGGCCATATAGAAAAGTATGTCTAGCCAGTAGTGCATTTATGGATAGGTGAAGCCCATGACTCACGAAGCAATCGTATGTTCGTTCACAGGTCTGAGAAGCGTCTGACCTACCAAGTCATATAAACATGTATCGATATCGTTTGGAATTTAATCACAGCCGGTTGTGTTGAGTTAACTCAAGATGTGTACTATTTATCAGTTGTTTACGCTATCAAAAAACGAAACCAAAGATGAGTCATAAGTCATGAAGTTTACAGTGTACTCCAATGCTGGTTCAGTCAAGGATCGCGGAAAGGATGAACAAATATGTACGCGGAAATCAATAATTTTTAATGATACGAAATTAAATGGTGTGACTGATGATCGCTGGTGATGTAAAGCCGAATCTCATTATCAATTATTTCCATCCTTCCGAGAGAAATATAGATTGCACAATGTCATTCAGCGATTATGTTTTGATCAAGGTAAGATCTAAAACAATTCAATGTGAACACGATATCAATGATATAAGGTCTTGAAATAGTAGGCCTCTTACGATAACCGTAGAACGCACTCATGAAAAGCAACACACTATACATTTATTTAAAGCTTACATATTTAAGTTTTGAACGGCCAGTCCGTTCAATTCATAGCGTTCATTATTGGTTCAATTACGCCATTTGTAGACTTTTTATCGCGTCAGAATTTTTCGTTTATTATCGTTGAGGACCAAGTTGCCATTTCTAATCTCGCTTACCGTAAACTACTGTGTGTCAACGCCTTTGGCCTGTGACTGTCATTCGACTCTCACAGTGTCACCAAATTTCACCTGGTATATGCGTACCCTATGCTTCGGCATCCAGATTTGTAATCTTTCAAGGACATGAATCTTCATCAAATGGTTCAACAATTCCATCGAGCAGACGAGATCACGGATCTGAAATGTTTTCTTTCCCACGAGTAACCTCTACTACATACTTCTACGCAGTTTTTAGGACTTAATCTCAACGCTCTTCCGTTCATGCTGGGTAGAGTTCTATTAAACAGCCCAAACAGCCCCAACCGCCTCTCTTTGGTTTTGAACATACTTTTTCACTGCCGCAATGAGTGCAAACCAACTGGGATGCGAGGCGACGTTTATTACAAGCGCAGTTTTTTTCACCCGAGGCACGGCTGTGCATTTAATCGAGAGTGAGTGAAGTCGCGTACACTTTGTAGGCATCCTTAGGGCGCGAATCGCATGTGAACGGAGTCGCGTGGCACGCTAAGAGGCCAAACTAACGGTTCTACGAGATCCATCTCTACTTTCTTGAGGTCACACAACACATAACGAGACTGGGAAAGCATCAGCATATAAAAAATGGTACGATCTCTTCCGGAAAAATAACATACACTTCAACCGTGCAACGAACTATGTTGTTCTTGATACGCTCAAATGCTCTAGCTTGAAATAGGCTCCACTCGCCAGATTTGTGAATCCACGAACCGCACCGCACCTAGCAGGCGGTGCTGAAACATTCTACTCCAATCATAACTAACACGCACCCGGTTTAGGTGCATTTTTCCGACTCGCACCATAAACGAACATGAAACCGTACCTCGGTGTCAATTTCTTCTATTTGGCACGGCGTTATATACAGATGTACGCTCTTTCCCGTTTTCTTCTCATTTCGTGCTATATATCTGACAGAAAATAATGAAGAACGAAGACATGTATGTTCATTGGCACGGTGCCCACGAATTGCGAGCCGCTACCATCGCTACCAAAAGCTACCATCCTCCAGAAACTACAAAGCTTCGATGAACCAGAGTGTTCACGGAAACTTTAATAATAATCCTTAGCCAAATCATGACCTAAAAATATTACTCACTCGCGACTTGAAACAAATTTATTTGTATGTATACCTTTTCGCGTACGTAATGGCGGCCTTCAAAAAATATTAGCATGCCTTTGGTCAAGCTAACGTTTCCACCCTTGATTGTTGTTGTAGAACTGTCAAGCATACGTGAGCGGAGTTGTCAAAAGCAAAAAAACATTTTCGAAAAGTGTACCCAAGCACGCGAAAAGGTGGATATGGAGATTTGGAGATCAAATGCGACGGTATATTGTTAAATGCTAATTGATAATTGAAAATATTAGGTTTTGAAGATAAAATTAATTAGTCATGGTGTAAGACATTGAAGTAGATTTTCATGTTGCGGCAAAGAACTTCAAGAAAACCAGTACTAGAGACCGAGTGCAGAGGAGGAAGATATTGAGATGCGTTAACCAGTGGCGACTCGTGGTGGTTTAGCTTACCTGTTCAACCAGCGAAAAATACAAATTAATACGCAGCTTTTTTTATTATCGAAATTCTATATTTTATTCATAAAACAAACCTTAGGTGTATGCACGTAGCGCTTGCTATGTTGCGTAAACGGTGTATTTCGTGTATATGCTGCCGCAATTCGCATAGCAGTTCCGGTTTCTATGGAAGCGGCAGAGTAGCGGCAGTATAAATACGCAATACTCCGTATACGCAACATAACAAGCGCTACGGGAATACCCCTATTATTTAAATAACAACGGAATACGGCGGTTTACTTTACCAGCAAACCCGTCTCTGAATTTTAACTACGAACCTAAGACTTTCCGTTCAATTTACCTATTGAACCAAATTCAAGAATAACCACCACAAGCAATATGCGTAAGTTGTTCAATGCTAAAGATGAACGAGTTAATGAGAAAATTTTGCGAATAATGCATGCCATCCCCTTCGTACCAATACATTGTTCCTGGTGCTAATCTCTAAAGTAACGTTCAAGCGTCGTATTGAACGTTTTGCTCATTAGCTGCGTGACTAGATAAAATGGAATCAAAGCGCAGGCCATAGGGATATGTGGTAGTAAGTTGTTCAATGCTGAAGATGAACGAGTAATGAGACAATAATGCGCCCGCGCTTTCGAGTAAAAGCTGTTTCACATTCTCTTTTTATCTCCTTCGTACCCAGAATCAACACCAGGAATAATGTGTTGGTATATGCTTGTGCATTGAGATCAAAGCAACGTTCAAACGTCGTGTTGAACGGTTTGCTCAGCAGCTTCGTAAACTAAACTAATAATTTACCGAATTATTCGTATTGCATGTGCGTCGGTTCAAACGAAATCATGAACTAGTGATGAAAAAAAATTTTGTCGGGTTGAATTTTGTTGCCTGTCCTATGAACAGGTTGAACATGCGGACGAGTCGCCACTGGCGTTAACAAGAAATGAGCAGTCATTAACTTTACATTAACATTAACTTTCGGAAATCCCTATTTCGGCACAAAACTGGGTTCTGAATTTAAAAATGTATTCACTGCATTTTTCTTGCTAATCTGAACGCAGCGAATATATTCTCATGAACAGAAATTTTATTTCAAACAAAAAAACTGCTTTCGAAATGTACAAAATCAACGACGACTCATTTCACCTTAAATCCAATCCGGGATATGGCTAGAACTGCCCATGGTTTCATAGTTGACGTAACCACCATTAGGATGATTGAGAAAGCGTATTTTATCGTGTAAAATGTTCAAAGCCATATCCAGCTTTGTACGAGCCATAATGGCGGACGTGTTCGTAAAATTTGAACAGTATTTTTGACATTTCCCTAATACATCGCACGTTTTCTTTTCGCGCGTTCATGGTAAAACTAAAGGAATGTACGGAAAGAAAACGTGCGATGTATTAGAAAAATGTCAAAAATGCGGTTCAAATATTACGGACACATGCGCCATTATGGCTCGTAAAAAGCTGGATAACCTTTACGGTGAAGTTTTTCAATCAAATAATCTATCAATTTAGTAGAGATTATTAGTCAAAAGAGGCTGATGGCGTTCTATGATTCTTTTCACGTTTATTGTGTTTAAAAAATGCGAGTAAACAGACTGTTTGTTGAACGTTTATCCCAAAGCTTGGCGTAAAGCTATTGAGAAATTGTGCTGATTGATTATGCAGGGAGTTAAGTCAACTATAAAACCATTTGCAGAGAGCTCTATTTTCCCTAAATTTATCGAAAGTTTTTAAACAAACAAGTGTAGTTTGAGTATTGGGCATGAACCGTGGACTTCGTTCGTTTGACCGTTTTTAACCTGAACACTTTTTAATTTGAACCCCGCTGACATGACATTTGAACCATTTTTAATTTGCACGTCGTGCAAACCAGCAGGGTTCAAATTGAGAAGTGTTCAGATTAAAAACGGTCAAACAACGGGGTCCACGGTATTTACGGTATCACGGCAATGTACATAGTCGCATATTAGCAATCTTTATATATTGTCAATTGCAAGGAAAATTGTACCATCCAAAGTGAAATATCGCTCATAAAAGTGCTATTTTGCATTAAATCGTTTCGGTATCTTCGGCGCACTTTTTCGTTATCTTCCAAGCAATAAGTGAGCCGAAGAGACCGAAACGATTTAAGCTAAAATAGCCCATTTATGAGCGATTGCGCACTTATTGATTCGACAATTTTCCTTGTAATTGACAATAATTTTAATTTTATTACTATATGCATACATTTTTTTGCATCCGCCATCTAATGATCCAGCAATTTAAACTTTGGAAAGTTTTTTAATTTTGAGTGTACTTTTCTTTTCTCTGTTTTTTTGTAACATGGGACAAAATTTAATATTTCGGCACCAACTTTTCAAAAGTGCCAATCTGCAAAATGTAAACAAACCGAGTGAGGAATGCGTTCCCTATCTAGTCTAGCAAAAAACAACCCGCACTCGGTTTTACATTTTGCAGATGGTCTCTTTTGAAAAGTTGGTGCCGATTAGTATATCTAATAAGCTTCCAGTAGCAGTATAAAGAAATTCATAAACTGTTTTATTTATAACGAGCTCTGTTTTCAGTTCACAATAAGCGGCCTAAAGTAATATCTGGGTCGAGCCCAGCCATATTAAATTTCAATATTAACCAAATTACTACAAATTTTAGAAACATCGGCATAAAAAATTATCAAAACCGGAAGTTCGCTGACTTCATTCTCCCCAAAAATATCTCCAACTTTACCTTATTCACGGCCAAATCAAGAAGTAAGAGAATATTTACTGAAAAGTTTAAATGAATGCTTTTACAGTGGACCCTACGCTTTGTTATTGTTTTGGTGGTTTGATTCAGTTGGTAGTTGCATTGCAAGCAACGAATATTTCATTCTCCGATCGGATTTCTATCAGATTCTTTGGGAAAACGCAATGTGAAACATATTAAACACGATAGACTACCCAACAAACATTTGTGTTGTATAATAGCTTATTAAGCACTTGTTTATTGGATATTAGCTATATATTTAACGATTGAATAATACCGTTTTTGTTTTTTAACCTGGGTTATTTGCAATCCGACCACTGAATAAACAAACATTTTCGGGAGAATAAACAAACGTTTCGGGTTGCTGCTAATTTAATTGCTAGTTTATTGCTAGTAGCGGGGTTGAAACTGTAGAAAGAGCCAGGGCGAACCCGACGTCTAAAAAGTTCAACAGTAGAGCGAAACTAAGTCCAACCTGAGTGAAAAACCAAACGTTTTGACAGCCGTTCGATTGGAACTAGGACGAACCTAGATTGGACCTGAGCAAAAACGAAAACGCTATAAGCTACTATTCAAATAAAATGTTTGTTGGATAGTACCAGAGATGCCAGAAGTGAAGACATGTCTTCATTTTGAAGACATTTTTGTTACAAAGAAGACTTTTATTCTGAAATGTCTTCACTTGAAGACATGTCTTCACCATGCAAATCAAATGGGTAAAAAAAAATCTGGAAAGCCGGAAGAAGACAAATGAAGACATTTTTCTTGATTTGTGAAGACTTCAAAAAATCACCTGGCATCCTGGTTGAGAATGACATTTGAACAATTGCACGTCGTGCAAACCAAAAGCAAAGCCGTGGGCTTAAACCGTCATTAGACATTATCCTTCTTTATCGACAGACTTCGCAGCCGGCTGTTAGAGTACAGGCACAAATAAACAGACGAGACACTCGCGATAATTCCATCGTCCAATCAAAGACCACTCATTTTTCAAAAAAGCATGTTTCGCAACATGGCCACACCGCGGCGTGCAAGTGTTGCTTTGAGTTTTCAGTATAAAACCATTCAAATGTACAAAACCCTGCAGCATAAAACCCTGCAAATGCAAGCTACTCCGCAACATGCATAACAGAGGGTGCTAGTGTGCAAGCAAAATGTGCAGGACGATGATTTTTGAAGGATTTTCTTCTAAGTGTCATGTCAGTTCGTCAGTGGTACAGGAAAATTACGGGGCCAGTGTAATGATCCTACTGACTCTATCTAGCAAGCACCGCCTAGCCGAGATTCGAACATATACGACTACTAGCTTATTAGACCAGCATCGTACCTCGATGCTAACTGGGCGGTCGGGCAAACCAGCGGGGCTCAAATTAAAGTGTTAAGGCTGTGAACCATTTCGCGAAATTTTTAACTTTTTGGTTAAAATTTGACAGTTCGATGGTTATTTCTCCTTGAGTGGTTAAAATCAGTTCAGAATGTGAACCATTTCATATTTGACGGATTGATAGTTTTTTTTGCTCAATGAGAGCATATAAGGTGAGGATGAAAATATTGTTTTTTCTGTCCGAGTTAAAATCGGAGGAATTTTTGATGTTCATTTGCTTTTTTTGATAGATAAAATTCATCTCATTTCAATCCGGGTTGTTTGAACAAATTTGTAATGCGATAAGCATCCATACCAATGTAAAACAAATCTATCGAAAAATCAGCGAAACTTGTCGAAGCTCTCTTCCTCACCTGTGCATATCTCATTGGCTCTCAGAACTTGGTTAAAACTAACCATGCTCCCGAGCAGGGTTATTTTCGGAAAACCATCAAACTGTCAAATTTTAACCAAAAAGTTAAAAATTTCGCGAAATGGTTCACAGCCTAAGATTAAAAACGGTCAAACGAACGGGGGTAAACGGTAACAATAAATATAAGTGAAAATATTTAAGAGTGTATGAAATTTGCCTCGTGGGATTTTGTCAAACGAGTGACGTTTGCACATTGAACGCAACCAAATGCGACGATCGCGACGATGAAACATCTGCCTGCTCATTCTGTCGCATTAAAATTTTACAACAACATAAGATGTATGAACGAAATAATACTATCGCTTCACGCTTCACTCCAGTAAGTTATTTAGCGAAAAACGTCAAAGAAAGCAAACTTGCCATCAGCAAAGGCAGTCATTCATGAAAGTGCAGAAACTGTCGTACTAGTAATATAGTAGTACCAAATTTAAAAAACGATTTTTGTTTTGATGTTTTATTTTTTCATTATCCTTAGTTTTGCAATCGTAGATTTAATGCACATGTGCCACGTATGACGAATAATTTATGCAGTGAAACGAAATATTTTTAGTTTGTGTGCTTGTTTTCAATTGCTGCGAAATTTCTGGTAAGAATCTTATTTTCACACCCTTTCGACTTTCCCCGTCGTCGATACTGATGGCTGATAAAATGAAACCTGTCCGTCACTCGTACAACGAGTATATCGCACTGCTTGCTAAAAATAGCTCAAATGATGCTACTGATCCATTAAGGCATAATTGTTACTGGATTAAAATTTGATTTGAAAATCTCCAGAATCAATTTGTAGATTTCATGTTAGGGTTATTTACGCATGATAATTTTTCTATCCAATCGCACAGACTAAATCGTACATTATCAGGATGAACCGAGAAGAAAATCTTTGCTGGTTCCATGGAAAAGTATCCCGCGAACGAGCAGAGGAAATTCTTAGACGAGGTAAGTGTTGTTTCTAGATGCATAATGGTTTTTCATTGCAGATACGTTTTTTGTATCAGCCTTTTTTGCAAAATATCCTGTTAGCAGTGACATTCATCGCATTTTTCTTGTCTATGAAAATACATTGAATACGTTTTCGTGAACATTATAATATGCTTTAGAAATTTAAAAATTCAACGAGCAATAGGTACTTGAACTTTAAGTCAGCTACCTTGCCAGATTAGTGGAGATTACATAATTTCTGGCCTCAATTCTACCGTCTTGTTATGCAGAACCTAAACAAACTTATTTCAACAATAATAAACAGTGCTTTACTTGTCAACAAGTACGAAATGCCAATTCCATTATTCATTCGTCAGTTTTGCTCTATTTACCATTATCCGACCAATCTATTTTTCACAGTATTCTTTCAATCACTTAAAAATCATTCTCCCGTAAGCATACGTACACGTACGATCAATATGCCGTTGTGCTATAAAAATTAACGAGATACAGAAAAAATGTTTTTGAATTTTATCAATATTAGCCAATAACGAACATTGAAAGGTTTGAATAGTGACATGGTATTTTCTCACACACTGTCCTTCTAAATAATATGTGAAATTTTGTAACATATTCCCAAAACTGTTACTCTGCCATTCCCTGATTAATATAAACATAATTTGAACGAAATATACGGCTCTCTTATTCATTTCAGAGGGTGGTGACGGGATCTTTATGGTACGAGAAAGCAGCTCGTCCGAAGGAGATTTTGTTCTGTCTGTGCTGTTCCAGAACGAAGTTGTTCACTACCAGATCCGTCGTCACGGAGATGATGCTTTTTTTTCGATCGATGACCATACTCCGATCCACGGCCTAGACTCACTGATCGAACATTATCGGGAATCTTCCCACGGATTGGTCACTCAACTGCAGGCCATCTGTCGCAGTGAGCCTCCTCCCCATGATGTTCGCAGCCATGGGACAACGAATTTACTGCACAGAGCAACTAAAGAGTGTAACTACACGATTGTCTCGGAACTATTAAAATGTGGATACCGGAATATTGATTCTAAGAACCAGGACGGACAAACAGCAGTTCATCTGGCATGCCTACACGCAGAAGCTCGGATTTTAGAAAAACTTATCGAACGAGGGTCTAATATTAACAACCGCGATGCTCAAGGAAATACTCCTTTGCATGTGAGTAGATAAACATGAGTTAATAAAATAATATTTTTACGGTTCATATTTTTAGTACGCATGTCGAAGACAAAATGGTCTGGATATGGTTCGTTTATTGATTCACGCGGGGGCGAATATACAAGCACGAAACAAAGATACAGGATGGGTCCCATTGCACGAGGCTGCTGCCAATGGAAATCTCGAGTCGGTAAAGGAACTATTAGCTAATCGTGTGCCTCACATGCCCAGAACCAACTTCGGAGAACTCCCAGCCGATTTGGCTGAAGAGAAAAATTACTACACAGTTGTTGATTTTTTAAACAGTTATGAGCCTGCGCTTCCCACGACACACAAAGGTCAATGGTATCACGGAACTCTAGACCGGCAGGTTGCTGTTGAGAGCTTGAAGGAACATGCTCAAAAAATGCTGCCAATCAGTCCTAGAAAGGAAAATAAGGAAAATTCTACAAAATTTGAAGACTGGCCTGACACATCTGGAGTTTATTTAGTACGGTATTCCACAAAACATGGAATAGACGTTTTGACGCTGTTGTTTGATGGCGACGCAAAGCATTTCATGATCCAGAGAAAGCAAACTTTTCTTTACATAGATGATGGTCCTTACATGACATCCTTGGAGCATCTAATAGAACATTACAGTCGATTCTCCGATGGATTGCAGATTAATTTAAAATATCCTGTTCCGCCAAAACCGAAACCACCAATTCCTTTGTTTTCAACAATTCCTAAAACAAAGCACAAACTTGCAAGCAGTCCCCATGCGCAAATGAGTTCGCCTAGCAACGGAAGTACATCGTTCATTCGCAAATCAAGCGACAATAGTTTATCTAAAACGCAACGACCGCCTGCTCCGGTGCGAAATTTGTCCGTTCCAAATGAAAGCATTTTACGACAAATGAACAAAGTTGGTCTGTTTGAAACTGATCCAGACATTATTCCCACTCCAAAGATTTCTCCCAATATAGATGAGAGCAAAGCAAAGTCTGGTACTTCGACACAAAAAAAGAAAAAGAATATCATAATAGACGGCATGAAGAGTTTACGAAAAAGCAAAATTAAGCAAGAACCTCCCGCAGATCATGAGCGCCAACTGAATAGAGATAGTCTTATTGCACAAGTCATTTCGTCCAAAATTCTACCACAGATATCATTCTCTTCTGATTTTTCATTACCTCCGAAAAATCCACTGGATATGTCTGGTGAATTGTACAACATACCAAGCAACAACTGTGCTATAGTAGACATCGATATTGGCGAACCATCAGTTCCGTCCAGTCGTGTGATCGATCGAGTCAACAACAACGGAGCTTCCGCTGAAGGCAGTCCTTTGCATTTAACGTACGATCAACGCAGATCTTCCGGAGCTGCTGCAGGTGTCATCGATCGCTTCATAGAAAGTGATAAGGACATTTACAACGATAATAACCAGCTAGATAACAGTGTCGAAGAAATCTACTTTATCGATGCTCCGCCTACATTACCGGCTCCTAGACCTCCTCAAGTAAGGAATGATTTAATTGCTATGATCTATGTTTAATCTACTATGACTCCTCCTTTCTGCTTTTCAGTTCCAGACTGTATTTAATGACAATAACAATGCTTCGAGACAACCAGCACCACCCCCGCTTCCCCTGGTAACTGCTAATACTTCAACCAATTACATAGCCACACGAAACGTGCCTGTTTTTAGCAGTATTTCAGTAGAAGAAAGTGCTTCCCCTACTAGCCCTCCGCCCGCTTTGCTAGCCGGACTCCGCCAGGGAGGTCCGTTCGAGCGGTTGGATTCAACGTTGTCAACCTTTAGCCGTGATAGTGTCCAAAGCGGAGATTCGGAATTCCTTAGTATTATCCAGCAACAGCAAGATGAGGATGAGAAACTTCAGCTGAAATTGAACCGCAGTATATCAAATCGACCTAACTACTTCATCCCTAAGCAATGTATAATCACACAAAAAGTCCTCGGACGTGGAGAATTCGGTTACGTTTACCAAGGCTCACTAATTCCGTGCCAGTTAGACTCTTCGACGGATCTCTTGATCCCTACAACGGATAATCCATCTGAATACATCCCGATTGCAGTCAAGCAATTGGTCGAGAGCCAGGGTAAACGGAATCGGGCGGATTTTCTGCGGGAAGCTAGCGTTATGATCCGTTTAAGGCACCACTGCATTGTAAAGTTGATCGGCATTTGCAAAGGACCTCCACTGATGATGGTTGAGGAATTGGTACCGCTTGGTTCGATGCTGGACTACATTATTTCCCACAAAACTACTATAAATCCAAAACACGAGCTGATTATTTGGGCCGCACAGATAGCTTGTGGTAAGTATTTAAGCACTCCGTTGTTGAACCCGCAATGCTTAGATTATTCTTTTTCCTACAGGAATGCAATACCTCGAACAACATCATTTTGTCCATCGCGACTTAGCAGCACGGAACATTTTATTGGCTCATCGATATCAGGCTAAAATCTCCGACTTTGGTCTATCTCGTGCAATCGGTGCTGGTGATGATTATTATCGAGCCAGTCAAGGCGGAAAATGGCCAATCAAATGGTAATACTTCGAATTCTTAGTTACAACAAGGTTCTATTTAACAGAAACTATTGTTTCGGCTCACAGGTACGCTCCAGAGAGCTTCAACTACGGCACTTTCTCCCACGCTAGTGACGTATGGTCCTTCGGAGTGACAATGTGGGAAATGTACTCGCTAGGTCAACCTCCTTACCAAGACATGAAGGGCGTCGAGGTAATCAAACTGATCGAAAACAACCAACGACTTTCGCAACCAGACCTGTGCCCCAATAGAGTGTTTGATATTGTGAAAAGCTGTTGGAATTACAACCCAAAAAATAGACCGACGTTCAAATTTCTAACAAGATTCTTTACCGACGATATCGAATATCAAAACCTGCAAGAAATGGTGCAAAGTGGAAAGGAAATCAACGCGAACAGTAACAGTTGAGGTGATTCTTTTGCAAGCAGCAATATTAAAAGTATTATATTTCGATTATTTTGTCTCTGCAACTTGCTAATCAAATTGCTAAAGTACAGGGCTTTTTATAATACGCCATAAAACGTCTAACTGTACGACAAAGGATGCATCTGTGGATAATCTGTGTTTTATACTTTTTTCTAAAGTATCTCGTTTGAAAAGTTGTGCATATCGTTAGTCAACCAATATTTATTTGCCATAAAAGTAGTTGGTCGTACTTCTTTTAAAAATGTGGATGTTATACCTCTTATATTTATTTTAACCCATCATTCCTCTTCTTTAAAAAATGATAACTGTTTTAAGAAAACAATCTGAAATTTGACAAAGGTGAAATCCGTTGGCAAAATTGTAATGAAGCTTGTGTCATATGATTAAGAAAATCAGTATAAAGGATTTTATATCTTTCTTATGTGCCTTCAACCAATGTGTTATTTTAAAAGCATTTAAGATTGTCATTCAAATTCAGATTTCAATTAAAGGTTGAGCAAAAAAACAGTAAATACATAGTAATAATAAAACTGCATGAAAACTAAAAATGGTAGACAAACTACAGGATAACAAAACGACCTCAATTTTTTTTCTAAAACAATCCGAAAACGATATTTTTATGTTGATATTAGTTCTTACTAAGTACTGACATACAGTTTTAGCAACCAATCATATACAACCAGTAAACTGTTGATTGGGTAGTTATTATAAGTCAATATAGAGAAAGTTACAAACATGTTTAGATGTAGTATAATTTATTGGTACGGGATTATATAGATTACCTTGCGGCAATTACTCGATTAGTTTGAAGAATTCAATTTGAGCACGCCATTTGACTCTAGATTTTAAATCAGTGTATGATTCAGTCAAGTGAAATGAAGCAAACAGTTGAGGTTGGTAAAGGGCAGAAAATAGACCCCACCACGGTGGAGAGTAAAGATCGTATCCTGACAGGAAGGGGCACACTCATGCTGAGTGTTGACACGAAGATTAACCTGGCCAATTTTGAACATCTGATCGCATGTTAGAGAGCGTCTAATTGCTCCTGACGTTGATGCCAATGAAAGGTGAAACATCGTTTCCTCATCCTGCGGAATCCGTTTCACGATAACGTTTGACTCGGAGCGGGCGGCTAAATCGGAAAACGTGTTGTTTCTGCACTAAAGACAAAATGTCAGCCTCACCACGAAATTTGGCGGTAACCAGGCTCTAATGAGGCAAGCTACAATCAAGGAAATTCGATTTAGAACAATTGGAGTAATTCGGCGTGGAAGATAAGGCCAAGAAATGGAAACTTAGTACCTGAAATTGCCATTCGCTTCGTGGGTGACAATATGGCGCCCGAAATCTTGGCACTGCAGAAAATCTGCAGCGGAGGCAATAGGTGTGTGGAAGATCCATGGCGACAAGGCCCAGTTTTACCAGAGCGGTAGAGCCCCATCGAGCTAAAACGGACTTTGGCCCTTCGTGTTTGACGGTGAGCAAAATGCAGCATCGTGGGATGCACTGGAAGGCGATCAACGAGAGCATGTGTTTGTGGAAGCTTCCGTTTCCTTTTCCGTTTGCAGCACGAGGTGGGGCAGTTAGAGCCAAGTCTGTCCTAGGCTGAGAGGAGGTAGTTGTGATAATGATGAAAAAGTCCATGCGGACCACACTAGCGCTATAATGCGTTGATGATGATGTATTAATGAGAAAGAAGAAATGGCATAACTTGACTCTTCCCAGACCCGCTATCAACTATCAAGTAGCTAATTATAATAGCATAGAGATAAATTAAACTACAAACTATACACATATGCTTCTATAGCAAATGCAAATTAAAAACTTAATACCTAAATCGTGAGCAAAAGGCACACGAAGTTTTCAAAAAAAATGAAAGTCCAGGTAATTTGGAAAATTATTTAAATATAAGCAGTCAGCTAAAGCTGATCATAAATACCGCACTTAGGGAGTACAATCTTAAGACGTAATATGAAATCAAAACTTGCCCAAAAGAAAAAAAAAATTCTATAGATGACCGGCCGGACTAACACTTCGGTCAACTGAACGCCGTTCCTCGTACCAAGAGCACCAATATCACCCAATAATACTCAACGAAGTCTGTCATTTTTGTCATGCGTTATTTTGCTGTATTATATCCTCTTTCATTTTCATTTCATTTTTTAGCGCATAAGGCGGTCCAGGAGACTAGGTCACCAGTAAGAAATATCTATGCCCTCCATGCTGCGCCAAGGCAGAGAAAGAGAGACCCGGCAATCGAGAACAATAATCGTGCCGATCAATCGAATCCTGTTGCTCGATGCCAGGTGACAGATCAGAAAACAGTGGATAGCTCAGACCAGTGCTGAATATAAAAACATAATGAATATAAAAACATAATAACTGCAGCGTACAGATGATGCAAACCCCGTGCAGTTCTCCAATCGAACCGCTGTTGGGGACATATACCCTACCTTGCACCCACATACCTGCTATACAAGGTACCTGGAGTGATTGTCGCTACCAACCTCAGTTTGCTGGTCCCACCTTGTATTTTGTATCTGTTCCGATCAAACCTCCTTGCTGTCTTTCTTTGACCGCCTTCTAGTTCTATTGTATTGTCGATCATGATTACATGATTGTTCATCGACAGCGTCATCTTCATCCAAAATTCTATCCTCTGTAATGACCTGTAATACCCCCGTTGCTTCTCACACACATTAATGCATTGTGAAAGACGAGGTTGAAAAGAGAAAATAAAAAGAGAGAAATAAGATTTTTAGGTCAGTTTGATTTGGTGGTAATATTGAGTTTGAAATGGGGTTGGCAAACGAGAAAGCGTTCAACATAGCTTTCGCCAGCCCAAGTTCCTACCTAGCGCGTCCACGCGACCATACCTGGTAATACTCCATTGAGTAGCAAATCTAGGAGGTGCGATGCTGTGTGGTTCCCGGCTGCCTGATCTCAAAGCTTAGATTTTGGGCAGTCGGTTGAGCCTCACAGCTATGTTATCGTTGGCGGAACTAGTGCTCATTTCTAGGGGGGGCTATAGCCCCCGGCATTTTTTCGACCAATTTATTTCCTTGGCATATTAAGATTAAATGTACATTGATGCATAGGAACTTTAAGTTGTTTACTTTAACTTTAAGTTAATTACTCTTAGGTTTTATTATGTAATGTTATCTAACTATAGTTTTTTCTTAAATTTAAAAATACAGCCTAAATTTTCTAGGGGAGCTAAATGTTTTCTAGGGGGGGGGACCTTAGCCGCCCCTAGCCCCCCCTTGTTACTCCAATCGATATACCCGTAAGTACACCATACACCTGGTCATGTCTTTACGATTGTAGAAATGGGTACGTTAGTTGAAGTAACGATGAATATAAACATCGTTGTAAATTCTATTGGTTCGTCGAGCCTTTGTACTGCCAATCAATTGGCCATAAATCCTCGGTTTTCCCATTCTTCCAGCTTGCTCTTCACCAGCATACAGTTGGGAATTCTACGGAATGGATCAGCGAATGGTAAATAGTTAAGGTCCCTATATACGTATATGAGCATGATGGCCAAGAATGCTGATAACTTCTGGTTTGACCAATTAGCTCAGCAGTGTATGCCACAGGACCAAGCTAGCAGAAAATGTTGGGCTAGGCGCTCGGCTTGAATGGGCCAGCCAATATTTTGTTCATTTCGAGCACAACATAAGTGCGTGGAAGGTGTGAGGGGTGGTGAGGCTTAGAGCCACTTCCAAGCATTTTTTAAGAAGCACCTAAAAACTCTAAGAGTTTTATGCAATAAATACGTAAAATTGTTAAAATCGTCAATCGAAATTATCGCTTATCGCTTACAAAAGCAGTTATGTCTTATTCATAAAACATTCCAAAAAAAAAATTGTGGCATTTGTAAAGTTTCGTACGTGCGTGTGTGAGTGAGAGTGCTGGCTGGAAAGTGACTACATGTGAGATGTGAAGTAAACAAAAACAAAATTGTGCGGACATCAGACAACAGACAATAAACCTCTTTTTGGTAGCTGCATAATTCAAGTTATCATGAAAAAAAAATAAAAACCACTCATGAATTATTTTATCAACTAGAATATGTATTGCTAATTTTAAATTTCAGAAAACGTATTTTCACGATTACACGTTTATAGTGTGCGTAGGAGCAACTGTCATAGTTCTATAATCTAATGTAAAATGACTATCATGGTATTGTCATGCGAAGATTCTATAAAAAGTTGAAGTATGTATTGATAATGTGATGTTATCTGTCTACCCTGTCTACATTTGAGATCGCCGGAAATAGTACGCTTGAATCGCACAGTAATGCTCTATACAGAGTTCTACATTCAACGTAGATATAACATATAGCGTAAAATCGATTTTTATCTATATTGGCTTACGGTTTGCCACTGAGCAGACAATAGTTTATTAGGCAAAGTAAGTCTGTCGGGATAAGATAAAGTTTGCTGCTGATTAATCCGAAAGTGCACTTACAGCCACGAAAGCTCACAACACAGGAAAAGTTAACTAATCATAACAGTAAGTATAGCTGAAAACCTGGGGGTAATTAAAAGTCAATAAATGATTTATGTTTTCTAGCTTTGAGGTCCACAGTACAAAGTTTGATATAATTTTTTACAAGCTATGGCATTGTCCAGATCCTCAATATACCGTGACCTGTCAGAGGAGCACCCGAGAAAGCTTATACCGGAGCTATGTAAGCAATTTTACAATCTTGGTTGGGTTACTGGAACTGGTGGAGGAATAAGCATTAAACTGGACGACGAAATATACATTGCACCTTCTGGTGTGCAGAAAGAACGTATCCAACCAGATGATTTATTCATTCAGAACATAGACGGAGATGACCTACAGGAGCCTCCGGAATACAGAAAGTTAACGAAAAGTCAGTGCACACCACTATTCATGTTAGCATATCGTGAAAAAAATGCTGGAGCAGTTATTCACACTCACAGCCCCGCTGCTGTAATGGCTACACTTTTGTGGCCCGGAAGAGAATTTAGGTGCACTCATTTAGAAATGATAAAAGGAATTTATAGTTATGAATTGGAGCGCAACTTACGCTTCGACGAAGAACTCATAGTACCTATTATAGAGAATACACCATTCGAGAAGGACCTAGAAGAACGCATGGCCAACACCATGAAAGAATATCCGGGAACAGCGGCAATACTTGTTCGAAGACATGGCGTTTACGTGTGGGGTGGAAGTTGGCAAAAAGCTAAAGCAATGACCGAATGTTACGACTATTTATTTTCCTTGGCGGTCGAAATGAAAAAGCTGGGCCTCGATCCTAACGAAGTTCCAAAATACTACAGAAATAATAAGAAGTAACTTGATGTAAACCGGAACAACGAATAAATGTTTTTTTCTGAATTATAAGCAATAGGAAAACGGAAATGTAGTTTGAGCACATAGTGTTTTGCGATATTTGAAAAAAGAAAACCGCTTTAAGCATAGGAAGTTTTCTACCGATTAAAAAGTGCACCTAGAACCAATCTCCCATGTGTGGAAACAAAAGGGTACTAAGTTTAGAACCGTACAACCATTTATAAGCTTTTCAAATCTCAAAAATATTCGAAAACCTTCAAATTCGTTCGTTATTTAATTTATAGTTTTTTTTTAATTTGTACAGCACAATTACAGACTGGCGAAAAAAATCTACCTAAACTTAACTAAAACATGAAGCCGATAAACAACACATTTTTTTATATTTGGTCGGTGTTAAGTCAGACTGAACCAAGTGACAAAGCTCTGATTTCGAGAAAAACGCGTTCAAAGTTTGTTGTACTGTATGATTTATACCTATCAATCGTTCAAAATCATTTTATAACTCTAACCGTTTGTAACATTCATGTAATCTGTTTAAAACGACATGTAGCTTAGAAAATTATTGATCGTTTGCTGTCATTAACTCATTTTTTTAAATTTTGCGACTTGGTCCGGTCTGATTTAACACCGACCATTTGAACTATAGTATAAAGTAACTGAACCTATAGAAGATTGTTGGAAAGTGATCATTGTTAGTAGTAAGCCATGAGCCATAAAACATAAAAAAGCAATAGGAAGCCATAATAAAACTGAATAAGAAAAAGAAAATGAATAAGATTTACTTTTATTAGGTTACTAGCTGACCCGACAAACTTCGTATCGCCACAAATTAAACTGTGTTGTACATGAATCGTGAATCTCGGATGACATTTGTCACAATCTCGAGTTTCTGGGGAGTTCATGGGTGTTTTAATATACAAATTTTCCTCACAGTAAAGTAGAAAACAACTCCCCCCATTGCCTAGCCTGATAAAATAAAGCGGATAGCGTTTAAATATCCACCATCAATACAAACCATTTCGCCGAATACCATTTTGCGGAACACCAACTCTCGGTTGACCATAACACGGAATATAGAGTTTCGCAGAATACCATTTCGCGAAAAACCTTACGCGGGATGTACCATTTCACGGAACATCTTTTCGTAGAAAGTACCATTTCGCAGGGGTGACCCAATTGAAGGAAAGTAATAGAGGTCAGTAGATCTAGGAAAATAAATAAACCTAGATAGATGTGATCTCTACGGGGGCCTGCCCCCCGCAGTGGCCGGCGCTTCCGACGGCAGGTCGCCGGGAACACTCGCGGTCTCTGGCCGTCTCGCCCTGAATCATCTATTGTTACTATTGATAGTTTTTGGTAGTCTTGTTATTGACCAATGTTTTATGAAAGAGTCTAAAATTTCTCGAGTTCGAAATTTCGAGTTTTGCAGTTACCCAAAAATTTCTGTTTTATTTGTATGAGAGTCCTCATCCCCCTACCACAAGGGTGAGGGGTATCAAACAATCAAAAAAATTCCTGCCTCCAAAACCCCCAACATGCCGAATTTGGTTCCGTTTTGCTTGATTAGTTCTAGTTATGAGAAAATTTGTATTTCGTTTATATGGGAGCCCCCCGCCCCCCTCCTAAAAAGGAAAGGTCCTAATTCATCATAGAAAAAATGGTTGCCTCAAAAAACATCCACAGGCCAAATATGGTTCCATTTGCTTGATTAGTTCTCGAATTATGAGGAAATTAGTATTTCGTTTGTATAGGAGCCCCCCTCCCCTCCTAAAATGGGCAGGGGTCCTAATTCACCATAGAAAATATTCTTGTCCTCGAAAACTTTCACATGCCAAATTTTGTTCCATTTGCTTGATTAGTTCTCGAGTTATGAGGAAATTTGTATTTCATTTGTTTAGGAGCCTCCTAAAGTGGGGAGGGGTCCCAATTCACCATAGAAAAAAAAATTGTCTCCAAAAACACCCACATGCCAAATTTAGTTCCATTTGCTTGATTAGTTCTCGAGTTATGAGGAAATTTGTATTTTATTGGTACAGGAGCCCCCTTTCTTAAAGTGGGGAGGGGTCCTAATTCACCATAGAAAATATTCTTGTCCTCGAAAACCTTCGCATGCCAAATTTGGTTCCATTTGCTTGATTAGTTCTCGAGTTATGAGGAAATTTGTATTTCATTTGTATGGAAGCCCCCCCTCTTAAATGGGAGAGGAGTCATACTTCCCCTTCTAAAAAGGGGAGGGGTCCCAATTTACCATAGAATAAATTCTTGTCACAAAAATCTCCCACATGCCAAATTTTGTTCTATTTGCTTGGTTAGTTCTCGAGTTATGCAGAAATTTGTGTTTCATTTGTATGGGAGCCCCCCCTCTTAGTGGGGAGAGGGGTCTCTAACCATCACTAAAACCTTTCCTGGCCCCAAAAACCTCTACATGCAAATTTTCACGCAGATTGGTTCAGTAGTTTTGGATTCTATAAGCAACATCCCGACAGACAGACAGAAATCTATTTTTATATATAAGATGAGCCCTAAAAACTTTCCATAGAAAAGACTTTAAACAGCAGATATTTTTTTAGGCGTGAAAATTTGTCGAAGTGCCGTGAAGAAGCGATGCTGCAACATGATGAGCTGAGGGCGACTGTAAGAATAAGGCCCGTGCCATGAGTGAAGTGAGATGAGTAAGGTGACTGGAAGAATAGGACCTGAAAGCACTTATGGGTAGTGCCGAAAGCGAAAACGATTAAAGAAACCAGGGACAACGTGCGTAATACGGTCGAGGACCGTGGTTCAACGCGGAGAATTGGTTTGCTTCGGAAGCTTACGGCTTTCGATAGGATGATGACATCATCTGCCGGTCCTCCAGGGGTATGGCAACGACATTATGCTGTTGCTGACTAGTAACCAGGTGGTGGAGCTTGGCTTCAAGGTGGGTAGTTTGCCTGGTTTGTCGAAGTACGATCTAATCGTCTTTTTTCATAAAAACAAAAGAGCCTTCAACCGGAGTGACATTCTTTTGAAAGGAACCTTGAACGACTGCGACCATGACCATTAGTTTGATCTATTGTGGTATACTCCGGTTTGCGTTCCACCCCCTTCCTTATTGAATTGCATTACCTTTCGTTCGGTTCAGCAGACCATCTTGCTAGACGTAAGGACGCCCTTTTCGAGAAACCGGTCTTAGCCTTGCATTGACATAATTTGTATTCCGAGGTCTCGACCTCAAATTATAGAAGCGACATAATATGATATATCGTCTGTCAGCTTATCTATATTTTTAGGTGATATCTGCTCGGACAGTGTCTGGTTAAAATACCGATCATCATGCTCAAATCTGCTTATTCAAACTCAGTACCTGCTTGATAGCCATAATGGTGGCAGAACTTCCCAATTGGCATCAATCGTCGATAATTCTCAGACCCTAAGCTCAGATTTCAAGCACGAAGTAGGTAGCCCAAAGAATGGCTTAGATTAGACGAATTCAGTTGAGGAACTCGCAAAAAGAACGACCTTTTCGCAAAAAGATATTTGAAAATAGAAATGATATACATGTTTTGTTAAAAAAAAGTGCTACTAGCGATACTATTCGACATTCTTTTGCGTTCCATTGATAATAAACCCTGTAAATCTTAGAAAAAATACATGAATTGCTGCAGTAATTACATGAAATGGTTATGTAATATCTAAATAGCTCAGAGAGAATCCCAGATTATGTCTGTAGCACTCCGGCACGTAATCTGAGTTACTATCCAAATACTTAACAGCTACCCGAAACATTTGCTCCGAAATCTCAACACACACGACATTGCTATCCTGCAGCCAAAAATTTACAATAGGCTGCTGATCATATTTTTCATACCTGTACATTAGCTTCATTGTCCTATGTCTAACTAGATTGATATCGCGATGATTCTTTTTTATGACTGTGATGTCGTTATCTTCGTCGTCGCTGTCTCTGTCCTGCGCTTCATCACCATATTCGAGATGCTTATCCGTATCGAGATCCGTGCTTTTACGAATTTTAAATATATTTAAATTTGCATCCATGATCTGCATCAACAAATAGAACACCTCCCCATTCAAACCAGGTCTGCGCATTTCAAATAAAATCTTAAAAATAGGGGGCAGTCCGAGGTGGGAGATGAAGTTAAAATCATTCACAGTTTTGCGAACCAGATACTGGAAGTTTTCCAATGGTTGATCATTACGAAACAAGCACATTCTTGTTGGTTTGGTTTCGTCTGAAACATTCTGTAGAAAAAAAAACGTTTTAATATAATTTGATTAAATATCTTTAATGATTTTGATTGACAACTTACTGCTTGTGTTTGAAATTGAAGGTTTTCGTGCCACAGCTTCACGCAGCCGCTACGTTTCATTATTCCTAGATATTGCAAACAACGTTTACAGTACAGAAAACGTTCCGCTTTTAGATGAATACGCTGAAAATGTTTTTTGTCGAGAAGAACGTAAAACGGTCCGAAAAATACGTCATCTTCGGAAGGATTGAAGTGATTTGGATGAGGCATCTTTGCCGAGGAACATTCACCATTCGTATGAACAAGGTCATCTACTCTAGTGTGAGGATGCTGGTGACAATACCAATCATTGCTGTCCATATGATCTGACGGAAGTTCAAGCACTCTTTTAAAACTTACAGCTTCCTCTCGCAAAAAACTTCCACAGTTGCTACAGAGGATATTGTAGCTGCTACCTTGTTCTAAGTTGCATTCCAACTTCATATCAGTGCACCCATTGTATTCGTTAATTTCCAGCACTTCCGAGTGAAACTTGTTTTCATTAGTGTTTAAGCGAAAACAAATGTAGTTATTTTTAATCAATAATGAACTTAGTGTTTGGGTATGCAATTTGAAATAATCGTCTAGCCGAATCTCGTAACTCTCCGCATTGTTTTCCGTGACGATTATAATACGATCGGAACTAAGATCTATTTTGGTTGATTTGATTTCAGCAAAACGACGACTAAAGCAGATAAAAAAATTGGCACTTTGCAGCCGCGGTCGCAGCTCTATTAGCACACGTTCAATATTGCCGACAGCCATCCTTAATATTAAAGTTAAACAATCAAAAATTAAATTACCGTAGAAAATTTTAAATAGCTTTATCTATTGCCGACAATACTATTCTAATTTAGCCCTTTTGGGTTCGGGCTCAATCAGTTCGCTTCTCGCTGCCTCAAACTTTTTGTAGAGCTTATCAGTTTCACTTAAAACGCAGGAAAGTGTCGCCTTTTGATAATAATCTGGTAGCAGCTCAAGATTTCCGATAACTGATGTTAGAAGATGACTTTTCTCGCACTGAATACCAGGTGGGTCGTGCTTGAGATATGTTAAATGCACGTGTAAATGATAAAATGAAGGCTGATAGTGGATATAAACTCGCAGCTGATCAGCGCCGATTCCGTAGCGCGTTTTGATTGCGTCAATTCCTCGTTTTTGGATATTTTTCAGTAATGGCAAATGCGTATCATTTAGGTCCCGCAACGATTTGATACTTCGCTGACGTACTAAAGCAAGCAAATATAGCTGTTCCAATGTTTTACCGTCCCATTTTATATCCGGTAGCAAAATGAAGCCAAGCTCCTCCGAAGGATCCTCAAAGATAATACGGTCTTGCTCTTTGCGATGCTCTAATATGTTGTAAAGCCACTAAAATACAAATTGTTATAAAACAAAACAATATTCATCTCTAGATTCAATATCAAAATATAATCAATTAATTTAGCATGATGAGTTGTTTCAAATCTTTTAGATTCTATCATGCTGACTAAATAGGATTAGTTATATTATTTTTATTTTAGTTAGTAGACGTTAGTGGTTGGTACCAATATGATTTACTTCTCTAAACGCAATTATCCATTGTAAATCTCATATGACTACAATATCTGGGACATTATGCGTAAGTTAAGGACTACTGCACTCCAGAAAAAAGATCTGGACAACTTTCTAGATTATTTATATTATTATAGCAAATTATGCCAAGTCAACTAAATCTCAATTATGTTAGGCCAACTAAATTAGACATTCCTTTGTTTCGATTATTTAATTACCTAGTTCGACGAGACCTTTTATCGAAAGCTGCACAACCCAATGTTTAGTTTAGTGAACACTACGTTGATTTTAAAAATGAGCGCATAATGAATCAAGAAATATGAAAATTGCACAAACAACTCGTCGATACCAATGACGTAACCTTCAATAGCCACAAAGCCATGGCCTTCACAACCTACATATCAAACACAAAGTAACACTAACACCGACACCAGTTTTTTTCAGAAACCGTTAATCTATCACATCTGGAGCGAACAAACCAGTTATGTGACCAACATATTCTACATACTTAGATAATAAACACTAAAAAATGAAAGCGAAAGTCCACCTACCTCTAAGCTTAGCTGCTCCCGTTGTATGTGAGGCAATGTCACGGTTTGATAGTCTCGAGCAGTCTCCTCCAGCAGGTACTTTTTCTGGGTTGAAAATTTTATGATATGCTTCTCGGTAGCTGGATAAATGATTGTCACCTTAATTTCTGCCAAAACAAAGAAATAATGTTTACAGCTAAGTAGACGTGCATTCAAAGGTAACGCATCCAAGACTTACGATTCACTTCCGGATCTGCAACGCACAGAAAATTTCCGTAGATATCGTTAACAAATTCAGTCCTCAGCTGGGACGTGGTCGAAAAAAAGCTTCTCTCGACTGTTGCTGCACCAGTTGCGCTACTTTGCACACTTTCACTAGCTTGCGATAAGTTCGTCGCGACGTCTTTAGGATTTGCTATCGTCACCACCGCACACGTTTGATGACGCTCGTGGTTTCTCAGCTGCGGCTCGGTGAAGGCCGTCTTTTCCAACACAACGATCGCGTAATTTTCACGCGATAGATTCACAAAATGGCCCAACAGTGAGACGCTCTTATGGGTACTGTTATTGTTCAAAATACGAACGGGTTCGAAGTTTGCCAATTGGTAGCTGCTATCGGTTTTTCGGCTCACTCCGTCTTCTACCACTATGGACACTGAAGATGAATCAGACGCTCGGTTGGACAACGTTGCTGACGCTGGCTGACCTTGACGGCGCTGTGATTCGTCATAATTTTGATTGTTGCTTATGTTGTCTACGCTTGCCGTCTTCAGTGGATCAACACCTTCTAGCATGATATAGGAAACAAAATATTTACGATATTCTTTATCAAAACACTTGCAGTACACTTTTTTGAAGCAGTTTTTACTAAAAAAGTTAAATTTTAATCAACACAATACAATATAGATCGAAAAACAGCTAACAACAGCCAGAAAAACGAAAAAACCGCGTTTTTCTTTTCAAATAACATTTCAAGAGCAACATTTCAAATAGGCCGATCTCAAAATTGACAGTTTCGAGAAAATCGCTGATGAAATTTGTGCAACATTATTTAACTCCTCATTTGCTATAAACAGTTATGCGTAAAATTAAATATCGCATTTCGATGCAAAAACGTATCAGTTTATTGTGTAATGCAACAACTAGCAGCAAAAATATTATTTTGCCTTGCAATTTGCAAAAATGTGCGTTAGGCCCTTTACGGAAATCTTTCGGCAATACGACTTTATCATAAGGCCGATTTGATTATCCATTGTTGTTGTGCCTTTTGACATAAGGCTTTTATTTACTGCCAGTGGTGATATGATTTTGCTGTTCGGCCGGTGTTAGTTTGTGCTTCGCGTGCGGCCCTTTTTTATCGTAATATTTTGAAGCACAGTGACTTGAAAAAGTAAAAAGTTCTTGCCTAGGACACCGATTAGCTTCATTAGTTGTACTGGAAAAGTTGCGGTTTGATTTCTCCGGTAAATCTGATCCCCCGTTGAGCAGATTTCTGAAGCGAAACGTGTTACCCATGAGGTGCGGAAAATGTGTCAGTCCGTTAGGAATTAAATACAGCATTAACATTAAAGGTGTTCTATCCCAGTTAGGAATATAATGCTGATCTGGATCTCGGAGTAAGTTTCAATCAATTAAACGCATAGCAAGAATCCCCTGTATGAGTATTCATTGCTCGGCTGTTTCAGATTATTGACGTCAGACAATCATAAAAGCGAAAACTACGTTTTTAGGAGCAGAACCTGGTCAATGATTAAAATTGGATTGTCCTCGGAAAAAAGAAAGTGACCGCAGAGCAAAAAGCTAGCAGAAGTAGAAAATAAGAAGCAGTTTCACGATGATCCCGACTCAGTAATTATTCTCGTTGATATTGTACCGGCTAAGAAATCAAACTACGATCCGAATAAATGTGTAACATTCTTAAGTAAGCGTATAATTTTCTTGCTCTTTAAGAGAAATTGATTATTCGGCTAATAGTTACAAATGAAATAGACAATTTTCAAAACCAATCTTTTCTGTCTAATGCCAGAAACTTATGGTAATCACTATTGGTAGTTTGAAGCGATGCAGTGGGTTATTTACTAGCACTTACACTAAGTAGATCGTGTAACGTTCAGGTATATCTCGCCTTGGCAGTTCTTCGATAGTAAAAATCTCATAGGCGCAACAAACCAGAGAGAAAAGTATCCTCTACCGGTGATATATATGTATAGCGAAATAACATTTTTCGTGTGACCCGGAAAGTAACGTAGATATTAGTTGTCGCGCAGGTGAAAGTACTGGAATGTGTCGTCTACATTAGTAGAACTATATGAATGAGCATGCAGGTGAAATGCATTTAATCGTCGTATTTTTTTTAATTGGCCTTCCGAATATGGGTCTTCCTTGCAATTGTACGGTACGGATCATCTACACGGCAGCAACTGCAAATCTGACTGTTACTAAATTATACGATTGTTTACAGTTAACTGCCTTCGGAAACACAAACATTATTTACAAATACTTAAAACTTCTGCCAGTGATCATCCGCGAATCGCGATCCGCTCATTATGTGCGGAAATCCGTGGGAATCTCACATCAATCAAAATGGGCCGAACGCAAAACAAAACACAAATTGTGGATAGGCTTTTTCATGAGAAGGGCCAAAGCACAAATTGAAAACTTGGTTGCCAGTTTTCTCTTAGGACTTTTTTCAAATTTACTTTTTAAGACATTTAAAGTTTTCAAATAACTATGATGTTTTGTATTATTATAGATACTTGTTAATGCTATAGATATAACCAAAAACCCAGTTTGGTTATATTTTGCACTTTGGCCCTATTGAAATGTTGCTCTTGATTTTTTGTCTGTCATGTTCTGTCATTGTCACATCGTCGATACTGTCGACATAGTCGACCAAACAAGAGCATTAATTTTCGGTGGGTACATGTCATGGTACACTGAAACGAAATATTTAACATTTCAAAAACAAAATCAAACACATTTCATCAAGGAGACTTGCAACCTGCCCAAAGTCGAGAGACAGCTCAAGTAACAACGGTAGCTGAATTGCAAGAGCAATGGCTGTTTACGGATTGGTTTAAGGCGATCAACGCTGCATAAAGTAAGAACTTAAATGGTGTTTAAAAAGGCAATGTTTAAGCTATTTAAGTTTTTCAAACCAGCTCTTTCCCAAAAGCTGATAAACAAGCTTAATAGCGGATTTTTCTACTAAAAAATCTGCTTCTAAACAGGCATAAACATCAAACCTTTTTACGGCTGCTTAAAGGTGCTAAAGTGTAGAGTGGAAGCTTTCATTAGGCTCACTGCTTTCAAACTACTTTAAGGCTGCTTAATGGTGTTAAAGTGGCCTTACAAACTTCTACCAAGTTTTCTTTCGGCTCACAGCACACAGACTGTCAGAGCATAGAATTTCGCAATACGGCTGACAGCAAAAGTTTGTCAGTTATCGACATTATCGACTGCTTCACACTAGGTGGGCTAGGCTTCAGCCACTGACGAACTGACATGACACATAGAAGAAAATCCTTTAAAAACCATCGTCCTACACATTTTTCTTGCACAATAGCACCCTCTGTTATGCATGTTGTGGAGTAGCTTGCATTTGCAGGGTTTTATGTTGTAGGGTTTTTACATTTGTATGGTTTTATACTGGAAACGTGAAGCAACACTCGCACGCCGCGGTGGAAAAAATGAGTGGTCTTTAATTGGACGATGAAATTCACGCGAATGTCTCGTCTGTTTGTCTGTGCCTAAACCATAGATCAGCCACAGGTTGAATAAAATCAACTATAAAAGCGTTTGATCAGCCTGAAACTGTTACTTTGGAGTAATCCACCTTTTCGCGTTGCTAATGGCGGCTAGTGGGTACACTTTTCGACAATATTTATTTGCTTGTGGGAACTCCGCTCACGTATATATGCTTGAAAGTTCTACAACAACAATTAAGCACAGAGAACAGACATTTATGCTCATATAAAATTTGACGCTAATGATGTGTAAGCTTTTGAATGACAAACAGGGTTAGTTTTTAATGTGAACAACTGGCAACCCTGTGCTGAAACTTGTATGAACTGGCCGCCCTGCACTTTGTTATTATTTTGGTGGTTTGATTTAGTTCGTAGTTGCAAGCAGTGAATATTTCATTCTCCGATCGAATTTCTAGCATAAGCGTTGGGAAAACGGAATATGAGACAGAATAAACACACTAGGTTAGAACAAACAAACTGTGTTTATGTGCATTGTCTGCATAAGCAAATGATGTCGTGTTGAGAATAACATTTGAACCATTTTTAATTTGCACGTCGTGCTAGTCAGCGGGGTTCAAATTAAAAAGTTTTCAGATTAAAAACGGTCAAACGAACGGGGGTTCACGGTAATTTAACTATTATTAGCTGTTATTTTCGATACGCTGGCTGGTTCCTAATCGACCCTTTCGCGTGCGTAATGGCGGCTAGTGCTACAACTTTCGGAAAACGTTAGCATGCTTTTGGCAACTTTATTCACGTTAAGTTGATATTTCCAGCCTTAATTGTTGTTGTAGAACTTTCAAGCATACGTGAGCGGAGGTCCCAAAAGCAAATCAACATTGTCGAAAACTGTACCCACTAGCCGCCATTAAGCGCGCGAAAAGGTGGATTGTCGTCATCCATGGATGTTTAGTCCGCAAAATTTTGAAAATTTCACACCCCTGGTACAATTATTGGTACAAAATTCTTTATGAATGTTCCGAAATATCTGGCAACTTTGCACCATAATGTCATTTGTCATTCTTCTGTTTCGCAAACCGCCGCCGCCGAGCGAGTACTGCTACCGGTTAGTGCTTGATCGTTGATTATCGTTTTGCAAATTCGCAAATATTGCGTTCATACATTCAAGTAATTGTATATTGTTTAGCAAATTAGTAAACTAAGGAATATTTTTAACACAACCTGTTTAACAAAGTGGTAAACATTTATTAAGTAAACCTTCCAAGTGAACTAAGCGGAATCCTGTTTCTATAATGGAAATTAACGAGAATAATTTCGAGCGTCTAGCTAACTACTTGCAGCAAACACTTAGCCCTGATCCAGAAGTGCGTCGGCCCGGTAAGTCCAATGTCATACCGAAAGGTTATGTTGGTAAAATATTCATCTCATTCGTTAGCGGAGCGCTTTATCGAAAGCATCGAAATCAGTCAAAACTACCCACTGCTTTGTCTACATCTGATTGACCGACAGGCGGTCGACATTACCATACGAGTTGCAGCTGCAATTGCATTTAAGAACTTTGTTAAACGCAACTGGGGCTTTCATTTGGTAAGTATAAATCACCAGAAGAGTGTCCTATAAATTCTAATCCTGCATATGATTGTCACCCTTAAACAGGAAAACGACGGACCTGATAAAGTAGCCGAATCCGACCGAAATGGCATCAAAGCAATGATTGTCCCATTGATGTTAAAATCCCCGCTTTCTATTCAAAAACAACTTAGTGATGCTGTCAGCATTATCGGCAAATATGATTTTCCTCTCAAGTGGCCCCAGTTAATGGACGAAATGATTGAAAAATTTGCAACCGGTGATTTTAACATTATTAATGGCGTTCTTCAAACGGCTCATTCTCTCTTCAAGCGATACCGGTACGAGTTTAAATCTCAGGAACTCTGGGAAGAAATCAAGTTTGTACTGGATAAGCTTGCCAAGCCTTTAACTGATCTGTTACAAGCAACATTAGGTCTCGCAGAAGCGCATGCGAATAACGAGGAAGCGCTAAAGATAATATACGGCTCTTTGGTACTTGTATGCAAAGTGTTTTATTCACTTAACTCCCAGGACTTGCCGGAATTTTTCGAAGATAATATGGAAACTTGGATGAAGGCGTTCCATGGATTGCTAACTGTGGATATTTTATGTTTGAAAACGTCAGATGACGAGGATGCCGGTGTTTTGGAATTGCTACGCTCGCAAATATGCGAAAATCTTTGTTTGTATGCCCAGAAGTACGACGAGGAATTTGGACCTTATATGCCACAATTCGTCACCGCCGTATGGGAGTTGCTGGTGAATACAGGAATTCAAACAAAGTACGATACACTCGTTTCCAATGCATTGAATTTCTTGAGTACAGTCGCAGATCGCAATCACTACAGACATTTGTTTGAGGATCCAAATGTCCTGGCTAGCATTTGTGAAAAAGTTATCATACCAAATATGGACTTTCGAGTTTCTGACGAAGAACTGTTCGAAGATAACCCAGAGGAATATATTCGGCGTGACATCGAGGGTTCTGATGTAGAAACACGGCGAAGAGCTGCATGCGACCTGGTAAAAACGCTTTCGCAAAACTTCGAATCTAAAATTATAGAGATATTTGGTCAGTATTTGCAAGTCTTACTGGCCAGGTATGCCGAGAACCCAGTAAATAATTGGAAAACTAAAGACACAGCTATCTACTTGGTAACTTCGATGGCTTCCAAGGGCCAAACTCAGAAATTAGGAGTAACACAAACGTCCGAGCTCGTCCCGTTGCCTCAGTTTACACAACAGCAAATCATTCCGGAATTGGAACGAACGGATGTGAATGAGCTACCTGTGTTAAAGGCAGACGCTCTCAAATTTCTTATGACTTTCCGTACGATTCTCGGACCACAGATTATTGTGGCCACACTGCCATTAGTTACGAAACATCTGGCTGCCGGGAATGTGGTAGTTCATAGTTATGCTGCTTGCACTATCGACAAAATCCTCATCATGAAAGGTCCAGACAACAAAGCAATCGTTACGAAAGAAATTCTTGCTCCTTTAAGTGCAGAACTAATCACCGGTCTCTTTGCTGCATTTGCCGTGCAGGGTTCGAACGAGAATGAGTACATCATGAAGTGCATTATGCGAACTCTAAACACGCTACAGGAGGCATCACTTCCATTTATGATCGTGGTTCTGCCGAGACTTACAGAAATATTGACCGTTGTGTCGAAAAATCCGTCTAAACCACATTTCAATCACTATCTGTTTGAAACTTTGTCTCTTTCGGTGAAGTATGTTGTATCACAGAGTCAGCGCTCTTCAGCTTTTTATGAAACAATTATTTTTTTACAGGTTGGTGTGCAAGGCAGATCCAAATGCTGTTACTTCATTCGAAGAAGCTCTGTTTCCAGTATTTCAAGGCATATTACAAAACGACGTTCTCGGTGAGTGTTCATTTTACAATTATTTGGTACGTTATTTGACGTTTTGTTTTTCCTTAGAATTTATGCCATACGTTTTCCAACTGTTATCACTATTTCTTGAGATTCGCGAAGGACATCGTGCCATACCAGACACCTATTTGTCGTTGTTCCCTTGTCTACTAGCACCAGCGTTATGGGAGAGACCCGGCAATGTTACCCCACTTATCCGACTTTTGTGTGCTTTCGTGCGGCAAGCTTCGCCACAAATTAGCGCAGATGGTAAACTGAATGCTGTTTTAGGGGTATTTCAAAAAATGATTGCCTCCAAGAACAATGATCACGAAGGCTTTTATTTACTGCAAAATTTATTGCTGCATTATCCATCGTGAGTATTGATCCCTTTCCTGCTAATGAAAAAGTTTTTGAGGAATTTTACCTACGTTTTTCAGGGAAGAGTTAGGTCAAAGCATGCGTCAGATCTTTTCGTTGTTGTTCCAACGGCTAAGCTCTTCTAAAACCACAAAATTTGTACGCAGTTTCATCGTGTTTCTGTGCTTATATGCAGCGCGCGTCGGCGCTCAAGCTCTTGTGCAGATGATTGACAATATTCAGTCCTCGTAAGTATTATCTATTTACATTTGCTCGAGGTTATATGTAAAAGATTATCTCGTTCATCTTTTTCAGAATGTTTGGAATGGTCATCGAACGAATTTTCATACCGGATCTCAACAAAGTCGCCGGAGAGTTGGAACAAAAAATCGTCTCCGTTGGCATTACGAAGTTACTTTGCGAAACTCCGGAAATGATAACCGATCCGTATGTGAAGTTCTGGCCCCAGCTGCTACAAGCGGTTATTCAAATATTCGAGCTTCCACCTGACGAAACGGCTAGTGAGGGAGAAACTTTCATTGAAATTGAAGACGTGCCTGGTTATCAGGCAGCCTATTCACAACTTAACTTTGCACAGGCCAAACCAATCGATCCACTGCCGGATGTGAATAATATACGCCAATTTCTTGTGCAGCATCTAGGCAAACTGGCCCAAACTAACGCAGGTAAAGTTGGCGTTCTGGTGGCTTCTCTACCGGCAGCACATCAAGAGGTTTTGCAGAAATATTGCGCTCAGGGCGGAGTGCAAATTAAGCTCTAAAATTGCTCGCAGTCTGTTGTGCATCAGATCTGTACCTTGTGACATTCTTTTTCGTTTGAAACCAACTGCATTGATAATGTATATCATAAACTGTAGTTCAAGCAAAACTTCAATAAAGCCGCTAGGTGTTACTTTTTTAAATAATTTTTGTTGTTAAAAATTTGAATGCATGAATCAAAAGCGCATTATTTCGTTCTGTTTTAAAAAGCTAGAAGGAAAATATCACATATAGAAGATATCGAAAATCTTGCGAGGCTGCACTGAAGTAATGGATCTTTTGCATATCCCCAACTTGACGGTATCCAACGGGACCACACGGACGGAATCTGATGTAGATACTCTTTTTGAGATTTTTACCCTTGGCCAGTCTTTGTTCGGTTCCTTGGAGCCGTCGAAATACGATATCCTCTGTCCACCAGAAAATTGACTAAGCCTTCACGGTGCCTTCATCTTGAACAGATCTGACTTAATGTCATATCTACACAACTCCGCTCTATTTTACCCTTTAACGGGCAACATCGTAAAAATGATCCAATCAAGCTAATGACCATTTTTTTATGGAAGTACATTCAAAAGAAGCTAAAGTGTTGATTTTCCTGCAAAAATAATTGGACGAGCGCCAAGTCAAAAAGTCTAATTTCTCTTTTTGTTTCCCCATGTCTAACGCTCTATGCAGATATTTTTTGAATTCAGATATATTACAAATTTATACATACAAAAAATTTGAGGTCAAAAGTAAGGATATTCGCTTTTCGTGCAATAATTTTTTTCGAAATTTGCCTGAATTTTTGTTTTTAATAGATGATAACTTTTCAATGCATGGTCAAAATGTTGTGATATCAAAATGTCAAGAAATCTGTTCTGAATACATTTTTCATATTGTCAATTCAAAACAAATTACATATGTGACTCTGGAGCTGCAAAAGTGAAGGCCGTCTACAGACGCCTTTGCAAGCGTCTGCAAGTGTTTTAAAATTTTAAGAACCGACGTCTACAGACGCCTTTGCAAGCGGGAAAGTGTTTTAAAATTTTAAGAACCGACAAGGAGACTGAATATGTGAACGCAGTTTTTTGGGCCGAGGCAGTTTCAACAGTAAACAGAAATTCTACTAGATCCTCGGAGTAATTCTAGAAAAAGCTTGGTCGAACAAACAAGTGAATTTCCGTCATTTGAGGATTTTCGGATCACTGGCACTGGTTCATGTGCCGAAGCAAAAACATAAAAAGTTTGATGTGTAATCCCAGAAAGCAATTTTTGTGGGATATGCTGATGATATCAAGGGTTATCGAGTTTATGATCCGATTAAGCGTGATATCCGTATCGGTCGTGACGTGTTTATGATGCAGGAAGGAGAGCCCTAAAATTTACTTGATATTGCGGAAACTGCAGAACAAGTGCAGTTCATCAAGCTGTTCTGTGAAGCTGTTGGTGAAGTAGACAGCGCACCAGTTTTATCGGGAAGTGACTCCAGTGATATTTAATATGAAGATGGAGACAACGAACCTGCGCTCCCGTCGCAATCTAACAGACAAGCTGAACAGCAGCAAGAGTTGAGATACAGCGACCGGGAGCGCCGATGTCCAGGCAAGTATTCGGATTATGTAAGTTACAGTTCGTTTGCTGGTGAAGTTGTTTCTCCGCAGTTATCATTGATTCTGTCAGATATGCCGTCTGATGATCCCGAAAACTATGATGAAGCTCTAATCGCTAGCAGTGGATTGCAACCATGCGAGAGGAATTCGATGCCTCCGAGGAGAACAATACGTGGAAGCTATCCAATCTTTCAAAGAATAGGAAGTCCATTCGAAACAAATGGGTTTTTAGAACAAGGCGAGGTCCGAATATAACGCGCTTGATCGTGAAAGGTTGTTCTCAGCGGCCGGGAGTTGATTACGACGAAGTCTATTCTTCGGTGGTACGGTATTCCACTGTTGGTTACCTTTTGACGCTTGCAGTGAAATATAATTTGGATATCGACCAAATGGACGCTGTGACTGCATTCCCCCAAGGGTTGCCAAGTCTGAAAATTACAAAAACCGGCCGGTCGGTACTGCCTTAAAAACTGTGCGGGGGGGGGGGGGGGGGGGGGGCGTGCAGTTTGCTGGATGAGCAATGTTGTGGAGATCAATGGATCAATGGATTATTGAAGAAAGCTAGTTTTAGAGGGACAACAACTCGCTTCTGGCGCTACTAGATAATTTATTGTACATTACCGTCAGAAGCAAGATATTGCCACTGCAAAACTATCTCACAACACAAGTGAATCCTTGTTTATACTTTAAGCTGGATGGACAGAGGATGTTTGTCGTCACAATCTGTGTGGACGATTTTTTTATATTTTCTGATGATTCTATGCTGAGGGACAAAGATTTCACTCCTGCTTAATAGAATAAACCCAACGGATCTCACAAGTATTGTCCACGCTTCACGTGCGTAAGGAATTTAATCGGTTTGACCACAATTGCTTGTGAAATCCAAACTAAGAACGACTTTCAATTATAATACACCTCGCAGCTAGTGTCATTGTACCCCATCACCAGTCAGCGAAGGTGGACAAATTCGTCAACTACCTCGAACTCATCGCTGTCGATCGTCATACTACTGCCTAAGCGACGTCAGTGGGTACCTTGTGTACAGTTCTGCTACCGGGTCATCTGTGGGCTGTGGCATTCGATTGACCTCGGCAATCCCTATGAAACTCGCATACAGCATTTTGTATCATCCATCGTCTCCTAAATTAGTTTGATTAGCTTCCCGGAAAAGCCATTCTCGTCCACGATTTGCTAGCTCTTTGCAGTCAGATGAAAGTCAAGCGCAGGGAACCTGTATTCAGGTCCTTTTGGAGAATCTGCCCCAACGAAAGATTTGGTCCACCGTTGACAGTCCCCGAGAGAGACTTTGTCCAGTATGACCATACAGCTTCGAACGAATGCGCGTAATATTCGACGACATCAGGCTGCTTTATTGCCGTGAATCGCATAACAGTCCCATTTATATAGGAAACTCCTTAGAAAATGGGACTGTTATGCGATTCACTGCAGTTTAGACGCGCAAAATAAAGGCCAGCGTCGGTACCGATTGTTGTTCACAACGTTTGAATTGAGTTTTGACAGAATCTTAACCATCTCTGAGTACTGATCCAAGTTAACGGAACTTTATGTTCTTTCGTTCCTATCTCGTCGGAAGATGATCGTGCACAGCACTGTTTAAGAGTCATTGGCAGAATCAGATACCGTTTTGAGTAAGTAGCTTCTAACATTGTGCACAGGTACTTGAAAGAGCCCTGTTTCCCTGTCTGGGTGTGGCCAAGTATACCCGGGATTGGTTAACTGATCTTCTCCTGGTTATTTGTACCCTAATTGGTACATGTGGAGGTGGCATCTATATATGTCTGGCGAAACGAGAAACATTAATGGCTGAATGGCATTATTCAGCTGTTTACCAGCATATCAATTGGTCGGTGTTAAGTTAGACCGAAACAAGTGACAAAACTCTGATTTCGAGAAAAACGCGATCAAAGTTTGCTCCTCTGTATGGTTTTTAGCTATCAATCGTTCGAAATCATCTCATAACTCGGGCTGTTTGCAACATTTATGTAGTCTGATTAAAGTAAAATGTAGCTAAGGAAATTCTTGATCGTTTCCTGTCATTAACTTATTTTTTTAAATTTTGCGATTTGGTCCGGTCTGATTTAACACCGACCAATTATGCTTTGCATGTTTTGAAATTATGCAATGGTTCGAACTCGGACAGCTTTCTTATAATGAACTCAACTAGAACAGCCACGGCATAAATAATACAACAGACTGCATTTTTTAAATTTATTTTTCAAGGTTTCACAAAAACCAGTAAGGGAATGATTTTTCAAAGATTAGACTTATCCTATTTTATCCCACATACAAAGCTACTTCACCATATCCTGCTTCCGTCGACTGTTAAATATGTATACTGGGAAAATAACCTTATCCGTGAACTACATAACTACCTTCCTGTTCACTCTTAACTAAACAAATATAAATCAATTTCCATCATTTCTAAACGACGTCTTTTGAGCACTAGATACTACCAGAGTAATCGGAAATGTCGAACAAACACACTTAAATAACAAACGGAAGTATGGCCTTCCTACCCTTGGGATAGTCTTTAAACTCTTTCTTGTAATTCTTGTGCTTGCCAATAGCCCACAGTGTCATCTGGTACATACCGGCTGCAGCAAAAATCAACGCCGGAACGCAAGTAGTCATCAATGAAAAGGACAGCCAAGAGAAAAATTCATACGTATAGTTGGGACAGGAAACAAAGCTGGAAGAAAACACATTGGATTATTTTTAAAAATTTTAAGATAAAATCTGATGACTCACTTGAACAGCTGACTAAGCGGGTTGCCATCCGGAACAGGTATCTTGCGAACTGTCGAGCCAGCCGGTCGGAGGTTTCTCAACAGCATGTGTATGGAGAAGTTACCCAATTCACTTACCTATTGACAAAGAGAGAGAATAACCCACTTTTCTGAATTGAAATTCAAAATGATCACTTACTATAAAGCCAGCTAAGCCGGCATAGAGGACAGCTTTACTGGGCTCGGTAAAAAGTGGGTGGTTCACGTGGTAGGCAACGTATCCGGCGAACGCCCAATAATAAGAGCAATTCTTGAACAGATTGCGCAGCGGCATGGTGGCATGCGAAAAACGATGCACGAATAGAGTTTCCAGCAAACGTTTTCCATAGTGAGCAGTCCAGCAAGCTGCGGCAATGCTAAAACAGTTGATATAGAGCATTAGCTTTTTCTAAATCTTTGATTATTTAAAGATTTATTCAAATTTTACTATCGAATCACCAAAGTTAGTATAACACTGCCCCACCGTTATTATTTTTGATTAGCAAACTTATACGAGTTGTACCATCCCTTTTGGATACAGATATCGGTCTATTCCATGAACGATTTTACGTATGAGCGTCTAAAAGACGCTGCTACTTGTTTGGGTCGGTTGCCTATCTTCGTCAAAAGGCCAGATCAGGGGTGACATTGCGATTCTCGTTTCGTGTGATTTTGGTTCGTTTCGCCCATTTGTTTAACGTGGTCGAAACGAACCAAAACCACTCGAAACGAGAATCGCTATGTCACCCCAGATTGTCGCAAACGTTTGCCGGAGAACTAATAATCTGATAATCAAATAGTAAATTGTTAGATATAGCAATTCCATGATAAAAAGCAGTCGTCACATTATGACAAAATAGATATAAAACATCTATAATAAAAAATCTACCTTCAATCCAACATTTTACCTGAAAGGTAATTAACATATTATTTATCGTTTAATACTAAAGGCATTACAACGGATTCGGCAGAATAATTAAAAAAAGACAAGCTAAAAATGATGGTTTTTAGGACAACCCTAACTCAGAAGAAAGCGCACTAAGCACCCAATACACAATACGGTTCTAAATTTTCTTAAAAAAGAAAAAATCAAACAAAATTTGATTAAAATCATATTGGAAATTGACTGAATGTTTATAATCAGTCAAGAGTTAAGAGCTCAGCAAGAATATTTGCGAACGCTCAGTAATAGCGGTGTCGGCGCGTACAATGTTGTTTACGCTATATACACACAATAATGACGTCAGTACTAGCGTAATTCTATTTAAAGCTTTTTTGCAGGCAACTTTTCGAACAAGAAATTCGCCACAGTATAACTCGATCAATTGCATCACAGTTCAATGATATTCGTATTTATCAATCGATACCTAAAATCGATTAATTAACAACGTTACACTGTTTACCTTGCGTATCGCGTGTTGCGTAATTTTTAAGCCAAGACGTCCCACATGCTTCACATGTTCAGATATTAATGCATTTTTCAGGTTAAATAAGTGAAGATAATATTAGCTGAAAGTCATTTGCGTTGAAAATCATACCTGTAGGAATATGATTATTGGACATGGAATGGGACAAAAGAGTATGTTAACGACATAAAAAACGAACCGGCAAACGAAAATTAATAGAATGACAACAGCCGAAAATTTATTTAATTTTGCCAATGTACATATAACTTTATCGTGCACCGTGTTACCAACGAACGGTGGAGAAAGAAAAGCATTCAAGAGGAAATTATATAAATGACCTGGTGAGCTTTCGCTTTGATAACCGGTCAGTGCTATGAAAATGCGCACGTGTACAATTTTCGCATGATACCGTCACGCAGAGAACATGAGTTAAAACTGAAATCATCAACGTTTTCAAGTTTTCTTTTGGAAATTGTTGTCAACTAACGTGCAGCTCGATCAAAATCGAAAGTCGCAAAGGCGAAACATTTTATGAGGCGCTATAAATATGTACATAAATTATCGACCAGATAGCATTCGATAGTAATTTTAAAGAAATGTCGAGTAAGGTCTTGAAAAACTTACTTTGCCGTCAAACTCATCGCATTTGAAGCTGCTGTTCCATAGATTAAAGACGGTCGCTGATAGAAAATGAGGTATACAAATATCGGTCCCGCATATTCCGCCAGGAATACTCCTTTCCAACTGATTTGTGGTCCGAGGTCCCTGACGTATAATTTTCCACCGGAGGAAATGTTTAGGGCCTGTAGTGTATCGGAATCATTCAATGTTTTACCGCGGGGTTCCAAGCGAAGCGATTGGCGATGAATCGAGAGCGATTTCTTCAGTTTATATACTTCATTTTTCAATGCTTTTATTGTCGTGTCACCTTTAACTTGACACTTTCCTAGAAGTTTTGAGCTTTTAGCATCCAAAATTTCTACCTATAAATTAAGATACAATTCAGTGTTAGATAAACATAAGCCATATTCTATACTTACTTCCATGATTGATATTGGATTGCGAGCTGGCTCAAAATTAATTACTGTTAACAAGGAGCAAACACCGTACGATACACGCAAGCAACGCAACTTACTTTATGACGAACAAAAATTCAACTGACTGACAGAAGGAGAAGAGTGAAAGCCTTGTTGAACTGGCAGGGGTGTGCTCTGTTTATTGGGTTTATTGTTTGCTTCAAGTTGACAGAATGTTTCAAAGAACATATGGCTAAGGTATCCTTTTATGGTACCAGAATTTGCATGCGATATAACAGCCAACCCAACAGACCTCATACCGCTATGACTATTGAGATTGCTGACAGCTTCCGTACGCACACTAGGCCGCGTATACGTATACACGCGATACAGCTACGTATACAGCTCTATGAAGTCTGCTGATACCTGATATACAGCCAGAATTCGGAAATTGGGCCACGACTATCGAGTCATGTTCGTTAATTGGGTTTACTGACAGTTTCCTGAGGGGTACGCAAATTATTTTTGTTTCTGATTTTGAAAACTTTCGTGACTCCAAATACATATCAAAAACCTGGTTAGGTTTAAAATTGGAGTAATTTCGGTCTGCTGTCTTTGCATTCAAGTATGATGCATAATAATCGACTGTTGCTATGACTACCTAGTTTGTTTTTAAACAGACAATGTTAGCTGGGCTTATGTCCGCTCCGCTGAAAGCAAACACGTAAATAACACGTGCTCCAGTATTTGTTCGACGTTAGCGTATTCCGGACAGACGGAGCAGCAATATCATTGTTTGTAAAGTAATAATTTTCTGAATTGAAAGTTAATTTCTCCATGTTTCCTGTTCGTCCATGAGGACAAGTTTGGGATCAGCCGATGTGACTGTCTTCCGTTCACCGTATTGTCCCACTAACCTGTGTCACTTTCACATGATGTACGTGGTCTTTTCCGAGCTCCTCTGCTGCATCTGTTTCTGTGGCACTCTTGATCCTCCCCCAGCGTTAATCTAATGAGAATCTTTTTACCAATAATGCAGAGAGTTTAGCCATATGATTCGGTATGCAAGCTGTTCAAACAAGATTGGTTTTACGCGATTTTATTCGTATGATCCAGCAAGAATATCTTTCTTGCGTTATATCTTAGTATTGACGTGGCAATACTAGCCTCCTCCTGCTGGTAACTATTATTGAATTGTTTAGCAAGCTTCTGTTAGCGTTTTTATCGCTTTCGTCGCTGTATCACATAAGAGGCATAATTGTTTTATTTGTTTGTTTTATACTCCATCTGACTTATAAGTCTAAATGAATTTCTTACAACATAGGCACAGACAGACAGTGTGCAAACTGTCACTAAAGCAAGACTTAATAAGATGTTAGCGATGTTGATCGCCTCCCAGTTGGCCTCGAGGTAAGACGCTGGTCTAATAAGTCGTATGTTCGAATCTCGGCTGGGAGAGGCTGTTAGAGTCAATAGGATCGTAGCACTGACCCCGCACTGTCCTGTATTATAACAGCTGGTTGCGAAGTCTGTCGTATAAAAAACAGAAGTTCAAATTTCGATAACGGAATTAGCACCCAGGCTTTGCTTTTGAAGTTGATAACCCTCTGTGAGGATGGTATTTTACTTACTTACTTATGTGTCCATGTCCGCCGGTCCGGCAGAACAAAGGGATGAAATCAGAGATCTTCACAGCTGACGGTTACCCGGCATGGCTTTTACCTGTCGCCAGGACAGGCTCTCGTCTACAGCCCGGATGTCGTTGGCTATGCTCCGTCGCCATGAGCCTCTGGGTCTGCCTCTTCTACGCTGTCCTTGTGGATTCCAGTCGAGTGCTGCTCTGCAAACCTCGTTCGCTCCTATCCTCAAGGTGTGTCCGATCCACTTCCACCTACGTTCACAATTATCAGGCCACCAGGCACGAATAATGTATCGCAGACACCGGTTAATGAATACCTGCAGTTTTTGCGTTGTCTCCGCTGAGACGCACCACGTTTCGCAGGCATACAGCAGTACGGATTTAACGTTTGAATTAAAAATTCGGGTTTTCGTACGTAGAGTGATCTGGTTTGAGCGCCAAATGTTTCGCAGACCTGCAAAGGCACCCCTGGCCTTTCTGATCCGTGTGGCTATATCAGTCTTGGTACCACCATCGGGCGTTGTTTGGCTACCAAGATATTGAAAGGCGTGAGGCGTCTACCTGCTCAACTTGTTGTCCCGCTACTGTGAAGTAGGTGGAATTGTCAGTGTTCACTACCATAGACTTAGTTTTCGCTACATTGACTGTGAGACCTGCTGCCTGGGAGCTCTCGGAGAGGTCATCTAACTTGCTCTGCATATCGTTTCGGCGTTGTGCGAGCAAGACAATGTCGTCGGCTAGGTCGAGGTCATTTAGCTGCTCCATCGTTAGAGGATTCCAAGGCAATCCTCTCCAACTCCAACTAATATCTCATCCATAACGATGAGAAACAGAAGCGGTGACAAAATGCAGCCCTGTCTCACGCCAGCAGTAACCCTTATGGGGTCGGACAAGACGCCGTCGTGTAAAACCTTGCACGAGAACGCCTCGTACTGAGCCTCGATGAGATGGACTAGCTTATCTGGAACTCCTCTACGCCTAAGTGCGCCCCAGATGTTTTCGTGATTGAGTCGGTCGAACGCCTTTTCGAAGTCAACGAACATCACCAGAAGAGAGTCCTGGAATTCGTTGATCTGCTCCAATATAATGCGGAGCGTTGTGATATGGTCTACACATGATCGGCCAGCACGGAATCCAGTTTCTTGCCACCAGAGAGTAGCATCGATCTTCTCCTGGATCCGGTTGAGGATTACCTTACAGAGTACTTTGAGAGTAATACAGAGCAACGTGATGCCACGCCAGTTACCGCATTCCGTTAGGTCTCCTTTCTTAGGGACTTTGACCAATATGCCCTGCATCCAGTCCACCGGAAAAGTTGCGGTTTCCCAAATATTGCTGAAAAGCTGATGCATCATTTGGGCTGATAAAGATGGGTCAGCTTTGAGCATTTCGGCTGAAATACGATCTATCCCTGGCGCTCTATTGGATTACATACTCTTGATGGCTGCTACAATTTCATCCAGCGATGGCGCCTCCGAGTTCACGCGATTTATTCGACCTGTAGGCGTCATACGCTGCTGGTTTTGTTTGTCTTTGACATTTGAAACTCGGAAGAGTTGTTCAAAATGTTCAGTCCATAGCTTAAGCTGTTCTGTGCGGTCAGTCAATAGCTGACCAGCTCTGTCCTTAAGCGGCATCTTTGTATTCATCCTGCCACCACTAAGGCGGCGAGAAATATCGTACAACAAACGGATATCACCATTGGCGGCGACGGTTTCTCCTTGTTCGGCTAGGGAGTTATTCCAGGCTCTCTTGTCCCGCCTACAAGCACGTTTAACAGCCCTCTCCAGTTCGGCGTATCGTTGACGGGCAACTGTCTTAGACGATCTGATCCACGCTCGCTCGATGCCGGCTTTCGCCTCTCTCCGCTCGTCGATCTTGCTGCAAGTTTCATCCGAAACCCACTAACTCCGCCCACTGCGCGCTTTGCCGGGGGTTTCATCACTGGTCGTGATGAAGGCGTTCTTGATGCCGGTCCATTGCTCTTCGACGGTTCCACCAGGTGGCAACTCCGAGGCTCGAGATTCAAGTTGTTCAACAAAGGCCCTTTTCACCTCAGGATTCTCCAATCGGCGAACGTCGTAGCGGCACCCAACTTTCTCCTCCCGTCGTTGGACACGTGCGACGCGCAGACGTATCTCAGCGATAACAAGATGATGGTCGGATGCAATGTCAGCGCTGCGTTTGTTGCGAACATCCAGAAGGCTCCTTCTCCATTTCCGGCCGATGCAGATGTGGTCGATTTGGTTTTCTGTTCGGCCGTCGCGGGAAACCCACGTGACTTTATGTACTGGTCTATGGGGGAAGAGCGATCCACCAATGACCATGTCGTTATTGCCACAGAATTCTGTAAACAGCTCCCCGTTTTCACTCATCTCTCCTAGGCCATGGCGTCCCATGACGCGTTCAAGGTCCGCGTTGTTTGAGCCAATCTTCGCGTTGAAGTCGCCCATGTGAATTTGGATGTCCCCCTTCGGGATTTTCTCAACCACGCTGTTCAGCTGGCTGTAAAAACTCTCTTTCTCCTGCAGGTCGGCAGCATCTGTTGGCGCATAGCACTGGATTGCCGTAAGGTTCCTAACCCGTGTTCTGAATCTGGCAATGATTATTCGCTCATTTATTGGTTCCCACTTCATCAGGGCCGCATGTGCCCCTGGGATCAGTAGGAATCCAACTCCCCTTTCTCGAGTAGCATTTTCACCTTGTATGCCAGAGTAGAGCAAGACTTGCCCGGATGATGTCCTGTGTTCGCCGGTACCCGGCCAGCGGACTTCGCTCAGCCCCAGGATTCCAAGCTTCAGGCGGCTAGCTTCCCTGGCAAGTTGAGCCAGCTTGCCCTGCTGGGCAAGAGTCAGTGTATTCCATGTTCCGATTCGTGTGCGTGTTTTCATGCTAAAGGTCGTTGCCAATAATCCAGAGATTTCTTCTTTCATTTTCGGTAATTTTTTATGTTCTGGTACAGTAGGCTGTTAACCTAAGGTCCTTATCCCGCTGATAGGGCTGCCATCTTAATGTAGGCGGGAGCCACTGTGCCCCCTTTCCTGTTAGCATACGACAACCGAAGTTGCGTACCCCAGCCGGCACCTCGTGGAGGTAGGAATAGGAGTTAATGAACAGAGGTTATGGAATGCACATGAGGATCGTATTGAAGCGAAAAAATCCTCATACCATGGCCATATTTTAAGTATTATGACCATATTTTAGGAAGTGGAAATGATGGTATATTGAGGACAGCCCTTCGCTATCGCTTGAATCAGTCAGAGAATCGAATACCTGTTTTTACTTGAAGAGCTACACTCTAAAAAGATTTAGTTAGAAGTGGAATTCCAGTTGAAGTCTGCCAGGATTGGGCAATGGACAAGACAAAATGTATATCGAGGCTATAAAGCTTTTCGAGAGATCCACTGAGTCCAACCGCGCCGACAGTAGCAAGAATGGAGAGGAGCAGGCCAGCGGTGAGCGGCCACCGTCCGACTTGATGGATTCTCCGACAGTAGCTCATCAGGATTAGGGGGGTCTTTGGAAGACAAACAGCGTCATTCATGATAATTTTATATTGTTAGTTAAATACCGTTAACGCGATTAATCAAAAGACTTGCAAATCACTCTAATAAAGAGGAGAAATGAGAAAATAACTATAATTATTATAATTAATTACATGCAAAACAATACAATAGAGTCGACAGTAACAAAAATGATAGCTATATTGAAGATAATTATAATTGTAACACCAGTAGCAAAAACAATAATAATAATGAAGTAATAACACAGGAAACTGACACAGGAAACACAGTTACTGTCTATAACTTCCTGCCCGTTAATAATTGTAGTTTGGTAGCATAGGTATAAGAGAAAATTCCGACTCATCATAGAACACTCAAACATATATTCATTCATACCTATACACCCATGCACACTCATACATGCGTATATATACACATGTATACATGCACGTGTGTGTATATTTTTCAGTGCTGTGCTGTCTATAATCGCATAACAGTCACAAATTCTATGGCAATCCCATAGAAAATGTCTCGATTACCCAACGCATTACGATTTCGGCCTAAACGGACTTGATTTAAAATCAGATCCGTTCAATTCCGCTCCATTCCGCTTTACGAGACACATGCTGCACGTAAAGGTAAATTATGCAATACTACATACCTACTAGAAGACATATCTAACTTAAACTATATTACATTCTACATGCGGAACTAAGCTTAGGTGTGAGCCGCAGTGCGCATCGAACCAACTATCCATGGGAGGGATATTCTTTCAAATAATCATAACTGAAAAATGTCGAACGTCATTACAAATCAAAATACATTCAGATATATATTCATTCAGATAAATTGATTATTTATGGCGTGAACGATTAAAAATAATAAGCTATGTCATACGATTAAGTAGACAAGGCTAGCGATGTACATAATAGTTAACCTAATCAATTATAGTTGTAAATTATATCGTTTACCGCAAATGATACCTATATTTTTCGAAAAAATATTTACTGCATTCAACAAATTGTGATCCACTATGAGACGTACGGATCCATAATTTTCAATAAAAAAGAGATTAAGATGATGAAACTAGAATGCAAATAATACTACTCACGATTGCAAATATACATAAACCGTAACAAAACTGGGGATAGCCATATTTAGCAACTCGTACTTCTATTATCAGTCTGTCCCCAGGCTTTTAGAAGAGCAAGAGTTTTGTTCAGATGAGCACACCATTCATCGCGCTCTTCTTTTGAATCAGCCGATAGTAAGTGCCTATGAATTACATGAAACGACTCATTAATATCTGTGGTAATACAACCAATTTAAGAAAACTTACCGCTGAATGACAGTATTACCCTGTTTCTCCAGCACAAGTGATTCCACATCATCCGGTTTGGCCGGTCGTCGAAACTCTAGCAGTAATGTGTTCAATCGAGAGCACACCAGTCGAGGTGCAATGGTTACCTTCTGAGTGCAGCAATGCTGCAAATCGATGCTTCCGATCGGGGGCTTACGCTTCTCATCGTCCGGATATGTCCAATAGCGAAGCACGTGACCTTGCAAACGACACCAGCGTCGATGCCATGCCCCGAAACCGGACACATCCTCGAACATTGTGAGGAACCCACGATAATCGACATTTACCGTAAGTTCGCAATTCACTTTCATGTGAACGGTACCTTCCAGTGGACTTACGCCGGCAACTGGATTCAGTGTCCAGTTGGTTCGTTGGACTTCCTTCAATGAAAAGATTATAAAACCGTACTGAACCAACGCCGGACTGCGGACGGCTTGTGGGCCAGCCGGAGATTGCACCGGAGGCATTATCAAACGTGTATTGCTTTTTACACCTTTTGGTGTATGCAGCTTACTGGAGCCCTTTTTGTTCATTGCAATGTGGTACTTGATTTCATGAGGAAGAATTTCTCGTTGTGCAGTCATTCCATAAATTTCCATTGTTACCTAGAAAAATTAATGAAAAAATGTAGAATAACAGTTCTGAATCTTCTCAGACGATGAGTTATTGTACCTTAAAGTCGGCGAAAACATTGCTAAGCTGAAGCACGTCGGGGAATCGGACTGACAGCAGTCCTGGCAAAGTAGGAATGGTCTGAGTGGCTAGCACGGTTTCGTTATACTTAAGCAAACAAACTAAATGGTGACCACTAATGGTGTCAGATGCAAGTTTTCTTATGTATTCTTGCTTCAGGGGAAGAGTGATGTCTTTCACGGTCAAACGACCTTTCTCGGTGGGAGCACCTGGTGGTCTCAGGCAGCCTTCCACACGGAGACGTTGAACTTCATCTAGTATCGCCTGCCGTCGGTGAGCTAAGACAAAATTAGATAAGGAATTGTTTAAATAAACATTTAGACGGATTTTATTTAATTCGGTACTTACTCGCTACCAATAAATGGCGTTCGCCCTCGACGGATTCGCTAGAACCGGAAAATTCGATCGTTGCTGCGCACAAATTCAATGCTTGGCTGGTCTGTGCAATAACCGTCTGCTGTTTGCAGACTTCGTCTAAGAGCTTTTTAACCTTCTCTTGTATTAGATAATCATTTTCATCGGAAGATGTCGCGCTGGTTCCGGTGGCCGTTGAAGTGGCATCATCCGAATCTTCCGTTGTAGATTCCACTGCAACTCGCTGTGGATGCACAGGGGTGCGAACTATCTTTTTAACCGGTGTTGGGTTGTTTGAATTTTGTTGGCGCCTGTAGAAACTAACCGTGTGGACTAAAGTTACCATGTTGTTATCATCGGATGGGTTAATTTTAAGCTCAGATTTAACCGGGCTGCTGTAGTCTTGCTCTTGCTCACTGTCCATTTGCTGTTGCTGCTTAGGCGATGGTTTTTGCGGATCTTTCTTCTCTTCTGTTTCCTCCTCATTAATGGTTTGACAGTTTGTTTTTCGCGGATTCTTTTGATATGAAAAACTGTTGGATGATACTGAAGACTTGCGCTGCAAAACAAAAGTTTACATTATACATTCGAAAAACGATATTATAACCGACAATTAATTTCTACCAAGTTTTTATATATTTTATATTAAGTATTAAGTATGTTAAGTATGTTAGAAGAATTGTTAGTATCAAACAAGTTACTAGATAATTAGAACTGTTAATTTTAAAATATAAGGGAGAAACCAAAACAACAAAGCATCAATATTTTGTCAGTTCTTACTGGAGTGTCGAATTCTTCTCCGTTGTCCTCGTCGAGTGCTTCGTCGAGGTAGTCTTCCATGTCATCGAGAACACCGGAAACTTCACTTGTTGAACTATTTTGACTTTGGTAGCTCGGTACTGACTGATGATGCTCTGTGCTACTTTGTTGGTGCTGATCAATCTACAAAATTTGGGGATTGGCAATCGCAATACAGTGGTTAAGGGTAGTGCAACTAGTCCAAATTTAAATCTAATTGGGATAAAATTAACAATTCCACGCTAATCGCAAACTACTTTTTCAAAAACAAGCATGGCTTACGGTGGGGGGACTACTACTGGCTTACCTTAGTTCCGTGACTTTGCCGCCGTCTCCCACTACTAACGCGGCGGTCCTGCATTTTAACAGCTTGCATAATTTCCTGTCCTAGGCTAACGTCACAAATACCAGTATCCAAATCTGGGTCTTCATCAGAGTACATGTAGCTGTAAACACGTTTTACATTAGAAATATATCCTTCAAGCAACCAGTTAATTTAAAATATGATACAACAAGATACAATATTGTTATTTTATCCGGTTCTAATTGTCTAGTGAGTTTTGTCCCATCATCGGCAGTCAAGGAAGTAAGAAAAATGAAACACAACGTAGGGCGCGATCAAGTTGCTTTTCTCAAAATTTAGAAATGTTTTCTCAATTACCATCCTCTGTATCTTGCGCATAATGTGAATATTCGTATTTTCTTAGAAAAAAAAACTTGGATTGAAATCATTTTCTAACTTACCTATCATCGTCTTCATCCACCGATTCACCGTACTGGTCCAGCTCATCGTCATACTCTTGTTCTTCCTCACCGTAGCAGTCGTGATAGCGAGTGTCCTGGTTCCGGTCGCTCTCGTCTTCTCCGGAAACCGTTGCTGTCGTGTAGTCGTCACCCTCTGATTCCGTAGCTGTTGTTGTTTCGATGTCACTCAGTCTCGGATAAAGCCGACCATCCTTGGGAGCCACTATGCGAATACGTTTTACGTCGTCCAATGTGGAACGAACTTCGGGACTAACGTGCTCTTCACCGCTACGCCGCTTATTGCCGGCACTAACGGCGTCATCTGTACGACCCGCCTTCTTACTGCTCAACGTAAGATAACCAGCTGGAGGCATAGGAGGCGGCGAGGGGACCGGTTTCTCGATAAGTGCATCGGATGACATGTCAGTTGGTTTCGAAAAGCGGTTCAGCAACATTGCCATTTCCTGTTGACGTTGGCGTCGCGTTTCCTCAAGAATTTGTGATTCTGAAATTGTGCTGTTGTTGGACATCAACGCAGCGAAGGTATTCTTAATCGCCGACCCAGTGGCCGTCGAAGCCGCTGAAACAGGTTTGTTGTAAGTATCAATCTTTTGTTTCTGAGCAACTGGCTGCTCCTTTGGAACAGTTCCAATTCCAGTTCCCTGAATGGGCAGACAAGATGGAACGTATTTAATAGTAGCTGAAGACGAACTCTCTCCCGTTATTTGCCTAATAGAGGGTGCTATTCCAAAAGGCGATTTTGGAACCAGCGCTTGTCCTTTGTTCTTTTCGAAAATAGCCAGACGCTCCTTGAGTGACATTTCTGCTGGATCTTTGTGATTCTTAAGAATCGATTGACGGGAGTTAGAATTTTCGAACATTGCAGCTCGACCAGAAACCAAACCTTTGCTAATCTCAGCCTTTTTAGTCGAAGCTTTCACTATTTCTTGTCCTGACGATCGCTCCCGTGAGCCATCTGTAATATCAGGAGCACGAGACTTTTTCAATGGAACAAGAGCTTTTTCGTTTTGCTCTGTTTCTTGTTTCTCTTGAGACTGTTTAGATGGGTCTTTATAATCATACACCAGCTTGGAAGTAGTAGATTCACGCCTTTGAAATCCTTGTAATTCCAAAGCATCCATTACTTTTTGATCCCATTTAAGTGTTTTTGTGCCAACCTTATCAGAATCCATCCCGGAAGGTTTTGCTGGACTTAAAATTGATTTAGGTGGCTGAGGAGCTCTTTTTTTCGGAGTTGCTCCGGTATTTTTAGGACTTTCTTTTTTATTGGGACTTTGCCTTCGGTTCGGACTTTTATCTTTTCGTGCAACGGTAAGGGTGTCACGATGTTGTTTGATGTCTGGATGGGAAGTGTCGTCTTCCCAATTGTTAATCGAATCTGCCAGCATTGCTAATTTTGCAAGCTTTGGTTTCGGACGGGAGTTTTCTTTTCCCTGCGTGTTTTCTTCGTGGAAACGCCCTTCGGTGCGATGAACTGGTGATGATAAATCTTGCGATTCTGAGTATAGAGTTCCCAATCGCTGCAGTTGATTTCGGGAAGAGTCCCGAATCAAGCTTTTTACGTCAGTATCGTCCGTTTTATCAACTTTTCGGGTGACTTTTCCATTTGCATCAATCTCACATTCCGCCACTTCAACCTCAACCTATAAGATATTCAAAATTGTACACGTTTTAAAATTTATTTGTTAAATTTTACTTGTACGTTAGAGCCAGTAGTTATGTTGATCTCAACGGCAACATCAACATCCTTGCCTGAACTGGATGTCGGGTTGAGTTGAGTCTCGATTTTGGTGACTTTAGAGCCACCCGTCCCTTCTTGATGCATAGGATTCTTGCTTTGCGATGTCGTCGTTGCAGTATTGCCAAAATTTCTTGTCGGTTGTTTGGTGTACGCTCCTTCAGGCAAAGTGGGTTTTTTGGCCGGCGACTTAGGTGCCGCCGAGGACGAAGCCGTGGCCGTCGCGTCGTAATTGAACTCCGACAGTGGGAACTTGGGAACGTTTGTGATACCTAACGCCGCAGCGCGTTTTTCCGCTCGCTCCAATATGTTCTAGGGTTTAAAACTGTCGAAATTAGATTCAACGTGCTAGGATTAAGAGAAATCCGTCTACCTGCGTAAAAGGATCCATCTTTCATCAGTGAACGCCTACAGAGAATCGTCAACGGTCGAATTTAACTGCCTGTTTATTATAAATTGGGGACACTACACCAGGTTTCACTGTGTATAATAAGTGCAATACTTGCAATTTTCGTAGTTCAACCGTTCACAATTAAAATTAAGGTGTTTTTCAAATAAATATGACACAAAGCACAATTTTATCACGCTTTTAATCCGAGACCATCAACGACAGCGACTGTTACAATTTGCTTTCGTTCGTTCAGTGCGAAAATTTTAAAACTCTGCCAGAGCAGGATGCAAACTAGTAACTATGCAATTATACGTGCATACGAAAGAGATGGCAGCTTTACAGCAAAGTGGTGTGAGTTATGTTTTGGAGTTGCTTGAAGAGGGTACGCACGGAAAGTGGTATGAAAAGTGATGCGAGTCGTGATGTCTAAAGCTAAATATCAAACTTACACTAAAACAAGTAGCAGAGTATTTTGCAACCCAAGCAGAGATGCCAATGTTCCTGATATTTGTGCATGCATAAATTTGGGACCCTGTGATTTTCTCCTGAGTATTTTATTTTCTCAGTCTAATCTTTTGTATAACAAAAATACCTTATGGAGTACTTCAAACTTCAGGTATGTTAGTAAAACAAGAACTCACAGGAACTAAAATAATTAATGGGTCCCAAGTTTATACATGCACAAATATCAGGATCATTGGCATCTCTGAACCCAAGATACCCAAGATTTAACACTTCAAGAGCAACATTTCAATAGGGCCCAACTACAAAATGTACACAAACCGGTTTTTTGGTTAAACTTTAAGCTTTTTTTAGTATCTATAATAATATAAAACATCATAGTTATTTGAAAACTATATGTGCCTTAAAAATGAAATTTAGAAAAGCCTTATGAGCAATTGGCAACCATGTTTTCAATTTTGTGCTTTGGCCCTTCTCCTAGAAAAAGCCTAAAGCCAGTTTGTGTGTGGTTTTGCATTTGGCCCTTTTTGTGTGTGAAATTTCACGCACTGCGGCGAGCCGGCGGGTGGCCAATGGCCAATTAACGGTAAACAATTATAAAAGCAACTTTGTTCGAGAATTTCAAAAAGGTACATCGTGTTGTTTTCGATGCCGGTAACGAAATCAAGGTAAAGTTTGTTAGATACTTACAACCTGACTTACAGCTCTATAGTTTAGCTAAATAAATTTTTCGTCTCAGCTACCCATCAGCAATTTACATACTATCAACCGGGCAATCTTGCTTCTTTAAAGTACTTAGCAAAAAACTCACGGACTTTCTTTTCGTTTAGCGGAACGAAGGGAAAAGTAAACTTTCCACTTTGACGATCGAGTTTATTCTAATATATCGAACCAATTTAGCTTTCAGCTAAATTCTTACCGAAGAGCGAACAATATCAATAGCAATCGAAATGACAGCTGGATCATCAATGGGTTCGGACATCTATGCCCACTAGACTAGAGATCAACTTCTACACTCTACTTGATTATTAACCGAACTGTATATATATTACAATGCCTTCACCCTTAGGATCGAACTTATGCTTAATATTTTTACAACTATTTACAACATAATAAATTCGAAATTATTGAAATTATAACATTAGAATTCAATCGAATAATGAACATTTCATTTATAATAAACATAGCTTCCATCGAACTTCTTTTTTCTAGCTCGGCTAGATCTACGCAGATCTTTATCACTGTTGCTTCGAGAAGAGTCGTGTTGAACTCTTGAATCCTTTGATCGTAAAACATTCGGGTGTACTTCGTTTCTAGTTGGTACAGGTGGTTCCAAGTTCGGCGAAAATCCCCGGAATGGTTCGTCGTCATCGGAGCCTTCATGCCGCCTTTTTGAACCACGGCATAGCGTAGGTGTAAACCGGTCCAACTGAAGCGCCGTATTGCGCCTGCGTTCAGTTTCACCGAGCTTAATCTGCCCCCTGTGGGCCGAGATCAAGGCTGATCCGATCGAGATCTGTAAAGTATTCAAAGAAATTCTTTTAACAAACGTCGCTTCTAACCATTTCTGTGTTTCTTTCATATTATGATTTCTGTAATAAACCTTGTCTCCTGAAACTAGTTTATTGAACGGATCTTTAAGTGCCTTTTCAAACTGAACATGCTTTTCTTCATCGTCAAATTTGGATTGCTTAATCATTTTTTTGAAGTTTTTATTAGGGTTTGTCAAATCTAAAAGCGTTTTCGGTTTATAGCACAAAACTCTTTCAGACGGGAAATCTCCTCCCTCTGTCAGACAAGTATTACGGTAACCAAACAAAAAGTAGTCCAGTTTATCCTGGATACTTAAACTCTTTATCTCGGGATCAAGGAGAAATTTCTTTAAAATATCCTTTGCCACTCGTACTAAGCGTTCCGCTTGACCATTACTTTGTGGATGGTAAGGCGGACTTTTCATCACCTTGATCCCTTGTCTTTCAAGAAAAGAAATAAATTGTTGGGAATTAAACGGTGGTCCATTATCCGTCACCACAACATCCGGTAGACCAAAACGAGTGAATAAACTTTGCATGTTTTTAATAACTTTTTCGGCTTCCGTTCCATACTTCATCCATATTACTTCCAACCATTTCGAAAAACTGTCTACAATTAGCAAGAATACATTTCTTTCATGGTAGAAAAAATCCGCATGGATTCTACTAAACGGTCGAGTAGTTGGCGTCCATTTAAATGTAATGTTTTGCCCTGGCACAGAAACCATTTTTGCACAAACGTCACATTTTTTAACATAACGCTCAATGTCGTTATTAATGCCAAACCAGTATAAATATCTTCTTGCTAATTGTTTCATCTTGATAATCCCTACGTGATTTGCATGGAGTAGCTTCAACATCTTATTTTGGAGCGAAAATGGTATTACTACACGGTTCTGGAAAACTAAACAACCGTCCGTGATTTCTAAATCCTTATGTTGTGAATAAATATTTCTGAAACTTCTCTCTAATCTTTCTGGCCAACCATGCTTTGTAAAATATATTACCTGTTGAAGATATTGGTCATTCTGGGTCTCTTTAGCTATTACGGAAGAATCGAGAGGCAGTTCAATAGAAAAATTTAAACTATTCACGCTATAACTATCAACAACTTTAGGAACCTCGTTGCTTAAAGGAAATCTGGAACAAAAATCGGCGTTGCTCATTTTATCCGACGGTCTGTACAAAATATCGAAATTGTAAATGGACAACTCCATTATGTAACGTTGCAACCTAGTCACGAAAATTGAATTACGTCCCGATTTACCGAAAATTCCTAAAAGCGGCTTATGGTCAGTATATACCGTGAATTTCTGGCCGTACAGGTATTTATGGAACTTCTTTATCGTTGATACTATTGCCAGTGCCTCCAAATGCAGGATCGGATAAGTTTTTTGTGCTGTATTCAGCGAAAAAGAGGTGAAACTGATCGGCCTTTCTACTCCACCGATAGTGTGAGCTATCACTCCTCCTAATCCGTAGGATGAAGCATCAGCACAGACTATAATTGGTTTTTTGGGATCGTACAAAACTAATAAACTAGCATTGAGCAGCTGTAATTTGCATTCATTAAAGGCTTTGTCACATATAGAACTCCACACATACTTAACATCTTTTAGCAATAACTTATACAATGGACTTAAAATTGTAGATAAATTAGGAAGAAATTTGCCATAATAGTTTATGAGGCCAAGAAAAGCTTTTAATTGGGTAACATTTTCTGGTTTCTTAGCTTGCTGAATAGTTGCTACTTTCTCTGGGTTTGGCTTGAGGCCCTCCCCTGATATTACGTGTCCCAAATAAAGCAACTCTTTCACGAAAAACTTACATTTATCAAAGTTAACCTTGATATTAGTTTCATGCAATCTGTCTAAAACTAATAGAAGCCTTTTATGGCAATCCTCAAAATCTCTTCCAGCAACCAACACGTCGTCTAAATAGCAAAAGACCATATCTAGTCCTTTTAAAACCGTGTCCATTATTTGCTGAAAAATTGCAGCACTTGAAGAAGCACCTTGAGGAAGCCTGTTGTAAGTGAAAAGTCCTCTTGATGTATTAATAACGACAAATTTCCGTGATTTCTCCGATAAATTAAGTTGTGTATAAGCATTAGATAAGTCCAAGGAACAAAAACAACTACAATCAGACAAGGATGCAAATAAATCTTGCGCTAAAGGTAATGGGTACGTATTTTGAATCAAAACTTTGTTTATAGACACCTTGCAGTCTATGACAAGTCTAATCGTGTTATCTTTCTTCATAACCGCTATCACCGGCGAGGCCCATAAACTGGTTTTAATGGGAGAAATGATTTTATCCTTCTCAAGTTTTATTAAATAATTATCAACCTTTTCCTTCAAACGATAAGGGACTTGATACGCCTTTTTAAAAATCGGTGTATCCTCCCGCAACACCAAATCAGCCTCAAAACCAATAATAGGAGTAGATAGATTTTTATCAAAAATGCTTTTGTAATTGTCCTTTATATTGCTTACTATCATTTCAGAACGATTCTTTGGAAAAGTAGCATTTATTGAAAATATATTCGAAAAATGCTGTCTCCAACCTTCACAAAAAACATCCAGCCAGTCTCTCCCCATTAGTGGAGTAAAGCGATGTTCACTGTTTAAAATTATAAGTTCTAGCAAAGCCTCTCTATTATTGGTTGAAACTCTCACAAAAGCACTGCCTAGTATCTCCAATGTCGATCCATTTACCACCAAAAGCTTTCTATTGTTATTTTTCAATGGAACATTTAGCAATTGTTTGAAGAAATCAGATTTGCTCATCACCGAAACTGATGAACCACTATCAATTTCCATTTTTATCAATCTACCCTCAATGTCAGCTTCTAGGAAACAAGGTTCAGCAATCCTATTAACGGATCTAATCATAAGACATGGATAATCACCTGGAGAATCATCGCTGTTATAGTCGACCCTCAGTTTTTTAAAATAGTCGTACACATTGTCAGAACTAGGCGTCTCTGCGATGAACTTTACGGAATTCTTCCTCTGATTTTTGTAACGGTAGCAATTTTTCTGGATGTGACCCTTCCGATTACAAAAATTGCAAATAAAGTTGGCATATCTTCCACGACTGGAATTCCTGCGCCCCGAACGTGAGCGCCTTCTATCATTACCTCTATGATAGCTATTGTTCATCCTATCTCTACCTCTAAATCTGTCACGACCTCTATCAACTGAATTCCGCGGCCTATAATCCGATTCACGATTTCCTAAACGATTCCGAACAGCGTTAACACCAGTATTATAATCCGAATTTAAAGCACTTGTACTTGACATTATAATTTCTTTATTCTTAATCTTCTGTTCCACAATTCTCAACGTCAAATTATCAATTTCAAGAATGTTTTTTTGCAATTTCTTATCGTAAATCCCGTATATCAATTGGTCCTTAATAGCGGAATCGCGAAACTCTCCAAAATCGCATTGCTCTGCGAGAAGCTTTACGGCAAGTATAAAATTTTCACCAGTTTCTGTTGCACCTTGTTTCCTAGACCTAAACTTATGCCTCAAAATCGTGTCTGATTCGATTTTATCAAAACGCTCTTTTAGTTTTTTTTGTAATTGCCTCATAGGTAAGAGTTCTCAGCTCTATACCAGGATAAAGTAATTTGAGTTCCTCAAAAACATGCATTCCCGAGAAACTCATAAAAATATCTTTCTTTTTATCTTGCGGTATGTCATTACACGAAAAGAAATACTCTAGTCGCTCTACATAATTCGAAAAAGACGTGCCAAAGACGTATGGGTCTATTGTCCCCATTAACGCCATACCTGCACCAGATCAAAGCGACTAAAGATATATTTTTATAATAAATATAAAAGGCAATTTAAAAATAATAGACAAAAAAAAACGTACCTTGTCTAATCAGTTGTTAAACAAAACCGTGAAGCTCCTCGCTATTGTCCGTTCCACCGGATTTGAAAAGGCACTTCCGCCTTTGTGTGCTCCACAGAATAGCGCCTTTGTCCGGGATCCTAAAAAATGGTCACCTCCGCCTTTGTCCGCAATCTATTCAGACCTACGAAATGGTCACAGCCTTTGTCCGGAATCTTGTCGTACACGAAATGGCCACGGCCGCCTTTGTGTAGCTGGTACAACAAAGCCCGTCTCCAGGATCCTTTGAACGCTCCGTCCGAAATCGTAATTCCGTATTTCGCCCGCCTCTAGCGCGAAAAACCCGGTCAATCGCCAACTTTTTATACCTTGAAAAAGGTAAACACAACAAACCGGCAATCGGCGAAAGAAAAGCCCAGATTGCGTTAGTGTACTCTATACAACTCTATACCGTAGCATGCAACTATGTTGCCGATGCTGAGAGCGTTGCTTTGCAACCGACTGGCAAAACTTGCGCTGATTTAAAGTTGATAATTTGCTCTAGATTCTGCCCAAATTCGGCGTTCAAAAACGCTACCGAACGGCACCAAATTATCGCCCTGTACAAAACACTGTGTAGCGAAATTTCAGCTACCACTAAATGCCACTTTATGCACTTATTCAAACACACGCGTAGCTAACCGTTTTGGCTCGTCGCCACTTTAAAGCTCCTAGTGTTCAAATATTGCCAGAAGCATATTTGCAGTTTTCCGGTACGAAATTTGCGTTCTTATGGACCTACCTACGATTAGGATTGGACTTACGATTAAGAAAAATAATCATTCCTGGACTGCAATAACCGCATTCTTATTTGTTTATCGTCTCTAGTAAAATACAGGTTAATGAAGGTTTACTAACGTAATAATTTCTTTCAATTTTACTGACAAATCCCAAACTTTATAGGTTAGAAAGCTTTTATTCGATTTTATCAAATTACAAACTGGCAAGCTAATTGCAGAATTTCATCCACCATATCAAATTTGACTCCTGAAATCTGTATCAAAACAGTTTTACCAAAATCGTATCAAACCGTACCTCCATGTAGCTAGGAATCTCTAATCGGTGGACTAGGAACGCTCCGTCTTTGTTCGCCAATTACAATTCTTTGGTTTTTTCTATGAATGTTACAGCAACATTGGCAGCAAGTTCTTTGTCGTCTAATGACCTTTTCAGTGCTAAGCATTTCGTTTATTTTTGACGCTGACCTACAGAATGGAGGCTTGCAAAATGGCTTGGTTCAACTCGAATATTTTCGTCAACCATTCATTTAATTTTCTTCAGGCGTCAATCGGTGCCTGGAGAACATTTAGTACCTGTTGTAGTTCGACATGTTTCAATGCTTTCAATTCTTTTGACCCAGTTAACACAGATCTTCGATAACGGGAATGGTCATGGCAGAATTTTTGATACAACGGTACAACTAGGGAACAACGCTGATTGATGTTCCTGAACAAAAACTTTTAACAAATGTTGGAGTAAAACTTTTTCCGTACCTGCGGTATCGTTTACGGCGTTCCGCGGTCGGTTCAAAATAAATATTTCTTCTATCGGATACCACGCAAGCATAATCGTGCCCAAAGCGAGCACAACAATACCGCAAATCCGAGCGGTTCTTGGAATACTGAGAGCTTGTGGCAATTTCACCGACAAATTCCGGTTGCATCGTAACGTGCTGTTCGAACCACAGTATCGGCAGGAACACTCGCTGGACGTCCTCATATAAGCTAAAAGAACGGATATTGTGAGTCTTTACAGCCAAAAGAACAGAACGGAAGCTTACGCTATGTAGTTATTTGTAACGACTTCTATACGTTATATAGAAAATTCACAAGGCACTCGTAATCCGTTGCACAACCTCGTTCAACCTTTTAACAAGACATACTTCTTCTATAAATATTTATTTAACGTAAATTTCCATATTTTGACATACTAACCTTATCTTTTAGGTATTTGCCACTGTTTTTCGAGATTTATAATCAAAACAAAAAATGGGCCGAATGCAAAACATTGAATGAAAACGGCCTCAACAGCGAAGTCATATCACCAATGACAGAAAACAAAAGCCTCATGTCAAAAGCCCCAAAACAGCAATCGATAGTCAAATCGGCCTTATGAAAAGGGCCGTTCGCGGAAAATGTTTTGAAAATGGCCCAATGCATATTTTTGCAAATTTCGCAACAAAGCAACGTTTTAGTTTCTCGTTGTTACATTACATAATAAACTGTTATCACAGAGAACAGATTAACAGGCTCGAAGGAAGTAATCGATTTTTTGTGTGTAAAATCTGTCGGTAGCGCCCTCCAGAAATGAAGTATTCCACCACGCACACATATAAGGATTTTTTGACATTAGCTGAGGCCCTCGCTGAGGCTGTTTGCAGTAGGAATAATATCAAAAACATCAAATATCAAACTCCCGGATCCTCTCCTCCACTCTTCGCTCCCCTCTCACTCCTACATAACCGATCCTCAGCTAATGTCATTCTGGTTAGTGACGAAACCGCAAATTACTTCATAGTTTGCCAAACGCATCATAAAATATCCATGTACCTTTATCAATATTTCTTTGTGCTGGAGTTACATAGCAGCGATGGCAGCGACATCAAGATTTAGTTTGCCACTTACTGCTCGAGGGGTGCTTTATTGAAGGATTACTCGTAGATTACATAAAAACGTTTTACACACTTTTTGTTAATTACATGGTAGTCTGTTCTCTGTGCTGTTATTGTTTTACAGCGATATACGACAATTGTTTTAAAATATAACAATCTGTATTAAATAAGGAATTAAAAAAGATGCATACATTTCATCATCAGTTTTCTCGAAACTGTCAATTTGGACTTCGGCCTATTTGAAATGTTGCTCTTGACTTGATTTAACCAAAAACACTCCATCAAGAAGACTGGCAACCCTGCCAAAAGTCGAGAGACAGTGCATGACATTTGCAGGGTTTTATACTGTGTGTTTTTACATCTGTATGGTTTTATACTGAAAACTCGAAGCAACACACGCACACATGCTTTTTTACATATTTACATTTACATGTAATAATTTACATACACTAGCATGGGTTGGTTCAACTTTAACTCGGCAGATTGCATTTCTGCTAACCCTTAAATGCGCACGCTGAAAAAATTCATTTATAAAGAAAACTTACTTATCTAAAGGCGGTAAATATAATTTACTCTGGAGATGTTTTCCACTATGTTGTTTTAAAACAACATTACGCATTTAAGGGTTAAGGCCCACACACAATGCATACAGATTTTGCTCCCTGTCGGAAATTTGACAGAAAACCCATGGAAAAACTGTCAAATTGCCGCAACGTAGTAAAATCCGTATGCATTGTGTTTGGGCCTTAACCCTTAAATGCGTAATGTTGTTTTAAAACAACATAGTGGAAAACATCTCCAGAGTAAATTATGTTTACCGCCTTTAGATAAGTAAGTTTTCTTTATAAATGAATTTTTTCAGCGTGCGCATTTAAGGGTTAGCAGAAATGCAATCTGCCGAGTTAAAGTTGAACCAACCCATGCTAGTGTATGTAAATTATTACATGTAAATGTAAATATGTAAAAAAGCATGTGTGCGTGTGTTGCTTCGAGTTTTCAGTATAAAACCATACAGATGTAAAAACCCACAGTATAAAACCCTGCAAATGAAAGCTACTTCGCAACATGCATAAGAGAGGGTGCTAGTGTGCAAGCAAAATATGCTGGACGATGGTTTTTAAAGAATTTTCTTTGGAGGATTTATTTGAAAGACTTCTATGTATATCTCTATGCATAAATAAAAATTTTCTAAATCCGAAAATTTAATAAAATTTCTACATTCAAGTGCTTTTTAGCTAAAGCACCAACTGGTGATCACCCAACTAACGAACCGCCCAATAAAGCATTGCACGCAGACGTCAGTGCAAAGTTCTATAAACCTTTGCACGGTGCCTAACCTCAATTCTGGTTTGAAGTTTTTGTGTGGTTTGTTTTGATTCCTTTTGTAACCTAAATTTATTATTAGTGTGTTTATTACTATAATTCGTACCACTTATTCGCGGAACCGGATATACCCGTTTTTTCCGAACTGCACAACATACACTCAAACCCCGCTAATATGAAAAACACCAGATTGGACGAGTTCACGCGCACCCTATGAATTTTTTGTTTTGATTTGACGAAAACAAACATTTTGAAAACATTTTAGACATGCGCGAATTCTAACACGAATTCTACACGGCATATATTTGTCAATTTTGCAATTTTTTGCTTCAGGGTCTTGCGAGTAATCAAAACAAACCACACAACACTGTCAAACCTGGGACGAAAAACCAGGGGTGTGAAATTGTAAAAATTTTGCGGAACAAACATCTATGGATGGCGACAGTTTGGAACCAGCCAGCTTACCGAAAATAACAGCTAATATTAGTTAAATTATAGCTAACAGGCCTAGTAACAGGCTGGGTTTAACTGCTTTCTTACTACTGTTTTACCTGACTCACTGCAAATATACGTGTTATTGAAATAAAATATAACCATACGTTTTATTCGTTTATAACGCATATGCAGCTAATATCGATAACAAACGATTTTTTATAAGTTGTGCTTTTGTTATTGCATATAACTTATTGCAAAACGTTGCATAAAAAACAATTCAGTTTCATAACACAATTTTTGTGTACTACTGACACTTGAAATATAAGGTTTAAATACGTTATTTTTAGTGATCAAAATTAACGATATTTTCGATACAACGGCGATATTTTTCGAAACCTTTCGAACCAACACTATCCCGCGAACACAACGCATATTCGCAGTGAGTCAGGTAACACAGTAGTGACAGTAGTTTCATTTGTTTTAAAATGAATCAACTTTTAAGCACCTTTAAGTAGGCACCAGAACCAAAAGTACCAAAACCGCTGCGGAAAACACGCACTGACTTCGGCGTGCAATGCTTTATTAACGAATCCTCAAAGAGCAAATTATTGCTGTATTCAAAGCTGAAAAAGCTGCTGTGCTTTTTGTTCAGTGTTGAACTTTTATGGGATGTGAGCCAACATTATCAATTGAAAAAGTGTAAAAAAGAGAAAAAGCCAAAATAGAAAAAAAATTATTGTCAAGATTTTTTTGACAGCATCAACCCGCATCAAGGGAGAAAGTTTTTGATGCCATCAACTGGAAAAGCAAATTATTGTTTACGAAAAAATACTCGAATGTGTTAATTACAAAAAAAGTTATTAATAATTTATGATATTCAAGTGACTTGATTCCTTCCTCGAGTTAGTGCGATTGGTAACGGTTCTGCCGGAGGGTAAATCGATTATTTTACCGAAAATCGCATCGGCATGAATAATAGTGTGTACGATGTGTAAGTTACCTGTACGCAATGTAGCATCCTAAGAATCAGGACGAAACTTCTTTCATTTGCTTCATTCTTATTTTTGCAGACCGAATAACAATCCAGGCACCTACTGCCGGCTGTGTTTTTCGCAGACCAAGGTTGTGCCAATATTTCCGCTCGGAAGCAATCACAACCAGAAGTTGATCAACCAAGTGTATCAGTGGACCGGTGTACAAATCAACTATCAAGAGGATTTCACTTGTGCAATCTGCTGGAAATGCACGGTATATTTGGAAGAATTTCAACGCTTTTGTGATCGTTGCCGAAAGAACGATTGGATTGTCAAACAGAAACGCACTGACCAAATACGGCAGGTCCAGAAGAGCGAAAACTCACAGGAAAATAGTGGAAATCAAATGGACGATAGGCGTTTTGGATATATGTACCCATTGATGCAACCCGCCCTGGGATATGAATTTCGACTACCAAACGAAACTCGTGAACGACCGGGACCAGAACATCCTAGAACTCTTCCGCGAGTTTTTCATGAAGCTGTCCAACCTCCGGTCAGTCATGTAACTAAGTCTGAATCTCGCATAGATATTGACACAGAGTTTAAACATGTTCTTCCGGTGGAACGATTACCGGAAGAACTTGTTAACATGCTGGATTTACCGGCTTCATCTTCAAAACGACCTGCAACTAAAAATGAAGTTGTAGGCTCCGGAAACAGTAGCACCGGAGATGTAAAACCTCCTAAACAGCGCAGCAGTCAATATCAGAAAATAGTCGAATCCGGTGGCGTACAATGTCCCATATGCAAGAAGCCTTACACCACGGACAAAAATCTGAAAAAACATCTTCGCTTACACACGCTCTCATTACCGTTCACCTGCAACGACTGTGGAGCCAAGTTTTCCGAGCGTCGGGATTTCCAAAAGCACCAAGAACGATATCATGGTCCCAATGCAACTGCTTCCGTATCGGAAATCTTCCACTGTGAGTTCTGTTCCAGAGTTTTCACCCGACAGCGAGACATGACCAAGCATTTACGTCTCTTTCATGAGCCACCTGAAGATGCCAAGCTGGGGAACGTTAATTTGTAATGATTTGGTATTTAAGCAAATTGCGCAACTTATGCAAAGATGGGAAAAAATAATGGAATGATCTCAATATCTGCTAGGAATGGCTTGATAACCTAGGCACAAAACGGAGTTCACACCTGAAAATTTGATCAGTTCTAGAGTTAATAGTGGAAATTAACTATGAAAATAGTTTCGACTTTCCTTCATTTAAAGTTTTAGATTTGTTAGTTTAAAACAAATGTAATATTTCGTTTGACATAGTAAAACTGCTTGCACTACGACTTTGCGCCGTTCTGGGAATAAGATGTTAAAAATGAACTGTTTATGCTTGCTATTTTTACATGTTTTTATATCAAAAATTGAATATGTTTTAGTTCAATTCAAAAATGTGACTTTAAATTTTGTAAATTATGTATATTTCCAATGTTATACGCGAACGGAGAGTGGATCTCATATTTTAAAATAAAATATTACCTATGACTTGTGTTTCCAGTTTGTGTGAATCTATTTTTTCAAAGTTTAAGTTTAATTGTTAGAAATGATACTGCTTTACGAGCAGATCAAACAAGTCATTTTATTCAATTTCTATTGAGGAGAATGTGTACAAGTTTATATTTTAGAGTTTTCAGAAAATATTGCATCTAATCTAAGCGAGGTGTCTAGGGTATCAAATGCCATCAAGTTAAGAATGTTAGAAATTTCCATTGTTTTGTCCATCTATCATCGATACTTTAAAAATATCTGTACAACATTAATGTGTAATAAAGTAACAACATTGCCGCGTGGTAAAATGCGCTTTAGTTTGGTGCTTCGAGGTATTTGGGAAGTTGATAGTATTTCCCATAACCAATTTCTAGGAATTTTTTTCAACAAAAAATAATTAGAGTTTTCTGCAAGTACTACTTTACTTTAGTAGCGACGGTCCGTTATCGATCCTGCGCCGAACGAACTATGGTCCTCCAGTACTGACGGTCCTGGGCTGCCGTTCTTTGTCTCTTGAACACCAGTTAAAAGTGCATCACCCTCGACAGCACACATTCATTGGGTGCGGGGTCTGCGGTCTCTTTCTGGGGCTCTATTCTCACCTTCTCACAGTCACCTTACCTAATTTTTTTAGGTGAGAACACAATTTGCGATGCTCAGTCACGTAAGTGACTCCACTCACCTGGGTGACATATGCGAATGGTGAGCTGTTAGATGAGGTGAGGGTGACTGTCAGAATAGGGCGCGTGAGGTGAGTGAGAAGACTGTGAGAATAAATCCCCTGGTTCTCTGCTGAAAATAGTTTTGACTACTCTTTCGTTAGGCATTCTGGCCACGTGCCCAGCTCACCGCAGCCTGTTACTTACCTTCATTATGTCAGCATATTTTTTGTACAGCTCGTGGTTCAAGTGTCTGCACAACTTTCCATTTTACCACAGAGATTTTACCACGGAGTAATAGATCGCAGTTTTGCGCTCAAAAACCGTAACGTAACCGTCCGTAAAGAGCCACCGAGAGAAGTGATCTGTAGAGCACCAGCCACCAGTTTTGTCGAATTTGCAAACTACGGGACTTCAGCTGGCTAGTAATCCGCATTGGAAGCTGCAGTTCGTTGTTTTACTTCGTTGTCACCTGTTGCGAGCATAGCTAGGTACTATCATTTGGACTCCCATGTCCCATGCCAGCAACCATGCACATACTTTGTTTTGGCAGTGTCAATGGTGAGTCCCAATCTTGCTGCTTCCCATTATTTTAAAAGGCCTCTTCCATTGCTCTATACGGTTGATTCTGATAATGTCGACGTCATCCGCAAAACCTAGAAGCACGTAAACTTTTGTGATGATAATCAGTTCCTTCTTACGTTTGCTCTGCGTTTTGTACCTTCCAAGGAAATGTTGAATAACAGGTTAGAGAGTGCATTCCCTTGCTTTAGTCCATCCAACATCACGAAACCGGCTGAGGTCTTGTCCGCTATTCTGACCCGTGATTTCGATCAGTCCAGAGTCGCATGAATCAGTGTAACTAGTTTTGTCCGAAAACCATGCTCTATCAATATCTGTCACAGTACATTTCGTTTAACTGAATCGTACGACGCCTTGAAGTCCATAAACAGATGATGAGTCTGCAGGTTGTATTCCCGGAACTTGTCCAGTAACTGACGCAGGGTAAACATCTAGCCTTTTACGAAAACCAGCTTGGTACTCGCTGACGAAGGACTCCTCTAACGATCTCAGTCTACAGAACCGGATACTGGAGAGCGCATCTTATAGGTAGAATTGAGCAATGTAATGCCTCGATAGATATCGAGGTGCAGAGAAGCCCACGTTAAGACGTAGCAAGTACTCCTTGATGGCTGTAAATACCTTTCTTCTGGGTTTCCGTATAGAAAGAAATAACAGCTATATAAGCGGGACGCTCGGTTCTCTATCGCTGCTATATGGTTTCATGAGCTTTCATGAGTGTTCGTGTTTTCGTTGAAGAAAGTCCCACGTTATGAGGTCTGTTCCGTAGAGAGCCATCAATCTAATGAACATCCCGTATAGGGTAAATGAAGATAGAATTAACAAAAGGGCGAATGTCGCAAGCGTAAAAAAACCGAGTGAGGGTTGATTTTCCTATGCTGGTCCAGCAAAAAGTAACTCTCACTCGTTTTGTTTACATTTGCGACATTCGCCCTTTTGTTAATTCTATCTAGAAATCTCTTATGACCAGTGGTTGGAGAATTCGCGAAAAAGTGATCATTTGAATCGATTAACATCCCTCATGAACATACACTATTCGCCTGCCTCGCCGATAATGCACGCATCAGCTTTGAATTTTATCACGAACAGAACCTCAATATGAACATCAGAATTCGTTCAAAAATTGAATATTGAACATTGAGTGTGTTCGATTTTTCGGATATAGAATGCCCGGGGACGTCGGAAATTATTCAAAATAATATTACCACGAAAAGGGAATAGTTTAAAGTAGTGTTAGTGGCTTTACAAGCAGCAGAAAACGTCCATTTGCACTTTTGCTTTGCTCACGATATTCGTATATTCAGCGATGCTACGAAGCGTGAGTGTATGTTGCTCATTGTTATAGGCGAATTGAACCACTCGCGTAGCTGTTTTATCATGATAAAAACCGTTTACCGATGCTCGGCGTATCTATTCATTTTGCAAGTTTTCCAACCTCTGCTTATGACGCTACACTCAACCCCCGCTAATATGAAAAACACCTCGTTCAGATCAGGCGAATTCATTTTTAATCTGAATATTTGGTAACTCTATTCACTCCCGCATACGCGCAAAGCGCGCACCCTATGACTTTGTTATTTTGATTTGACGAAAACAAACGTTTTGATAACATGTCGAATATGCTCGAATTCTGAACATCCAGATTGTAATCCAGTGGAAATTGGCTCGACAGTTTCAACTAAAATAGTCTATTTTGAGTGTTGAAGAGAAATAAGTTGCATATGAGCTATATTGCCAAAGCTGCTGAGCAAGAGGAAACGTATTAAGTTTTTTTTGCTTTTTTTTTCAATTTGCCCGGTCAACTTAACCGTCAATTGTGTACGACGCTTGATCAGTTTTTAATGTGAACGCATTCATACCAACGGGGTTCAGATTAAAAATGTTTAGATTAAGGCAGGTCATTCCAGCGGGGGTACACGGTACTTGTATACCGTGGACCCCCGTTCGTTTGACCGTTTTTAATCTGAACACTTTTTAATTTGAACCCCGTTGGTTTGCTTGACGTGCAAATTAAAAATGGTTCAAATGTCATTCTCAATATGACATCATTTGCTTATGCACACAATGCACATAAACACGATTTGTTTGCACTGACCAAGCGTGTTTAATCCACCCCATCGGCAGGCAACCATGTTTTCGCTGCCAACATCTCGTGTGTGCGAAAATGATATAGCATGTCAGCACTGCGTTTCACTCAACTGCCAGCAGTCTGATTTGGGCCCGCTGTCAAATTTTGAGCCCACGACATGTTGTCGCTGACGTTTACTGCAGCTCGTTATAGAGATGTCGATGGGGTGGTTTAATCTGTTTCACACACCCCATCGCAGGCAACCATGTTTTCGCCGCTAACATCTCGTGTGTGCTAAAATGAGATAGCATATCAGCACTGCGTTTCACTCAACTGCCAGTAGTCTGATTTGGGCCCGCTGTCAAATTTTGAGCCCAGGACATGCTGTCGCTGACGTTCACTGCAGCTCGATATAGAGATGTCGATGGGGTGGTTTCACATTTCGTTTTCCCAACGATTATGATAGAAATCCGATCGGAGAATGAAATATTCGCTGCTTGCAACTGCCAACTAAATCAAACCATCAAAACAATAACAAAGAACAGGGCGGCCAGTTCATACGAGTTTCAGCATATTTAGGGTGGTCAGTTGTTCAAATTAAAAAGTAACCCCGTTAGTTTGCATGAGGAATCGTTCAAACGAACGGGGGTCCACTGTAATTATCATGTACTTAATAAATACATTGAAAATATGCTTGGAGTGCAGTGGGGAGGCAATAACGAAAAACTTATGGTTCAAATTGCTAAATTGCAATCATGTGTGGTAAACGCAGAAAATAACCACGCTAGTAATTTTCGCGTGGGACTCTAAATTGGTGGAAATTCCGCAATATTAGTGACGAGGACGAAACCGCAAATTACTTCATGTCAAAACCAGCTGACAGCATGCTGTGCTGGCACTATATCATCAGAGTTCAGAGCAGATAGCAGAAGCAGAGCCTAGAGGCTAGAGTAGTATTGGGCATCGAAACAAAAATAATCGATGTTGTTGAATCGATGTCAATAGTCTCGAAAACATCGGCACATCGATTAAATCGAGTGTGAGACATCGATGCTAATTGAATCGATGTTCGATGTTGGCTGGCAAATGAGGGAAATGGAGCTGCCGATGCTCCTGATCTGACTGACTGATTTTGTTTACGTTTGTACAAATCTAGAATTCTCACTAAAGAAAGTAAGAGATTTTGAAGGCTGGTTGCAGTAATAGAGTGACCTATGCTCTATTGCGTTATGCATTTGACGGAGAGCAATAACGTAGAATCAAAACCGTCCGCACTTGCGAGTTGAGCAATTTGTTATAAAAAACAAAATGGCGGTATGATGTTATACTTCCCCACCGTTCCCTTCATGGTGCAGTCATTCCGTTCGCACATATGCGAAGTTTCGTTAGATTTAAAAAAAATCATATTCTTATGAAGAACATTCGCAGAATATTAACACATAAAAAAACTAGAATCAGCAACACCGTCAACTGCGTCAATCGCACCGATCTGAATTGTCCAAGTTTCATCCAATTAATTGTATCGGGACATCGATGTGAATCGAAAAAACAACATCGATGTGACCGATTTTTCTGTTAGCTCACATCGAATCGAAACATCGGAAAATCGATGCTGGAACATCGATGTTTCGATTATCGATGTGACATCGCCCATTACTAGGCTAGAGCATTCATAGCAAAAGATACGAATATATTGTGTTACACTTGACCTTCCTTTTTTTCTATAAACTTATTTAGGTTTTAAATTTTTAATAACTTTATACATTTATATTTTGTTAATGTACTGATAGATGAGCTCGACAATTTTCTTTATTTTAAAATCATTAATGAGGTAGACTAATTTTAAATATTAGAAATAACAGTATACAATGCCTAAAACACGTTTTTCTCAGCTAAAATAAATATAATGCTGTAAGATTGACTTTGACTTGTCATGAGCGAGCAGTAGATTCGCAATTTGGGAGAGTAAAGTAAATGACGGCGTGACGCCAAAAGAGAAATAAAGCAGCTGATGACCCTGACGACAGGTTGCATCATCCTTTCTGCCCTTTGCGATCCAGTTTAAAACAAAGATCACGACAATTCGGTAGTAATCCATCGGTACTGATAATACGTGCCATTGCTCAGGTAATTCATTTCGCGATTCCAGTTTTGCATTACTCTTTTATGCTTTACGTGACGTAATAGCAATTGGGAAGGGGGCAAGCATTCAAGCTGATAATTTCTGGGCAAAGAAATATATTCATTCCCAGTTTTGTTCTCATCTCGTACGGTCTACAAAATGTCGAACGGTCTATTCCAGCCTAACGCAATGGTGAACTCTCCGCACATGGAAGAAGGTGGTGGCGACAAGCTAGCGCGAAAGGCCAAGGAGTCGCCTTTCATGCCGATTGGATTAGCAGGACTTGCCACCGTTTGCGGAATTGGTTTCTACAAGTACAAAACCCGTGGATCAATGTCGACGTCCGTATTTTTGATGCAACTTCGTGTGGCCGCTCAGGGTACCGTTGTAGCTGCCCTTACACTTGGTCTGGCATATACTATGGCCAATGAATATTTGTTTAAAAAAAAGGATGATAACTAGACGGCGAAGTAGTTTGATACGGTGCGCTCATTGAATTGAAAGGATTTCTAAATGTGGGTAAGTTACTGCTTGTTTAATGGTGTATCTAACACATTTAGTATATTGCAGTATTCACATCATTCTATTATTCATTAAGGTATTCAGAACTATAACGCTAAGAAGCACCGTTTCCCGGTAGCTCTTAATATAAATTAGCAAAAGATTAACTAATACTTCATAGTTTTCACTGAAATTAATGTGATGTGGTATTTTTTTTATCAATATACTAATGTCATTTAACCACTCGTAGTAAGTTTGTATTGAAATTTTAGGCGCATTAGCTTTCATTTTGTTGACTGATTGCTGATTTTTATAAATTCTCTTATTTGTGTTATTACAGATAAATTTTAAAAGCATACGCGCACGGAAATAATGTTACATAACTAAGCCTGTAATTCAAGCTACACGCCGGAAGTGAACGTCATGCCTTTAGTTGGAAAATATTCATCATACCTCGGATGCTCGTGATATCATTTGCACTCTTATACTGTGATCAATATCAAATATTAGAAAGGTATCGATTCAGATTCAGTATCATGTAGAGTAAGATATCAGTGTGCGAATTGCCAAACGATTTAATTACCAATTTCGTTTTGTGCGTGAGCTACTCGGCGATGCTGCTAGCTGCAGACCTATACGAAAGTGTGATCGCTTGTAATGAAAAGTGAAAATGAAAACTTGAAAGTTAAACTCATGATGATTCAGCACATTCTTGTTTGCGTTATCAAGTTTGTTTAGTTAATGCTAATTTAATTAAAATTTGTCTCAGTTATAGAAAAGTTGATGGATAAGATATATGTTAAGTATAAAAGTGAATATATAAGATAAACTACAAGAAAAAATATATTGAGTTATTTAATGTTATCACTGAATCAATAATCAATGGATAAAGGTATAGGTAAAAACGCTAGTTTATTTTTGACGAAAATTCAATTTAGATTTTAACTAACACAGAAAACAATTATAAGCTATTTCTGAAGCGCTAGATTTATTTTTAGTTTCATCTCAGCCACGTGTTTCATTAACGCTGACATGACAGTTGTTTATTCAAGGTCATGGTGCTTATTGCGGACTCAGTAATAATTGACAATTGAAGGATTGAAGTTTCGCTTGACTCTGCCAATTTTCACCAAAACAGTATAATATTTATTTTTAACGAGAAGAATAAGGCTGAATCGCGTACGCGCCGCGAGTGTTTGCTGCAACTATACGCTCTTTTTATTCAAAAAGAGAGAAGCTGGAAGCCAGTTGGCTAAGCCAAAGACGTTATCAACTTAGATTCATTCTCATTCTCGTTCCGTAGCTTATAGTTGGGCACTTTAGTCGTGCTGCTCTGCGTTTTCTGAATGTTTGCTAACGAAGTGGGCACTAACATGGAAGCATTTTCGGTAACAATGTTTGAGCTCAGTTATCTACACTTCAGCATTCTAACAATTCGAACAATTACGTTCCTACATTGCCAAATGTTTCACTTAGAATAGTTTGCTATATTGGCTAGCACTTTTTGAAAATTAAATGAACTTGTAATGTAGGAATAAACAATTCTAAGCACACCATTCCTCCGCCAGTATGTAGTCAGGCAGACAAACGAACAGTTTTGTGATAATTTTAAACGTGCAGCTTCAAAGCAGTCAAAATTGCATAAAAAGTTGAATTTTGATTTTGGCGTAGGACTACGTATTGCAGGAAGGTAGTGGTAGGGTGTCATTCCAAAAAATCTAAAAATACGAGCTTCACGAGAAAATGATAAATTTGGGGCGCTAGTAACCAGTAACATTTTAGTTTATGAGTAGCTTATTCAACTATTGTATAGCAATATTCGTAGAAGCGCTAATAGCGCTTGATAAGCTATTATACAACAAAAATGTTTTTCGGGCGCTCATTTCTCAACCATCTTGAACAATATCCCAAGACCATATATACCTTCGATTTCACTCGTTTCCATTTCTGAACTACACTAATAATTGTTTACATTGCTCATTTGGTCCCGTTCGTTTAATTCTTCTGGTACCCCTCTTTACGCAACTCTGATTTAGTTTTTTAGCAGAGAAAATATTATGTTTTATAGCTTTGTAAAACAAAGCAAAAAGTTTTATTAAGGGTTTAACGAAATTGGTCATGAAAACCACTAGAGGAACGTAATAAGACTTTAATTGCTCCATCTTCATCCTAACCAGGATGCTAGTATCTGTAGAAGGTAGCATGCACGTGCTTGGTTTTCCACTTCCACTTCTGTTCTGTGGTATTGTACTAGTACATTACCTCCCTTTCTTCGAAGTTATGGGTCCTTGTCCGCCGGTCCGGCAGAATAAAGGAATGAAATCAAAGATCTCCACTGCCGACGGTTACCCGCCTTAGCTTTTACCTGTAGCTAGGACAGGTTCTCGTCTACAGCCCGGATATCGTTGGCAAAGCTGCGTCGCCATGAGCCTCTCGGTCTGCCTCTTCTACGCTGTCCTTGCGGATTCCAGCCGAGTGTTTGTGTGCAGATCTCGTTCGCTCCATTCCTCAAGGTGTGTTCGACCCGCTTCTACCTACGTTCACGAATTTCTGAGGCTATCGGCCGTTGATGACATCGACGATGGAGTTTCTCATTCATTGGATATCCAGTTGTCACGCCACCAGGCAGGAATGATATATAACAGGCCCCGTTTAATAAATACCTGCAGTTTTTGTGTTGTCTCCGCAGAGACGCACCGCGTTTCGCAGGCATACAGCAGTGACTATATCAGTCTTGGTACCACCATCGGGCGTTGTCTGACTACCAAGATATTGAAAGTCTATCATAGAATTAGTTTTTGTTACATTTACTATAAGACCTGTTGCCTGGGAGCTCTCGGAGAAGTTCTCTAACTTGCTCTATGTATCGTTTCGGTGTTGTGCGAGCAAGACAATGTCGTCGGCTAGGTCGAGGTCTTTTAGCTGCTCCATTGTTACAAGATTCCAAAGCAATCCTCGGTTTGGTCTATTGTTAATTGCTCCAACTAATATCTCATCCATAATGATGAGAAAGAGTAGCGGTGATAGAATACAGCTTTGTCTCACGCCAGCAGTAACCCTTACAGAATCGGACAAGACGCCGTTGTGCGAAACATTACACGAGAACGCCTCGTACTGAGCCTCGATGAGATGGACTAGCTTATCTGAAACTTCTCTACGCCTAACTGCGCCCCAGATTGTTTTGTGGTTGAGTCGGTCAAACGTTTTTTCGAAGTCAAAAAATACCAGCAGTAGAGAGTCCTGGAAGTCGTGAATCTGCTCCAATATAATCCGGAGCGTTGTGGTATGGACTAATCTCATGTTTTTAGTCTTGACCTTGAAATGCCGTCATACATATATATTAATATTTTTTTTGAAACGGTGGTTCTACCATTGATGAAGGGACGGTAGGGGAAAGAAATGAAAATTTGTGGTGAAGGAGGGGAAAGAGCGGAAAGGTGAGGAGGGGGGGGGGATATTGGTAGCTACGCTTAACAAGTAGTCGTTTTGACTCCTACCTTTTGTCCAATGCTGGAAGGTGCATGAGTCGAACCAAGCTATAATCTGAGATTATAACCGGATTCGAACCCACAACACGCGCCAAGGCATGTGGTTCGCTGGTACTTGCACCTTTGAGCCGTAGAGGCAAATCAATATCAAGATAGCGACGCGTCTGGTTGGGTTATAGACACAAATTGTGCCTCTTCGTCCATCTATTGTAGATAACCACCGACCGAGAAGTTTTAATCTAACTTGTTTTTACTGGCAGGATTTTCAAAAACTTACCGTTCTGATTCAAATTTAGAACAGTCTCAACTTCGAACACTTCAAAATAATGTAAGTAAAGGGTTCACTTACGGCTAGACTCGAGCATGAAGACTTACCAGAAATCCCAGTGGGCGGCCTATCTAACCGATTTTAACGATCGTTGCTTTCCCTGGACGCGCGTTTGACGGTTTGGCTAAACACGTGACCGTAGCCCTATGGGAGGATGACTTTTGGAGGCGGGGGCAAACTATAATAGCACCGGACAGCCGCTCGACGGGAGGATGCTTGTCGGTGCCTTTGGACGTTTATCAACGGTTCATACTACGAAACAGCGTGTCGGCGAGAGGATTTCACTTTGGCGCTGGTACACAATTCCCTACCACGTGGCGTATACGGCTTACATTCGTGGATTGGAACGCCGGAAGGTAAACGAATGCTTCGCTTATGGACACTCGGATGGGGGGAATTAAACCGTCGCGCACTACACGGCCTACAAAGGCTCATTTTACTGTACAGGATTTATGATTATGGTTATATAAACCTCTAGTTTATCTTGTGGGCACGCATGGCACTCCGCGATATAACTATAGCAGGCTTCTCAACCATACTTTACGACCGAAAAGGTAACCGCGTGGAATTTCGAAGCATAGCAGAACAGCGGAGACACGCCCGATCGCTTCGACTAACCAAACAAAAACTCCCATCTCCTTCCGATAGGCTAGCAACGCCCTCTCGCAGGCTTAGGCAGGACTCCATAGCGTTACGCATCTCCTCTGCTCTCGGTCGGCCCGGGTGTTACAGCCATTGGCAACCGCGGCGTCTCGATCGGGATTTTTATCTTAAAACTAACAATTGTTTTTCCTACCTCCTGACATGCAACACAAATACAATTTTCGAAATTAATTATTTACTTTACTATGGGACATGGTCACATTTTATAGTAAAGTACTCGTTAGTATCGCTAATATGGCAAAATATTGTGCTTATTGTACACCGCCGTGTTCGTTAAAATGTCGTCTATCTGGCGTATAACATACACGGTACCGTTATTAAAAAATGAAATAGGCCATTTAAACGGAAAATGCCAGTTGGTTTGTATTGCCATCCCACACCTCTGAGCCTATTTTTAAAAAAATTGATAGACGAAGTTTTGAGTTACGCTCTTTTAAAGTTTTAAAAGGCAGACTGCTCATATAAAGTAAATAAAAATCTTCAATGACACTTCCAAAATGAACGTAACTCATAGCTGGTATTGATTTTTTATGCGACATACTTACTTACTTAGGTGGCTTGCCGTCCTAAGACAAAGCCTGTTGAACAAAATTTCTCCATGTAACTCGGTTGAGGGCTACCGCTCTCCAATTCCTCGGACACCGAGTACTCTCCGCCAGATCTCGTTCCACCTGGTCTAACCATCTTGCTCGCTGCGCTCCTGGTCGTCTTGTTCCTACCGGATTTGAGGCGAACACCATCTTTGCAGGGTAGTTGTCCGGCATTCTTGCAACATGCCCTGCCCATCGTATCCGTCCAGCTTTAGTTACCTTCTGGATACTGGGTTCGCCATAGAGCTGTGCGAGTTCATGGTTCATCCTCCGCCTCCATACTCCGTTCTCCTGTACGCCGCCGAAGATCGTTCTTAGCACTCGTCGTTCGAAAACTCCGAGCACTCGCAGATCCTCCTCGAGCATTGTCCATGCAACATGTTTATGCAACATATGCCCATTAATATGCCCATTAATATTTTTTTGAAACGATGGTTCTACAATTGATGAAGGGACGGTAAGGGAAAGTAATGAAGAAGTATTTTTTGGGAATGGAGGGGAAAGAGTAGAAAGGAATGGGGGGTAATAGGTAGCTGCACTTAACAAGTTGTCGTTGTGACTCTTACCTTTTGTTCAATGCTGGAAGATGCTTGGGTCGAACCAAGCTATAATCAGATATTATAACCGGATTCGAACCCACAACACCCGCAAGGGCATGTGGCTCGCTGGTACCCGTGTACCTATGAACCACAGAGGCGCTGGACAAAAGGAGACTGCAAAACCCATTTATCAAGATAGCGACGCGTCTGGTTGGGTTATAGACAGAAATTTGTGACCCTTCCTCCGTCTATTGTAGATAACCACCGACCGAGAAGTTTAAATCTAACTTGTTTTTACTAATAGGATGACGACACTATGCAGGCCCTTACGACTTGCAAGGTACTACACATGATGTTGTTCGTCTGCCAGCGTGTTAGCCGCGATTCTCAGCGCGGGTATTCGGGGGAAGGCCCGTTCTTATGAAATAGACTAATCTCCGACGCACCGATTGATGCAACGAACTATTGCCGTCATGCGCTGCTAGTTTTGCTGGTCTGTGACATTTGAAGCTCGGAAGAGTTTTTCAAAACGAATAGTCTATCGCTTAAGCTGTTCTTAACCTTTACGTCCCGATATCAAAAATGATGGTACTTGCAGTTCTACTTTTGGCTCTCTCTTCACTTATTTTCATTCGATTTTTATGAAATTAGTCTTAAAAGAACCACATTTGATTGGCCTTTAATGAAAAAATAAGTTGATAAATTATCCATTTTCCTGGAGATCCACCCCAGAACCAGCGATGAAAAATCCTTTGATTTGATACCCCATTTGCTATATTACTGAAGAGAATTCAAAACGACCAATTTTCACGCACTCTATTAAGCAGATTTCTAGTTTTATATCACATGCTACTTATGACGTCAAAAAAAATCCCACTGCGATCTGGAATATCTCCGGGAAAATAGAACCATAATTTATCAACTTATTGTTTCATTAAAAGCCAATCAAATGTGGTTCTTTTAAGACTAATTGCATAAAAATCGAATGAAAATAAATGGAGATAGAGCCAAAAGTGTTAGCAAGTACCATCATTTTTGATGTCGGGGACGTAAAGGTTAACGATCAGTCAGTAGTTGACCAGTTCTGTTCTTTAGCGACATCTTTGTATTCATCTTGCGTCCACTAATGCGAAAACAAACAGAAATCACCATTGGCGGCGGTGGTTTCCTTGTTCGGCTTGAGAGTTATTCCAGGCTCTCTTGTCCCACCTACAAGCTCGTTTAACAGCCCTCTCCAGTTCGGTGTATAGTTAATGGGCAGCTGTCTGAGCCGATCTGGTTCGCTCTGTTCGTCACTGGTCGTTCTTGATGCCGGTCCATTGCTCTTCGAGGGTTCCACCAGGTGGTAACTCCGAGGCTCGGGATTCAAGTTGTTCGACAAAAGCCCTTTTCACCTCAGGATTCTCCAATCGGCGGACGTCGTAACGTCACACCTACTGTTGTTGGACACGTGCGACGCAGACATATCGCAGCGATAACAAGTTTATGGTCCGAACTCGGAAGCAGTATTAGCGCTGGGTTTGTTGCCTACATCAAGAAGGCTCCTTCGATTTGGTTTTCTGTTCAGCCGCATTGAAGTGGATTTGAATATCCCCCCTTCGAGATTTTCTCAACCACGCTGTTCAGCTGGTTGTAGATTTTTTTTTCTCCTGCAAGCTAGGAGCATCTGTTGGCGCATAGCACTGGATTGCTGTAAGGTTTCTAGCCTGTGTTCTGAATGTGGCAACGAATATTCGTTCGTTTATCGGTTCCTACTTCATCAGGGTCGCATGTGCACTGGGCTCAGTAGGAATTCTCGAGTAGTATTTTCACTTCGCATGCCAGAGTAGAGCAAGACTTTCCCGGATGATGTCTTGTGTTCGCCAGTGCCCGGCCAGAATCTCGAGTCTCGTAGCTGACAGTTGGCGAAACAGCAATGGCATCCAGAACACTATCATCGCGACCAGTGACGAAGACCTCGGCAATGCCGGGCGGAGGAAGTGGTTTTCGGGTAAAACTTGATCGACAAGCAGAGAGAGGCGCAAGCCGGCATTGAGCGGAGATGGCTGTTGACCGAGTTTATAAGCGGGACAAGAAAGCCGATTTCCTAGCCGATAAGGAGAAACCGCCGCCGACAACGGTGATATCCGTTTGTTGTATGATATTTCTCGCTACCTTGGTGGTTCCAGGATGAATACTAAGATGCCGCAAATAGAAAGAGCTAGTTAGTCACTGACTGAACATTTAGAACAACGCTTTCGAGTGTTAAATTTCAGAGACCAACAAAAACCAGCAGCGGATGCCGCCAGTATTGGTCATGACTGTTGATATGTAATATGTATATCATATTTTCTAGCATAAACATATTAGGATAGATGTACCAGTAAGGGATTATAATTTTTCTTGCTTTGAAAGTTACAACATTGCTTCAAGTTAGTTTGTTTTTTATTGCATTGTGTTCTGAGAATGCTATTTACAAGAGATGGAATGGCATGCATGAATTTGTAGACACTTCACGGTGTGCAGACTTTTCACTTAGGTACTACTAAATTTTGCTATTCAAATAATATCGTTTGTTTCTGTACTTCGAGCACTTAGCTCGATTTTTTAGGAGATTGTGTTAAATCGCTCATAACATGTCCATCTTTATCCGTAGTACGTTTATAAACGTGGTTGCTGCTGGGAATCTGTACATATTCGTAGTCCAAACCTGACTGACTATTCTGGACAGGAGCAACTTGAGTATACACTGGTTGCGCTGCTACTGGTTCTACTCGATTTTGGGCATATATTGACGTCCTTCGTGCTGTTGGATGCACGCTGAGTGGCGTTATATTGATATCCCGATATACTGGTGCTCCGTGAGACGGACGCGCTGTTGTCACGACCACTGGGATTAACCCAGCTCGACCTAGTGTGTTGGATTGAATTTGACCAGGATCAGAAGTCGACGAGACGTACGCCAGATTAGTCGCCGGTTGATAATTGATGTACGTTCCCGATGATGGGGCTACGGTTGATTGGATGAGCGAGTTTGCGTGTGGTGCCGTGTTGTAACTGTGGATTTTGACGTCGTTCACGCGTAACCGGGACGGATAGTACGGTGCAGGGATCTGAGTTGGGGTGGCTTGAGCATAGTAAACATTCCGTTGAGGCTGTTGGACATGATGTTGGCGTTGTCGGTGAAGATTTTTGTAATAATTGTAGATAGGTTGAGCTGATTCTAGAGGTGATACTACTGGAACTGCTGTTACTGGAACCTGCACAACAGTTGGTGCCGCGGTTACATGATTGATTGTATTGGGACTATGTTCATTTTCATAAGTTACATCCGCTCGGTAGCCATTATTATCAGCTACGTATTTAACAATTTGCATTCGACCATCGGGAAGTTGAACTTTGTAGCTTCCTTTAACTGCTCCGTCCACATGTTGTTGCTGTGTGTGAGAAAAATCATCTCCAGAAGCTGCATCCTTCACGGAGTAGGAAAACACATAATGCTTTTTTTGGTTTGTTGCTTCCTGAAAAAAGTTTATTGATATAATAATATATAATGTGAACAATTCGCGTCTACCTACATTATAATTATCAATTTCGTTGTCCTCGTATGTCTCCTCTATCTGGCGATTCAAAACCCGAGCAGCGTGCTTTGCTAGAGCCTTGTATGCAGGTTTCACGATCAAATTGTCTGCTCCGGAAAAGCGTTCTGTTTTCGCCAGGCGTTCTTTCAACGCAAATTTCTCGTATGGATGAGATAAAGCATTCATCGTGGCCCTGTTCAGCAGTCGTGGGAACTGTATGGGACCTTGCCTGTTGAATGGGTTAAGAGATAGAGTTGAATGAAAGAAAAGAGGTTGTAAACCGATGTAGACTGTTTTGGTTTTTCAAGGTGATATTTTCCTTGAGTTTCAAAACAATAATTAGAATAGTAATTCGTACTCAAAAAAGTTCTGCATGAATTTTTCGCCATTAATGATAACGTTTTTATCGAAAATGCTGACTCCATCGTAGGCATTCTCATACGGATGAGGGTTTATATCTCGTGGTCTTAACAGGGACGAAGGCTCGGGTGTTTCAATAGCAAATGCGCATACAGATGATAGAACAATCACAAGAATTTGCTGTGCTGCTCTTGGTAACCAAATGTTCTGTAAGTGAGGAAAGAAAAACTTCATTTAGCACAAACTAATTTAATTTATATTACAAAAAAGTCATTTCAATGCTTAACAATGCGCTTCACGATCACTATATTCGTATCTAACTGGAAATTAGCTAATTTTAAGTTTGGTTTCAATCACAATTGCTGTATCGAACCCTGGTTCATATGTTTGATATTCGCGATATCTGTTTTTTAAGCACTCACCTGAATTTTTTTCAAATTATATTGCATTCTGCGTGACCTGCTTCCCTCGTATTCAGTAAGCAAAAATCATTTGCTCTTGTTTATTAGGTGTTATCTGCAGTAAAATGTCGAATTTTGAATAAAGTTAATATTTTATTTAATAAACTTAATGTGTTCACAATTAACCGCCAACACACCTCACAATGAAAATAAGCTGTTTGGTTATTTCATTTAATTACCGGCGTCACTCGCAGCGCAATTATTTTTGTAATTTAAACATTGCATTGCCTCGAGTACGTGGGGTTGCAAAGCAACCTGGTACGTGGAAATGAAATAAATGCTTTAGTGCGACACTGAACTGGCCACGCCATATTCAAGTAACGTAATCAGAACATTATAGCTTTGGCCCAATCTCCTTCCCTAAACTTAAATGGTGATTTTATCATCAACAAATTTAGTCTGTCGCATTTAGGCATGTCGCAAGTACCTTTCTACATTTTCATCGTGGTACCTGGTACGATTTATTGTCACTAGTAAAAATATCCCACACTGATTCTATCATAAAAGTGCACTTCTAATGCTGTGCAGTGGTTCAAGATATTTAAATAGTAGAGTTTTGTATTACCGGCTATGGATGGTTTATCACTAGTACTTATACTGACTTATAAGTCATATATCATGTGTATATCCGACATTGAAAAAAAAATTAAAAATGTATACTTAATCTTCAAGGTTGGACCTTACTTAAGCTGCAAAGTACCATATTCGTTGCCGTAACTGACTATTGGGCTATTAGCGTGTATCATATTGTAAAAATCGTTCACCGGCAGGCAATAATTCATAACGATCATAACATATTACGCCCATATGACTAAAATTGAAATTAATTTTTATATTTATGGAGCTAGCGACGGATAGCTTTGAATATCCGTAATCTACATGCTGGATAAAACAAGAAAAAACTATGCACAGCCATTTGACAACATCATTACGGTCTGCTTTTCAGCAATATATGGGGAACCGCAACTATGCAGGGCGAGGGCATATTGGTCAAAGTCTCTAAAAAAGGAGACCTAACTGAATGCGGTAGCTGGCGTGGCATCACGTTGCTCTGTATTACTGTCAAAGTACTCGGTAAGGTACTCCTCCACACTAGTCTCCGGCGGCAGCTAGCTGGATTCCGTACTGGTCGATCATGTGTAGACGATACAACAATGCATTATATTGGAGCACATCAACGAACTCCAGGACTCTCTTTTGTTGGTGTTTGTTGACTTCGAAAAAGCGTTTGACAGACTCAACCACGAAAACAACTGGGGCGAATTCAGGCGTAGAGGAGTTCCAGATGAGTTAGTTCATCTCATCGCGGCTGAGTACAAGGCGTTTTGATGTATGGTTTTGCACAACGGCGTCTTACTTACTTACTTACTTAATCAGCTCCAGGCCGCCTGCTGTTCGAAGAAGTCGTCTCCATTCTGCTCGGGACGTTCCGTCTTACATCTGCACTCCGTCGTAGATGGTGCGCAACACCTTCCGTTCGAAAACACTAAGGGCGCGTTGGTCCTCCACGAGCATGGTCCATGCGTCATGGCCGTAAAGGACTACCGGCCTAATCAGCGTTTTGTGGATTGTTAGCTTCGTGCGGTGGCGAATTTTGTTCGATCGCAGCGTCCTACGGAGTCCAAAGTAGGCACGATTTCCTGCCATAATGCGTCTTTGTATTTCTCTGCTCTTCATTATTGATAAGTCCAATCCGTTTGGCTTCAGCTTTCAATCCGATGTACGTTTCCGCTATCCTCTCAAACGTACGTGTAATGATGTCAACGTCGTCAGCGAAACCAAGGAGCTGGACGGACTTCGTGAATATCGTGCCACTCGTGTCTATTCCCGCTCTTCTTATCACACCCTCCAAAGCGATGTTGAACAGCAAACATGAAAGCCCATTACCTTACCGTAACCCTCTTCGAGATTCAAAGGGACTCGAGACTGCCAACGGTGTCTTATCCGGCCCTATAAGGGTTACTGCTGGCATGAAATAGCTATTTCATGGTTTGCTGTTTCTCATAGTTACGGATGAAATATAATTTGGAGCAATTGACAGTAGACCAAATCGTGGATTGTCCTTGGAATCCAACTAAATGACCGTGACCTAGCCGACGATATTGTCTTGCTCGCACAATGCCGACACGATATGCAAAGTAAGTTAGATGACCTCTCCAAGAGCTCCCAGGCAGCAGCTCTCACAGTCAATGTAGCAAAATCTAAGCCTATGGTAGTGAACCCCACCAACTTCACAGTAGCGGAACAAGTTGTACCAAGACTAATATAGCCACACGGATCAGCAAGGTCAGGGGTGCCTTTGCAGGTCTGCGAAACATTTGGCGCTCAAACAAGATTACTCTCCATACGAAAACTCGAATTTTCAATTCAAACATTAAATCCGTACTGCTGTATGCCTGCGAAATGTGGTACGTCTCAACGGAGACAACGCAAAAACTGCAGGTATTTATTAATCGGTGCCTGCGATATTCGTGCCTGGTGGCATGACAACTGGATATTCAATGAGGAACTCCATCGTCGATGTCATCAACGACCGATGGATTGTTTAACATTTCGCCGAATACAATTTCGCGGAAATCCAATTCGCGGATAGCCATAACGCGGAATATACTGTTTCATATAAAATCATTTCGCGATGTGAAATGTGAAACAGATGTGATTTCTTCCGACGGCGGGTCACCGGCGTACACTCGCCGTTGCTTGCGACCGGTTTGCCCTGAATCATCTAGGAAACGTTTGCTACTAACATGGTAAAAAGATGTCATATCTTAGGATAAGCAGAACTGGATCACCGCCAACACTCTATAAAACGTTTGCAGCATCTTGCACATTTTGCTATGTGGATTTCTGCGGAACATTTTACTGCGCATGTTTTCTGCGAAATGGTATTCCGCGAAACGGTACTCCGCGATATGGTCATCGGCGAAATGTTATACAACCGCAGAGAAGCACTCGACTGAAATCCGTAAAGACAGCGTAGAAGAGGCAGGCTCAGAGGCTCATGGCGACGCAGCTTAGCCAAAGACATCCTGGCTGTAGACGAGAACCTGTCCTGGCAACAGGTAAAAGCCATGGCGGGTAACCATCGGCAGTGGAGATCTCTAATCTCGTTCCTTTGTTCTGCCAGACCGGCGGACATGAAAACATAAGTAAATAACACTGCAAGGGTCAATAGGAACACCCCCAATAGGCCCAGGAATACCACATGGCTCAATTACGCATTGATTTATTTGGGAATTGGTTACTTTTTTATATTGGGTTCGTCACAGAGCTGCGCGAGTTGTCCACAATGAGTTCTTTCCCCTTTTATTTAGATACTGGTGGCATGAGCAGTTCGTAAACTGTGTAGAGCAATCGAAGCCTGCCTCAAAAGATGATCATTAAGACTGCCACGGCGGCTTTTCAATCCAATGTCCTTGTGGCATACACAGTGAATCCTCGTTACCTAATCTGCACAGGGCTTCGCGCGTTGTAGCACCGGCTCTGCTTTCAATAGCGATGTTTAATAAGATACGGAACAATCCATCCCCTAGCTGCAACCCTATGCGCGATTCGAAGAAACTCGAGAGTACCCAGCAAACATTTTCGTACGTATATCAAAGTAACAAATTTGATTTATGTACCGATATATATCTAGAAAAATCGCATTTGCTGCACGAAACCAGCATATGCGTACTGTTTTGGAGGCGATATACGTACTGCAAGTGATATGAAAATAATTCACATTCATAAGTATTTGTATACGATAAAATCCGACTCAACATGATTAGTTCCATAATGCTATACAATTCTGTGATGAAAATCGTATGTGAATCAGTTACTATCATTTTGTACGAATAAATGTAAACTAGGGTGCGCTTTATTAAGCCTTATGTACGATTTCGAGTTTGTTTAGCGATATTTAAGATGATTTTCACACATTATTATACGATTTGTGGTTTGCTGGGTACCATGGTTAGCTCGTTTGTCGCCAGGTTTCTCTCTTCGTCACTACCCAGTAAACAGTTTGTTTTATATAGGGGAAAAGTGTATAATGTGCCCCCCTAAGAATAAATGGATATATCTCCGTTATACTTCCCCAAATTAACGTTACAACTACGTGTATATGTTGGTACTTAAGCTGACAACCAATTGCAATTGTTTATTTCATTTAGGATTGTGGAATAAACATGCTAGGAATTATTTAATAGAAGCACCTAAATGTTGTGTTTCTCGTCTGCGCGGGGTAAAATGCCCCACCTGCGGTATAATATGCCCAATGCGGTAATTTGAGTATTTCTACCAGTGACAGACCAACTCTATTTTGTAGAAAGTAAAACTATTTCCTTTGTTTTGCAAAATATCGTTATTTTATGTAAAATAAACCTAGTTTCGGCCTTCTGGTGCACTTTTTCTTTTCTGCATGGGGCACATTATACGCAGCTGTGGCGTTTTGTACCGGGTAGTTGAATTACCTAGAATTTGGACGTTGGTAATAAATTATTCCCACCACGGTTACTCTACAATACTAATTGAATTAAATAATGGCAATCGACTTCAACTTAGATCTGTTTACATAGTTTTAAAGCCACATTTGCAAGGGGGGCAAATTGCACCACCGCAAGTGGGGCATTTTGGCCTGCTTTTACTTATTTGAAAAAATATTAAATGTTAAAGCAAGTCAAGCGTTTCATACCGTTATTTTTAGCAGGGATGTCATTTTGAAGTTCACTTTACGCAATCGAATCGCAACAACCGGTTATTTACAGATTTTGACAAGAAAATAGCTTATGGAAATGACGCCAAAAGTTACATCGGAAGCTGCTCAAAAACAAATTTATTTTTGTTTTGTTTTTACAGCATGTGACAACTGTCATACTTGCATAGTAGGCTAGTTCCATCAAATACTATGGTTTCTGGGTGGTTTTGCATTTTAATTTCGCTTGTTTAGCGAAAAACGAAGGGGGGGGCACATTGGCCACGGGGGGCACGTTATACATAATTCCCCTATCTCGATTGCAACTGAAAAATACGAAATCATAGTTGAACGAAAAAGTTATATCTCACACTACATAAAAACATATAGTCGATATAAGTACCAAAGTGGTGGCAATATACTTGCGAACATTTTGACAATCATTTGTAATTCTATCTTGCTTGTTTGCCTGGTCTACGAGGATCGAAGTACCTATCCACAAAGTGGAAGGTAGAACTTCATCCAGTACACGCGAGTAGTTCTCGGCAGGGATGATTCCTCTTCAGAATAAAAAAAGAGAAGAGAAAAATTCACACTTTACTCAGTCGCGATTTATGTTGCTCCGTTTTGTTTGAACTTTTCTCTTTTTTACTGATCGCGATTGCTCAGCAACCTGCTCATTGTGCTTCTCATTGAGGAATAAACTGAGCAACAAAGTGTTAATACACTTTTTGGCACAAAAAAACTGTTTAGACTTCTCGCAGCGGCAACAGTGCAAAAAATGTTGCATATGACGATGGTGGATGATAGATATGGCAACAATGTAATTCCCGTGCCGTTACTTGCTGCAGTACGAGCGCACAATGAGAATCTAAAGTTTGTTTATATTCCTATTTATTTTTGGTCTGTTTCTCATTGCGTGGATTTGTTTCTCATTTGTGGCAGTTCTGCTCATTGTTTTGAATGAAAAAAGTTTCACTTTTTGCACAATGAGTGAGTAAATGACAAGCCTGGTTCTCGGTAACTCACGGGTTGACTGATTGCCGAAAACTAATTGTTGAGCGTCGTAAAAATGGGGCGACTTAGTCTCTGTATATATATACAGAGACTATAGATTACAGGGAATCTATAGGTGCTCCCATCAGGTGGGTTTCATGGGGGCTCGCTCAACTACGGACCAAATTTTTACTATCCGACAGATCTTGCAGAAATGCCGGGAGTACAACATGCCCACACATTACATCTTTATTGATTTTAAAGCAGCATACGATGCAGTCGATCGAGACAAGCTATGGCAGATAATGCACGAACATGGTTTCCGGACAAACTGACGCGTCTGATCAGAGCTACATTGGATCAAGTGATGTGTTTCGTACGTATCTCTGGGACACTATCGAGTCCCTTCGAGGCGCGGCGAGGGTTGAGACATGCTGACGGTTTATCCTGCATGCTGTTTAACATCGCTCTTGAGGGCGTAATCCGACGAGCGGGCATCGAAACGAGAGGCATAATTTTTACCAAGGGTACCCAGCTTCTAGGCTTTGCAGAAGATATCATAGCCAGGAACTTTGCGACGGCGGAGGCAATCTACGCCAGACTGAAAGCGGAGTCTAGGAGAATTGGGCTAAAAATAAATGCGTCGAAGACCAAATACATGAAAGGAAGAGGCTCAAAGCCAAAGGAGTCAAAGGAAACTAGCGCGCGTTTCCCACGGACGGTAATCGTTGACGGCGACGAACTAGAGGAGTTTGTGTATTTGGGATCGCTGATGACCGCGGACAACAACACTAGTAAGGAGATCCAGCGGAGCATCCAAGCGGGAAATCGGGCCTACTTTGCCCTTCGTAAAACAATGTGCAAAACCCTTATTAGACTGGTAGTTCTTTATGGACTCGAAGCCGTGACGCTGCTCACGGAGGACATACGCGCCCTTGCCGTGTTCGAGCGGAAAGTGCTACGGACGTTATTTGGCGGAGTACAAACTGAAAGCGGAAAGTGGATAATTTCGGGCGTATATCTACTGCTACTAGGAAATGAATAGAGTCAAAAACCGTACCCCGTAGGGAGTGTATGTTGGTAATGTTCGGGAAAACCGGGCATAAAAGAAAATATGGTCGATTTAGTTAAATGTTCGTTGATCAAGTGATCTCCAGGTAGCTTTGTGGATATCTTTGCAGAGAAAGAAAATGCTTTTGATCGCCAGGCCAGCTGCAAAGTTGATGCATTGCTGGCCGTTATCGTTCGTGTCGGCGTGCAGACCATGGGGTCCGATCACCAGTCTATACATCGCTTCCTTGCCGATCTGGGCGTTCATATCCCCGATGACGATCTTAAGTCGTTGCCTCCGGTTGCGCATAGAATACTTTCTTCTCTTCGTCGGGTCTACCTTCGTGTGAGCAGTGATGATGGTGTAATTAAAGAAATACCCTTTTAGAAATGGCCCGCTTCCAGCTCATTGGTCACTCCACCGCTCTGGTAAAATTAGGCCTTACCGAAACGGATCCTCCATACCTTCTCGTCTTTGCAACCGATCGCTTGCAGTGCCACGATGCCGCAGTTTCGGGGTTCTAACTGATCGAGCAGCACTCTGGCGCCACCCACGAAATTCAGCAATCATTTCATGTGCTTATTTTGTTGTCTTTGTCTATGCCAAATTTTCCAAGTCCAACTTTTTTGATTTTTCGTAGTAAGGTGGGTTTAGGAAGGTTTCCTTAGTAAAGCCACGCTCGTGGTGGGCCGTCTTAAGTTTAGTGCCGAGACAACACATCTCTTAATTCAGCTTCCCAAAATCAGACGCTGCCGTGAGCCGCTCTTAACCTGGAGTACAACCGTGCACTTGGCTGAGAAATCGGCAAGCCACCAAGAGCCGCTTCTAACATGGGAACGTTCGCATGAGTTCCTCCCTTTCTGTCGGTATATAACCCTAATTCCTACCGGGATTGGTTACTAGATATCCACTAAAGTTACTCGTACCACGAGGAGGTATAGGGATGGGAGTTGCTGAATAAGAGGCTAAAGACTACGATGGGATTAATGTTATGCATTATCCAGTCATTCACCAACTAAAAAATATGCTAAACTACAGTTAATTACATAATACTAACTGATGACCTTAAAATAATCTTAATTGTCGTAACAAATCATAAGAAATCAGAATAATAGTATATATTGCAATTCTAATAGTGTTGAAAAGTCACCACTTGTGATTGAACACACAATATGATATAGGATAGTTACTCTTAAGTATTTTATGTAATCGAATATTTGCCCCAATAAAAAAAAAAAAAACTGATGACCTTACATAGTGAGTACCTATTATTATCTACAATGGCTTCTATATTATACTAAACTTATGAACATTCAATCCTAGATTTAACCTAAAAGTTAATCTAGAAAGATCAGAATCTTAGTACAGTAACGGTACTGTCGAGAATAAATAAAAATAGTCGAATTTAATTTGGAAAGGGGGGCTCCGTAGCCGCAAGGTAATCGAGTCAGTGTTACCAGGTCGATTGCCCATTTTCCCGCTGCCCAGAGGTTGATTTCCCGCTGAAATCCCGCTGTCTAGGGTCTATTTCCCACTAGAAATTCCGCTGAATCAAAAGTCATATTATTCTTTCGTTTCTGGTGCAGAATTAAAATTAAAAAATATTCATTTCAGTAAGGCTTGCGTTTGAAATCAAGATGATCTGCTGAAATTGAGAGGTTGCAATTAAATGAACATTATGCAAATTTGCTGCATTCATGTTGACGAAGCTTCAGGAAACAGAAAAAGAAATATCTTGTTATCCCTCATATAATAACAGTTTACTACGACATTTCGCAAGAATTATAAGATTAAGGAGTCTAAGAACACATGCGAAAATTTCGAAAGAAGCTTTTAGCACAAATTCTCTTTCTGTGTCTAGCTATGATAAAAATCATGTAAAATTTCAGCAACGCTGGCAAATGGTTATGGTTTTCGGTGACAATAGAAGATATGTTTCAATCTTTATAAGCAACCAAAATTCAAAAATATCTGAAAAGCGCATCGGCTCTTTGTTCTCGCTGATATTTTGTTTTAGCAAAAATGTACCGATTTGTCTTTTAGACTTAGGTTTTATCGGCTCATCAGCCGATTTGTTTTGATTTTGTTATCATACAAATGCTGCGGTATATAGCAAATTATGATGTACAGTGGACCCCCGTTCGTTTGAACGATTCCTTATGCAAACTAACGGGGTTAGCTTTTAATTTTAACAACTGGTAACCCTAAATATATGCTGGCTGCCCTATTCTTTGTTATTGTTTTGGGGGTTTGAATCAGTTGGCAGCAGCGAATATTTCATTCTCCGATCAGATTCCTACCATAATCGTTATGAAAACGCATTGTGAAACAGAATCAACACGCTAGATTAGTACAAACAAATCGTGTTTAGGTGCATTGTCTGCATAAGTAAATGATGTCATATTGAGAATGACATTTGAACCATTTTTAATTTGCACGTCGTGCAAACCAACGGGGTTCAAATTAAAAAGTGTTCAGATTAAAAACGGTCAAACAAACGGGGATCCACGGTATATAGATACATAAGTTGTTTATGTTGTTTTGTTTGCAATTCATAATTTGGTTGGATTTTGCCATTGGCAACGAATTAGTTTGTGGAAAAATTAGGAATACGCAAAACGGATTGGTTTGGTAGTCTTCTGCTTCTGTAAGTTCTAATGTGTATTTGTCAGAAATGATCCCATTATAGACAAAAACCACGGAGTTTTCTTATCAACAGAATATACTGAACCATCTGCCAATGCATGAGCAGACATTAGACTGTCAATAAACGAAGTTTTTTGCTCTCAACCTCTCTGTCAGCACTCTTCTTGCCTACCAAATATCGCAAAATCGAGATCCCGCTAAAATCCCGCTGAGTTATTTAAGAAAACCGCTAGATTCCCGCTAGCCGCTGTTTGGTTATTAAGTACCGCTATCCGGCTTGAAATCCCGCTAAATCTAGCGGGAAAACCGCTGATCTGGCATCGCTGAATCGAGTCTGCTTTGACAAGAGAGTGGTCGTGGGTTCAAATCTTAGTAGAATCAAGCCATTCGATGTCAAGTGACTTTAGCATGGGTTTATTCTCAGGCCCCTCCATTTACCCTTCCTTCATGCTGAATTCTATATTTACCCTCTGAAGCCTCTTGACAGTGCAAATGTCCCTCCTATGGTTAAGTGTACTGGTCAGAGGTACGAATGAGTCCTCGCCAGGGACGGCTATAATATGGGATAGTACTGCCAGCGAGGAATAAGTGGGTAAAGTAGATTAAGCTTTGAAAGAAGGGTAAACCCCAATACACACAAGCACGCATAAAATTTAATAAGCATATCGCTCATTCAATAGGGATTACAGCTAAAAGAAATGCAGTGCTGGTCATACAACAAACACCCGGGCGATATCACAATAGATCAACTGGTCTCGCTGATGAGTCCACACATGGAAAAAAATTTGGAAAAAGTTTTCTTTTATTTAATTTCAGGTTTCATATTCTACTAAGACGCTCCAAAAAACTTCAGTCAACCTAAAACAGCAAAAATATAGCGGAACATTAATAATAAATACTGAAAACTAGTTAATGATGCACAAAGAAATGCTTCCTGAGATTTTTTTACATGTTTTCCCACAAGTTAAGTGTGCTTAAAATGTGCTATTCTTCTGCAGCTTAATACTGGGCAGCTTTGCCACCCACGTTCGAGATCATTACATCTTTAAGTACCCTTAATTCTACTTTATTACTCGCAATCCAACGTGCAGACTGTGACAACATATGAAGTGATCATATGGCGAACATCAACAAGCCTGCCCCTACTTAAGTGTCAAGTAAACTAAGTGCCTACCTAAACATGTATCGACAAAATAATAATGATGTTATTGCTCCATCAATCGGGGCGGTCGACTCTGAATTTGTTCAAGACTCTTCAGAAAGCCAATTCTCCTGACGGGCGGTAATGAAAACAAGTCGAGTATGCTGACTGGCCGTCGGATTTAATTGCATTATGACAACAGTTATAGATAATCTCACCTATCAGCAGACGCTCACTTAGTTGGAATAACAGCTGGTTGACGTTTCGATTGAGTTGATTGTTTTTTGAATTTATCCTATATTTTTTAAAGATTTCGCTTTGATTTTTGATAATAAACTTAATCGTGCATGCCGCGTAGATCAAGTTAATTTGAGAAAATCTGTCAACGAGCTAACTAGTGTGCTATTTTAATTTTTGAGCCCCGAATAATCCAGCGAAGGAAAAAAGTGTTGATTGCAATACGAAGATTAAACATGTACGAAGCTGTATTATTCTCTTAAGGAAAAAATTATATGACGCTTTAACAAGGCGTGCCGGCACGAGGCACGATTCATTATTAAATGGAAACATAAATAAGTAAAAGCAAACAACGAGTAATCGCTTCTCGCACTTCGGTACTTGCTTGGGGTGTAAAGTGAGCGCACAGGTAGCTGTTAGAGCGGATCAAATACGAGGCTTACATAAATTGTTGCACATCAAAGGTATAGCATCTATGCCGAGCCGACTCAAAAATATTTGATGATGGTTTGTCTAATTAGATGGACATCTTGTAATACATCGTGTTAATGGTGTCAACACAATTAATCGATTTATCCGAAGACAACTGTTTTTGATTATGTCAACATATCAATTTTAAATTTCACAAATAAACTACAAGGTATACAGCCCTAAGGGTTGTACGAAAGGGTGACGTAGGACTATATCAGATCATTAGATCAAAGACTAATGTAAACTGCATTTCTGGCATATGTATGTGTAGGGAACGTATGAAGTTAGAAGAATTAACATAAAAATAAATCTAATGAAACTAAATCATTTGCTTCAGTGTAACTGAAATTGCTTTGCATGTGTTGCGAGAATTTGTCATGCGAACGGTAAGAGGCAAGGAGAGCAATCTTGAATCGCTCAATATTCGCGACTACGAAGTTGGTGATATTTGTTTGGTTTTTATGTGAGAAAAAAGAAGAGAGAAGTATTTTTGCTTTTTTCATCATTCATACTATGAAAGTTCGGCATGGGATTTCGCATAAGTGCGAACGGTGCGAACAGGCTTAAAAATCTTTTTCAGCTTCGTAGTCGCGAATGAGACTCACGTATACACCATAGAAAAAAATCGTGCCTTCTAAAACCCCCGCATGCCAAATTTGGTTCCATTTGCTTGATTAGTTCTCAAGTTTGAGGAATTTTTGTTTCATTTGTATAGAAGCTCCTCCTCTTACGCCCTCCATAAAATTGCTGGTCATTTTATCTATCCAACGACCTATAAATTGTTCAGTTTCGTTCAGTAGTTTAATAGTTATTACCATTTGAAATCTTTCATTCAAACGTTACACTTCTCTTTTCGTTTTCATAAAGTGCTACCCAGTCCCAGTATAGTAAACAAAGATGTAGTCCTACGTCAAAACGCACAGTACAAACATAATCAAAACAAAGATATGAAGTAATTTGCAGTTTCGTCACCAACGAGAATGACATTTGCTGAGGATCGCTTATGTAGGAGTTAGAGGGGAGCAAAGAGTGGAGGAGGGGATCCGGGAGTTTGGAATTTGATGTTGTTGATATTACTCCTACTACAAACAGCTTCAGCGAGGGCCTCAGCTAATGTCAAAAAATCTTTATATGTGTGCGTGGTGGAATACTTCATAAAACAAGCTGCTTTGAAAAAACATTAACAGAAAAAAAAAATCACAAGACAGTGTACAAGACACGACCGCATATATAGGTGACGCAGGACTACGTAAGTCTCTTTGTAGTGATAGTGGCATGTATTCATGCTTGTAATCATTCGATTCTTCATGTATACATGCTATATGCAATATATATACATGCTACTTGCGTTGTATGTAACATTTATCAAAGTAGTAACATTGCATAAGTTCAATTCTCAAAAGTTTGTGCATTTGAAAACAATTTAACAAAGAACACAAACTATTGCTTTTCTGCTACCTTACTGAAATTAAAGATAGTTTTTATTCTCCATGGTTTCCCACGTTGAAGGGATTTTACCAATTCAATCCTATTTTATCAACAGCACATCTTTTCACTACACTTCTAATGAAACGGCAAGCATGCGTATTCATACAGTCGTATTATAACCGAACACTACAGCTGTAGCACATTTTTCCAACACAGATATCAAATTCGCCGAGGTTTAATCGTCTCGCAGTAAAGAATTTGCGATCTGTTGGGATAACGAACTTGTGTCATTTTTTCTGGCACACTTCTCTAACACAGACATCAAATTGGACTAGGTTTAATCGCGTTCATAAGAAATCTGTTGGCACGAGGGGGCTTTGTTACTCTCTCTGGCGTACTTCCCAAGCAAGGACATCAAAATGGTCTAGATTGAACCGCGGTGTTAAGAAATCTTGTTGAAATGAGGAAACTGTCACTTGTTTTGGCTTGCTTCCCAAGCACAGATATCAAATTGGTATAGGTTTAGATCATCGTAAAGAATCTTCCAACCAATCACGAAGCGAGAATTCTGGTACAACATAGGTTCATTATTTTCAATTTTTCAATAGTTCAACATCAAGAATCCATACTTTTCTTCATTTGTGTCAATTCTTAGAAGATTTTTCGATCGATTGGTGTAAGAATATTAAAAATCGATTGGAAAACCGCTGAGCTATTAGCGCTCAAAACCTTTCATTTTTCGTGACGCTCGCATTTTTCGATTTTTTGGAATGACACCCTTTCTCAAAACTTGCCGTAAGACGTAGTCCTACGTCAAAACACATAATAGGACAAATAACATTTAAATAAGGGATGATTGAAACAAAAAACAAATACCCATTTGTTTGAATTTGTACAAACGCAAACCTTAAGGTGCTTTCAGTTTGACACCCGCTTAGGGTGTCAGCACGAACAATAAAAACAAATTAGCGATGATTGCTGAATAACACAGCTCGTTTGACTTGGTTCAGTGAAAAGCGAACACGCGTAAAATTCCCACAAAGAAATAAACGGTAATTTAGAATCTACATCGAATTGGAATGGGTGTCGGTTACACGCTGTCCGTATAGACTTGACTGCACGTTGTTTCTTTTTGCGTTGAATGAAATTATGATTATGCTTTTCAATGTCACCGACAACGGGTTATTCTTTTGTAGGGTGATCTATGCAAATATGGAGTCAATTTGCTCGGATGCCTATTTACAAATTCATTCGCATCACAATTTCGCACAATGATGACCGTAACATTGGCTGTTAAAAGGTTGGTAGCTAACAATTCATTGCAAATGTCACGATCTTGATTTGGGGTTCTCACCGTTTTAGGAACCGTTAGTACATTTTGCAAACTAGCAATAGCTATTAGACGAGAGAAATACTGATTGTTTGGTTTTGTTTAGAACGGCAATCTGATTTCTCCAGTTGGCTGTGGGCCATGGACCGAAAAGCTGTTTTTGATCACCGGAGTGGCACAGTTTGTACTCAAACCTACCATCATTTAGTGTGAAAAATTTAACTGTTGAACAAATGATTTCTTCTCATGTAACTGTAGATAATTGTACCTCAAAAAGATTTAATTTAAAATTGCCCTTTATACACAACGTTTTGGTTTATGCATTGCGTCAATGTTGATATGTAAACTTCGATTAGGCAAACTTTAACTGTTTCTAATGTTTAAAACTTGACTTATAACAGTTTTTGAACTTCTAATCCCAACTAGCAAAGTTTTTTTAATTTTCAGGCAAAAACAAATCATTTTAACAACTAATTAATAAGAGGTTTATTAACACTCACAGTAAATAAATCTATCTCTTTCAAACTGTGCTTTGCGCACTACCTTTCTACAATCATCCTTTTCGCTTTTCGCTCTGATAAAAGCTGAAGCAGTTCGCCAACTTTGTCAACTTGAAAATACATCCGTGAGCAGAAAAGTTAAAGTTTTACTGTCATCTGACTTCTGAACGATTTGGTTTATAGCGACCAAAATAAAATATCCCATAGAATATATAATGAATTTTGAGCAGTCTTAGTTCGTCTGCAGCATGTGCGCATTGAGTTTTATCGTGCACATTGATATGATAGGTGGATAAAATCAACACGCAACTGAAATTTTGTCATTTTCGAAAACTAGTTGTTTTAACCAAATAAATATTTTCAGTTAGTCAATCTTAATTTCTAGTAAAATCATTTAGTTGCTTCCTATGAGAGGAAAACCGATTAATAATAACTTCCTTTCTGCAAAACATTTTGCTTTGATAAACTTTTGTTTACGAGCTAAAACAAAATACTAGAATATGGCTTCGCATAAACAAAATATTTTTATGTTGAACTTTAGTATTCTTCATAATAGCAGCAAACTGTTTAGTCAGGGTGTTACCGTTTTAATAGCTCTATAAAACTAACAGATTTCTTGCGGTTTGACAAGCAACCGTGATAAGATAAATTTTAGTTGGTGTGCTATTTTGTATTGCTACGCCACACTTACGGTAAGTTTATAAGAGATGTGGTGCAGCCAACAAGTTTTAACGTAGTAATATAAGCAACCACAATAAATTTGCTTTATTAACAGTTTTATTATGGTTTCATAGCTGGTTATAAGTGTGTTTGGACTCGTATCCTCTTGGTATTGCGCAATACCACTATAAAACCAGAGGTAATGGTTAATACCGCAATAACACCTTTATAAAATTCAAGTAAAACCAAGTGAAATTTAGAATTGCTACTTGGGATGTCATGTTAAACAGAAACTTTTATTTCTTTTTTATTCACTAAGCCTTCACAGAACGATTGGATAATGCGTATCATATAAAAATTACCCCACAGTAGTTCTCAACCTGCTATCCAGCAACTTGTTTCTCTATCTCCACGAGGTTCCAGTTAGGAAAGGAATATCCAAAGGAAGCTTGGGTGACCAAACCTGGTAGGAGAACTTGGCCGTATGATAGTGAAAGGGATCTTTTTTAAACTTTTGAGCGTATGTCCTCCATGTTGGGAGCGGTGCAAAACGGCATCTAAACTCCATGAGGTAGGAAGGATACAACCACGTGTAATCGGATGGCGGACGATCAGTGTGGAGATGTGTAAACTAAGGATTAGAGTGGGGTGGGGCATAAGTGCGATGTTTGAAGTTGCCATCAGTGTCCATGGGATATACAGAAGCACAGCAATAAAATATATTTTATATTGATGCAACAGCTCAATATCAACACATTCACCTATAATTCATCTGGAGTAATAGTGTTATGCAAAACCATTTTTCTGGTTAGGTGCCGAATCGCACTTTTACCCCACTAGCGAGGCAAAAGTGCGAAGCTTGAATCCATGAAATTAGCACAGCAATAGCCATAATATCTTCAATCTACGATATGTTTCGGTAAGGAATTGCACCTTTCGTATTTTCCGCTACGTACCGCAGCCTCCGTCAGATCGAAACTTTACCAAACGTATTTTTATTGTTTCACCAGTGGATAGACACTGTTTTCCTCTGGCCAGGATATGTGGAGCACACAGTTATCTGAAGATCTTCCATATTTAGTATCTGTAATATTGTGCCTAAAACTGTATATAATTACCTGTGCATTTTTGCCTCGTCCATGAATCGCACTTTTGCCCCGTTCGTGAATCGCACGTTTGCCCCCCTAGGCGCTTGACGGAGTTTAATCAAATTATGGAAAAGCGAAATATATTTTGTAAATTTTTCCCACCGCATTTTCAAAAAAGGTGTGTGTGTGATGTGAAACGATGCTACAATTTTTTTAACAAGTAATATCCTCCTGTTGATATCGTTTTTGCCGCACTTTTATCCCCATCGCATTTTTGCCCCTCCTTACTCTAAAGACCCCCGATGACCCGATGACGATTGATCAGCTATGTAGAATAAGTGTACTGTGGCCCACAGAAGAACGTAAAAATTGTCATCGACGACATGAATGCTAAAGTAGGACAAAAGAGAATGAACAGCCTGCATGCCTCATGCAACGAAAATGCACAACAGTGTAAACTTCCCAGTTTCTTGTGACCTGGTAGTAACAAGCATCTCTTCCCCCGCAAAGATGTGCACAAAGCCACTTGGCGTCGGAGACCACCAGAACAACACTCAGAAAATAAAATCAACTCGATACCGAACGACGGCAAATGCTTCTCTGACATCACAAATATTCGTATACATATCGGCATGTAAAGATTTTTTTTTTTTTTTTTAACAAGTAGGGAAATCTGCTATCAGACACCTGAGAAGACAGCTCAGGGAGTGGGGTTTGGTATCCCGTGAAGATCGTGAAGATCCAGACCCACTAAAACCCTACTCGAGTCTCCAGCCTCAATCCCCCCTGGAACCACCTTATCGGTATTACTTCAGGGAGGGGCTATTGTGCTTAACGCACGCTCTTAGATAACTACTGGACTATGGTAGTTAGGCTGTTTATTCGCCGTTGATCGGCTTTCCAGCGGTTTTGTAGCTCAAGTACGATCTGGGTAGCAGCCGCATTGACCGCACCACAGACGTCCGAGCTAGAACACATCCTTTGGACTAAGTTATCCGGAGTAGTGTCCTGTCCGCTAACTGCCATCATGTTGCTTCTCACGCCCTCGAAACGAGGGCATATGAAGAAAGCATGTTCTGCAGTTTCCTCAACGTCCGCGCATTCGGGACACTCGGGGGACTCCGCATGCCCAAATTTGTGCAGATACTGTCTAAAACAACCATGCCCTGACAGAATCTGTGTCAGGTGAAAGTTGACTTCGCCATGACGCCTGTTGACCCATCCGGATAGTTCCGGGATAAGTCTATGTGTCCACCGACCTTTTGTGGAATCAGACCATGCCCGCTGCCATGTGATCATCGAGGCCGATCTTGTGGTACTCCGTATGCCTCTAGTTCCACGTTGGTTGAAGCACTCTACGTCCTCGCTGATGATGATACCAATAGGCATCATACCCGCTAAGACGCAGATTGCGTCATGTGAAACTGTGCGGTACGCACTCGCCACTCTTAAGCACATGAGACGATAGGTGCTTTCCAGCTTGGCTAGATAGCTTTTGGTACCTAACGCCGATGACCACACCGGCCCGCCATACCTGAGTATGGACTGGACCACGTTGGCTAAAAGCCTTCGCTTGCTGCCATATACCGCAGAGCTATTAGACATCATACGAGACAATGCCGAAATAGCTGTGGAAGCCTTCTTGCAGGCATAGTCGACGTGGCTCCCGAACTTGAGCTTGTCATCGACCATGACTCCAAGGAGTTTTAAGAACCGCGTTGACGAAATAGTGCAGTCCCCGACACTGATATTTGCTTGCTGCACCGACTTGCGGTTGTTCACCACGATAACCTCCGTTTTATGATGCGCTAGGTCCAGTTTCCTGGATCGCATCCAATCTTCAACAATGCTTATAGAGTGGGCAGCCGTCAACTCAACCTCTCTGATAGATTCACCGTAGACTTCCAAGGTGATATCGTCCGCAAAGCCGACAATCGCCACCCCTACCGGAAACTTTAGCTTCAACACCTCGTCATACATGACGTTCCACAACACCGGGCCCAGTATGGAACCTTGCGGAACCCCTGAGGTGATTGGAACGCATTTCTGACCCTCCTCCGTGTTGTAGCATAGCACACGATTCTGGAAATAATTTTCCAGAATTCTGTACAGCGACACCGGCACTTGGACGTTCCGAAGCGAGCTGGCTATGGAGTCCCAGCTAGCGCTATTAAACGCATTTCTCACGTCGAGCGTGACAACTGCGCAATAACGAATACCTGTCCTCTTGGGCTGGATTGCCACCTCGGCTGTCTTAGTGACAGACAAGATGGCATCCACCGTAGATTTGCCTTTTCGGAAGCCGAATTGGTTCCTTGACAGACCGTTTGTACCCTCCGTGTACTGTACGAGTCTGTTAAGGATAACCCTCTCCAGCACCTTGCCGGCAGTATCGAGTAGACAGATCGGCCTATATGACGAGGGGACACCCGGAGGTTTTCCCGGCTTCGGCAATAGGACCAGGTTCTGTCGCTTCCATCTGTCCGGGAAGTGGCCAGCTTCCAGGCATCTATTCATTACTGCCCCGAATAATTCGGGAGCCTCTAAAATAGCCGCTTTAATGGCCATATTCGGGATACCGTCTGGCCCCGGTGCCTTGCTCACCTTTAGGGATTTAGCGATATCAATGAGTTCCTCGTTCGTAACCGTCACTTCCTCCCCGACCTCCAAACCGCCGTCGCCCACGTTACTTTGGATGTTCGGCTGGGAGGCCGACCATCCTACGCTATGGTCTGAGATACTGGAACGTCGGCCGTGGGACGACTCAGCGGCCTGGGGCCAGGGCCTTGGCTCGTGGCGCGGAAAGAGGCCCTCGATGATCCGCTCCAGCATCTCTGGCGATTGCTCAGCAGGCGCCATCACACCCTTGGTCTTTGCCATTACGACTCTGTAGGCATCACCCCACGGGTTCGCATTGGCACTAGCACATAACCTTTCAAAGCAGTCTCGTTTACTAGCTTTTATCCCGCTCTTAAGCGCTGCGCGTGCAGCAACAAGTGCTACTCGACATTTAGCCCTGCTTTCATCCGAACGAGCTCTTTGCATAATTCTCCTCGCACGAAAGCACGCTCCGCGGAGTTCCGCAATTTTATCTGTCCACCAGTAAGCCGGTGACCTGCCATACCTAGGACGACCTTTCCTAGGCATGGTAGCGTCACATGCTCGCGACAGTACCTCAACCAAATGATCAGCGTTCGGATCGGGCATACCGCGATCACCGCACTCTCTCCGGATCGCTTCCACAAATACTTCGGGATCGAAGTATGATGTCTTCCATCCACGGGTGGTTGGAGTGTTGGCCCTACTCGCCGCCTGCCGCCTCGTTATCTGACCGACACCATAGCGGACCGCCTGGTGGTCACTGTGAGTGTAGCCATTATCTACCCGCCAGTCTCCTATCAGACCAGGACTGCCGAAAGTCACGTCGATGATAGACTCCGCACCGTTCCTACTGAAGGTACTTGTGTTGCCGACGTTGGCCAGATCTACGTTGAGCTTTGCCAGAGCTTCAAGCAGAATCCGACCCCTATGGTTCGTGCGACGACTTCCCCACTCTACCGCCCAAGCGTTAAAGTCGCCCGCCACAACCACCGGCCTTAAACCAGTCAGCACAACTGATACTCGGTCTACCATCCGCGTAAACTGCTCGATAGACCAACTCGGCGGAGCATAACAACTGCAGTAGAACACTCCACCCACTTTGGCAACCGCAAATCCCTCGTCTGCAGTTGACACAACCTCCTGAACCGGGAACCTGCTTGTTGTCCATATAGCCGCCGTCGCAGACCTATCCGAGACCCAGTTGCCGTTTCCGGCAGGGACGCGATATGGATCCGAGACTATGGCAATGTCCATTGCTGACTCAGAAACTGCTTGGTGTAACAGCTGCTGAGCTGTGCTGCAGTGGTTCAGGTTGAGTTGTGTCACTTGCACTATGAACGTGGCTTAGTCGCCGGCACACCGGCCGGGCACCTTGGACCTCCCGTTACGTGCTTTGCGTCCCGTTTACCGGTACAGATCAGGCACTTAGGAGGCTCCGCGCAGTCCTTTGCTTTATGGCCAGCACTGCCACATCTCCTGCACAACTGGCTCCTATCTGGCCCCTTGCAGTTCCAGGCTTTATGACCGTGCTCGAAACACCGGAAGCAAGCTTCCGACTGCTTGGACACGCTCAGTGGGCATACCGACCACCCCACTTTTAGCCTAGCAGCTTTCAGGGCTTTATTTCCGTCAATCAGCGGAAGTCGTATGGTGGCTACCTGGGTCCCGGCCGGACCCTTGCGTAGGCGAACCGCCTCGGTTGCCACCACCACTCCACTTTGCTCTTTGAGAGCTTGTACGACCTCACGCACTTCGGTGATCTCGTCCAGGTTCTTAAGCTGGAGAGTCACTTCTGGTGTGAGAGCACGTACCTTCACTCCGTCCCCGAGCACTCCTTCCGCTATGGGCTTGTATGCGGAACTCTTCTTTGTGGCGTCCTTCTTTAACTCGAGGATCATATCGCCCGTGCGTGAGCGGCGGATACTCCGTACGTCCGCGCCCAGATCCTCGAGTAGGGCGTCTCCTCTCATGGCCTTCAGAACCTCCGAGTATTTCGACCCGTCGGTTTTCAGGATAAGAGCGTCGCCCTTCTTCGCTCGCTTTCTTGCCGGTTTAGGTGGAGCAGTTTTTTTACTGGAGCCTCCTCCGCCTTTTCTCTTGGCCCTAACCTCGGTCCACGGGCCACCTGTCTTGGAGCTTCCCGCTGGTTCATCGGTTAGCTCTGCCAACCCGCTAGCCTGAGGGCTTTTACCGATCAGGCGTTTTTTCGGTCCGCCAGGGGTGCTATCCCCCGGGGACTGTCTCGGGCGCTTGGCGGATGCCTTACCGCTGCTGGTAGCGCTTTCCGTAGCCTCCTGGGCCGCGTTACGACACTCCGTCAACGGGCAAGCGTCCGTTTGTACTGCCTTCGACGCCTTCACGGTCACCTTCTTAGCCTCTCCTGCACGCGCCACGAGGTCGTTGTGCGTTTTGGTCGCTGCATTCAAGGTTCTCCGAAGCATGAGCAAGCTCTGCTTGAGGTCCTTGGAGAAATTGCCGCGACCTGACGTAAACTCGATTATTACCTCGAGCTGCTGTGACGCTGCTACCACTTTAGGTACAGCGTCTCTATTTTTCTCCATCGCCCTGATAAGCGCTGGGCCGTTCATCGCTGTGTCCGGCGTGGTAGGCATACCGCTGCCTTTGCCACCCACACTAGCGCTCCTAGTTGCATCCTTCTCCACCCTTGGTGGAGAACGCTGGATGCCTCCTCTCGCGAACGGGTTTTCCACCGTATCCACACTTGTTGTATTTTTGATTTTGTCTTCCATAAGAATCCCACGAGTTGAGGGGAAAGAAAAGTCAGCCACATCAGAGCCCCTCATGATGCGGTAAGGGCTGATTACTGTGGAGGGCGCTCTGGTACTCCACAGGCTCCGTTTGAGGCTGAGTATTTATAGAACCCCCCCCCCACCATTCATCCCTCGGCACGGGTCGCATGACACCTTGGATTAGGGGTTTATCCATTCATGTTTTTACTTTTAGCCATGGATAATAGCTATTAAAACCATCCTCCTTTGGGGGCTTTGGACCCTCTGCTCAGGTTCTCAGTATTTTCAGGTTCATCGAACATGCTTCTACCGAGATCCGTCATTTGCAGGCGGAGAGTTTACACTCAGCCTTCGCATGAGTGCCCCCTTCTCTATCCGCATACGACCCTAGTTTCCACCGGTTGTCCGATTTCCACTAAGGAGCGTATCCCGGATGGTACCACGAGGAGGTAGAGATAGGAGTTGCTAAATAAGAGGCTGTGGAACTTCGTGATAGTTCTGGAGCGCATTATTCAACCATTTACCATCCGGCATGTAAATATAGATTCGGACCATCGCCTAGTTGCCCCTGAAAACCCTAAAAGGTGTATAAGACAAAATCGAACGCTACGGGTCAGATTTTTGCAATTCGGATAGTGCTTCTGAATGGAATATGTATCGAGAGAATGTGTATGGACGAAGAAACAAACCTGATCATAATCGAGCGCAACGTGGTCGACAGGTGGACGCAGTTCATCGATGATCATCTCAATGGTGACATAATGGAAGGAGGTGGAAATGAAGTTAACCTGGAAGTGCTCACAAATGATTATAGCCTCTCCGCTTTCGATCTCGATCAGCCTCTCCGCTGATTCGGCGAGAAGTCGAACAGCGGCAAATACTACAGCCGCCGGAAAGGACCCACTTCCGCTAAAACTATACAAAAACTATAAGGAACGGCACTTCATTGGATAATTTCCAAGATGTGGGAGGAAGGGAAACTACCGGAGGAGTGAATGGGAGCTGCGGTTGGTACCATCTTCAAAAAGCTGCCATTACCGCGACATTGTCATTAATCAACGCTGCCTACAAGAAGGTCCGCAAATCTTATTATGTCGTCTATCTTCAATGGCAAAGATTTCGTATAGCAATGCCATGTGGGCTTTATGGGGGACCTTGCTACTACGGATCAAATTTGCACACTCCAACAAACCCTTCAGAAATGTCGGAAACAGAACGTGCCCATGGCATTATATTTTCATAAGTTTCTGGGTAGTTTACAATATAATCGAGCGCGAACAGTTATGGCCGCTAATTGAAGAAGGGCTGATTTCCGAAAAAACTGACGCGGCTGATCAAAGCTCAAAGCAATCAATCACAGCAAAGGAGCGAGTAATGTGCTATGTGTATGTTTCAAGCGCATTCTCAAATCGTTTCGAATTCTGCAGAGAGTAGCGATACTGTCCTATAAGTATCGCTATTGAACGTCCGGTGAGTGAAATTGTCTATATATTTGCACTGGTAAGAGGAAATGGTTATATGCTGTAAGAAGTGCTTCACTGGTTTCACAGCGCCTGATTTGTGCTGTCAGGTATTATGAACCAATTAGCAATGTATGATTACCATCAAATTATTATTCTCAGTTGCCTCGTTCGTTCCAAAAACAACAACCTTTTTTCGAAGCCACGACAGTTACTTATTTACTTCTACCACCCGACAGCCGGTGTGGCTCTTGCCATATCAAAAATTTCTCTACACTGTATTCGTACCTGGGCTATACTCGTCGCCAATTCGTTGCGCGTCTTGACACACGCAAGTCGGCTTCCACATGGTCAAGCCATCCAGCATGTTGGGCCCTTCTATTCCTGGTGCCGGAGGGGTTCTTAAAGAGAACGGAACTGCACAGTCGTCCGGCATCTTTGCGACGTGGCCGATCCACCGTTGTCTCAAATCTACGCAACTCTACGCGCTATCCGTTTGTACTCCACGAAAAATATTCGTTCAAATACGGCAGGCGCACGTATGTCTTCCGTAAGCGAAGTTATTGTCTCATGTCCGTAAAGGACTACCGGTCTGATTAGCGTTTTGTGCATCGTCAGCTTCGTGCGGCGACGTTTGCTTCTTGATCGAAGCGTCTTGCGGAAGGAAAAGTAGGCTCAATTTCCACCTTGGATGTGTCATTTAATCCTTACTCGTATTATTCTCAGCGGTGACCAGAGATCCCAAATATACGAATTCATCAACCACTTTCAGTTCATCGCCGTCAATAGTCACTGTCCGTGGGAGGTAAACGTTGCTTTCTCTGGAGCCTCTTCCTACCATATATATGGTTTTCGACGCATTATTTTGTAACCCTATCCTCCTAGCCTCCGTTTTTAGTCTGGTGTAGATTGCCTCCGCCGTCCCACGGTTTCTAGTAATGATGTCGATGTCGTCTGCAAAGGTTAGGAGTTGGCTACTCTTGCTGAAGATCGTACCTTTCGTTTTGAAGCCCGCTCCCACCTTCAATAGCGATAATGAATAACATACAGAACAGTCCATCCTCTTGCCGCAGACCTCTACGCGATTCAAAAGAACTCGAGAGTGTCCTCGAAACGCAAACGTAACACATCGCCCGCTCCAGGGTAGCTTTGATCAGCCGCGTCAGTTTGTCCGGAAAACCGTACTCGTGCATTATCTGCCATAACTGATCGGTTCCACTGTATTGTATGCTGCTCTGAAATCCACGAAAATATGATGCGTGGGCACGTTGTACTCTTGACATTTCTGGAGGATTTGTTGGAGAGTACAAATTTCATCCATAGTAGCACGGAACCCCCGCGGCAGTTACAACCATATAGCCTGTCGCCCATTTTGTAGATAGGACAGGCTACACCCTCCATCCTCTTCTCCAGTAGTTTCCACGCCTTCCAAATTCTTGAAATTATCCAGTAAAGTACCGTTACTAGCGGCTCTTGGCCATTTTTGTAAAGTTCTGCCGGGAGTCGGTCCTTTCCGGCGGCTCTATTATTCTTCAGCTGACCAATTTCTCACCGGATCTTTTCGAGATAGGGAGTCGGCACGCTATTGTCGTTTGTAGGTACTCCGGGGTTAACTTCCGTTGTGTCTCCTTCTGCTATATCGCTGTTGAGATGCTCATTGAAGTACTGCTTACACCAGTCGACTACCCCACGCTTGTTTATGATTAGATCCCCTCCCTCGTCATTACACATGTCAGGTTTAGGTACGTAGCCCTTACGAGTTTGGTTCACCTTCTCGTAAAACTTGCGCGTGTCAATAGCCCGGAATAGCTGATCCAGTTCCTCACTATCTCTGTCCTCCTTCTGGCGTTTTTTCCTGCCTAGGATCGTGATAAACTCATTCCGCGCTCGTCAATACTTGGCCAAATTGTCTCTCGTGGATATCTCTTTTTGTCCTCTTTATCGCTTGTTGGCATTCCCCGTCAAACCAATCGTTTCGTGAGCTCGAGATTTCCTTACCTAGCACCGCGGTTGCGGCTACGTTAACGGCTGAGCGTATCATACTCCAGTGCGCACGCAGTTTTCGGTAGCTCGCGGGTTGTTTAACCGAGCAGAGCGGCTTGTCGCGAGGTATACCGTCGATAGTTTTGAACGCAAATGTACTGTTACTAGGTGATGTTCGAGAAAAACCGACCGTCGATGAGAATATAGTCGATTTGGTTTGAGGTTTGTTGGTTAGGTGAGCTCCAGGTGGCAATGTGGATATCTTTGTGGGGAAAGAAAGTGTTTCTGATCACCAAGCCACGGGAAGCTGCAAAGTTGATGCATCGCTGGCCGTTATCGACTTATCGTTCGTGTCGGTGTGCAAGTTATGGGGTCCGATCACCGGTCTATATATTGCTTCCCAACCGACCTGGGCGCTCTTATTCCCGATGACGCTCTTGATGTCCCGTGATGAGCAACTGTCGTACGTAGCGTCCAGGTACACATAGAATGCTTCCTTCTCGTCGTCCTGTCTACCTTCGTGGGGACAATGTACGTTTATGATGGTGTAATTGAAGAAACGGCTTTTTATCCTCAAAATGCACATCCTCTCGTTGATCGCTTTCCATTACGCATTCCTACATTTTGACCATAACTACGAAGGAAGTTCCCAGCTCGTTGGTTGCTCCATCGCTCTGGTAAAATTGGGCTTTGACGCCGGAGATCCTACCAACCTTCTCGCTTTTGCTACAGACCTCCTGCCAAACTTTCAGTGTTCTAACTGATCGGGCAGCACCCTGTCGCCTCCAACGCAGTTTTGAGTAGTAGGATTACAGAGTGAAGTTTACATTAAAATTTTTAAGGTGGCGAGCTGAATATATGAGTCCTGTATCTCTGTATTAAGGCGGCCGGGCACTCATATACGTTACTTGTATGATTTTTGTATGGAAACGTAAATTCGCGGAGTAGTGAAGTTTTTAACGTAACGTTACTTAAACGAATTCGAATGCGTGATTTTGATGAGTTTCTCGATATCGTTATCTTAAAAATATTAAATCAGATCATGATCTAGTGCCCAGAGACTTTGCGAAAGCTAACTTCATTATCTATCGTTCATATCGTAATAAATTGTAAACCTCATCTAACAAGATGGCGCACGAAAAGTCGCGTTTTCTAAACAAGAATGTATAATGAAGATCGCGCGATAGTTTTTATAACGTAATTACTGACGCGTGCGTTGTTTCATTGGATCATATCATCTATCAAGATGAACCCTGATCTGCACCTTCCCCTACTAACACAAATCCTGTTCCGTGATACTTGTGGAGAGGCAGTGGTTCCCGCGGGCCGCGGTCTCTAGCAACAATAAGTATCGGAATAATATTCCTTCCGTTTTCCATGAGTACAACTCAGGTCGTGGTCGGCATCTTTATTGGTCAATTTGCAAAGTATTGAATTAGTAGAAGTACACAGTAGAATTGCATAATGAGAATGTCACGCTACTCCCAAGCAAGGATGGATCACTTAGACTCAATTCACATTCATTTGACAGTACCGTCTCAGTCATGCAGAATTTGAAAAAGATATATATAGCAAGATTGAAGAACTAGTTATTATCTACAACTTTTCTGAATGAAGTATTGCTGTATCTTTTGTATTTACGGTGCTACAATGCTAGTACCTCTTTGGTGTCTAAGCGAACGTTCATTTAGTCACTAATGAGTTACTAGCATTGTAGTGCCGTAAGTACAAATGATACAACAAAACTTTTTTCAGAAAAATTGTAGATAATAACTAATTCTGCAAATGTCCCATATAAAACTTTGTCAAATTTTGTTTGGCTGGAACGGTACTATCAAATGAATGTGAATTGAGTTAAAGTGATCGTGCCATCCCTGCTCCCAAGCACAATTCAGTTAGTTCTTTATGCAATCTTACTGGTTCAGCCAATAACGGAGTGCAACTACGGGCAATCTACCTTAGCTAAACTAAGCTAAGTAGCTTACATGCTTTATTTGAAATGTGTAATATATCGGAATTGGAAAAATAGACATGAAGACACGAAAAACATAAAAGAAAAATTAAATAATTTCTTGTCTGCAATTCATCCAGATAATTATTTGTGCTTGAAAATCAATACCTGAGCCTCTTTTGAATGTACTTTCATGAAAAAAGTTCACTCAAAAGTAGATGCTAATAACATAAGAACTGAGCAATTGTTCTGTGTATGGAAAGTTACAACATTGACAAGCGTTGATATCTTATCACCTTGAGCCGGTCATTTTCTATAATTAATTTCTAAAAGTGTAAAACCGTTTTACTTCTAATATTCAAACTGATGAGGTTGATTTAATAAATAAAAATGAATCATCACAATTTGTTTTTGAAATAAAGCAATATCAATAAACTTAAACCTTTTATGTACCACTTTTTGCTTAGATTATTCTCATGTAACGAAGTTGAGATAAACATGTAATTTATGTAGCTTGATTCCTAAGTTGAGTACTGACATTGAGACTTATTTTCGTATATTAAACTGATCGCATTAATGAAGAAATGTAATTTCGTTAAGTGATGATTTTAAAATAAACATTTAGAATTACATTGTAGAAAAACATCGACCAGGACTGGTATGATACTGGACTGGTATTCTACTAAATAAAAACAAAGATTTGTGTAATATTAGACACTTTCGCTTTTCAACGATTTACACAGAAGATACTATTTACCCGCGGTAATTATAAAATCATCCTAAATAAAAAAACTTTACAAATCGTGGAAAAAACTTAATTCATAAATTGTCGCAAACAATCGCGGTAATTTAAAAATGACAGAATTTTTTTTTTTTTAACCCAAAAATCGTCAAGAAATGGGACAAATACAAAAATCGCTCTAAAACAATGTTAATTCGAAAACATTGTGAAAATCGTCGTAAAAATAATTCGTGTTATTTAAAAAATCGTCGTAAAAACTGCTTCATTTTAAAAATCGTAAAAATAAATGGTGCAAAAAAACTCCTGAGTGCATGATTTTTCTGTTATTAATTTCGGTTGAAATAAGTCCGCAAAAATATGTCACCATTTGTGCAGGTTCGCACACTACAGTTAAGTTTGAATTGAAGTATATCACGCCAAACTGCGGTTTTGTAATTCCTCGCACGTTTTGGTCAGAAAGTGACCTAAAATAGCATGCATGCAGAGTTCTTCGAAGTTCGTTTTCGCCGGCGAGGGTGAGAAGACACGTAACTTACACTTGGTGTCCGAAAATATATCACTCAATAAGAAAATTTCACTGTTTGTCGTGATATGCAAATATTATGTGGAGATATGTCACTTTCAGTGGGTGTTATGAAATTGTTGGCGGTTGGTTTGTTGAACTGCATCGATAAGGCTTTTTGGGCTTTTAATTACTGCTTAACACTTGAAATGGTTACTTGATTTTTAGCACGACAAATCTATTGATCACTAAGCTAATTTCTTGGGTGAACTGCACAGTAAATTTGCCAAAGCAGCGCGCGACGATGGTCACTTGCGGAGATACTCGGTTAGTTGTCCAAAACTGATGGTGGTAGAAATGATACTAACAAAAGCTCCGGTGCTGGGCGTCAAGCTTCCGCATGGCTCAGCAGTGTACTTCTGTGCCTCCCGCGCATAATAGTGACCAATCTTGAAGGTGGGGAAAAGGTGCGCATAGAATATGGGTGGCAGAAACAGCATGCGGTACATGTTGTACATGTGCCTACACCTCGAGCGACCGTTTACGCGCATTTCAATCGTGTCGATCTGTACCGATGTCGGTAGGTTCTGACTCGGTACAAAGTACGACCGCTCGTCGACCACCGAGGTACAAGAAGGGTATTGTAATATGAATGTATGCTGTGAGAAATCCTGTAACTTCTGGCCAGATTAGCAAAATACAGTCCACTTTCCGCTTCGTTCTTGGTTTCTTTTCGGACGAAACACCGCGGCACGCGACGAAGTGCAACCGCGAGAAAATAATTGTGGGAAGATTGATTAATTAGGCATAACCTATGCGCTGAGATCGCGTTATCAACTGTTCTTTTGTGTTTACAGCTTCCATTATGTGGGTCGGAAATTAGTTGTCTTCAGTATTGGTGGATGTACGATAGTCTTACTATAGTAAGACGCATAAAGCTTAAATTAAAATAATTTGCACAATAAAAATGGTTGTAATAAAGCAACAACTAAAAGATATATCTTGCAAAATCAGCTATTAGGTATGCGACGGATTCCCAGGAGCCAGCGAATATCCGGTAAAATCCATAAATGTTTTTATGAAGAAAAAATAGATAAAATCGTCTAAATATCGAGGATTTCAACCCCTTCGCAACTTGTCCCTCTCGCACGACTATAGTTTGTAAGTATACTGATTTTTCATTATCAATGCAACTGGATCAAGCAATATGTATGGGAATGAAGCAACAGATTAGCAATCAGCTCACCATCCATTGATTGTGAAGACGAACTTTTCAAGTTTAAAGTTAAAATTTACATAACAAAACAATCATCGCACCGTGAGGATCGCGTGTTGTTTAAACTTGCGCAGTGGCATTGCCGAGCTCGCTTTTCTATCGTAACGTTGTGTACAAGACCAACTTCTTTCGGGCTTACCTATTAACCCGTTTATTTAGCCAGCTTTGATATGTGCCTTACAGGCTAGCAAAACTTATCGTGTGACTATTTGATGGTGATATTTTGCATTTTATGACTATTACCTACTAACGGTTTTTCATTTTTCAACGGCGTTGAGGCACATAGTTTCTTCCTGCATGAGTCACATTTGGAGTAATGGACAAATATAGACACTCTAGATTAGTTCCTTAGAATACTAGGAACCAGAGCAGAGAGTCCAAACCCCCGAAAAGGAGAATGATTTTCATAGCTGTTATCCATGGCTAGAAACGTGTTTGTAAACGTGAATGGTTAAAACCCCTAATCCAAGGTGTCATGCGACACGTGCCAAGGGATCAATGGCGGAGGAGGTTCTACAAATATTCAGCCGCAAACGGAGCCTGTGGAGCACCAGGACGCCCTCCACAGTAATCTGCCTTTACCGCATCATGAGGGACTCGTGTGATTCTTTATGGAAAATAAAATCGAAAATACAACAAGTAAAGATACGGTGGAAACCCCGTTCGCGAGAGGAGGCATCCAGCGTTCTCCACCAAGGGTGGAGAGAGATGCAACTAGAAGCGCTAGTGTGGGTGGCAAGGGTAGCGGTATGCCTACCACGCCGGACACAGCGATAAACGGCCCAGCGCTAATCAGGGCGATGGAGAAGAATAAAGACGCACTACCTAAAGTGGTAGCAGCGTCACAGCAGCTCGATATAGTAATCGAGTTCACGTCAGGTCGCGGCAATTTCTCCAAGGACCTGAAGCAGAGCTTGCTCATGCGGCCTCGGAGAGCGCTACCAGTAGCGGTAAGACATCCACCAAGCGTCTGAGACAGTTTTCGGGGGATGGCACCCCTGGTGGACCAAAAAACGCCTGATCGTGAAAAACCCTTAGGCTAGCCGGTTGGCAGAGCCAACGGATCAACCAGCGGGAAGCACCAAAACGGGTGGCCCGTGGACCGAGGTTAATGCCAAGAAAAAGGCAAAGAAAGCTCCACCTAAACCGGCAAGGAAGCGAGCGAAGGGCGACGCTCTTATCTTGAAAACCGATTAGTTGAAATACTCGGAGGTTTTAAAGGCCATGAGAGGAGATGCCCTACTCAGGGGTCCGGGCGCGGACATGCGGAGCATCTGCCGCTCACGCACGGGTGATATAATCCTTGAGTTAAAAAAGGACGCCACCATGCAGAGAGCCGTACACAAGTTGGTAGAGGAAGGAGTGCTCGGGGAGGGAGCGCAGATACGTGCTCTCACACCAGAAATTACTCTCCAGCTTAAAAACTTGGATGAGATCTCCGAAGTGTGCGAGGTCGTACAGGCTCTCAAAGAGCAAAGTGCAGTGATGGTAGCAGCAGAGGCGGTTCGCCTGAGCAAGGGTCCAGCCGGGACCCAAGTAGCCACCATACGACTTCTGCTGGCGGACGGAAACGAAGCCCTGAAAGCTGCTAGACTGAAAGTGGGGTGGTTGATATGCTCGCTCAGCGGGCTCAAGCAGTTTGAGACTTGCTTCCGGTGCTTCTGCACCATAGGAGTCACCTGTGCAGAAGATGTGGCAGTGCTGGTCATAAAGCAAGAGACTGCGCTGAGCACGGCCTAGCAGCTGTTACACCAAGCAGTTCCTGAGCCGGCAACGGACATTGTCATCATCTCGGACCCATATCGCCTTCTGCCGCAAACGGCAACTGGGTCTCGGGTAGCGCCGTGACGGCGGTTATATGGACGACAAGCCGGTTTCTGGTTCAAGAGGCTGTGTCTATCGCAGATGAGAGATTCGCGGTTGCCAAAGTGGGTAGAGTGTTCTACTGCAGCTGTTATGCTCCACCGAGTTGGTCTATCGAGCAATTTACGCGGATGGTAGATCGAGTATCAGTTGTGCTGAGTGGTCTAAGGCCGGTGGTTGTGGCGGGCGACTTTAACGCTTGGGCAGTAGAGTGGGGAAGTCATCGCACGAATCATAGGATTCTGCTTGAGGCTCTGGCAAAGCTCAACGTAGATTTGGCCAACGTCGAGAAGTACCTTCAGTAGGAACGGTGCGGAGTCTATCATCGCCGTGACATTCGGCAGTTCTGTTCTGATAGGAGACTGGAGGGTGGACAATGGCTACACTCACAGTGACCATCAGGCGGTCCGCTATGGTGTCGGTCAGATAACAAGGCGGCAGGCGGCGGGTAGAGCCGACATCCCAACCACCCGTGGATGGAAGACATCATACTTCGATTCCGAAGTATTTGTGGAAGCGATCCGAAGAGAGTGCAGTGATCGCGATATGCCCGATCCAAACGCTGATCATTTCGATGAGGTACTTTCGCGAGCTTGTGACGTCACCATGCCTAGGAAAGGCAGACATAGGTATGGGAGGTCACCGGCATACTGATGGACAGATAAAATCAAGCAGCTAAAGAACAATAAATCGGCTGTAAAGAATACCATCGAAGCGGAGCGGAGCGGAAAGAATAGCATCCTTCTCTGTACCTTGCAAGTTTTTTTTTTTCAAGACATCAAGTTCGCATAGGTTCAATGTTCAAATGATAAAATTATTCGAACAAAGGATGTAGTTTTACACATTTACAAAATTGTTTACTTTCAGGACATGAATATTAATCAGTGTTTCAACGATTTAAATTATACCTATTGGTATGGACATATTCTGTCCTTTTTCTGTCCTTTTTTGTTCTAGAATCGAAGTAAAAACGTAATCGCAGTTGCATAGGATCGTTATACCGGGCCTTTCAGTATAAACGTGATCACATGTGATTAGCTGATTCGTTCATTCTTGCCAGTGCCTGAAATTTATGCTTATTTCAAAAGGCGACAGCCGAATATACGACGAGTGGCGTGTAGTGTTTAGCACATAAATTCAGGTTAATTTCGAATCCCGAGCAAAAACGGGAACTCAGCTAGTCAATCAATATTTCAAAACGAATTTGGTAAGCAGAGAAATTCTTTGCATTCCAAACTACCTGATACTTCCTTCAATAGTGTCGGAAAGAGCAAGGAGTGACTCACGAACGAAACATATTATTTACATTTATATTTTTCATACCAGAGCATTTTGGCTCAGGCAACGGTGTCGATTGGTGATACAGATAGAACACAAAATACATGTAATTTATTGATTAATCACTTACGCCCACGCAGCCCGGCTACGATCGTAGAAGTGTAGTATGAAATTGAAACGACCGGTGGCCTTCAATTTGGAAATATAATTTTAATGTTTTACCATTCTCGTAAAACGGATCATTGTCGCCGCTCTATCGCAGTTATTTTATATCACCTTTAATGGTGCACCGAGATGTAGTGCTAGACTACATAGCCAAGGGGCTATAATCATCACGATCGCAAAGCGTCCCAGACACCCTTCGCATCTCGTGCGAAGCCAGGATAGGACTGGAACGGTGCAGCCCAAAAATCATATCTCGAAAAATGGTAACGGAAACAAAATACGTGCAACGATCAGACTCTCGGGGAACCATGACATTCCACGGCAACATGTGTTTATAAAGTAAATTAATTGGTGCCAGTCCTAGAGGTGTAACCCATGTTCGTGCGATATATCTGTTTCCTTCATGTAGCGTAGAATTATTTAGGGCACAAATGGTGGAGCTAAGAATAGTGAAACGATTTATTTTCTGCCGTGAATCAAAATCAAAAGAGTGTGAATTAACATTGTATCTTGATTTTATCGATTATGGGAAGTCGAGATCTCCTGTGTATGTTATCAGTTCTCGGTGTAAACATCAATCGAATTAATATCCAGGAGTAACAACCTTCATGAAGTATGTTAATTGGCTTTTCAGACAACACCCGCACAATCTAAGCACCGGTGGCTAACCACCAACCATGATCGGACTAGCGATTTTCTGATATACGTTTAACAGGTATAAACATATCTGCTGCCAGCGATTCGACCAAATTCGTCATTAATCATATTGTACCTGTTGTTTCATTTAATAGTAGTCTGTAAGATGGAGCGAGTTTCTTTCAAATGAAGTTAAAAAGAAATAGAATGTATACAGAATGTAATGCCACCAGACGACCAGACTCGACTAGATAGGGGGAGGAGAGAATAACGAATGGAATAAAGCTCCTGAGCTTTAGAATGGCGGTTTGTCTGCGTCTTATGTCCGAAATGGGAAACCAAGCGATGTTTTATTCTTCGTGTATTTCCTAAACTCTCTCTTGGCACGCCCAATTATAGTCCATAATTTGTACAGTTAAAAATCATTAGTATTCGCCTGTCAAATCGATCTGTCACAGAAAAATAAATAAATATAGCACTATTTGGTGAGTTGGAGGATATTTCTTTAGGTACCACAGTAACTATAATGGATTTTTCCGCATAAGAAATGCACAAAAATGTGTTACTACTTTGTCAACACGAAAGCTACCATTATAACATTGTTAACTTCAGAAGAAACCCTTTCTACTAACTAGTTCAGAAGCCATTTTCTGCATGTCCAATGTATACGCTTCTCAAGCATCATATCGTATAATCGATAAACTTACTAGCAATTTATGCAAAATTTGGTGACTAACTGGAACAGTCCCACGAACTTGGGGGACACGACCATGCCTTGCAAGTGGAATTTTGTTTATCATAAAAACTAATATTTTTTGCCATAAACTTTCCGATTGCTTTATGCTCGCGCATCACGCGAACTCAACCTCGTATGATTAATTATTTTATCTAAAGCTTCCCGAATATGTCCGCCAAAAGCCTCAAAACATACCATGACAGAACTAACATATATTTTGATGCGGTTTGCCAGTAGGCCAACTACCAGCCAACCAAAGCAAAACTACTTGGAGAATGTCTGAATTCCGTTACACAGTTGATGGCCCACCGATGCGATGGCGTTGCCAAGGAATTGTTTGCCGTAGCCTGGCGGCAGTCCCGTCCTGTCTGGTTAGTGGACTATAAAAGGAGCATGCATGATTCGCAAAGACCTTTAGTCGTCGGGAGTTACGCGTGTCGTCAAAATCGAGACAAAAAAATACACAAAATAAAAAGTGCTACCAAGTGAAAAAAAGTTGTAAGAACTAATCATGAAAACTGGCTATGGATTACCCACTGGAGATTCACTTGGATATCTTGGATATACGGCGAAACCCCATCTCTCAGTATCCCACGGTGCTGTCGGCAGCAAAGGATACAGTTTACCCAGTGGATTAAAATCACCCAAGCTCGGGGATAAGGATTCCATAACCTGGCGAGCAAAAAAATCTAAAATCAGGCAAGGCGAGGCTCAGTCAAGTGTAAATTGAAATTAACAGGTTTTAGTGTTGCATTACAATCTACTCGCAATTGGAATTGTGTGCCAACTCGTAGATTACTTCGGATACGTGCAAATGAAACCGAAAAATTAAGAAAATAATCATTTTTAAAATTTGATAGTATTCTGAATTTTCGAAAGTTTTACCAGGAAAAGTCCCAATCTAAAAAAGAAAAGTTTTGAGATAATTTAGTGAGAAGTGAGAGAGAGAACGTACTCAGAAATCCACCAAATATCGCAAAAAACCATTAGGTTGAAAACCACCTCTAATGCTAGCCTGTTCAATATTTTTGTAAAAGTGTTAACTAAAAACTGTGTGAAAAAATGTAAAAATAGGCACTTTGCAGATGCCTTTCGTTTTTAGCACCTCAGAGCCACACATGATATTTGTCTTGAATGGACAAAATGAAAAATGAACGGATTACTATATTTTGGTATAACATTACAATATTTTAACCATGCGTTCAAGAGAAATAGATAAAATAATATTTATTGGTAACAACATAGGTATTAGTTTATTGCATGAAAACAGATTCATCATTACTCATTCGCGTTTATCTTTATCGCCTTTCGTTCGCCTTTGTCTTTTTATTTGGTGGATCTATTATATCATCACAGCATCATTCGTCAGTAATCCGGTCATTAGAAACAAGTTTATTTTGACGTAGGACTACGTCTTTGTTTACTATACTGGGACTGGGTAGCACTTTGTGAAAACAAAAATAGAAGTGTAACGTCTGAATCTTCTTCTGTTGGGTACTCTCACCACTGCGTCCATTATTTTGAACTATTGTGGTATAACGTCTGAATAAAAGATTTCAAATGGTAATAACTACTAAACTACTGAACGAAACTGAACAATTTATACGTCGTTGGATAGATAAACTGACCAGCAATTTTATGTAGGGGGAAAAGAGCAATTTTACGGAGGCCTAGAACTAATCGAGCAAATGGAACCAAATTTGGCATGTGGGGGTTTCAGAGGGCAAGAATTTTTTCTATGGTGAATTGCGGCCCTTCCCCCCTTTAGGAGGGGGGCTCCTACACAAATGAAATATAAATTTCCTTATAACTCGAGAACTAATCAAGCAAAAGCAACCAAATATGGCATGTGGGGATTTTTGGAAGTGAGTTTTTTTTATGGCGTACTGAGACACCTTCCCCTTTTAAAGGGGGGGCTTCCAAACCAAAGAAACCAAATTTGGCATTCCCATACAAATGAAATACAAATATCCCTTCAACTCTAGAAATAACCAAGCAAATGGAACCAAATTTGGCATGTGGGGGTTTTAGGAGGCAGGATTTTTTTCTATGGTGTACTGAGACCCATCCGTCTTTTAACAGGGGCGGCTCCTGTACAAATGAAACACAAATTTCCTCATAACTCGAGAACTAATCAAACAAATGGAACCAAATTTGGCATTTGGGGGTTTCTGGAGGCAAGAATTTTTTCTATGGTGAATTAGGACATTTGCCATCTTTAAGAAGAGGGGATCCCCTAAGAATGAAATACAAATTTCTTCATAACTCGAGAACTAATCAAGCAAATGGTACTAAGTCAGGCATGTGGGGGTTTTCTGGGGCTAAATTTACTTTATGATGGTTTGAGACCCCTCACCCTTGTGGTGGGAGGATAATGAGTCTCATACAAATAAAACACAAATTTTTGCGTATGTGCCATATTTTCTGCTATGTAACAAGCGGTAAGCTGTGAAAGTAAACTAGTGTAACCTTCTCGGAGCAAGATACAGTGAATCGACGCCGCCAACTTACGTACTTGTTGACATTCATGTCAAAAGAGAAGGACATTCGAATGGCACGTCATATTTGCGATGAACGTGCTTTAGCTTTAATGTTATTTGTAACCAATGGCCCTTTTGAAGGCCACAAGCGAGTTAAAGTAAGGTTATTGAAACATGTCAAGTTACGCATAATCATATTTAATACAATAATCTGTGGCCTGGTCATTCATTACTATTTCAATCTTTATGATGCACACAAGTGATTTATAAAATAATTCTCTATGTATCAATGGTTACAGGCGTTATACTTAAGAACCCCTGTCCACGTATTTTCATAGCCACTATTGCATTCAATGAAGAATTGAGGCTGAATATTTCACTCTTCACTTTTAAATATTCACTTAAACAATGGCACTCACAGATTCTTATAAACATACATATGCCAGAAATGCAGTTTACGCTAGTCTTTGATCTAATGATTTGATATAGTCCTACGTCACCCTTTCGTACAACCTTTAGGGCTGTGTACCTTGTAGTTTTTTAGGACAAAATCGCCATCGTCGTCAGCAGGATATAGCCGAGGTGGCTCGTGCTGTTTCAAACAATCGTCTCTATTCAACTCGATCTTGGCCACTCGTCGCCAATTTCCCAGTCTTCTCAGAAGCTGCAAATCACTTTCGACCTGCTCGAGCCATGCTGCACGTTCCTGAGGCCGGTGGGATTGTTTGAGAGAACTACCTCGTGATTCATACGCCTTCGCCACTCTCCGCTTTTAGTTTGTACTCCGCCACATATCGTCCGCAGCGCTTTCCGCTCGAACACGACAAGGGCGCGTATGTCCTCCGTGAGCAGCATCATTAAGAACTACCGGTCTAATAAGGATTTTGTACTTTGTCAGCTTCGTACGACGGCATATGCTTCTTGATCGTAGTGTTTTGCGAAGGGCAAAGTAGGCCCTATTTCCCACTTCAATGCACCACTGGATCTCTATACTAGTGTTTTTGTCCGCGGTCTAGTGACCTCAAATACACGAGCTAATCTACCACTTCTAGTTCGTCGCCGTCAACGGTTGCCGTCCGTAAAAGGCACGCTTTTATTTTTTTATTTTTTATGTTTTATTTTGAGACTTCTCTTTTTTATGTATTTTGTCTTTGATGCATTTATTTATAACCCAATCCTTCTAGTCTGGCGTAGATTGTCTCTGCCGTCACAAGGCTCCTGGCTATGACATCAAAGTCATCTGCAAAGCTTAGGAGTTGGCAACCCTTAATGAAAATTATGCCTTTCGTTTCGATCCCCGCTCGTCGGATCACCGCCTCGAGAGCGGTGTTGAACAGCATGCTGGATAAGCCGTCACCTTATCTCAACCCTCACCGAGACTTGAAGGGACTCGAGCATCGCGCGTTCACTCGTTCCAACGTAGCTTTGATCAGTCGTGTCAGTTTATCCGGAAACAAGGTTTCGTACATTATGTGCCACAGCTGGTCTCGATCTACTGTATCGTATGCTGCTTTGAAATCAATAAAGATATAATGGCTGAGTAAGTTGTACTTTCGACATTTCTGTAAGATTTGTCGGGTGGTAAAAATCTGACCCATAGTTGGGCTTCATAAGGGCCCGCTTGGTAAATTACAATGTAAACTTACAAAGAATAACGCGGTTATTACAATTTCCTATTTTTTTGCTTCAATGCCGTGATGGGTAAAATTACTAATATTCACTGATAGTTATCAGTAGCGTACTAGAAACTACTGATAGTTATCAGTAACGATTACTAAAGATAGTTCCCATCCCAACGAGTTTCTTAGGACCGCGATAAACCTATAGTTCAGATCAATTTGATCTCCGGAGAGTGTACAGTTATAAAAAAGTGAGCGACCAATCCTATCATTCGCCCGATAATATCATCATGCTCATACTGCAAGAATTTATTCAAAACTGATGTCTTACATATAAGAAAAAGAGGTTGACGGAATTCAAGCATGTGACGTGATGGAGCAATTTTCAAAGTGAGGAAGAATTAGCGATTGTCTGATCCGAAAATACGTTTTCGACGTTTAATTTGTTGCTTTACAATAGTTCCATGTAATTGTTTACATACTTCCCAAGCAACCAGAAGTTCGAATATTACTTGACACGCGAACTCGATAGTTCACCATTAGTTTAAATTCAGTTCCGTGGAGCTTTCTTGCTGATTAGTAGTGTATATCAAGTATACGTGGAACTAAATGCTTTAAGAATTGCTGTGAGTACTTCATAGATACTTCAAAGCTATTAGGATGCTACATGAAGTTATGAAGTAACTTTAGTTGCTAACAAGTTCTGCGTGCTGCTTTTTGTTTACATTTCTGAAGATCAAATCAGCAGAACCTAAAACTATTTGAGATTAATTATTTTTATTTCACTCGAATAAATTTAATCCTCGCAGATTTCTAATTACAAATATAAATTAGAATGCAATGCTCTGCATTATTGTGTTCTGCTGTGTAGCATATGCGGTGTTTTCGAACAGTTCGAAAACAGACACTGAGGAAGCCTGCAAGTCGTAGGCGAAATACGTATCGGTCGTGAATAAAATATACATAGTAGAATTAAATTGGATAAGTTTTCTTCTTTTTTAATTTTAGGTTTCGTATTCTACTAAGACGCTCCAAAAACTTCATATATTAATATTTTTTTGAGACGATGGTTCTACAATTGATGGAGGGATGATAAGGGAAAGTAATGAAGAAGGTTTTTTTGGCAATGGAAAGAAAGAGTGGAAGGAAGAAGGGAGGGGAAAGAGTGGAAAGGAAGCTACGCTTAACAAATTGTCGTTATGACCACAGAGGCGCTGGACACGGGTACCAACGAGCCACACTAATTAACTAATTAGACTTTTTAGTTTCAAAACTTGAGGGTACAATGTACAAACACTATGAAGCAACTACGAAAAAGGATAGTAATAGTTAGTTTTATCAATATAATTAAGTTTCTTTTTGGGCTATAAATTAAGCCAGCTTTCAATATCCCGTGCTTATAGATTAATTATAAACGGAGATACTAGTGACAACAAGCAGTTTCAATGAATATACAACGACGTGTTCGTTAGTGGTAGGCAATGATAGCTACCGTCAGTGATGTCTCGAAGCGCAAAACTAGGTCCATTCAAAAATCAATACTAGGTCCATTCAAGATCATAAAAGGGGGTTAACATTTTTAAGGAATTTGAAGATTTTACTGGTTTTACTGAACTTTTAAATACCTAAATGAAAATTACACATATTTTAGCATCATTTTAAGAGTATTGTTTTGTTTTAAACCAGAAGGGTTCTGGGTAGTAACAGTTTGAAAATACTCTATGGTGACTGCCAAAAAGCTGAAAACAGTTACTTTTAAATACGCGGCAATAAAGTGGTTTTGGCTATAATTTTAATTAAATTTTAGTATATTTACGTTCAGAAATGCATAAAGATAAACATAAAAGTAAAATACAGTACAAAGACTTGATAGGTATATCCTAAAATTCTTATTTAAAAATAGGTCCATTCAAGATCAGAATTCGACTAGGTCCATTCAAATCATTTACCCTAAACGTAGCAAACTACGCAGGCTACGCGTTTTGATTTTAACGGGAAACTAGCAGTCATTAACTTTTCGACGTTCAGCCCAATTTCGGAAGTAGTTTTTGGGCCCAAAAGCGGGCTTCTGTTTATAAAAATGTAAATACTGCATTCTTCTTGCCAATCTGAACACAGCGAATATATTTTCATGAACAGAATTTTTATTTCAAACATAAAAACTGCTTCTGAAATTGGCAGAATCGATGACGACTAATTTCACCTTAAAACCAGAAACTGTCACGGCGGAGGCCATTTGCGCTAGACTGAAAGCGGAGGCTAGGAGGATTGGGTTGAAAATGAATGCGTCGAAGACCAAATACATGTATGGAGGCTCAAAGGAGAACAACGTGCGCTTTTCGCGGACGGCGATTGTTGGCAGCAACGAACCAGAAGTGGTAAATGAGCTCGTATGTGGGATCGCTGGTGGTCACGGACAGCAACACAAATGAGGAGATCCAGCAACGTATTCAAGCAGGACATCAAGCCTACTTCGTAAAACGGCACGTTCAAGAGGCATAAGCCGCCGTACGAAGCTGACAATGTATAAACCAGGGGCTTGCGATGGGTGCCATGTTTTTGTTGCCAACATCTCAGCACATCTCGACAAAGGTTGGCAGCAAATCTACCTGTCAGACGGGCGCTATTTCTTGCATTTTTTGAAATAGCGCCCTTCGTTAAGTGGACTGTCAAACACCGTTCGTTAAGATACGGATAGCACCCCGCTGGTATAAACCCACTTCTGGACCGATAGTTTTTAGGGATTTGACAATGCGCACTGAGGACATACGCGCCCTTGTGGACGGTGAACTACAACTTCAGAAACGCCTGGGAAATGGGCGACGAATAACCCAAGATCAAGTTGAATGAAGCTTAAAACAGCACGAACCACCCCGGCTCTAAGCTGTTGACGACGGCGACGAAGATCGTAATACCAGCCCCGCAAATTTTCTTGTGTTCTAAACCAGGACCCGGCATAGTCGAAACAAATAAAAGACGCTGACTTTCTATTACCTTCACATCATACATGAAGAGACTGGTCTCATTTGTTGAACAGAATGTTTCAAGCAAGCGCCAGCTGAAGTTGTTTCAAGCGACGACAACTGAAAGTCAGGCACGAACACGGTTTGTCGATGTTGACTAACTAGGTTGAATTTAAGTTGACGTAAATATTACATGCGTTATATTGTAGGAAATGTTACTCAAATTCAATTCATTTGCGTTAAAAGTTACTAACCTTCTACTGAATGTTTGATAGGAAAGTGAAAATGAAACTTCAAAATCGATCGTCATGCTGACGTGAAACCTGTTTTACTGACGCAGATTGAAACCAGATTTGAAGCGAAGCGGAGTTGCTTCAATGGAAACCGAAGCTTCATTGCTTCATTGTCGCGTGACAATTTGCAATTGAAGGTGATGTTGTCGGCTGCTCTAAGCTGATGGCTGTGAAATTTCAAGCTTGAAAGTGTAGAACAATTTTTCTTCTGGGGGATGTTTGAACCCCCAAACGGCCAGAACGGGCAACATAGCTGCTAGATGAACAATCAAAACAAAGCAAAGCCAGGTGTCACTTGCTGACAGTTGAATCACTAGCTTTTTAGCGGTCGATTCAGTACAGTTACTCGACAAAATCGTGTCGCGTGTGGCTTACAGAATACCAAAAGTAGACTAGTCAAGCAAAGTGACACTCGACGTAACTTACAGAATTCATTTTTTTTAGCAAGATCCTTAAACTAGTTAACATTCGTTTCAAGCCAGTTACCTAAAGTTGAGTAGTGCTACAAGCCACACAAAAATTTTCAAAATGCGATATCGTTGCCAATCATCAGAATAAATGTGATTGTGGCCTGATGAAACTCTTAGTGGAACTACTAACTCTGAGAAACGGATAAACCTTGTTGCGAATTTCCAAAATGAAGCGCAAAGACAACCCTGTATGTCGAATTTCACGTCACTCCGCGTATCGAGAAATGACCTTAGTGTCCTCCGGCTAGCTAATCACTGATTACAAAACGCGCAAGTATACAATTACACATTTACTTTAATGGTAGAATACCGATAGTGAAAACAAAGAGACGGACATATGATTTTCTTACGTCTACTCGGCTTATGAACTATATCTGCTGCTCTTCTTCTTACTCTATGTATCACCTGGATCGCGTTGGGAGGCCCATGATGACTGCTACGACATTTCAGGTGAACGAGCTCTGCTCTGTCACCGCCGATCTATCACTGACGTCGTCCGCTTAACTAAACTTCACCGAATCAGTGCACCGCGATGCTTTACTGTCCTGCTTGATAAAGGCTTGATCTTTGCCAAGGATGTGGCTATCTATTTAAGTCACCGTATAGCCATAAACATTTGCAGAATGTCAAGCTTTGTCAAATTGAACCTGTATTCGTAGTCCTACGCGACCCCTTTTTCCAGGAATCATTGTTTTTCCAAGACAAAACATCATTATTTTGTCAAACCAATAGTAAGCACAAAGCACAAGCTAATTGACATTTTTGCGGACTGGTGTCGAAAGAATGAGCTTTCTATTGGCGTACTTACTTATCTAAAGGCGGTAAACATAATTTACTTTGGGGATGTTTTTCACTGCGTTGTTTTAAAACAACATTGCGCATTTAAGGGTTAAAACAACTGAAACTAAGCAGGAAGCAGTTAAACACAGCCTTTTAGCTATAATTTAACTATTATTTGCTGTTATTTTCGAAATGTAGACGACTTCAGATTTGTCGCCATCCTTGGCGTTTTAGTCCGCAAAATTTTGACAATTTAACACCCCTGCCCTGGCTCGGATACTTCACGTGGAATGATCCATATAATGTGTATAATGTGTCATTAGCTGTTTGCATCGCCATTTGAGCGCAAGGAAATCATTCAATAAAATTATTATACAGCTTGATTAATAACTATAATTATAATTATTGACTCAATTATCGGGTCACGATTGCACTCAAGCTGATTTGCTAATTGGGCCGACTGACATTTGTTAGAAATTTTTAAACTCGAAATTCAATTGAATTTTGACATTCCTAATTTTGACATGTCACATAGCCTAACTAGCGAACACCTAACTAACGAACCGCCCAATTACCGAACCCTCAATTATTGAATATTTGCTGTATTCAAAAATAAATTGAAATAAGTATTTTTTAGTCCTAGCTTCGGCTGGACATATACTAACTATATTTTTAAACGTCCTGTATGGGAGTTATTTGTAAACAATTCACTACTGGGCGCCTCTATGGTTCAAAGGTACAAGTACCAGCGAACCACATGCCCTGGCGGGTGTTGTGGGTTCGAATCCGGTTGTAATCTCAGATTACAGCTTGGTTCGACTCATGCACCTTCCAGTATTGGACAAAAGGTAGGAGTCAAAATGACTACTTGTCAAGCATAGTTACCAATACCCCCCCCCCCCTTCCTTTCCGCTCTTCCCCACCTTCACCAAAAAAAAATTTCATTTCTTTCCCTACCGTCCCTTCATCAATTGTAGAACCATCGTTTCAAAAAATATTAATATATATGTATGACCGCATTTCAAGGTCAAGACTAAAAACTTGAGATTAGTCTGTCAAGCTCTGTCAAATTGAACCTGCATTCGTAGTCCTACGTGACCCCCCGATTTTCCTGGAATCATTGTTTTTCCAAGACAAAACATCATTATTTTGTCAACCCAATAGTAAGCACAAAGCACAAGCTAATTGACATTTTTGCGGACTGGTGTCGAAAGAATGAACTTTCTATTGGCGTGTGCAAGAATTCAGTCATATCTTTTAGTCACAAGAAACAACCTTTCAAGCATATGGAACTACCGCATCAGCAAAGAAATTGTGAAAAGCGTATGCGTGACCATTGAAGACTTGGGAGTGCTTGTTGATACGAATATCTATTTTCGGTAACACTACTATCAAAAGCCGACTAAAATTTGAGCTTAATATTAGATCTCCGGCCCGCCCAGTTAGCTCCGAACTACGATACTGGCCTATCAAACCAGCCGTCATATGTTCGAATCTCGCCTGGGCTATAGAGTCAGTAGAGAATTTGGAGATTTTACATTCATATTGCAAATTTACTTTTCAAAAAAGTATTTGACATAATTGTCGTTAAAAAATAATATTTTTTTGAATTCCTCGAAAATTTTCTTTGAGAATATGAAAATAGTTTCTTTTCAAACCTAAACATATAAAAGGATTTGACAAAAGAGGGTCTTTTAAAAAAAAAGGAAGTAAGAGGGGAGGTCCAACCGGCATCAAATTAGGGATTTTTACTTTCTGGCCTAAAATGAACAATTTGACTTTGGTTCAAATCCGAGAAGGTCGACTACAGACGGGGCACGAGGCTCGGACTAGAGGGATGGTGTGGCTGTCAAACTACATACATTGTCCATGTCCCACTCATTGGTTTTAGTACTTTTGGTTCTGGTACATACTCGGTACATACTTACTGGTTGAATAATCTTAACCTTTAAATGCGAACGCAGAAAAAAAACATTTTAAAAAATACTTACTTATCTAAAGGCGGTAAACATAATTTACTTTGGGGATGTTTTTCACTACGTTGTTTTAAAGCAACATTGCGCATTTAAGGGTTAAAACAACTGAAACTAAGCAGGAAGCAGTTAAAGACAGCCTTTTAGCTATAATTTAACTATTATTTGCTGTTATTTTCGAAATGTAGACGACTTCAGACTTGTCACCATCCTTGGCGTTTTAGTCCGCAGAATTTTGACAATTCCACACCCCTGCCCTGGCTCGGATACTTCACGTGGAATGATCCATATAATGTCAGCGGGGTGGTGTGGCTGTCAAACTACATACATTGTACATGTCCCACTCATTGGTTTTGGTACTTTTGGTTCTGGTGCATACCTAAAAGTTTATTCGTTTGAAGACTACTGAAATTAATTAAAAAGCAGTTAAACACAGCCTTTTAGCTATAATTTAACTAATATTAGCTGTTATTTTCGGTATACTGGCTGGTTCCAAGTTGTCGCCATCCATAGATGTTTAGTCCGCAAAATTTTGACAATTTCACACCCCTGTATAATGTGTCATTATCTGTTTGCATCGCCATTTGAGCGCTAGGAAATCATTCAATATAATTATTATACAGCTTGATTAATAATTATAATTATAATTATTGACTCAATTATTGGGTCACGACTGCACTCCAGCTGATTTGCTAATTGGGCCGACTGATATTTGTTAGAAATTTCTAAACTCGAAATTCAATTGGATTTTGACATTCACAATTTTGACATGTCACATAGCCTAACTAGCGAACACCTAACTAACGAACCGCCCAATTAACGAACCCCCAATTATCGAATATTTGCTGTATTCAAAAATAAATTGAAATAAGTATTTTTTAGTCCTAGCTTCGGCTGGACATATACTAACTATATTTTTAACGTCCTGTATGGGAGTTATTGGTAAACAATTCATTGCTGGGCGTTTTTGATATGTAGGTATGAAGGTCTTATTGTCGTTACAAGCAATTTTTTGCTCAAAATAATTATGTTAGTTCTTGTGTTCTATTTGACTAGATGAAGGCGTAAACGCATAGAGCAAAAACTGCTATTGAACTCGGAAAATCATTGACGTCCAGCTCCAATTTATTGTTACAAGATAGAAATTTACGTACTACTTAGACGCTCGTCCACCTCGTGGCATTGTAATGTACCTTCTTCGCTATTCACCCTAGTTCTGAAAAAAATACTGTGCCAAAAACAAGATAAACTCACCGTACAGCTCTCTACGTGACTGCTTTTCAGTTAATGTTGATTTATATACGACTAGAGTTCTCTTTCTTTCAGTCGACAGAAGTAAAGCGAGCTGGAAGAGACAGAAATACAAAACAAACCGATGCGCGACTGTAGCGCATACACGCAACTAACCAAACCATGTGCACGAACGAAGGGCATGTGTTAGATCAGGACCTTTTATCCTTACGCCGTGTATGTACACGTGTTGTTACGGGTAACTGAACTATGACGATCATTGTTGACGGTGACCAAACAGTTTCAAGTTTTTCATTATAAAGTAAAGTAACAAAACGATCTCTTTTATTTTCGATTATTAAAGTATATTCGTCGATCGAATGATATTTTGACTCTTGTCTTGATCAAAATGAACTCAGACAATGCAAGAATAACAGAGTTGGTGTTGAATTTTGATGCTTATTTGCCAAAAATACACGTTCCAGTAATAAGCATTTACACCATTGCAGGAAATCATCAGCAGCAGACAAAATCGATATTCCGCTCTACAAGAAGAAGACTTTCGATTTCACAGACTATGCATACCGCGAAGCGGTAAACCGTTTGAAGTTCCTATTAACAGAAGCATATGAGCCTACCAAAGTAGCGACATCAATTTATTATCGTGGTGTCGATGACGCTAAATCGGAGGTGTCCGACAATCAGTCGATTGTAGAGCGGCCATCTTTCAACGAGGTATCTAAGTATTTTAATCCTTCCGGGTTTTCGCGAAGCGGATCCGGCGCGATCGGCAGTCGGAGATTCAGTTTTATGAATACAGGGGTCGGATTATTGAAGCCAGTAACATCGAACGTCAGTTTGCAACCACCGTCAGGTACGCTTTTTATTGAATTTTATTAATTACAGATACTTTATCATATGTTTGTAGTTTGCAGTGTAACGCAAAGCCAGGAAGTTGCTCAACCGCCTCCGGAATTGCTTGGTTTCATAGAGAAACAAGAAAGTTATATTGAACAGTTGGAGAAAGAATCACAGTACTGCAGGGTAAAAATACATTTAAATTTTTTGTTGTCGATTAATCTCATTTTGACGATTTCTAATAGGAAGAACTTGCGACACTGCTTAAGAAAGTTAAAGATGTTGTTTCGGAAAATGAGGCTCTTACTGACAGAGTCCGGTCTAAAGCTATGTACCGACTGGATTCATCAGAAAGTGAAGATTTTGATTTAGAACGAACTCGAGACAAGAGACGACTGTCCGGACCGAACATTGTGTTTGAGTCACGTATCAGTGAGCTGGAAGCACAGTTGGCGCAATCGCAAATTGATCTAAAAAAATTATTCGACGAAAATGAGGAAAACAAACGCAAACTGGCGCATGGAACAAGCGACGCGAGCTGTTCGGACATATATCGTAAACAGGTGGAAAATTTGCAGAGGTATAAAAAATCACATTTGAAATTTCTCTTAATCAGATAAATATTATCCTATGCAGGGATAAGCAAAGTTTGGAGGAAACAGTGCGTAAATTGCAATTGTCAATCGACCAGCTGAAGGATTCGGAGGCAAACAACTTTAACAAATCGCAAAGATCCCGTGATATGATTGAACACGTTGCTTTCGAGCGAAATCAAGCGGAGATCGAAATTCGTCGGTTGAAGGTATGACATGTAATTCCGGAGTGAATCGCGATTGGGGCTCAACTACAAATTGTAAACAAATCGTTTTATCACACCATCAGCCTTAAAAAGACTGATAATATCCTTGGCAAGAATCCTTTCTTCTGTTTTAATCGTTAGAATGATTTAAAACAAGTTTTTAGTAATGGGCGATAGAAGTGTTTAATCAAAACAAAAGACAGTTTGCAGTTTAGCCCCTCGCATTGTTATGAAGTGACAGGCTTATTTGCAAATTGTTTTGTAAACAGGCGATAGTAAAGAGCTAAACTGCGTTGTTTTCAAAACACAGGCGCATTGTAAACAGGCGAAACTAAATAAAAAAATCAAAACAAGGCGAAACAGGGCTGGGCGAATCTCATTGTCAAAATGCTTTGAGGCTCATTCCAAGGGGTTCAACTATAAAACTTAGATTTTGAGCTTGAATGCACAAATTTTATGCAGTATTGTTGTGAAATTATAAGATTAATTTATTTTACATCAATTTATGTCTTTAAACTTGATTTTTGTAACTTTTATTTAAATTAAGATTTGAAAATGTACTGGCAAATTATCACAGTGATATTTCTCATTGTTCACACTTTGTTAGTTGCGCCCTTATCGCGAATCACTCCGGAATTAGTTTCTCGTTAAAAAATATATGAAAGTTTGTTGTTTCAGGATGAGCTCGATCGACAACACGAACGTGTTCGCGAGATCCAGCATGAAATGACAAAACGAATTGCAGAGGAACGGTCAAATGCTGAAAGACGCTATACATTCCAGGTTGACCAACTGGGAGGAGATTTGAGTAGCCAATGGGAGCAAGCGACGAAACTGCAGCTGGAAGTGGAACGTATGAAACGTATCGAGTCCGATTACAAGCGCGAAATCAATCAGAAAAACTCACAACTTGACGAGCTCAAGCTGGAGTTGAAAAATAAAATGGCAATTTTCATGTCCGATTTGAATCAGGCTAGTGCAGAAAAACAGTCTTTGGAACAAGAGATTACTTCTTTAAGGTAAAGTAATTTTACTATTTGGTATGTTATTATATGCATTATCCACAAATTAATTACATCGCTTGGTAATAGATTACAGTTGGAAAGAACTGAGCGTCAATCCAAAGTCGAAGTTTCACGCTTAACCGCTGAAATCACTTCATTACGCCAGCGCCTAGATCGCGCCGATGCTGATACGCTACATTGTAAGCGTGAGAATCTTAAATTAGCAGACGAAGTAGCATCTTTGGAAAAAGAGGTATTTTAAGATCTATATCATTGTAAAAGTTCTGCTACACCTTTTTAAATAAATTTCAGCTGACATTGGGAGAACTGAACAAGGAAACAAGACCTTCTAAAGAATTAGCTAAAATTATCTCGGATATGGAAGCTAAACACGGTAAGTTGGAGTTGAAGTAACATAGAATTGTTCAATATAGATCAATATAGAATGCTTAATAACATGGGTAAGCTATTGGAACCCGCTAAACGATAATAATCACTCAAACGAGTGCGCTATTTCTTTTCCATCATTTTGTGTTAAACGCTAGTGATTGTGATTATTTTCTTGCCTTTTTAACCGAGCATGCATCTAGATATTGCATTCATTTATGCTATTTCCATCGAGCAATTATTAAACAAATTCGCATACACCGCATTACACTTGACTGTGTGAAAGAGTGCAACTTTGAAGCAAAAATAATGTTTGCAACTAGCTTCTATGTGCTAAAACCTTGTGCAAGCGAACATGCAGTCAGTGGCAAGCCAAATAATGAACAGTGAGAAAATTTAAAATGATTATCTGGCGTGCTCAATAGTTTATCCATGAGCTTTAGACCCTTCATACTTCTTCTTTACCGTCCATAATGAGCTGCAGGTATTCGAATTTTCAATTCAGATAGAGGTGCTAATTGTACGGAAATTTATTGTAATATAAATGCTTGACCCCGTGGCTGTTAGCGCCACCAGATTGTCGCGTTTCCTTCAAAACAGACATCGGATATTAATAACGTGCACCTCGAAGCAGCTTTAGTGTGAAAACCATTTTCTTGAATACAATGCCCGCCTACCTTATTGCCATAATACACACACCAAAAATAACCGAACTGAAACTTTGTCTTGTCTCTTGACCACTTTTCTTCCTATAGCTGCAACGGTGTCAGAGCTCGAGGGCATGGTTCAAGATCAAAAAGAGCTCATGGAAAAACTAACCACCGAGTGCAAAGGCTTGACGCATAAGTTAGAGGACACGACACTGAAACATAAGTACATATTCTATGATTTTCGCTTTCCATTGTTTATTTTTCAGCCAAAGCTATTTTTTCTGTAGCACTTATTTGTTTAGTAGAAATTAAGCACAATTTATTGATAGTACTTGCAAGTTGTAAATTTTCCATACATTAGTAGTTGTTTAGTGAATCCAATGAGCAATGAAAAAGTGGAAACTAATTGATAATTTACCCTGAATCAAACATGCTAATCTCTTTAACCAACATTTCTGAATAAGTGGTTACTAAACCAAATTAGGCCGCAAAATAATAATTTAGCAATCGGAATAATTACTCTCAATTAGGGGTCAGTCCCGGCGTAGTGGTTAGCATTCACGCCTCTCACGCCGAGGACCCGGGTTCAAATCTCAACCCCCAGAAGTCACGAATGACCCAAAACTGGTTAAAGTGACTATAATATAAACAAAAAAAAATTACTGTCAATTATTATAGATTCAATTCCAAGCAATTATTACAGAATTTTTGATATTGGCGAGCCCAGACAATGAGCGATGGTGTGCCATCATTTTGTATCATATTTCATAGCATTGTTTGGTAAAGGGTGGTACATTCAAAATTTGGTCGGGCAACACAAGCATGCGAAAGTGGATTAAATTTTTAATCTAAAAAAATCATTTTCTTCCCTTTTAAGTTTAATTAGGCCATTACAAATATTTTATAAAGTTTTTGTCCTTCCGGTGTTGGGCCACCGAAGGGGGGAGCGACAAAAACATTGCATTATTTTGGCGAAAACAGTATCGTGTTGCTTCAGGAAAAACTGTTGACGTTTTTGCATGCACTCGTTCACGTAAATTTCCTTGTTGGCGGCAAAAAGTGTGCCTTTTCAAGTCACAGGTACAGATAGCTTGCCAAATCAGAAAATTATTAGTGAACTTTGACCATTTCATATGCTTGAAAATATCTGCAATACATTTCCCTTCCGATTACAGTATATAACTCCTGCCTAGGAAGCTACTTGAAGTCTGCCTTGATACAATTTTTGTCGGCCATCACTACGCAATCGAACTCCGTCAGCATCGTTGCATAGGGGGAAGTCCGGATGGCCAGATAGGCCTCTATGCCCGGACACTAGCGATTTCTCAAAAACAAGAAATCATAAAATTATTTGGAAAGAATAGGACAACAGTACCATCGAAGTACTATTGTTTCATTCTTTCCAAACACTTTTATCATTTTTTGTTGTTGAGAAATCGCCAGTGTCCGAGCATACAGGCCTGTCCGGCCATACAGGACTTCCCCCTATAGCCCACGAAATCTTAGTTTGCTCGTCTTGTTTTATTTCTTCTTCTTCTACCAACTGGGAGCCGGGGTGGTTCTTGCCGTATCAAGAATTCCTCTCCACGGTACTCGGTCCTGTGCTACTCGTCGCCAATTCGTAGAGCGTCTCGACATACGCAAGTCGACTTCAACCTGGTCGAACCATCTAGCACGTTGGGCCCTTCTATTCCTGGTGCCGGTGGGGTTCTTGAAGACAACGGATTTAGCTGCAGAGTCGTCCGGCATCCTTGCGACGTGGCCGGCCCACCGTAGTCTCCTACTTTGGCCAGGCTTACAATGGGAATCTCTCCAAGTAGTGCCTACAACTCAGGATTCATACGCCTACGCCACTCTCCGCTATCCGTTCGAACTCCGCCAAAAATAATCCGCAACACCTGTCGTTCAAATACGGTAAGTGCACGTATGTCTTCCGTAAGCAAAATTACTGTCTCAAGAACGTAGGGAACTACCCGTCTGATTGACATATCATTTTTGTCTGATTGGTGTCAGCTTGGTGCGACGGCGTATGCTCCTTGATCGAAACTACTTGCGGAGGGAAAAGTAGGCTCGACTTCTAGCTTGAATACGTTGTTAAATCTCCTCACTCGTATTATTGTCGACGGTGACCAGAGATCCCAAATATATGAACTCATCAACCTCTTCCAGTGCATCGCGTTCAATAGTCACTGCCCGTGGGAGGCAAACGTTGGTTTCTCTGTGGCCTCTTCCTACTATATATTTGGTTTTCGATGCATTGACTTGTTACCCAATCTTCCTAGCCTACGTTTTTAGTCTGGCGTAGATTGCCTCCGGCATCCTAAGGTTTCTACTAATGATGTAGAGGTCGTCTGCGACGGTTTGGAATTGGCTACTCTTGCTGAAGATCGTACCTCTCGTTTCGATGTCCGCTCGCCGGATCACATCTTCAATAGCGACATTGTATAACATATAGGACAATCCATCCCCTTACCGCAACCCTCTGAGCGATTCGAAAGGATTCGAGAGTCCCCGAAACTCGCACGTAGCACATCAATCGCTCTAGGGTAGCTTTGATCAGCCGCGTCAGTTTATCCGGAAAACCGTATTCGTGTATTATCTGCAATAGCTATTCGCGTTCAACTGATCGTAAAATCGTTAAATCCACGAAAATATGATGTGAAGGCACGTTGTACTTCCGACATTTCTAGAGGATCTGTACTTACTACTTACTTACTTATGTGCCTATGTCGGCCGGTCCGGCAGAACAAAGGGATGAAATCAGAGATCTCCACTGCTGATGGTTACCCGCCATGGCTTTTACCTGTCGCCAGCGCAGGTTCTCGTCTACAGCCCGGATGGCGTTGGCTAGGCTGCGTTGCCATGAGCCTCTGGGTCTGCCTCTTCTACGCTGTCCTTGTGGATTCGTTTCCTTCTTTCGCTCCTTTCCTCAAGGTGTGTCCGATCCACTTCCACCTACGTTCACGAATTTCTGTTGCTATCGGCCGTTGATGACACCGACGATGGAGTTCCTTCCTAGACGATCTGTTGGAGAGTAAAAATCGCCGTTGAGATGTTTATCGCAGAAAACCTATTAACCACTTCGCGCTCGTTGGTGATTAGATTCCCTTTTTCGTCCTTACACATGCCAGGTTTTGGTTGTGTTGGGTTCACCTTCTCGTAAAACTTGCGCGTGTCATTAGCCCAGAATAGTTATTCCTGCTCATCACGATCTTTATCCTTCTTCCTTCTCCTTCTTCTATCCTCCTTGCAACCTCAATGACGGCCGAGCGTGTCATGCTCCATCCATTTAATAAAGGTGTAGCGTCTAGCTCCACAACTGAAGGCAGAGCTTCATACACGTAATTTTCTGCAACTTGCAGGTTGTCTAATTGCCGAATGTTTAACCGAGGAGGGCGGCTTTGTCGCGCGGTATAAATCGTCGGTATATCGTTGTTGGGGTGCTCGTCATGGCTTGCACCCCAACAAACATTGTTGCTGCATAATTGTTTCTTAGGCGTTTGTTTCCTGAATGTTATCTATATGACAGTTGAATAAGTTTCTATTCAAATAAAATATCGACCACCACGCTCGTCCGTGAGAAGATTGTCATCCAAATTTTTGCACATATCGGCTTATAGTTCATAACCTTTGCGCGAATTGTTACGGTTCTCATAAAACTACCCTGCTTCGTTTACGTAAAATGGTGCTTCCGTCGTCCATCGTGATCACGTTCTTCCAGTTGGTACTTCTGCTTTGGGAGGGTCGAGATATGTATGTTTCGCGCTTGTTATTACCATTCCACGTTAGCTCCCAGATGTTGTTGATGTTGATCTTCTTTAAATGACTTTGCTGATATCTCTGCCCTAAGAAACTACTTCGATTTGCCACACCAACGAAGGTAAAAGTCTACACCAGTCTATACAATGCCTCTCGACCTACTAGAGCATTCATGTTTCCGGTGTTAAATTACACGTCTCTCTCTCTCTCTCTCTCTCTGGGCAGCCTTCATAAACTTGTTTTAGCAGCGCTTAGAACCATTTATTCTTGTTATCGTGTCTCGTACCTGCATGCTGCACGCCTGTTGAGATTTCGGCAAAATTTTACTGAATTCGGTGCTTTTTTTAAGTGACTACGGGAAAGTACCTGCAGCACTACGAAGTTGTGTGGTTGAAGTTCGTCATTATTAAAACACCGTTTACACTGTCAACTTTACAATTTAACGGCATAAGGATGATGAACGGTCGCGTTTAGCGTGAAATTCAAACGCCGTTTTGAGCCGATCCTAACATGGAGGACAGGCATTCGGAAGTTCGAAAGAGACCCCTTCCATGTCGGTATACGACCAAGTTCGCATTGTGGTTGGTTATTCGATCTTCCAATGGTTCAGGTATAAACTAGGAGACGACGGGGTAAGACGGCCCCCGTAAGCAATTAAATTGCTAGCATAAAATGCGCTCGAAAGTTCACTTTTTCTTGTATCACATATGAATAAGCATTTATTTACCAGCCATTAAAAATTATACAATTATTTGTTTTGTGTATTTTGCCACAATTTTTCGTCAATTTTCGAACAATTTTCAGGCGGGGTAAGAAGGACCACCAAAGGGGTAAGGCGGACCATGACGGAGTTAGACGAATCGTGGCAATTTTTAAGCGTTTTTAGAGTTGCAAAAATAACTTCAATAGTATGTACTCTTAAATACTTTTGGACACTTTACTTTTTGTTCTTACAATAAGTATGTATGTATCCTACTGAAACAAATTTTTTAAAGATTTTTCATAAAATAGCATAAAATTAAGTTGTAGCGCTCAGCCAACTCAAATGCCAGTTCTTTGACGTCACGCATACTGAGTCCATAAAACCGCTCTACCAGATGTAGCAAATGCTGAGCAAGTTCCTCATCCTGAACAGCATTTGAAACCAGGACTTTAAATCCGCCTCATTGTTGGCGTATCGTTACGTACTTTAATCTGCCGACGAAGGGTTGTCTTGGGAATTCCGAATGTGGTGCAAACTGTCCTGATGGACATACCTTTCTCAAAGGCTAATTTGGCCTGATTCATCTGATCCACTGTCTACTGCATCCGCGATGTTTTTCTAATATATTTTCGAGGCATCTAAGCAAACAAAAACGAACATCACATAGGAAAACCTTCAAACATTATTAGCGTTACCACGTATGGCCCTTTTACCCCGTGAAAAATGGCCCGTCTTACCCCTAGTTTACAATCTTCACCATTTTGCATTTTTCACTTAAGCCGTGCTATTTTACATACTTATTTCGACACACACAAAACAGGAATAATTATACAAACGTCAGCGACACGGACAAACATCGAAATACTCCGTTATTTTGCAAAAATCCCTTAGCTTGTTGCTGCTAAAATTAGATCACACAAAGTTACGACGAGCGACGAGTTTTGATTCTAATTTTGACGTTTTGTGTGGTGGATCACTATAGAGTGTTTTGAAATTATTGAAATACGTTAACAAAGAAGGTACGGTAGCGTAATTGCAAAAAATTTAAGGATTTCTATTCGAAATCGATGTGGTCCGTTTTACCCCGCCGAGACTTCTTACCCCGTCTTACACTATCAGCATTTACGGCTCAAGCAGTACATTCCTTTTAATCGTGGGGAAGATTTATGCCTTGTCCATCTTGCCCGTGCCATCATTCATGTGACAAGAATTAGAAGAAAAACAGAGAGAATAGGAAAAGGTGGATACAGGGTCTTTCAATGGTTATTCGTATTCTTCCAATCGGTAATTCGGGTATAAATACTTGAATCCTTCAACCCAAACCGGAACGATAATTTTTAGAAAAACTTCAATACAGACACACTATCTATACTAAACGAGGTTTCCTTTAAATTTTCTCGGTTTTATTCCTGATTTTATTCTACTCAGGGTAAGGATTAGGGTATATAAGTTTTCAGCAAAATGTTCAAATCATGCATCATGCATCCAAAGAAATATCTGAAAATAATTTTATTCATTAACTATTAACATTAAATGAATCATCAAATCAAAATATGGCATGCGCAAACTTTTGCGTTTTGGCAAAACTCACTTTGTTCACTATAGTAGAACTATGTATTGCCTAGACTATTGCACCAATTAGCTCAGACCACTCTTCCTAACGCTTGGGTTTTGGTTTTTATCCTTGCACGTTTTACCATTTTTCTTCACTGCGATGAATGGTGCTACAAAACCGTCACCGTCACCCAGTAGCCCCCAAAAACGCGTTCGCTTCTCTGCCGCTGTTCCAACGGAATTCGAATCGAGAAATCCGGCCAGAAGCCACTCCTTCGTTGATGTCCAGTCAACGACTAACACAGGAAGTGGCGTCGAGCCCAACAAGTTCTGCAGCAGCACAGCAACATCGCCCAACAGTAAATACTACTCCCATCCGCTCACGCCCCTTTGTCGCCGCTACCACAGACGCCGAATGCAAAGGGACGACTCATTCGTTAAGCGAAGAGCACGTGGAGAGTACTGCCAAACAGCAACACCCTATTAAGATCGACGTCAACGTAAGGATCAGTCCGATATCAAAACCAAAAACCGCCAGCGCCAAGGAGGAGTGCGTGGGCTAGATGTTGTCACGTGCTTCCTTGCGTTAAATCGTTTTAAATGCGTAGTACAGGTACTAGCTGAAATTAATACAGGTGCACGGTGTTGTTTGCAATTTCATAGATCACTAATTGTACAATTTTTGGGTTTCGATGTAGTTTTGTGTAATTAAGTTCGCTCTCATATATGGTTTTTCGCTTTTTTATTTGATTTGATAGAGAAGAGAAGAAAGAGTTGAGGCAGACCAATAATGAGCTTATGGAGCGTTTGAAGCAAGTTTGGGAAAACTACAAAAAAATAAACCCAACTTACAAGAACCAGCTTATAAAATGCACTGAATCGCTTGAATCTGATTCTAACATCTCATCTGTATCCAATTGTGATCCAAAGGTATGTAATAATTGTATCATTACTAATGTATTTCTTTTCGTATTTTTCGTCCATTGCAATTACACAGGCAGGAAATAGATATTCTGCAGAACAATCTTGAATTTCTCTCACAACGAATTGAATCCAGTGCTTTTACAGCGGCAACAGCTAATCATGATAATCAGTATGCTTTACCAAACACTATGGATAATGATAAACATTATCCAACTTCCGACCTTACTTCCACTATGTCTATCAATAATCCCATTAGCAATTATGATGTTACAAACGTTGACGCCAATGCAAAGCTCGCTCAAGAATATTTGAATTCATCTTCAAATCAAATGATGGCGATAGATGATGTGAAATATGAAGGTATCTTGTGAGGCTGGGAAGCCCCATTAAAAATTTCTGTTTGAACAACTTTATATATACATCACACCACTATCACTATGACCTGGATCTTTAAATTCTATCTATTTGGTCTAAACATACAACATAACCACAACAGCTATATTTTAACATACAACACACATTTTTGTATTTAAAAATGTTGAAAGATTAATTAATTATTTGTTTTCTAGGTTCCAAAACAGCTCCTTCCCGGCCAGGTAGTACAACGGCCCACTACCCTTCGATTCGGTCAGTGCAATCAGTCCCACAATCACAATCACAAACAGGCAAAATATCACGGCCAGAATCGAGAACATCCGACCGGCAGTATACCAACGGACGACAGCAATCGTATGGCGAGTTGTCCCGAACCAGCTCCGTCAATGATTACAATGAATCTAGAAGAAGCAAGCCTGCTGATGAAAAACGAAGCGAGTCCCGAGTGTCACGTTCCTCGATCCCCAATGAAGATATGCCAGTCAAGATGCCTATCAAGGAGTCGGAGTCTGGACGTTCTGACGTCGAACGATCGTCGCGAATCAGTGACAATACAACCGCTAAACCAGACAGCACCGGAAGCACTGGTAGAGTCTCACGAGAGTCCAATTCCAGCGGTGACCGATCGTCAAAACAGTCTATACGACAACAACCATCTTCGTTTGGCGAAACAGTCCCATCTAGTCAATATGTATCAGAACGTACAGAGTCCGTGGAACAGTATCAACCCAGTCCCACCAACCAATATTCTTCGCAATCTGGGGAACTCGAACAAGCATATCAACAATCGTCAGAACATTATCAGCCATCCAGTGAGCTCTACGGTGAAAATACCGGATATAACGCACCACAATATGACCCTTCGCAGCAATATGATCAAAATCAATACGAAGCATACGGAGAGCAGCAATATATGCCAGAGGCATACGACCAGCAAGCATACCAGCAGCAGCAATATCCAAGCTATCAACAACCATATGATACACAGCAGTATGCCTCTGAGCAAGTACATGATGAATCAAACTATCCAACCGGAAACTTGCAGTCCCCAACACAACAGTCAGTTCCGGCACCAATCGTCGCCCCAGCTCCAGTGGAATCATCCGAAGACAAACGGAATGTGGGATATTCACGCTCGAGAGGATCTGCAGGGGCATCAACCAATCAGCAACATAGCGCCGGGCCTAGAAACAAGCAGGCTGGGCAGAGCAAACAATCCAGCAACAAGTAATAGCTTTTGTTGCAACAGTTTACCGCGCCAGTTACCACAGAGTTGCCATTTTAAGCCGATAGAGTGCTACCCAAGTCTCAGCATTAGTAGCCCCAGTTTATTTGGAACCAGTCCTGAAACCAGCCTCACACCGTCGCCAACAACAACGGTACTGCAAAATTATAGCGCGGCCAGTCCAAATCCACACTAAAGCATCAAATTTATAAGAAATGAAAGTAAGGTCATTACTATTAGTTTTTGTTGTGAATATAAATAAATAGCAAAAAATAATACGTATATATGGTCGGTGTTCAATCAGACCGGACCAAGTCGCAAAATTTAAAAAAATAAGTTAATAACAGCAAACGATTACGAATTTCCTAAGCTACATTTTACTCTAATCAGAATAAATGTTGCAAACAGCCAGAGATACGAAATGATTTCAAACGATTGATAGCTTTAAACTACACAGCAGTAGCAAACTTTGACTTCGTTTTTCTCGAAATCAGGTTTTTGTCACTTGGTTCGGTCTGACTTAACACCGACCATATGTTTCGAGTATAAATAATATTTGGATCGAATATTCGTATAGTTCTGGCTTTAGTTTTCAAAAGGTCGTATAATCAACCCTTTTACATGCATTATGCGACCTTTTGAAAGCTAACGACAGAATTCGCATCAGTGGGGCTTTCTTCGGAAAAAATCCTTTATCTCATTATCTCAAAATGCTGCTGAGCTAGGTGCAATCATTTGATGTCCTAAGCAAGATATTTTTATTAGGATTCCAATGATATGGTGCTTGTTCACGGCACGCATTTATTTCTATCATTTTTTGCAAAAAGAAGGACATTTTACCCCAGTTTCTCGATATATGATGACATGTACACGTCTGTTTGCGACCACGAAACTAAAAGAGATTTTTAAGCCTCTTCCTGATTACACGAAATAATATTATATTTTTTGTTGTATATTTTCGCATAGCAAGTTCATTTCGTAGCTGTCAATAATTCAGCAATTGCTTAAAGAACTCACATTTTACCAGCCGAGAGCCGGGGTGGTTCTTGCCGTATCAAGAATTCGTCTCCATTGTACTCGACTGGGCTACTCGTCGCCAATTCATTGTGCGTCCCGACACACTCACGTCGGTTCAACCTGGTCTAGCCATCTAGCACGTTGGGCCCCTCTGCCGGTGGGGTTCTTGAAGAGAACGAATTTCACTGTACAGTCGTCCAACAGTCTTGCGACGTGGCCGGCCCACCGTAGTCTCCCAACTATCGCCAGGATTACAATGGGAATCCCAAGTATTACCTGTAGCTCGTGAGTCATACGACTCCGCCACTCTCCGCTTTCCGTTTGTACTCCGCCAAAAATAGTCCGCAACACCTATCGTTCGCTAGTGCACGTATGTCTTCCGTAAGCAAAGTTACTGTCTCAAATCCGTAGAGGATTAGCGTTTTGTACATCGTCTGCTTTGTGCGGTGGCGTACGCTCCTTGATCAAAGCGGAGAGAAAGGTAGGCTCGATTTCCAGCTTGAATGCGTCGTTGGATCTCCTTACTCGTATAATTTTGGGCGACCAGAGATTGATTTGTAATCCAATCCTCCTACTAGCCTCCGTTTTTAGTTTGGCGTAGATTACCTCCGCCGTTTCAAGGGGTCTACTAATGATGTTGAGGTCGTCTGCTAGGAGCCTAGGAGTTGGCTACTCTTGCTGAAGGTCGTTCCTCTCGTTTCGATGACCGCTCGCCGGATCACACCCAGGGTTGCCACATGCACAGATTATTCTGTATTTAAGGGGACATAAACGACCAAAAATTTTGAAAAAAACATTATTTTTTTGTTTCAGATTTTGATTCTGCTATCTTTTCCGCTTATTTTGATACTAAATTTGTAATGATACGACCATGGGAAGTGGTCGAAAAACGATCATACACATAAGCATTCCAGTGCGGCGTGGAACAACTTCGGCGGAATAAAACGCCGCTCCTGAAAAACCATGATTTTTAAATTTTATGTACCTTTTTCTCAGAAACTACACAACGTATTGGAACAAACTTTTTTTTGTTTTGTTGGTAGTAGCTTGGCAAAGACTTTTATAACTGTTCAGTTTCGTGAACAATACACAGCTAGAGAAAAAAGAAAAAGACAAAATTTTATTTTTTCAGGCATCTATTTTTCTTCTTTTTCGAAAAATAGAACAGATAAATTACAATGAGCAACTTTGACAACGAAGTTCCCGATTCACAGACTTGATACAGATTGTTAGCATCATGTTTACCACAATGAGTCCTATAGAAAAACAGCGACACTGGCATGATATTAAAACCGCTTACTTTCACGGAGTCCTTGAAGAAGAAGTGTATGTGCGTCAACCGCCAGGTTGCGAAGAAAAAGGAAAAGAAAACCTAGTTTGTCGACTTCAAAAGAGCATCTATTGAGCTTGCTGACATTTACCGTACGCACACATCGACGCGCTATTTGTTGTTGCTGTTGTTAGATTTTACATTGAGTTTACACGTTTGTTTTTGTTTTCCCCCAGTTGTACCCCGATAAAAAACATACGTGAAGTGAAAAACGATAAGTTTTTGTAGCCTTTTGCACTGGGCTTAGCAGCAAGCTCTATGGACTGCCTCAATCCGCGCGATGTTGGAACAAACGCCTTCACGCTACATTGAGTAAGTTTGGCTTCAAACAGTCAAAGGCGGACCAGTGCTTGTATGTGAAGGATTGTGGACATACGAATGTCTTTCTACTGGTCTACGTAGACGACATGCTTGTTGCATCAACCGACAGCAGTGAGTTGCAGAAAGTGTTTCGGAGTCTCAGTGGTGAATTTGAGTTGACGAATCTGGGAGATGTTTCTCACTTTCTCGGCATGGGAGTTCGACGAGTTGAAGGTGTTGAAATGAATTACCGCACCAATTTGTCGTTTAGTGTAGCAGGGAAACTGTTATACGATTCCAGCAGAATGCCGGCTGTCAACATAACGTCAGCTACCAGACGACGCCAGCTATCAGACGACGCCAGCTGTCAGAACGACTCCAGCTGTCAGACGACGCCGTCATGAACAACTCACTGTATTGTATAGGATCATGTGTATATAGAATTATAAGTATTGTTTCCATATCAATCGCTATTATAATGTAACCAAGAATCATGACCTCGATACATGTTACCAACACAGAGAACAGACTACCAGGTTATTGACAAAAAGTGTGTAAAAGGTTTTTATGTAATCTACGAGTAATCCTTCAAAAGAGCACCCCTCGAGCAGTAAGTGGCAAACTAAATCTTGATGTCGCTGCCATCGCTGCTATGTAACTCCAGCACAAAGAAATATTAATAAAGGTACATGGATATATTTTTATGCGTTTGGCAAACTATTTCTGGAGGGCGCTACCGACTGATTTTACACACAAAAAATCGATTACTTCCTACGAGCCTGTTAATCTGTTCTCTGTGTTACCAATAAAATTTACCTTTTACTCAGGCTAGATAAATAGTAGTGTTTCTATTAATCTACCTAGGTCCAACAGAAGGAACTTACAACATTCGTCTGCAAAGCTACATCGAAGAGTTGCTGAAAACACATGGAATGAGTGAAGCAAAACCTGCAAAGTCACCCATGGACCCGGGATATTTGAAGGATCAGTCTGAAAGCAAGCCGTTGGAGAATGCGGCTAAATACGGAAGCGTCGTTGGAAGTTTGCTATACGTGTCGGTAGTAGCTAGGCCGGATATAGCGAATAGCGCCGCCATTCTTGGACGAACGTTTAGTAATCCAACTGAGTTAGATTGGACAGCGGCTAAGCGTGTCTTGCGATGTCTGAAGAAGACGAAGAACTATACGTTACGTTTAGGTGGTGCGTTCGATGAACCACTTTCAGGCTACTCGGACGCAGACTGGGCCGGCGATTTACAGAGTCGAAGATCAACTTCTGGATATGCGTTTATGTTCGGTGGAGCTACAATCTCATGGGCTAGCCGTGGACAGTCGAGTGTTACCTTATCGTCCATCGAAGCCGAATACGTGGCGCTCAGTGAGGCATGCCAAGTGGCCATCTGGTCTCGCTGCTGCTCGCTGATTTCGGAGAGCATCAAACGGGACCAACTACAATCAAGGATGTCTCGCTTTCGTTCGTACTAAAAGATCCAGTCGCAGGTCTTTGCTGCTGCTCGCTGATTTCGGAGAGCATCAAACGGGACCAACTACAATCAAGGATGTCTCGCTTTCGTTCGTACTAAAAGATCCAGTCGCAGGTCCAAGCACATCGATACACGGGAGGAGTTTGTCCAGGAATTGCTCTAGAAAGAGGCAATTGCTCTGAAGTATTGTTCAACCGAGGTGATGATCGCCGACATATTGACGAAACTATTGGGACCAAATAAGCACAAAAGCTTCTGTGGTCAACTCAGATTGGAATAGGCAGTTATTCGGCAGTTGCGATCCATCGAGGAGGAGTGTGGAGAGCGATGTATACCCCTGCATTATTAGCGTGCATTTGCACACCCCTGATAAGTTTATTATATTATACGGCAACACTGCCGAGGGGCAAGACACTTTATAATATCATAATATTAATATATTAGGCCCTATTAAAACCCTATAAATGTATAAATAAATGTAACTTTATAGGGCTTTAGGTTATATTATGGGTGGGAAAGGTCAATATATTAAGGTTGGAAAAAAATTTCCATAGGGAAAAGTAATATATTTTCAACAGTGTCTTGCCCCTCGAACACTGCCTAGTCTCCCGTTTCATTCGCGCTAAAAACCTCAAAAAGAAATACAAGTGTTTTTTATACTTTGCAACCGTTTAAATAAAGTTACCGTCTAAATGTTCACCGCGTGCTTGTGAGTTTACTACTGGTCTTAATCTAAAGTCCCATACGCTGTTAGTTCCACTCGTTTGTTACTCTGCTTTGTACCAGCCATCATTTTATGCTTCAAACCACCCCATCGACATCTCTATATCAAACTGCAGTAAACGTCAGCGACAGCATGTCCGGGGCTTAAAATTTGACAGCGGGCCCAAATCAGATTGCTGGCAGTTGAGTGAAACGCAGTGCTGACATGCTATCTCATTTTCGCACACACGAGATGTTGGCGGCGAAAACATGGTTGTCTGCCGATGGGGTGCTTCAAACAAACAAAAATTCGATATTAGCTCAATATCGATTCAATGTTTTACAAAATTGTAACACCAACAAAAACGATGCATGCACCCCTCATGAAATCTTGCCCTTCTGTCAGTTGGCCCAACTAACGAATCACTTTTGGGCCGAGATGGTGGCCCAACCAGCGAAAGACGACTGTATATAGAGTGGCGACAATGTCAAAATTGGAATGATAATTATCTGTCAGTGTCATTCCAATCGAGCAGACGACCAATCCAACGCGTATGCAGGAAAGAGAAAGAAAATAAGCTTTGCTAGAGCATTGCATACTTTTGGGATCTCTGTATATAGTCACTCTAGTTAGTATGAGTGCGAGTTACCAGTAATTCACGTGAATGTTGCATGAAAAGTGTGATGGATGAGAATTACCTGTTTTCACGTAAACTTGACGTGCCGATTTTTTTGAGTGTGGGTTTAATTGATGCGCAGAGTTGCCAATGTTCCTAATTTTTCAAGATAATTTAGATTTTTTTATGGTGTTTCCAGAAATACAGATCGTGCGGGTTCGATTATCCGGGTGAAATTTTTTTTTGTTTTAAATAGGTTTTTTGAATATGCTTACGTTCAAAACGTAAATAATAAAAAAATTGTCCGGATAATTGAGTCCGACCTATACTTACAAACTTGTTTTTTTGATTGTCGAAACTAATGTCGAATTTGTTTATTCAATCCGGATTGGAACTGGATGAACTTTTTGCGTTCATTTGCTCCTATCTGACAGATAAAATTCATCCAGTTTCAACCCGGATTGAATAAAAAAGTTCGACATAGAGCTTGCGAAGTTGAAACCTGAAACCTCAATAACGTCTTAAAGATGTCTATTTTAATGGAATTCCGTCAATTTCATGCGATCGTGACTGGTGGCAGACAGTCAAAGCATAAGCAGCAATATGAGAGGATTTTTAAAAAATAATCTTTCATAAAAAATTGAAAATATAAACCGGAATTCTGGCTTTAGTTTTCAGATGGTCGCATAATGCATGGAGTTGATTCTAAAAATTAAAGCCAGAATTGATATTTTTATCCCGATTTTTAGAATTTTTATTTTCATTTTAATTCTGAAAAAAAAAAACTTGCAACTCTGGCTGTGCCAAACAAAAGAAAAAAATCTATCGACAAGACGACAAGATCCATCTTACCTGATGGTTCAATGTGAAGCGCTAGTGTAGTTCATCCGTTTCGCTTTCAGAAAAAATGTTTGAATAGTCGAGTAAATTTGATCAGGGACGTATTTATTTTTGTTCTGATAAAGGCTGTAGAAATTAAACGTTAAATATACAAGTTTCGTGCAGAAATATTACATTTAAATTGGCTGCTGTATCAATCGGAAAGCAGGAAGTATGGATGACATTGACGATTTTTTCGACTTCAGCAAACCCTTCAATCGGGTAGTAATTTCCGGTGGATATTGCAATGCTACGGTCGTGGAAGATAAGAGCCTTTTTGCCAAGATGCCCGAGAGGGAAAAACTTGGGAAAGAGTATGTCGGAAAGTTCGTTAAAGAGGAAGAATCGCAGTTAATTAATGTGAGTATTTTCTTCATTTAAGCTATCTACGCGTCATTGTCAGTGATCGACATTTATTGATTGCACTTTTTAGTTTTATGACTGTTTTAAAGGATAGGTAACAAAATGAAATTTTTGTTCCAGGCTTTTTTGGATGAAGCTGCTGGTCCATCTACCTCTCGCACTTCGAATTTGGAAGATGTGGATGACGATGCAACGATGGCTGACGAAGACGAAGAGCATACAAGAACACTTAAAGCCAAAGAGATGATGTTTCCTTTATTTCAACGGTACAATTTCGTAATGAAGCCTAGCAAGCTTCCCATCACTTACAGTAAAGATGAAATTTTGGATAGGATTCGGAGTAACGCCGTTACTATCCTGCAGGGAACGACAGGATGTGGAAAGACAACTCAAGTTCCTCAATTTTTGCTAGAAGATGCTTTCCATCGGAAAGAATACTGTAACATTATTGTGACCCAACCACGAAAGATTGCCGCTATGTCAATTGCAAATCGCGTTGCTGAAGAACGTAAATGCAAGACGGGAACACTTGTCGGATATAAAGTAGGTTTGAAGGAATGTGTCGGTCCGGACACTCGGTTGCTATATGTAACTACAGGAGTATTGCTACAGTCATTAATCACGGCCAAAACCATGGCTAATTATACTCACGTGATACTGGATGAGGTACACGAACGGGAAGTTGATATGGATTTTCTGCTAATAGTTGTGCGTAGATTTCTAGCCACTAATTCCTCTAAAACCAAAATTATTCTAATGTCTGCTACAATTGATGCGAAAGTGTTTTCTGAATATTTTAAAATTCCTAAGAAAAGTGGCTACCTTTCGGCACCCATAATTTCAATTGACCGTCCTCCTCCACATGAAGTTAATATATATTACAATGATGATTTGGACAAACTGAAAATAGATTTGGTTGTCGACTACGAAAATCCTGGCATTTCTCCGGAAATGTATAAAGTGGCTGCTAAACTCGTATTCATATGTGATCGTTTGCTTGAAGACGGCGATGACGATGGCAGAGCGTTTATAGGCAAACCATCTATTATCATATTCCTTCCAGGCATTAATGAAATCGATCATATGTATGCTTCTTTGATTGAGATGGCTGAACAAAGTCGTACATCCGAAACTAATCTGAAGCTTATTAAATTACATTCAACAATGCCAACTGACGAACAGGTAAGTTAGGTGGTTTGTGCATTTTTTAATGTGATATCTATCAGACGTTACTAAAACTTGTTTTTTTTTATTTTCAGGTTGAAGTTTTTCGTCGGCCTGCTCCAGGTCAGCGAAAAGTGATTTTATCGACCAACATTGCGGAAAGCTCTGTCACCATTCCCGATGTTAAGTTCATTATCGATTTTTGTTTGCAACGTAATTTATTTACGGACAGCAGTACAAGTTTTGCCACTCTAAAGACAGAGTGGGCTTCCCAGAGTAACCTCATCCAGCGTGCTGGTCGAACAGGCCGAGTAATGAAGGGCCGTGTCTATCGACTGATAAATCGTCGCTTTTTCGATCATCAAATGAACCTATCGTCTCCTCCGGAGATACTTCGTTGTCCATTGGAAAATGTGGTTCTTAAGGCTAAATTACTAGAGATGGGACCGCCTCATTCTATTCTGGCACTTGCTCTAAATCCACCCGATTTAAGCGACATTCGTAATACCGTTCTTCAGCTAAAAGAAATGGGAGCATTGTTGCGAACAGTAAACGGAAACACGGAACAGCTTGACGGAGACATGACCTATATGGGTCGTATAATGGCAAAGCTTCCGCTTGATATACGCATCTCTAAGCTAATCATTTTGGGATATGTTTTTAGCGTGCTAGAAGATACGGTCATCATTGGCGCAGGCATGAATGTCAAAAATATATTTCTTAGTCAAAACAACGTCAAAACTTATTCACAAAAAATGTTCTGGTCTGATGGATCAGGAAGCGATGGAATTGCTATTCTCAATGCTTATACCGCATGGAGAAGTCGTAAGGAACAAGCCGGAGATGGTGGTGACATGGCAAGTTGGACGCGTCGAATGTCACTGGACCTAAAGTGTATAATAGATATGGCTGAGTTGATACGCGAAATTAAGGATCGTTTGCAAAAAGCAGGATTAAAAGAAACAGCCGGCCCCAATCGAGTCGTTTGGTCATCCCGCGAAAAGACAGTGATCTTGAAGGTAATAATGGCTGGTGCCTTCTACCCAAATTACTATGTGCCCATATCGGCGGGTGGAAAAGAGGTGATGGAGCGGCAATCGTTCACAGAACTGGGCGGGCGTGATCCATGCAATACAGTGTTTTTCACCGGCTTTGACCACGAAAGATACATTGGCCCGCTCTATACTGCGCAGATAAAGAAGCTACTTAGTGAAGGCGATATATCTCTTCATTCTAACATCAAGGTAAGCAATCAAACATTTTTTTATTTTTCGTTCCTGCGTTATAGCGAAAAAAAACTTATATATCGTCATTCATCGTAGTTAGAGACTTTACGTGTCATGATGCTTAATTTTCTACTTGACTTTAAGCCCAATCCTATTTCATTTTTTATCGTACTGCAAACTAATAGCTCCTTAGTTGGGAACATGCTCTACATTATTTTTGAAACGAGCGTTTAATTATAGACCATCATATTATGAATTGAACAGTGCTTTGCTCTTTTCTTGAAAACCTTATGAGAGAAGCAAAACAAACTCTTTTCTGGAACCTAATGTAAAATATTACGATAAATGTATTTTTTCATTTGTTCTCTTACCAGGTAATGTATGATCGCACAACGAATCGCATATTCATCACCTTCCTCGGAAGTAACGATGATCGTAACCAGCGCGCCTCGTTCATGCCCGGCAAAGTCCACTCCGATGTGTACCGTGCCATAAAACTGCGCAAACTTGGCCAGCGATATCGCCCAACGGAGATACGTACCATGCGACAGAAGGACGCCATCGAGTATGCAACGCGGATTGGCCTCGGCAAATGGGAGGAGGCTAATGGGTGGGTACCTCGTCGGAAGATTGTTCGCAACGCTCATCTGTCGGTCATACCGCCGCTTCATCGGGCCAGTATGGTCTGTCAAGTCACACACGTTGTACACTGCAACAAATTTCATCTACGTCCAGAGGATAGTAGAAACAAGGATATTTTTGCCGATATTCATTCCAGACTAAATACTAATCCGCATCGATTGCAGCAATTCGAGCCGGATTGGCACTTTTCAATCGGACAGATGGTGGCTGCTCCATTACAGGAAAATAGCAAACAGTATGCAAGGGCTGTTTTGCAGAGTTACAAAAGTATGCGCAGCACAGGAGACGTTTTGTGGACTGTTTTCTTTCTCGATTACGGTCACACAGCAGTCTTGGGAGAGTCTGCCTTCAGATGTTTGGATGGACCTCTTGAATATTTGAAGGATATTCCACAGCGCGTGTTTGAAGCATCTCTGGCGGAAACTCAACCATCGGCTGTAATTTCCCCTCAAGGTATTTGGACAGCAGAAACGATAAATCGATTTAAAGAAATGACACTTGGAAAAATCTTTATTGCGGAAATTTATTCAGTTGTTAATAATGTTGCTAGTGTTTTTCTGAGAAAGGGAGATGAAATTGCAATAAATTGTGAATTAGTTCGATTGAAATATGCTCAATACTCTGAAGAGAGCTATATTTCAAAGCTTGACCATGACGCTCGCGAACGAAAACAACGCGAAATGTCGCTGGATGAAAACATGCGAATGGAAGTTTACCGTTTAGCGGAAACTAACCAGAATGTGTATGAAGAAGAAGAGTTAGAGGACGTGCACCCACCAGAAGAAAAACTACGTTGTAAAGTGGCTTTGTCTGGTCCTCACAGTCCCTTGGAGACAAGTGCTTCGGCAACTGTACGATCCGGTGTTATGAAACCGGTTGCTATCGAAGCCGATTCGGTAAACTCTGTATTGTTGGATTCCAATCCTCAAGATACCCACGAAAAGCTTTTGGTAGCTGGTTTCGTGAATGAACAAGGCAATCGCCTGATTTTAAGACAGACAACAATGATGCCGAACATTCCAGGTTTCGGTGCATTGATGGCTCTAATTTTCTGTCCAACTTGTCAGTTGAAGAAAGATGAAGATGAGACACGTGTCGTGAGCGTTCTTGCTGGGTTAGGCATGGATAAGTCTACTGGTGAAGCGTTGTATCCCGAGCATGATATTGCGCTTACACTAGATGTGGTTCTTACGGAAGAAGATATTTCACAGGTAAGTAACCGAAAAACATTGTTAGTACTATATAAAAACATTTTTCTTCCTTAGATAAATGCTTTGCGCTATACTATTGACAGTATTTTACACACCGACCACGATCAAACGATGCCTAAATTCAACGATGTTTCGATCGAGAAACTTAAGCTGAACATAAAAAGTTTCATTATCAAGTAATTTTCCCGGTGTAATATCACTGTCTCAGAAAGATTTACAGATGATTCTCTATTCCAGGATCCTAGAAGCTGAACGAAAGTTTATGGATGTTCGCCATGCTCCAAATGACTATATTTGGAAAACTGACGCAAATACTAGTGCAAGCTCTTCGTCTAAAAAGCGCAAAGATGATCTTAATATCTACAGCAATGCCATATATCCTCTCCATGAGCCGCTGAACCTACTGCCAGTTAGTGCTAAGGAGATTGAAAGAATGAAGAAACATTGCCGTGATCTGCACAAGCTGGCATTGACGTACGTATTCTGTTTGTTCATAATTTGTAGGAATAATTATATTTTTTTTTTATTTTTTTCTCTTCATTACAATCAGGGACATCCATCTTCCTCGACACGGTATCACATGTATGATGTGTAACACTGGATTGGAAACTCTGCCGCAGTTGCGAATTCATCTCTACTCTAAGTTGCACCGCGATCGTGAGTCACAAATCAAGTTCCGTCATTGATTTGTAATCTTTGCTTAAAAGGTGCGATATATCAGATCAAATTTGAAAATTTAATTTTCCTTTTATTATACTGTTTTTAATATGTGTTGGCGAAAACGCATTATTTCCATCCTATCTTGTCATTTTTTCCATATTGAGACGCTCCGTTCTGATGAACGTTTAGAAAATTATTTCAGTTTTTATCAGCCATACAAATTGGAAACTATCCTGAACTATTCAATGTAAAACTAAAGTTGAATAAATATGCTGATCATTTCATTCTGTCCTCGCCACATGTGACTATTCTTTATATCTTCGACGGGTACCATAATAAATAACAGAAGACGAAATCGCTATTGCGCGGTGGTCACCTTAGATAAAAAATTGTTTATTTGTACTGAAAATATCAACAGGCCTAGTGACCCAAGTGATAGACTTAACGTAGAAATTACGTGCTAGGATTTAAACAGGGATTTTTCAGCACTTTACGGTTGACGGCGTTGTCGGTGATCGTGCTGAAGTTACTGTAGTTAGTCCGTCGATGCGGCACGTGCATAAATGGCTATTGGGTAAGGTACAAGCCCGCACGTGTAGGTCAATGCTTTCCAGTATAGTGTTCGACATCGGAACGAGAATTAAAGTCCGGGTTCCGGTCCGGTCCGGTTAAAAGGCGTACGAACTTTGTTATTCCGACTATAAAATAAAAACTAATAATCCGGTCCGATTTGGCTCTGTTCAGGTTCCGGAACCGGAACAAAGCCAAATCGGACACGAATAACAAAGTTTGTGCCGATTTTTACCGGACCGGACCGGAACCCGGACCTCAATTTTCGTTCTGATGTTGAACACTATTCCAGCATAGTAGCCAAATAATCCGCCCGCGAGGTCAACAAAACGGAAACAACTATCACTCTATTCACGTCATGAAGAATATGCAGGGAGTTATACCACGCAAGTCTGAAGAGCAAAACGAATGAATGTCCGCTGCACTGACTCGATTCGGCTAACTGCATTTTGGTAGTAGTGACTCCAAACTGGAGCGCAATATTCTAGAATGGAGCGGATTACTGCACAATAAAGAGCTTTCAAGCAGTAAACATCATTTAAGCAGGAAGTTGACGTCATGGAAGTAGATGATAAATATAAAAGGACCAAAATGACAGCCTTGTAGGATTCCTGAAACCTGAGAAGTGGCCGCCGATATTCACCTTTAGTTGGCGATCGGATAGGTACGAGGGGAACCAATGCAGCCACCTATGCTAAGCTTATCCAGGTTAGCAATGGCAATTCAATGGTGGTTCAATTCGTCGAAAACTGCGGAAAGACCAGTGTAAAAACTACCCCTATTCTGTATTTCGAACGGATCACGCTATGTCTGAAGGGTGCGATTATTCAACTTTGTTGTACATAAAATTTTCTTTCACAACGTTTTAGTACAAGTCTCCACGATTCAGAATATGCTAATTTTAAAAAAATCCATCGGGGAAAAATTGAAAAAAGTCAATTTGAATATTTTAGCTGAAATCAACCGAGTACAGGTGTACGCACTTAGTAATTCCATGATCAAAAGTGCTCCGATTTTGTTCAAACTTAGAGGATTTGTTCTTTTTATGAAAATTTTAGACCTGTAGTTTTTGTTTGATGCTTAGGGTACATGCTCTTGGGACAGGGTGAGTGGACCACTTAGGGTGGTGCTAAAAATCATCATCTGTGTCATGACGCCTTCTCTTAAATACTTAACTTTTGAATCCCTCAACCGATTACAACAATTTTGATAGCAGTCGAAAGGTCCATTAATGAGTATCTAAAATAAAAACGTTACACTGTAACCTTTATTAGCTTTTATGAATAATATTGGTTTGCAACGCAAACCATTCAAACCATGGCATAATTATAAAAACCTTCCAGCAACAATGTGAGTTTCATTGTACATAACTGGTTCGAAACAAGTTGAACAAAATAAATATCCGTTTGAAATAGGGATGATTACCGGTTTGCGACCGGCCATCGAAGCTATTTAGCACGTAGGACGTGCGAGTCACAAGATTGGTAGTCGTGGAACCCTTGGCTAATGATTGATGTTGGAGTTGTATTGAAGGATCAAGAGTGCTACAGACAGACACCTGTTGTAAGTGGTAAGAGGAGTGGGAGAATTGAGTTGATGGAAGATGGTCACATGGGTTGAACCAGAAACTGTCCACACGGATATATTCCTGTTTGATTTTAAAATGCTGACGAAATGAAACAGGCGAAAACACATTACAAATTCATTGTCGCAAACATTCATTGGAGTTCGTCGGATATATGGTTTGCTGTGGATCAAAGTTTAGTCATACGGCTAGTAAGTACTACAAAAATGTCACGAGCTCAACACTTATTTATCGTCAGGGATAGTCACTTTGACACAGTTATGTATGGGACATTTGTAGTTATTTTCTGCAATTTTGATGAATAAAGCACAAAGCACTCTACTTAAACCTCTATGACTCGCCGATATTGCGAAGCCTTTGACCATATGAGCCAGTCCTTAGTGTTGATCGAACGATCTCAGAATTTCATGAAATTTTGTACGCGAACACAGTTAATGAATTTATGAACTAAAACCGTATTGAAAAATTTAGTCTACTTTAATTAAAACCCGCTTCTTTTAAAAATTCATGACTCTTGATCTAAGCATTGTAAATTATGAAAATGTAAGCAAATTTTCTCGGCAATCCAAGAAAAATATTCTTTGGAAAAGTTTTTTATATTAATTTGCAAGGCGAAAAAGTTCATTGAATAATTTTGAAATATCTTTTGTCACTTGGGTAATAGATTTTTAATCATAAAAATTTCACGGTAGTTTTGTTGATCGCATATATTTAGGATGCAACTGCTGACATTCAAAAAATTAAATAAATGTTAATGGAAACTCTTTTTTATGCTCCAAACTTCTGCTGTTTTTCCTCCTCGTACTTGAAGTGTAAATCCATACAATCCTGGTTTGAAATGTTAACCCAACCGGTTGGTTTAATGTGGTACACCCGTACAATTCCACCAGAAAAGGCGTCACGGTGTGTTGCATGGTAAATAGCACGGCGTCCAAGATCTTGTGCCTCCTCATCAGTTAAATCCCACCGATAGCCAGAGTCCAAAACACCGTAGGCATAGACGGAACCACTGCCAACTGAAAACACCTTTCCCGGGGTGCGTGTGCCTTCCGAATCAATGTAATACAACTGAGGACCCTATCAATGCATTAATTGTAAAAGGTAAGCATAGTTTCAATATTGTGCCTTAATCTTCTTACCCGTTTGTCGTATCCAGCCAACATCATACCCATACTCAGTCCCATTCCTTTATAATAGTACACGATGTTGGACATAATCTTACTAGCAGCCGCTACCGATATTCGCTCTTTGTTGCGTAGTTCGTAAATTCGACACTCCTTTGTTAGTACACGGTCCCAATAGACGCAGTCTGCTGCACCGCCGGCCAAGGTTCCCAATAGGTAGTCGTTTATCTCCACAATTTTTTTCATTGTCTGTGAACCAATGTATTGGCCGCCAGTTGCACGAGAATCAACCGCTAGGACGACGCCACCTTGGAATCGGAACCCGAGAGTTGTGGTTCCATGATCGAACTCCATTTTGATGCCACTCGATTCGCCATGAGCCGCCAGCTTGGCCAGATTTACAGCCGGCTGTTCGAAAGATTATTTCTCCTTAGTATCGAAACATAACCTAGGTAGCAATGACGATGAAAAGCAGAAACTTACATCTTGAAACGGTGGCACCGCCAATGAGAAACTATTCTGAAGATTTTCACAATCACGCTGGTACAGCTGGCGTCCCATGGTTGCTCCATTGAACAAATTCGCTGCTGATAAACCACAAACATCTGCAAGAGCCATTTTCACAAAAAGTTAGTAATCTGATGGAACCTGAGAATGGAACTGGATCTGACTGAAATTTTTTTTTTTTTTTTTTTTTTTTTTTTGGTTTGAGTGGTGATGGCCCGAGGAGCGATGCCTCATATTCGCCAGTGACCGTAGCGTTTTAGTGACGTCTAGTCGTTAAACAACGATATGTCCCATATCCAGAAATTGAAGAATTTCCTTCAGCTTGCCGATGTGTAATTCGCTCGTGTTGTTCTTTAGTAATTCCGATATGTTTTTAAAATTTCCCCAGTCGAAGTGGTTTCTGACATGTGTATATTTAATACAACGTAATAGTGCATGTTCTGTAGTATTTTTTTCACCACAAAGTTCGCATTCTTCAAAGTTTTCTATTTGCATTTTAGAGAGCCAGTAGTGTGAGTAATCGTGTCCTGCTACAATTCTGTTGAGTTTCCTGGTTTCTTCTCCGTTGAAGCTTGTGAACCAAAACCAAGGTTTTATAGGAAAGTGCTCAAACAGTTGATGGAATTTTGTTCCCTTGTTGTTTTCACGTGTATATTTATTGTACCACAAATCTGTGGCCGAATATAGTTGTTGCTTAAGCAGTCGTATCATGTCTTGCCATAATAGTTTGTTTGAAATCATGGCTAAGCTATTTACTCCGTTCTTTGCAAGAGAATCTGCTTTTTCGTTTCCGCTCAAGCCTACGTGACCCGGAATCCATTGAAGAACCGTACCAGTTGATTGTAGGTAGTTACATATTTCACCGGTTAATCTATCCCATCTCTTATTTGAATGGTGCGACTTTAGTAACTTGCAGGCTGCTAGTGAATCCGTTAGAATTACAGTTCTTTCTGGCTCAAGTTGTTCTACTTCTTTAAGTGCTTCCCGAATGGCTAAAAGTTCTGCAGTCATGATGCATGAGTCTTGCTCGAGCCTGATACTAACGCTGATATTGTTTTCTTCCTCGTAGATGCCGATTCCACATCCTGCTTCAGACCTGGAAGCATCTGTATATACTTTTCTCCAAAGCTGAAATTTAGTGTTTATATATGCATTGCATATATTCCTCATAACTATGGTATTCATTTTTTTCTTGTTTATTGGATAGTCCTCTATCTGAGTTATTATTTCAATGGCCTTTGGGTTTTCTATTTGTATGTTTTCGTAAACTTTGGTGACCTCCACACTATTTTCGATATAGACCCATTCCATATAGGAATAGTTTTTTTCTTCCTGTTTGTTTTCCAAATCTAATTGTAGGAGTTGGTGGCAAATTTGATCACCTTGCTTGAAGTGGCGCATTATTTTCTTTTTTGTGTGATAATATCTTTTTAATTCCAAAGGTTCCTCATTGGCCAGAGCGGCCAACGTGTTTATTGGTGTCGTCCTAGTGCATCCTGTGGCTATTCTCTGACATTGTCTATGTGTTATTTCTAGTGTTTGCTTGTATGTATTTGATGTTTTTCCGTAGATGGAACTAGCGTAGGCAAGATAGTTGCCATACAAGGCTTTGTGAAATAAGACCATAACTTTGGGCGTGGCACCTTTTTTTATGCTGCTAATTATTTTGAGCATATTTTGTCGGTGTTTTACATTGTCTCTGAGTTCTCTAACCTGGGTACCAAAGCCCAGATTCCGGTCCATATAGATACCAAGATACTTATGGTATCGCACACATTCAATTTGCTCACCCTGTATGTGTAACCCTACATCTGTTGCTTTGTGGTGGAATAGTATCACTTTAGTTTTGTCGGTATTTACCTTTAACCCCAATTTAGTGCTACATTCTGTGAATGAGTCAATTGCTTGTTGAGCCTTGGATTTAGCTTCTGATAACGTTTTTGCTTTTATAATTTTTAGGAAGTCGTCGGCGAATTGGATAGTTGTTACACTATTTCCTGTACCATCGGTGTAGTGGAGTTGGCAGGTATATATATTGAATAGAGTCGGTGAAAGCACATCACCCTGGGGCAGTCCTGACGAAGATGTTTTTTGAAGCGTTCCTTGTTCTGTATGTAGTAACAGAATTCTGTTGTTCAAGAAGTTATGAATCCATGTGACTATATCATCTGGTATATTCATTTCTCGCAATATAGTTATTAAGGTTGTTGTATTCACTGTATTAAAAGCATTTGAGAAGTCGAAGAAAATTCCGATACAAAACTGTTTTTCACGCTTCGCCTGCATAATATGATTAGTGGCATAATTTAAACAATCTTCTGTAGATTTTCCTTGACGGAAACCAAAGGATAGTTCTGGTAAGAATTGGTGGTTTTGCAAGTGCTTACATATCTTTTCGAGAACAGCTGTGTTCATCGCTTTAGTTATCGTGGGTAAACACGATATTGGTCTATAAGATTTGACATTGTTTGGGTCCTTATTCGGTTTAGGAATTGGAACGACTTTGATTTTCTTCAGGCTGTCCGGGAGATTTCCTTCACTGTAGAAGCTGTTAAGTTCATCGACTATTTTTTTCTTGACCGTTGTACTGAGATTTCGTAACATTTCGTAAGTGATCTTGTCTGGCCCTGGCGCTGAGTTTGCTTTTTTACTGCACACAATGGTATTCCATTTTTCCAGTGTAAGGAGTTGACTTTGGGGGGTTGAATCCGCTCTTATTGGCTGTATGTTGCAGGAGTCTTCGAAATTATCGTCCATGAATTTCGTAGCGATCTGTTTGTCGGTTGCTATTATATTGTTTTTGCTTTTATCCTCGCTGTTGTACTTTAATCTTCTAACCAATTGCCAATTTGCTCTGGTGTTAGTAGGATCTATATGTTTAGTAATTTCGGCGAGTTTATTTTTCATCAACTCCTTTTTCTTGCGTATAAATTTGGCTTCAGCCTTTTTCATTTCAATGAGATTGGCGATGTTTGCCAGTTGATTGAAATTTTTCCTGCAGTCTTTTTTGGTCTTATACAATTGTGTGAGCTCTTCGTTCCAGTAGTACTTGGGTTTATGCTTAGATAATCCAGCATTATTTTTAACAGAGATTTTTATTATTTCTTCCAGTGTGTTTATTGAATCGAAATCTTCAGGATGAATACTTGCTACCTCTTCAAGAATTTTTTTCTTATTGTATACTACTCTTTGTGTTTTTGTTTTGATGTTGTCGATTTGTATTTCTAAGAGCATGTGACCAGAACCGCCTAGGCTATAGTCTAATACCTTCCAAAAGCAATCATTGAAAATATTTACGGTGCAAAGAGTCAAATCAATTGCACTTGGTTGACAATTTAATGTGGCGGGTATAAAAGTTTTGCTTCCGTCATTCAAGATTAGGAGATTCGATTGGATTAACATTTCGTAAATCAATTTTCCTTTACCGTTGTCGTTCCTGCAACCCCAGGTGGTATTGTGAGCGTTGAAATCTCCGCCAATAATTACGTTTGTTAGTGGTTTGGTTTCGCTTAAAAGTATGGATAATCTTGATTCTAGTTCGGGTGTGCTTATTCTCGGATTTATATACACAGATATAAGGCTAAGTTCATTAGAAGGGATATAGATGCCAATCACTTCAAAATTATCGTTTGTTGTAAGCTGCAATAATGAATAATTATACAAGTCACGAAGGTATATACCTACCCCTCCTGCTGTTCGGTTCTGTCTGGTTTTCAGAATTTTATGGAATCCTGAAATGTTTACCGAGTGTAAACTATCATCATTTAACCATATCTCTGCTAAGATTGCTGCATCGTATTTATTTTCATGTAGTTCATGCGTCAACTCTGTCTTGTTTTTGCCGAGGCTCTGTATATTATTCTGTAGAATTCGAAACTTGCCCATCGTTAGTTGTATTCGTATTGGTACCTGTTGCGAGCCCCAGAGTTTGTCCCGCGTAAACTAGTATGTCTTTCAGTACAGCATGTCCATTTTCATGATTACCAGTAAGTACATTTGATAGTCCGTTGACGATTGTGGACATAGCGTGTGTTAGCTGTTCCTTTTGATACGTGGTTTTTTTCATTTGCTCTTCCCATCTTTGTCGAAGCTCTAAATACCTTGAAACTGTAATATGTTGTACCTCTTCTGGCTCTGACGGTTTACGTTTTTTATTTTGTACTACCCGTTCCACATTTTCGTTATTCGCAACCTTATCATTATTGTCTGTCTTGTGTTCATTTTGTGTTTGTTTCGGTGTTTGTGATGGGTTTACATGGTTTTCCTTTCTATTTGTTTGTTTAGTTGGACGACTTTGGGTGTTTTGTTTGGCCTTGATAGCTTCTGCATAGCTTTCATACGGTGTCGGAAACGAGTCCATGTTTTGTAAGATGCTGTATCCGTTTGTTGTTTCTATTTTGCACTGTTGCATCGCTTCTTGATATGTAATGTTTTTCTTTGCCATTAATGTCTTTATATTTTTTTGTTTGTTACGTTCTGGACATGAATAGTCTGTTGTTTTGTGTTGCCCTTTGCAGTGCGCGCATTTCGTTTCATTGGCACAATCTCCTTCGTGTTTTTCTGCGCAATTTGAACACCTGGGTGTTGATGTCTTGCAATTTTTTGTTATATGACCATAGCGGAGACATTTTTCACATAGGACAACTCTAGTGATGAACGGGTCAACTCGAGTCAGTACCCTGAAAACTCTTATAATGTTAGGGAGGACATTATTTCTGAAAACAATGCCGACTTTTCTTGTGGGTATTTTGTCACCATCTGAATCTCTGCGAGTCATTCGAAAAAGTTCCAATATTTCGACATCGGAATCGATATTTTGGTGCAGCTCATCCATTTTCATGTCTTCGGGAATTCCGTTAATGACACCTTTCACGGATAGATAGCCCTTGGGTATATATGCTTTTAGCTGTTTCAAAGATAAGTTTTGGCAATTGACCAGTCTGTTTGCTTCCTTCCACTCATCCACGTAGACGGTAACCTTGGCAAAAGCCGCCTTTTTTATATCCAACACTGTTTTAGTGAAACCATTCTGCTGTAATACTCTGCCTACGGCAATTTTGTTGATTCCGATTCGTCTGTCGCTTGTAGCGGGTTCGTGAATTTTTTCGACTGTAACCTTAAAAGGCCCAACATCTGTTGGCTTGTAATAATAAATTTCTCGCACGTGTCTGGCATCTCCTGTCTTTTCGTGGTATCCGCCATTTTGTTGATCCATCGGCACTCCTATAGGAGTGCCGTTTTCGACGCTCATACTCTTTGGATCGCAGATGAGAATCCGTAATGCACTTCGAGAGATTAATTTAGCTTCCTTCTTTTAATAAAGGACACTTATTTCAATTTTCAACACCTTCCCAATTTGTAACTTTTTTATACAACCAACGATTCGATAGCGTCCGTACTCCTTAAGAATCTGGCTGAGAATGGTCTGACTGAAATGATGACAAACAAAATGTAAAACAGAGATGCCAGATCGCCAAATATTTAAAAGAAACGGTCCAGTTTCTGATATTTAATACCCAAAAACCGAAAGCAACGCATTCGTCTTGGAAATAGTTTGAATTGAACTCTAATTTGCAATAAAGTCTACTATAAATATTTTTGCGTTTGCTGATATCAACGATATTAAGCATTAGGGCATTAGGGATTTGAAATGACAAATTCTATTTTTATTTAATTTAAACAAGCCCCTGGCAGACAACCATGTTCTCGCCGCCAACATCTCGTGTGTGCGAAAATGAGATAGCAATTCAGCACTGCGTTTCACTCAACTGCCAGCAGTCTGATTTGGGCCCGCTGTCAAATTTTGAGCCCCGGACTTGCTGTCGCTGACGTTTACTGCAACTCGATATAGAGATGTCAATGGTGTGAATTTAAATTAATTAGCTCAGCATATCTGGCATTCCTTGCTGATAGCTTTCGTCGCTTTCATCCAAAGTAAATTGATATATACCAGGTATGTGACCATCGAGGGTTGCATTACACTGTAAAAAATCAACACGTTTAAGTGAAGTGGATTCCACTTAGATCTGTGCTATAAGATACACCATATCAGATTCAAATGGAATACACTTGAAAGTGAAGTAGTGTGCTACACCAGATATCTTCAAGAAGGATACTCGGTTTTAACGTGTCATCCATTTGAAAATCAAAGTGCTACATCAGACATCTTCAAGAAGGATACTCGGGTTTAACGTGTCATCCATTTGAAAATCAAAGTGCCTAACATTTGTTTTTCAATCGTATCATATGAGATGTTAAATGTTTTGTTGAATGAAATTTGAATGAATTTCATATTGGATTTGATATGACTTTGCATATTAGAATCAGATGCTGTAATATGAGGCCTACTTTAGGCAAAAAGGGGTGCGTTTCTTTCGTATGAATTAAGCATAGTTTTACATTTATAAATTTAATATATCCGTTTATGATACATACCCAATAACTTTACGAAAGTTAAAATCGAACAAAGTCACAAAAATGTTATATATAAACTCAATTGAATGCAATGAAAGCATAAAGTTCCAGTGAGAAACTCCCGATTTCTTTCTTTTCGACGACTCATACCTAGAGCATAGATTTACAGTTGCTGTGCTCCTTCATAACCTAGTAATAAAAAATTAAAAGTCAAATTACTTTACATCAAAACAATTTAGTTGCAACTTAATCTCACCTGCTGAGCGAATTCGAGTAGGTTTTCACCACGGGGTTGAAGTGCCCTGTTCCTACTTCAGTCGTCCAGCTCGGAACTCGTGCTGTTCAAAGCTTAGGTCTAGGTTATCTTTCTAGATTTACGTCAAGTTGAAACTGTAATCATACGATACTTCGGGATGCTCCATAACTTGGAAAGTTGAAATACAGATAGTGTGTGTCGGGTTAAAACAAGAACGGGTGGCTATGCTTGAAATTCTCGCACCATTCTGATATACTGCCACTGGCAGGCTAAAGTATAATCTCTTGCCGCCCGGAATAAGATTCTTGCCTTTCGATGACGTGAATATTTGACTGATGGCGCGCTTTCCGGGAAGTTATAGGACTTTCTTAATGGTGCAGTTGCTGCCGGTAGTATTGATATGTGTGCTTGAAATGGGAAAGCTGGAGAAAACAATAGAAATGCCGCACGTTAGCCATGTTTATCTAGGCACCAGGCTTCTTTAGTTTCTTGAGTATAATCACTAGTTTGGTTAAACCGGAAGTTTCTGGACAAGACTATCCAAACTGCGAATTTGGTCCTCTAGGGACTATAATATTCGAAACTACACTGCACAACTTATTTTTTGACGGACTCTGATTTGAGGCCCTGCTGCTATCGACTAAAGTATTTCCAGTGGCCATCGATTGCAGTTGCAGAAGATGGTGATGAGCCGAAATTTTACGAATTTTATCTGCGAGCGATGACAACGAAAGTTTCCAGTATACCAGGAGAGATGTCTACGATGCCGAAGATACGCTGCTTTCGTTACTAAATTTGGAATGCTCACTTATCAGACAGGCATTCTATAGCGTTTACTACTTGATGTACGTCGGCAGGATTATTATTCACGCGATGTAATGATGTACAAAATGTAATATCGTTGGCAGGCTGTTCAGTTAGATTGGTTTTGTCTCTTTAACTTAATCTGCTCCAATTGATTAGCCAGTTCATCTACTTGAGGATCAGGTTTAGTGGTGGCGTCCGATACTAGTGGAGTAGATTTGAAACTTTCGGTTGATTTCTTATACTTTATAAAAATTTCCTTTTTTTTGCCATACCTACAAATTAAAAGCTTAAAATCATCTTAAGTTTTAAAAATCTGAACATATAAAAAATAGATAAAACTAGTCTACAAACTTGTTTCATAATTATTATTTAAAATTCTTATTTCTAGTTAACGATTTTTCGATGGAGATTATTTTGAGTAATCTTTCAATAAAATTAATGTTGTTTCTTTGCCCGTAACAATAAACGAATGATTGTGGATTAAGCATAAGCATAAAAATAGGATAGTTTTTACTCCGTTATCGACCAGAACTGATGAAAATAGCAAAATGATTGTTGGAAAAAGCGTGCTTGGGACATCAGTACGCAATTCCCCATTGTGCAGCTTTATCCGATCCTTGCATGCTGATCAAAACCGAAGCCGACCATGTCTGGACGCGGGTTCTGGTGGGATGGGAAGTTCAATAGTACTAAAGACCAGGAAAACTTCTGCATCTCCACAAGCATTTTAAAAAATCTGAGGGGTTGTTCACAAGACACAAGACAGCATGAGTCCTTATTCCCCTACCACAGAGGTAAGGGGTCTCAAACCATCATAAAATAAATTTATGCCTCCAAAATCCCCACCAATGTTCGTGATCGTAGTTAGGGTAGTCCGCTTACTAACGGGACTGGCTTCTTCACGCAGTAAAATAAAACGAGATGTCCGGAGACAACCATCCGCCAGCGGCGTTGGCTACTAGTGCACTGAAGGGGTCTTAGTACACCATAGAAGAAATTCCTGCCTCCTAGAACCCCTACATGCCAAATTTGGTTCCATTTGCTTGAATATTTCTCGAGGTATGATAAAATTTGTATTTTATTTATATTGGATCTCCCTTCTTAAATGTAGGGGTCCTATAATTCAACATAGGAAAAAATCCTGCCTCCAAAACCCCCGCATGCCAAATTTGATTCCATTTGCTTGATTAATTCTCGAGTTATGAGGAAATTTGTATTTCATTTATATGGTAGCCCCTTCTTAAAGGGGAGAGAAGTCATAATTCGTCATAGAAAAATTCCTGTCTCCAAAAACCCCCACATGCCAAATTTGGTTCCATTTGCTAAATTAGTTCTCGAGTTATACAGAGATTTGTATTTCGTTTGTATGGGACCCCTACCCCCCCTCCCCCTTAGGGACTCTAACTATCATAATAATATTTCAAGGCCCCAAAACTCCTACATGCAAATTTTCACGGCGATCGGTTCAATAGTTTCTGAGTCTATATGGAACATACGGACAGACAGAAATCTATTTTTATAGGTATAGATTTCAAACCTTTCAAAAATCTACGTTATATCGATGTAAAAGTTTTGTTATATTGAGTTACGTTACGTTGTGTCGAAGTTGCTTTAAATCGAGATTGCTTCATATCGAGGTATTGCTGTACATGCATTAATATATTTCAAAGTTATACTTGTCGTAATCGCGCCAGTCACATACTCTATACAAACTCTATAAAAAATATCATGGACACGCAAACAAAGTATATCATCTTCCAACGTTCACCCTGACTAATAGTAGCTCAGAGTTTTTAAGAATAGAACTATATTTGTTCAAAATTGAACATGATGTCTTAAAATCATGGCTGGCAAAGGGTGAACATGTGCATTCCATAACCTCTGTTCATCACCTCCTATTCCTACCTCCACGATACGCTGGGATACGCAACTTCGGTTGTCGTATGCTAACAGGAAAGGGGGCACAGTGGCTCCCGCCCACATTAAGATGGCAGCCCCATCAGCGGGATAAGGACCTTAGGTTAACAGCCTACTGTACCAGAACATAAAAAAGTTACTGAAAATGAAACAAGAAATCATCTCTCTGGATTATTGGCAACGACCTTTAGCATGAAAACACGGACACAAATCGGAACATGGTATATACTGACCCTTGCCCAGCAGGGCAAGCTGGCTCAACTTGCAAGGGAAGCTAGCCGCCTGAAGCTTGAAATCCTGGGGCTGAGCGAGGTCCGCTGGCCGGGTACTGGCGAACACAGGACATCATCCGGGCAAGTCTTGCTCTACTCTGGCATACGAGGTGAAAATGCTACTCGAGAAAGAGGACTTGGATTCCTACTGAGCCCAGGGGCACATGCGGCCTGATGAAGTGGGAACCGATAAATGAGCGAATAATCGTTGCCAGATTCAGAACACGGGTTAGGAACCTTACGGCAATCCAATGCTATGCGCCAACAGATGCTGCCGACCTGCAGGAGAAAGAGAGTTTTTACAGCCAGCTGAACAGCGTGGTTGAGAAAATCCCGAAGGGGGACATCCAAATTCACATGGGCGACTTCAACGCGAAGATTGGCTCAAACAACGCGGACCTTGAACGCGTCATGGGACGCCATGGCCTAGGAGAGATGAGCGAAAACGGAGAGCTGTTTACAGAATTCTGTGGTAATAACGACATGGTCATTGGTGGATCGCTCTTCCCCCATAGACCAGTACATAAAGTCACGTGGGTTTCCCGCGACGGACGAACAGAAAACCAAATCGACCACATCTGCATCAGCCGGAAATGGAGAAGGAGCCTTCTTGATGTACGCAACAAACGCAGCGCTGACATTGCATCCGACCATCATCTTGTTATCGCTGAGATACGTCTGCGCGTCGCACGTGTCCAACGACGGGAGGAAAAAGTTGGATGCCGCTACGACGTCCGCCGATTGGAGAATCCTGAGGTGAAAAGGGCCTTTGTCGAACAACTTGAATCTCGAGCCTCGGAGTTGCCGTTGCCGGAGTTGCCGGAGTTCACGACCAGTGATGAAACCCTCGGCAAAGCGCACAGCGGGCGGAGGGAGTGGATCTCGGATGAAACTTGGAGGAAGATCGACGAGCGGAGAGAGGCGAAAGCCGGCATTGAGCGAGCGCGGACCAGATTGGCTAAGACAGCTGCCCGTCAACGGTACGCCGAACTGGAGAGGGCTGTTAAACGTGCTTGTAGGCGGGACAAGAGAGCCTGGACTAACTCCCTAGCCGAACAAGGAGAAACCGCCGCTGCCAATGGTGATATCCGTTTGTTGTACGATATTTCTCACCGCCTTAGTGGTGCCAGGATGAATACAAAGATGCCGCTGAACGACAGAGCTGGTCAGCTATCGACTGACCGAACAGAACAGCTTAAGCGATGGACTGAACATTTTGAACAACTCTTCCGAGTTTCAAATGTCAGAGACCAACAAAACCAGCAGCGTATGACGCCTACAGTTCGTCGAATAAATCGCGTGATCTCGGAGGCGCTATCGCTGGATGAAATTGTAGCAGCCATCAAGAGTATGAAATCCAATAGAGCGCCAGGGATAGATCGTATTTCAGCCGAAATGCTCAAAGCTGACCCATCTTTGTCAGCCCAGATGATGCATCAGCTTTTCAGCAATATTTGGGAAACCGCAACTTTTCCGGTGGACTGGATGCAGGGCATATTGGTCAAAGTCCCTAAGAAAGGAGACCTAACGGAATGCGGTAACTGGCATGGCATCACGTTGCTCTGTATTACTCTCAAAGTACTCTGTAAGGTAATCCTCAACCGGATCCAGGAGAAGATCGACGCTACTCTCCGGCGGCAGCAAGCTGGATTCCGTGCTGGCCGATCATGTGTAGACCATATCACAACGCTCCGCATTATATTGGAGCAGATCAACGAATTCCAGGACTCTTCTGCTGGTGTTCGTTGACTTCGAAAAGGCGTTCGACCGACTCAATCACGAAAACATCTGGGGCGCACTTAGGCGTAGAGGAGTTCCAGATAAGCTAGTCCATCTCATCGAGGCTCAGTACGGTACGGTTTTGCACGACGGCGTCTTGTCCGACCCCATAAGGGTTACTGCTGGCGTGAGACAGGGCTGCATTTTATCACCGCTTCTGTTTCTCATCGTTATGGATGAGATATTAGTTGGAGCAATTGACAGTAGACCAAATCGAGGATTGCCTTGGAATCCTCTAACGATGGAGCAGCTAAATGACCTCGACCTAGCCGACGACATTGTCTTGCTCGCACAACGCCGAAACGATATGCAGAGCAAGTTAGACGACCTCTCTGAGAGCTCTCAGGCAGCAGGTCTCACAGTCAATGTAGCGAAAACTAAGTCTATGGTAGTGAACACTGACAATTCTACCAACTTCACAGTAGCGGGACAACAAGTTGAGCAGGTAGACGCCTTTCAATATCTTGGTAGCCAAACAACGCCCGATGGTGGTACCAAGACTGATATAGCCACACGGATCAGGAAGGCCAGGGGTGCCTTTGCAGGTCTGCGAAACATTTGGCGCTCAAACCAGATCACTCTACGTACGAAAACCCGAATCTTTAATTCAAACGTTAAATCCGTACTGCTGTATGCCTGCGAAACGTGGTGCGTCTCAGCGGAGACAACGCAAAAACTGCAGGTATTCATTAACCGGTGCCTGCGATACATTATTCGTGCCTGGTGGCCTGATAATTGGATATCCAATGAGGAACTCCATCGTCGGTGTCATCAACGACCGATAGCCACAGAAATTCGTGAACGTAGGTGGAAGTGGATCGGACACACCTTGAGGAAAGGAGCGAACGAGATTTGCAGAGCAGCACTCGACTGGAATCCACAAGGACAGCGTAGAAGAGGCAGACCCAGAGGCTCATGGCGACGGAGCTTAGCCAACGACATCCGGGCTGTAGACGAGAACCTGTCCTGGCGACAGGTAAAAGCCATGGCGGGTAACCGTCAGCAGTGGAGATCTCTGATTTCATCCCTTTGTTCTGCCGGACAGGCGGACATAAACACATAAGTAAGTAAGTAAGTCTTAAAATCATGTCTTAAAGTCCACGAATCAACAAATACTCATAAATAGATATAGAAGACCATCAAAGGTGGGCAGGCAAAGCCAAATTTAGATATAAATATATAGATACTAGCCGACCCGACAAACTTCGTTTGCCACAAATTAAACTGTGTTGTACATAAATCGTGAATCTCGGATAACCTTTGTCACAATCTCGAGTTTTGCAAGTTTCTGGGGAGTTCATGGGTATTTTAATATACAAATTTTCCTCACAGTAAAGCAGAAAACAACTCCCCCCATTAAATAAAATGATAAAATAAAGGGGATAGCATTTAAATATTCGCCATCATTACAAACCATTTCGCCGAATACCATTTTGCGGAACACCAATTCTCGGTTGACCATAACGCGGAATATAGAGTTTCGCCGGATACCATTTCGCGAAAAACCTTACGCGAGATGTACCATTTCCCAGAAAATCTTTTCGTAGAAAGTACCATTTCGCAGGGTTGACCCAACTGAAGGAAAGTAATAGAGGCAGGGCTTGAAAAGGGATCGCAAGTTGAATGTGACTGCCGTGAATGCGAACTTTCCGCATTCAAACTCCGCTTTTTGAACGATCATTTGACTGTTTTTTGAATCCAGTCAATCTCCCGCTTGCGCTGCTGCCGTCTTACAATTCATGCGGCATCTCAGCAAAAGCAACCAGTCGATCTCCCGTTTTGCTTTGCGCTTTGAGAATATAAACTGCAAACTGACTGGAAGCATACGGTGACGTATTTTTTCGTTTCTCTTTTTGTCTCCAAATCGGCTGCTCACAGTAATAGTTTGTCACCCGGACGTCGGTCCGACGCAAGCAAAATATTCGTTTGTATTGGACGGAGTCCGACCGACTTCTTCCATGCACATGTAGTGGTTGTTTTTTTGTAGTATTGAATCATACGATTGTGCGGTTGCTTTCGTTAGCGTGGTGATTGCCAATCATTTGACTGTTTTGCAGTCATTCGCTGCTCCAAACGGTAAGGCAACTTGATCGAAACAAAAATGTCAACAAATTTTAGAGCGCGGTCGTTCTGCTGCGTGCGATCGGCGTTTGACTGAGCAAACTGCCAGTTGTGTTATACATAGCGTTCGTATTCCACCTCTAAACGGACGGTGTGAACTTGAATGCGCGTTGGTGTGACTGCGGTAGAAAACAAGGATCGGTCGAAGCCCTGAATAGAGGTCAGTAAAAATAAATAAAATAAATAAACCTATGAGGAAATTTGTATTTCATTTGGATGGGAGTCCATCCCTCCTAAAAAGGGAGAGGGGTCCTAATTCATCATAGAAAAAATACATGCCTCCAAAAACACCCACATGCTAAATATGGTTCCATTTGATTAATTAATTCTCGAGTTATGAGCAAATTTGTATTTCATGTGTATGGGAGACCCCCTCCTAAAGTAGGGAGAGGTTTCAATTCACGATAGAAAAAATTCTTGTCTCCAAAAACACCCACATGTAAAATTTTGTTCCATTTGCTTCATTAGTTCTCGAGTTATGCAGAAATTTGTGTTTCATTTGTATGGGAGCCTCCCATCCTAAAAAGGTAAGGGGTCCTAATTCATCATAGAAAAAATTCATGCCTCCAAAAACATCCACATGCCAAATATGGTTCCATTTGATTAATTAGTTCTCGAGTTATGAGGAAATTTGTATTTCATTTGTATGAGAGTCCCCCCTCCTAAAGTGAGGAGGGGTCCCAATTCATCATAGAAAAAAATTTTGTCTCCTAAAACAACCACATGCCAAATTTGGTTCCATTTGCTTGATTAGTTCTCGAGTTATGAGGAAATTTGTATTTCATTTGCATATGAGCCACCCCTTCTAAAGTGGGGAGGGGTCCCAATTCATCATAGAAAAAAAATTTGTCTCCAAAAACACCCACATGCCAAATTTGATTCCATTTGCTTGATTAGTTCTCGAGTTATGAGGAAATTTGTATTTCATTTGTATGGAAGCCCCCCCTCTTAAAAGTGAGAGGAGTCATAATTTTCCTTCTAAAGTGGGGAGGGGTCCCAATTTACCATAGCATAAATTCTTGTCACCAAAAACACCCACATGTCAAATTTTGTTCTATTTGCTTGATTAGTTCTCGAGTTATGCAGAAATTTGTATTTCATTTGTATGGGAGCCCCCCCTCTTAGTGGGGTGAGGGGTCTCTAACCATCACTAAAACCTTTCCTGGCCCCAAAAACCTCTACATGCAAATTTTCACGCCGATTGGTTCAGTAGTTTTTGATTCTATAAGGAACATACGGACAGACAGACAGACAGAAATCCTTCTTTATAGGTATAGATTTAGATGTTCTATTTCCGAAACTTGACTTTTACCAGTTGTCACAGACTGTAACAGTCGGGTCTAATCTCGGGCCTAATCCAGATTCGATCATGCGATCGGAATGTTGGCCCAGTATCGTATCCCGAAGAATACTGGGAAGTGGATAGGATTTGGTTTTAATTTACTGTGAGCCCAGCGCGCATATCTACTTAAAGACATCTGCACCACAGACAACGTGCAAGCATGCCCAAGAATCCGCAGCAAATTTACTGGGCCCTCCTGGTCGCTTTAAATTATTATACAACTTCTTGATAATAGTCAATTGATTGATGTCTACACGCAAAATAATCCACATGTCCTGTCCATGTGAAAAATCACATAAATTTCTCTACAGGGAGTTACGTGACTTTCCGTTATTATTTCAGTTATTTCAGACGTTATTGGATAATACAATAACATTTATCTGATTTCCACGTAAATGAACGCATACGAATGCAAACAACGTGGAATTCACGTAAATAGCACGGGAAAAGTTGGATGGAAAATATTCACATAGATTTTCCCGTAATTTAGACGTGAAAATTATTTTGAGTCAATAAATTATATGCTTAAAGCGAGTTTTTTAATTACAAGTTGTTGATGTGTTTGGAAACTATTCACCTATACCGTGCAAGCACCATATTCAAAATAGTGCCTAATTCTGAACAGTTGCAAATTTTTCATAAATATTAACAAAATTCCAGCTATTTGAACAATTTAATCACTACGTCTGATTATTTTCTGTTATTTAAATGGTTTAAATAGCTAGAGTTTTGTCAATATTTAAGAAAAATTTGCAACTGTTCAGAATTAGGCACTGTTTTGAATATGGTGCTTGCACGGTATATAAGAATGCAACTAAATACAAATATAATAAAATAAACTTTACAATTTTGTATCGGAGTAAGGAAACAAATAATCAAAGGCAGAATAAAATATAAAAATTACCTCGGTGCTGCCCTAATTATCCGAAAAACAGGAAACTTAGATTTTACCACGGTTGATTCCCGCGAGTCTTTGCCCAACACAATCGTTAGAGGTTCTATACTTTTGTTGCGGGTATTTTAAATAAGCAAAAAAATTGCACTCATTGCTTTAACAGATTGTAGCAATGATGGATAATAACGACGATCAACGAGTAGACGCTACTTTTTCCTCGGAATCAAGTGTTTATGCCAGAAGTGCATTAGCTAAAAATGTGATGAATGTTGCTGCTATTAGATCCAGATGATTTCGTTAATTGTCGACGTTCGTTCCCGGCCACCTTGTGGGTGTCCAAACTAAAACGTAACTCAAATTAGTCAGTAATAAATTTACGGCAATAAAAGTACCTTAAAAAACAATATCCGTAGACCAGAAATATTGCCCGCACCACATCAGTGTGAGGTATTTTTAGCACGTCCCTTCATCTCCTCCCAGCTGACTTTTGAGTTTCGGCACGGTATCGCGTAGGGAATCCTCGGTGGTTGCATTCCGTGCTCCTACCGCACCAGAGTGTCAATCGCGACAATAGCAATACCCTCAGTCCATTTTCCTTTTGGTCGAAGGCTGTCGCTAAAATACCACCAAAATCAAATTACGTTTAAATCTTAACTAAATTTACCTTTAAACCAGAAAATAAATACTCAGCGATGTTGCTACAAAATTGATGCCTTAAATATCGATGCTGACACGATGCTCTGGAAACAACATAAATCAGAATATAAATAGCAATATTCACAAATTGATCAACAGTTACCTCTCATCAGAAATCTGTAGCCAAATCTAAACTTTCCGCAGGCAGCAATACCAGACTTGTACAGTTCAGCCATATTGTTTGTGATTGACTCTGACCGAAATTATTACTCACGTTCGAACAAAGTGGCTCACACTTGAATATTATGTGCATCAGCATATAGCACGAATTCAAGTGTAAACACATTTGATTGTTCGGTGCCTTGCCATATCGAAATCATAAGCACTGTCACTTGAAGTGTGTAAGTGCCAAAGCACTTGAAAGTGATGTGGATTCCATTTGGAATTTGTAGTGATTTACAAGTGAAATTGAAGTGTTCACCATTATTGACTTTCAAGTGTAGGTGGCATTTGGATCGAACGTGCTGTTTTTTTACAGTGATAGTGTGTGTAGAAAGAAGAAGAAATAGTTCTGAAATATGGTGGAACTTGCATGAAAATTAAAACTAAATTAATTGTAATTAATGAATGCAGCTATATTATTCCAGACAAATATTTGAACATTTACAATGAAATGTAAGGAATATATTTTAAAGTCATTTGCACTTGTAGCCTTTTTTATTATGCGTAAAAAATTTGAGAACATGGGTGACTAACTATTTCGATGTGCAATTGAAAAATGAATTAATGTTAATGTAATACTTCACGATCAATACGGTATACGGTTGCTTGAATTAAAACACGTTCCATCCATCATTTTGCTTGCATGATGCTCTTGAATATCTGCCTTTGATGTCTTCTTTTAAAAAATAGTTTTATTCGAATAGATGCTTGTGCTACTGCTTGAAAATCCTTAAGTTGAAGTCACTGTTCCAAGATGATACCTTTTTATCATAAATTTACCCGTCTCAACACTACGTAGAAAACGATAAAAAGGAATCTTAGATTGCTACAAAACGGTCTTAGAAGATAATTAACACTTTAAAAGCTTACCAGAAATCAGACGAAAAATATCGCGGGCGGATAACAATGTTGCTCATGCTGCTTATTGAACAATCATGTCCGAGCATTTTAAAAAAAATCTTTTTTGTTTTACTACTTGTAGGAAAGCGATATAACGACATTTCTTTGAGACATCTTGATACCGCTCTGACGAAAAAATTTCCGCTTGCAATTTGGAATGTTGCACTTCATTGTATTCATGAAAATACATACTAGAAATAATGTTCTAAGCATAAACATAAAAGCTGTAAGAAAAAAAAGACAAATCTTGCGTATCCAACGATTTTTTTAAAAAATTAACTAATGTTCCATACAAAATGCTCGAAATCTCAGAACTAGTGTAGATGTGTTAGTGCAAAGTGTATATGACAGCTCGCATTGTCATATACCTGGTATATATCAATTTACTTTGGCTTTCATCCAGAGATTTCATCCAAAGGTGAACAAAAAACGCTAAAAACGGCAAGATCCACAGATCATTGCACATGCACATCGCTTCTAAATAGAGTTTTATTTGATATTTTTTCATCCATAATGTTACATTATTGCTTAACATTATTGCTCTACACTCTTAAATGATTCTACCCGTAAATAGGTCGGATTTAGCTAAAGCTAGGTTGAGACTAAACTCAACCCCCGCTAATATGAAAAACAGCTCGTTCAGATTGGGCGAGTTCATTTTTAATCTGAATATTTGGAAACTCTATTCATTTTCACACACGCGCAAGACGCGCACCCTATGAGCTTGTTGTTTTGATTTGACGAAAACAAACGTTTTGAAAACATTTCAAACATGCGCGAATTCTAAAGGTTCGGTTTGTAGAAGACGAAATTGGCTCGGCAATTTTGACTAAAATGGTCTATTTTGAGTGCTGGAGAGAGGTAAGTTGCATATGAGCTATATTGTCAAAGCTCCTGAGCAAGAGGAAACGCATTAAGATTTTTTGCATTTTTTTAATTTATCGGTCAACTTTAACGTCAATTGTGTGTGACGCTTGATCGGTTTTTAATGTGAACGCATTCATACCACCGGGGTACAGATTAAAAATGTTCAGATTAAAGAAGGTCATACCAACGGGGGTACACGGTACTCAAAATGTCCCTAAAGTGTACAAACTCAAACTTTGAGTAAAAAATTCAACCAATTTTAGCTACTTGCTACTGATAATTAAATTATTCTCTGTGACGAGTTCCTACTACCAATTTTTGGTTGAAAAACTACACAATATCTGAGTTTGTGCACTTTAAGGGCAGAATGATTTAAGAGTGTAAGTCGTTTCCCTAAAAAATTGCATAACAATTTGTAACAGAAATTCAACAAACCCCCACCCACTACGTAATATTTTACCACAACCTTTGGCTTGGAAGACCAACAAAATAAGAACACAGTAGTGTCCCTGACGGATTTTCTCGATTTTTGGACGTTTCATCTCTTTCGCTCTTCACTGACGATTCAATTAGCGAAATTTAAATCATCTAAATTAACTTTTATTAGCGATTGCGCCCTTTTGAAGGTAATACTTTTCTTGAAATCAGCATTATTGAGCAGTCCACTGCTAATAGAGAGAAGACGGGTGGGTTTGTTTTTGTGCATGGAACTGAACCCGGTGAGAATTGTCACTACGAACCGGAAGTTTAGACACTATCCAGCTTTTTACGAGCCATAATGGCGGACGTGTTCGTAATATTTGAACAGCATTTTTGACATTTCCCCAATAGACCAAATCAAGGTGACGTCATCTGGCAGATACTGGCGCCCTTGTTTACAAACAGACCGCAGAGTCCAAAAAAGTTTCACCTGTTTAAACGGCAAGTTTGTTGTTTAAACCGAGTTTAACCAGCATTAGGACTAAATTTAAAAGCTATTATGCCTGTAAAATGTTAAAACACAAGCTACATTCGCTATAAACGGAAAAGAAAGTTTTTCAAAATGTAAACAAGGGTGCCAGTATCTGTCAATTGACGGTATGATGATTTGGTCTATAGACCAAATCATCATACCGTCAATTGACAGATACTCCTTGTTTACATTTTGGAAAATTTTCCTTTTCGTTTATAGCGAATGTAGCGTGTGTTTCAACATGTTACAAGCATAATAGCTTTTTAAATTTAGTCCTAATGCTGTTTAAACAACAAACTTGCCGTTTAACAGCTGAAACTTTTTTGGACTCTGCGGTCTGTTTGTAAACAAGGGCGCCAGTATCTGCCAGATGACGTCACCTTGATTTGGTTTATACATAGCACGTTTTCTTTTCGCGCGTTCACGGTAAAACTAAAGGAATGTACGGAAAGAAAACGTGCGATGTATTGAGGAAATGTCAAAAATACTGTTCAAATATTACGAACCCGTCCGCCATTATGGCTCGTAAAAAGCTGGATAGTCTAAATTCGTTAATTGAGTCACCGATGCATTCTAGGCTGCATTTCACTTATCAGTTCAGAATATGAATTTTCATTCAACTTCTTTATAACCACAGAGAGTATAACGTACGTTTTAAATGTCCCTTAAATGATGCAAGGGATGCAACCGATGCAACATGCAAGCAAAATATCTCGTTTTGTACGAGCGCAGCCAACGATAATATGTCAGTGAAAATTTCGGAGAGAATCTAATCTGATCTGAATCTGAAAGTGGTGTGTGCCTCTTGCTGTTTAATCCGATACATCGTTGCTTATCTAAATATTTAAAAGAACTTCCTATTTTGCTCAACTTGGCCATAACTTTTAACGTAAAATGCTTGCATGAACAAAGTGCTGTGCACGAGAATAACGCCTATTTTATGACCTAATATTACCGATTCCATCTCGTCACAATCCATCAGTATAGTAAAGTAAACGTCACTACATCACACGTCAGCCGGAATTCAGAAAATAGATCTGGAATTTCAGAGATTTAGTTGGTTTGTGCACAGTATTGAAATCGGTAAACTGTTTTGAAAATGGTTTTAATAGCGGCCGCAGTATGCACTAAAGCAGGCAAGAGTATGTGTTTTATATACCCAAGGCTTCTGGAATTCCGGTGAAATATCTCGCTAACATGGCTTTTTTTCAGCTATCGTGTCACGCCAGTTTGTCGAAATGACAAAGGCTCGTATCGAGGGTCTTTTAGCAGCATTTCCAAAGTTAATGACGTCTGGCAAGCAACATACATTTGTAGAAACGGATTCGGTTCGATATGTTTATCAACCCCTAGAGAAGCTTTACATGTTACTTATAACCACTAAAGCTAGTAACATCTTGGAAGATCTGGAGACATTACGATTGTTTTCGAAAGTGGTAAGAATACAGATTTTAATACATAATTTACGAGTCTAATATACTTTTTCAATTGTAGATTCCCGAATACTGTCGTTCATTGGAAGAGAAAGAGATCATTGAAAATGCGTTCGATTTAATATTTGCTTTCGACGAAATAGTCGCCTTGGGATACCGGGAAAGTGTAAACTTGTCGCAAATTAAAACATTCGTCGAAATGGATTCTCACGAGGAAAAGGTTTACCAGGCAGTTCGTCAAACACAGGAACGCGAAGCTAAACAAAAAATGCGTGAACGCGCCAAGGAACTACAACGCGCTCGAATGGAGCAGAAAAAAGGAGGGCTTGGAGCCGGTGGTCGTCCGTATGCTGCCATAAGCTCGGATGGATTTGGTAGCAGTGGAGGCATTTCCAATCACTCCACAATAACGACCCCGTCGATCGGTATTGGTGAAATTAAACCTGCCGCAACCGTACCGTAAGTATCAGTGTTTTGAAAGAAGAAATGACATGGTAAAACCTAAGTTTTTTTTACAGTAAGCCAGCTGCTCCGAAAAATGCGCTAAAACTAGGAGGTAAATCACGTGACGTTGATACGTTTGTTGATCAGTTGAAAAGCGAGGGTGAAAAAGTGGCAAGCAATCCAACCCCGGCTGCTCCAACTGCCGTTACCAAAGCAAAGCCTGTTTCTGACGTACCGATGGATGAGTAAGCGTGGTTATTTGAAATTTTTTACGCATTTTTAATATCTTATTCTTATTTTAGCATCCATCTCCGCTTGGAGGATAAAATTGTTGTTCGTTTGGGACGAGATGGTGGACTGCAGACACTCGAATTGTCTGGATTGCTAACGCTACGTATATCGGACGAAAAATATGGTAAAATCAAGGTGCAGTTGGACAATACCGACCAACGAGCTATTCAACTTCAAACGCATCCAAACGTTGACAAAGAACTTTTCAAAAGTAAAAATCAAATCGGTTTGAAAAATCCGGCCAAGCCATTCCCTATGAACACAGATGTCGGCGTACTCAAGTGGCGCTTCCAAACACAGGACGAATCAGCCATTCCGTTGACTAGTAACAATCATATCACTCAAAGCAATAGTTCATGTTTTATCTGAGTTTTGAAATTTTCAGTCAATTGCTGGCCATCGGAAAACGCAGAAGGTGGTTGTGACGTTAATATTGAATATGAATTGGAGCATCCGCGGCTGGAACTACAGGACGTGTGCATTACTATTCCCTTACCGTAAGTTGATCCTGTTATATTATTATTGTAATCTAAAAGAATAAAATTTATTCCAGTATGGGTATTGTCCCGGTTATATCCGAGTGTGACGGTGACTATCATCACGATTCCCGCAAAAATGTTCTTCAGTGGAATTTATCGGTTATCGATGGCTCCAGTAAGCGGGGCTCTATGGAATTCACGGCACCCAACTCTATTCCGGGTGATTTCTTCCCCCTCGATGTAAGTAATTACTTTATTTTTATAACAGCATTTTTGTTAACATTAGCAAGGTTAACATCAACTTTGTATTGGATAGGTTTCATTTTCATCAAAAGTTTCCTATGCCGAAATAATGCCCGTGAAAGTTCAGCTAGTTGAAGACGATGCAGACGTTAAGTTTTCAACGGAGACCCTCTTCTACACCGATAAATACGAGATTGTGTAAATTGCAAACTTTTGTCCGCTGCCGTTGTTTCCACTGTCAGGTGCCCTATAAACCTTTAAAATCCTTTCTGGGAATGCAAAACTATTCGTTCAAAATATTCAATATTGCATATATAAATAATTTTATGTTTATTTACCCATTAGTATGAGCTGTACTGTTTATTTTAGTTCTATTTGAATTCCATTCTGTAATGCTTAAGATTTATAATCACATCAAAAGCCCTTAGGTGTGTGGCAGGTGCGCCAAAAAATCCACGCTACAATCTTGAAATAAAATATATATTGCAAACATTAGCGGTAAGATATAAATTGTATCTAATTAATTTACTCGCATCGATTCAATGATATAAGTTCGTTAGAATACAGATTAATTTTTCAAATATGTTCTAAAATATATCCTGTTCCATGACATACCGTTAAATCTTGCAAAAGTTTAAAAGCTTTCGAAGCTCGATTTTGCTCTATTTCACATAACTTTTTCGATTTGCAGAAGTTGGCGGATAACCAGGAGGTTATTCAAGTCGTTAGTCTGGAATTCTACTACTCACCGGCAGTGTATACGTGAGCTAATGGCTCATGCTATATTCTGAGAGTCCCTTTGTCCTTTGTCCCTTAACTAATTAACGCTGGTGTCTACTTTCTTTAACAAAGCGCAACCCAAGGATCAGCTATGCTGGGTACCTCTACATCCGACATAGGACCAAGCCAAGCTAAACAGTTTGTCTACCCAGACTATTGGGTGCTGAACAATTGTTTGTCTTATCTCGTATATTGAACACATTATCACCGGATATTGTCGCGCTCTCAATCATTCAAAGAGTGTCGACTTATTCTTAACGGACATTTGCCGATTCAGTAACTCTGAACGAGAAAGTTCAGCGCATTTTCTATGCACATGTGGACCTTTTGTGTTGCCACTGCACCATTTCTTCGGAAACCATCGTTTAACTCTATTATACTTGTTGTGGAAATTTAATCATCAAAGCTCATTGGATTTATCAATCACGTCATACATATCTAATCCGGACACAGGTTTAAAACTAAGCAGTTCAACTCCAACTATGAACAATCAAAAAAATTTGACTGAACTTTTGGCTTGCTAACTACTTACTTTACTTACTTTTTCGGCGATAATCCGCTTATCGAATCCATGCCAAATTCAAAAGCCGTCTTCACATTACTCGGTCTTGGGCTACCGCTCTCCAGTCGCCCCTAACACCCGCTGTTCTAGCGTCCTCGTCAACAGCACTCATCCAACGGGTACGGGATCTGCCTCGTCGGCCTCTGTCCGGTTCTCTGCTAAATATTGTTTTTGCTTTTCTCTCATTTGGCATCCTTGCTACGTGGCCAGCGCATTGTAGTCTGCCGTAGTTAAAGCGCTTCACAATATCTGCATCTTTGTATACTTGCCACGCCACGGCTCACATCGTTGTCACATGTAACTAACGTACCAAGGAAAATAAATTCGTCGACCACTTCAAAAGTATCTCCATCTATCATCACCACAGTTCCAACAACCAACACCTGAAGGGCTACTACGCTCTCTCTGGTAAAATTTATGATAAGCCATATCCTCGCAGCTTGCGTGTACGCTTCTTTCACAGCTCAACGGTTAACACCGATGATATCGATGTCGTCCGCGAACCCTAGGAGCATATGAGATTTTGTGATGATAGTGCCGCTTCTCTGCACTTGGCCCTACGAATAGCACCTTTCAATGTAATGTTGAACAGCAAATACGATAGTCCGTCACCTTACTTCAAACCATCTAACATCACAAACGAGTCCGATGTCTCTACCCGCTATCCCGACGCTTGATTTTGAACCATCAAGTGTAGCATGTATCAGCCTAATCAGTTTTGTTAGAAAACCGTGTTCAAGCATAATCTGCCACAGCTCGTTTCGTTTAACTGAATCGTACGCCGCCTTGAAATCTATAAACAAATGGTGAGTGGTGAATTCCCGAAATTTATCGAGGATCTGTCGCAAGGTGAACATTCCCAGTAAACAATTTGGTTTGTATATCTCGATTGCAACTAAGAAATACGACATCATTTCTGAGCGGAAAAGTTATATTTCACGCCAGATAAGAACAAAGTCTGGAGTCCCGCAGGGTAGCAATCTGGGACCACTGTTTATTTTATTTTTTAACGATGCTGCTCTGACTCTGATTGGAAGTCTCAAACTAGTTTATGCAGATGATCTGAAGCTGTACGTAGTAGTACACACACTGGAAGATTGCTGGCGCTTACAAAACTCGCTAAAATCATTTGCTGATTGGTGTCAACGAAACAAATTAATTATCAGTGTGGAAAAATGTCAAGTGGTCACGTTCCATCGCAAGGTTGTCCAATTTTGTTCGACTATAATATCGACGGCGTTACTCCATCGTAACGGTGTTTGGATACCACGAACCAGTCTCATGCATGCATCCGTGCATTTACGACCGTTGAAGAGCATTTCGAGTTTGACGAACCGATTGAGCGTTTCAGAAGTAGAATTAAGTCATTGTTAGTTTAGTGTAGTTTTATTCATTAGGACACCATCATTGTCAGATGAATTAATTTCAAATAAACAAATAAACAAATAAGTATCAAAGTGGAAGTAACATACGTGCGAAAATTTTGACGATTATTTGTAGGTATTTCTATCTTGTATTTTATACAGCGACTTTTATAACACGCAACTTAATTCTTCTGAATATATGATTAAGATATAACTTAATATTGCAATCATCTATACTGCTTTATAAGTTACAGTTTACAGAGTTGTATATGAGGACACGCACGACTGCAAAACAATTTATTGTTCACTTTGGTTTGACATACTCTAATCATTACACAACTCCAATGTAAAATTGACATGCATACGATTAAATGTGAACTCTCTATTCGCCAACAAAGGTTTCCTGCAACGGGCTCATTTTGAGAAACAGGATGGGGTAGAGAATTTCGTATGCAGAATTGAGAAGAGTAATGCGTCGATAATTGCTGCATTCGTGTCGATGGCCTTTTTTGTAAATAGGGCATATGAGACCTTCCAACCAGTCCGTATAGGTAATTCCTCCTCAGTCCACACCTTTAGTATAACCTACCCTATTGGCATCTCTATGTCGAGCTGCAGTAAGTGACAGCGACTGAATGTCCCGGCCTTAAAATTGACAGCGGGCCCAAAACAATGTCGAGGCAGTCGAGTGAAACGTAGCCGTTGCAGTCGAGTGAAACGACGTAGTGCTATGCTCATTTCACAATACAGCCGTTCGCTCTCGACTTTCAAAAGTTCGGGCCGTCCTTTCCAACTGCTTTGCATTTTGGCTTGGTTGAGGCGACGAAATAGAGAATTGCATTGATAGAGAATTGAGAATTGGATGGTTAGTATCTGGAACAGCAGATCGCTGAATTTCACGGGTGAAGTCAGGGTATTAGTCGAAAGTTTGGCATCATGGCATTGCACGAAAACTATCGCAAATGCGAGAAGGAGTGGAAGATTCGTGGTAAAGCGAAGCGTTGGTGCTACATTCCGCTTTCGGAACTTGATTTTCAGTTTTTATTTAAAAGACTTTGCACGGATTGGATTACAAATCAATGCGTCAAAAACCAAATATATGGTACGAAGGGGCTCCAGAGAAAACAACGTTCGCCGCCCACAGACTGTCACCGCTATTCTATATTTCGAACGGATTGGTATTTCTAACGAAAGTTTTTTCGAACGAAATTTCCGTCAGCAAAATCAAATGGGCAAAACAAACAAAACAAAATAAAGATTCGTTCGAACTACAGAATAGGGGTGTGTGTCTATTTAGGGCAATGAACTTGAAGTGCTTGATAAGATCGTGGGTACTCTGGTCACAACCGCTGTCGACAATAGTTAAAAGATTCAACGCCGCATTCAAGCTGCAATTCGGGGCTACTTTGCCCCCGGCAAGATGATTCTGCCGAGGAGCATATGCCGCCGTACAAAGCTAACGATCAGACCAATAACCAGATTTGAGACTGTAGCTTTGCTTGCGGAAGATATACGTATCAGAGCTCGGCCTGAACACTTCATCTGATCCGGCCAACACGTCATTCCAGTCCGAGCAGCTGATACCGTTCACTCACGATGGCTCGCACTCCCCCACCGCGTGCAGAATCCAGGGCGTAAGATGAAGAATAGAAAAAGTAATATAAAATCTGTTTTCCAGTGTGCCGGTAGCCCTCACGGTCAGCTGGCTGTTCACGAGTTGTTTGCCTGGTGAGTGGGCTGTGTAAAAAAACGCACGAAACTGCAGGATGTCTGCAACGACGGCTGTTTATCATACGCTTGCGTCAGTGGCATAAGCGTTGGGTGCTATAGGTACTTCGAATACTCGCTTGCGTGAGACTGTGAGAGTAGGCATCGTTTGATTCTCGGTCGATATTTGCAACGTTGGTTATAAGACTCGTAGTGATTAGGGTTACTTCAAAGCAGAACCAGAGATTAAAACAGTCAGCATCTTGTTAATAAGGGTTACTAGTGTGTGACTGGATTGGTGGTTTGTGTGCATCGGGAAACGATTTCGCTATGGAAAAAAATTCGCGATGAACACATATTGCGTACAGCAAAGATTCGTTAATTGGTGGTTCGTTAATTGAGCGGTTCGTTAATTGGGTGTTCGCTAATTGGGCTATGTGAACACTTGAATGTCAAAATTGTATGGAATTTTTGAGTTTAGAAATTTCTAACAACTGTCAGTCAGCCCAATTAGCAAATCAGCTGGAGTGCAGTCGTGGCCCAATTAACGAATTCAGGCTGGTACACTCAACCCCCGCTAATATGAAAAACACCGCGTTCAGATTAGATGAATTCATTTTTAATCTGAATATTTGGTAACTCTATTCATTTTTACATACGCACAAGGCACGCACCCTATGAACTTGTTGTTTTGGTTTGACGAAAACAAACGTTTCGAAATCATTTCGAATATGCGCGAATTCTACACGTCTGGATTGTAGAAGAGGAAATTGGCTCGACAGTTTCAACTAATACGGTCTATTTTAGGTGCTGAAGAGAGGTAAGTGGCATATGAGCTGTATTGCCAAAGCTGCTGAGCAAGAGGGAACGCATTAACTTATTTTGCTTTTTTTCAATTTGCCCGGTCAACTTAACCGCCAATTGTGTGTGACGCTTGAGCAATTTTTAATGTGAACGCATTCATACCAGCGGGGTACAGATTAAAAATGTTCAGATTAAAAATCAGAGGGGTTGTGTACAAGACACGACCGCATATATAGGTGACGCAGGACTACGTAAGTCTCTTTGTATAGTGATAGTAGCATGTATTCATGCTTGTAATCATTCGATTCTTCATGTATACATGCTATATGCAACATATATACATGCTACATGCGTTGTATGCAACATTTATCAAAGTAGTAACATTGCATACGTTCAATTCTCAAAAGATTGTGCAGTTGAAAACCACTTAACAAAATCAAGAACACAAACTATTACTTTCCTGCTACCTTACTGAAATTAAAGATTGTTTTTATTACCCATGGTTCCCCACGTTGAAGGGATTTTACCAATTCAATCCTATTTTATCAACAGCACATCTTTTCACTACACTTCTAATGAAACGACAAGCATGCGTATTCATACAGAGTCGTATTGTAACCGAACACTACAGTTGTAGCACATTTTTCCAACACAGATATCAATTTCGCCTAGATTTAATCGTCTCGCAGTAAAGAATTTGCAATCTGTTGGTACAATGAACTTGTGTCATTTTTTCTGGCATACTTCCCTAACACAGACATCAAGTTGGACTAGGTTTAATCGTGTTCGTAAGAAATCTGTTGGTACGAGGGGGCTTTGTCACTCTCTCTGGCGTACTTCCCAAGCAAGGACATCAAAATGGTCTAGGTTGAACCGCGGTGTTAAGAAATCTTGTTGAAATGAGGAAACTTTGTCGCTTGTTTTGGTTTACTTCCCTAGCACAGATATCAAATTGGTATAGGTTTAGATCATCGTAAAGAATCTTCCCACCAATCACGAAGCGAGAATTCTGGTAAAACATAGGTTCATTATTTTCAATTTTTCAATAGTTCAACATCAAGAATTCATACTTTTCTTCGTTTGGGTCAATTCTTAGAATATTTTCCGATCGATTGGTGTAAGAATATTGAAAATCGATCGGAAAACCGCTGAGCTATTAGCGCTCAAAACCTTTCATTTTTCGTGACGCTCGCATTTTTCGATTTTTTGGAATGACACCCTATCTCAAAACTTGCCGTAAGACGTAGTCCTACGTCAAAAAGGTCATTCCAGCGGGGGTACATGGTATACGTATACGGCGATAAATGATAAATGAAAACAATCTCTATTCTACGGATGCTACATTTTTACTTTCAGTGTAATCAATGCACCGAACGCAGCCACTAGTGCCGGCAGATATTGCAGATGATGGAAACACTGTTCCGATGTAAACATGAAACGCAATAATTTTCGACAGGGCCCAAGTACGAAACAAAAGCAAACCGACTAAAAACAAACCAGTAATCGAGTAGAACCGCGCGCTTAGTTTTATTTCGCTTATAATATTCAACAGTTTCTAAATTTCCTTATATAAATATAGTGGGGTCAAGTTTTTCTATGAATGCATGTGTTGATTTGTGATGTTATTCAAGCGTTTTTTATACTCCTGTAACAAAACGGGCCATCTGTGGAGTAAAGCACGTTCTCGATCCGCTACACAAGAAACAATGCGATTACCCTCCACTAATTCGCCCGCATCGTTGATGGGAATTAGGTTTTTGTCAAGCATAGACCACAGGGAAGAACCTGCTCTCACAGCCGGAATATCCTTGTTCAACGTGAGAAAAGTTATTAAGTCATCTGGACTTGAATTTTCAGAAGGTTTCACATGTATTCGAACCAAATGTCCCGTATGCTCTGCGTTTCCCGAGCATGGCAAAGAGTCTGATGTGAAAAAAGAAATCATTTTTGTCAACAAAACGACAGGATGTTTTACTTGCTCCGCTTGTCACTATCTAGGACATTGGGATAAAATCGAAAAATTTTTCCTTCCTCATCATAGTATCAAAGCTGCACAGGAAATAAAAAAACTGAAGGATTTATTTATGGAGAAAAAAAGTACTGAAACACAAAGAACGATTGAGTTTCCTGTAGGATTACAAGAAGTCGATAATGCATTAGCTGTTAAAATCTGTACGATGTTGGATTTAAAGGTGCAATTTATTATAAAAGTACTTGTACATGAAAGCTAAATATTGTCTTTTTACAGGAAATTCCTGCCGCAAGTTTGGTAGCATTATCTTCGCGGTGGGATGCAAATCACCAGCGATTGTATGTTCCTTTATTAGACGTAGAATCAAAGTTAGTAGGTTATAAAATGGTTAGTGTTTCTGAAGATAGCACACTTGTGGAAGAAACCGTCCCCGATTCCAATTGTTCTGGGCTCATCTGTCTTAAAAGTACATCGATGTCTACCAAGGCACATTCCAAAGAACAGTCTAATGCTATATTAGTATTAAACATTTTGGATATGCTGGCGTTAAGCGCTGTAAAAATAAACGGTAAGGATGCAATACGGCAGTCTTCATTCAGTTTCCTGAAAATCAAGATTTCATGCAAGCTACTGCTGCTGTCTGCTGTGTACAGATTTACCACTAAAATGATGTAACAACCTCATCTTTGCAGCAATGGTGGTGTGTCTTCCTCATGATTTGAAAAGTCTGCCACAGCAGTGCCTCCCGGGTTTGGAAAGGTTTCAGAAACTTACATTGTGGTTTAACTACGACACTGCCGGTTGGGATACGGCACGGAACTACGCCAAAAAGCTGGATGAACGACGGTGCAATTTTGTACGTCCTACTGACGCGCATCCAACGCCAGCTAAAGCGCTTTCTTTAGGTTTGGACTTAAAATCCATCTATTCGAAAGCACAACCTATTCTACACCAATCAATAACCACTTTCCATGCATTGCGCCAAGACGTGTTAAGCGATTTGCAAAACATAGACAAAGTTCAGGGTGTAAAGTGGAAACGTTACCCGACGTTGAATAAACTTCTCAAGGGACATCGTAAAGGTGAGCTCACGGTACTTACCGGTCCGACTGGTTGTGGAAAAACAACTTTTATGTCAGATTATTCGTTAGATCTGATACTGCAGGGCGTTTCGACGCTGTGGGGCTCTTTCGAAATCCGTAATACTCGCTTAGCAGCGACATTGTTACGACAAATGGCTGGTCGACCCCTTGACGTTAATTTATCGGAGTTCGACTATTGGGCAGATGAGTTTGAACGACTTCCGCTGTATTTTATGACCTTTCACGGACAGCAGCCGGTCAAAGTTGTTATGGATGCGATCGAACACGCTCAGTATGTGCATGATATCCAGCATGTTATAATTGATAATCTGCAATTTATGATGGGTATATCAGAAGAAAGCAGGCATACAGACCGCTACTGGAAACAGGATGCTATTATTGCGTCGTTTCGATCGTTTGCAACTCGCAAAAACTGTCACGTAACACTGATCATACATCCCCGGAAAGAACGTGACACTGAAGATCTGACGACAAGCTCAATTTTCGGTGGCGCCAAAGCTTCTCAGGAAGCTGACAATGTGCTGATCATTCAGGATAAAAGGTTGACATCGGTTCGAGGGAAAAAGTATTTGCAGGTTGCCAAGAACCGTTATAGTGGCGACCTAGGAATCATGCCACTAGATTTCGATAAACCAAGTTTGAGTTACGCACAAAAAAGAAGAAAAAGTGAAGCGATAGGTACTGAATCGCCTGAAATAGCCATTGATGATAGTTAGGTATTTTATTTAATTGATGATACCTATGCCGTAAGACCAAAAGTTTTGTTAGGTATATGAAGAGCATTTATAATAATAAGTATTATAAAACGTTTACATTTATTTAAATTACGCTAGTTATGATATTACAAGCCTGATTACTGTATACAGTTATGCCGAAGATTGCCGATAGTTTTTTATATCCAGAAGCTTTTTACCGCACATAGCACAAATTCCTTTTTTGTAAGCACATTGCTGGCAATAGTGCGATCCGGCTTGATGGATTTTTTGCTTGCAAATGCTGTAATGTATCAAGCTGGTAAATATTATAAGAATGAATAAGAAAATGAAAGCAGCTTACCGGCAAGGTGTAAAATTTACTGCCATTGGATTATATCGTTGTTTTGCACTACTCAGTGCTTTATTTTCGTTAATCTTGCGACCGCCTCCTTCGGTGGTATTACGCGCTCCTGCCTTCCAAGGATCCGGGGTAATTACCTTGCCTAACTTTTTTTCACATTTCTCACAAACCATGTTATTGAACTTAGTATATTTTCAGTAAAACCTGTAAACTTGTAATTTTACTTAGCTTGATCCTGTGTTTAAATATTAAATTTAAAGCATTAGCATTGTTTGTTTATTTTTAATAATCTGTTTGATTGGTTTTATTTTGCGTTGTTGACACTTCTTGACACATCCTGGTGCCAGGGATGCCACATATAATTCTGCGTTTTTTGTTGGAAAAATCTGTCTATCTGTACATCTGTAAGAAAAATATCTGCGCAAAAATCTGTCTACTGCCAAACAATGAGGGTGAAAGAGACGGAGAGTCATTTTGCTGACTATGTCCGTCTCTTTCACTCTCATTGTAAGAGCCTAAAAAATCTGTGTAATTGGCGAAAATCTGTATTCTATGCATACAGATTCTGTACAGGCGATTTCTTTCAAATATCTGTTAAACACAGAATAATCTGTGCATGTGGCAACCCTGCCTGGTGCCTGCCGGTACTGTGGTGGTGAATTTTTTTAAAGGTGAGCTTGGTACCGGCGTTAAGCTATAGGCGAAAAAGTCTATCAGCAGAAAAATGTATAGGGTTGCCGAAAAATCACTGGCAAGTAAATTTAACAATGAGAGAGTGCCATCTGTGAGATTCTCAGTTCCGAAAGCCTTTTCGAATATTCAAAGAACCTGTTCGGTTTTATTGTCGGCTGCCAGCAATACCTTAGCAATAAAGTTCCAAATCTGAAAGCGACATCTATAAAGCAAGCGTCAAGTTGTACAGTCGAAACGATAAAGATTCTTGGGAACCATGCACAAACTACGTAAATCAGCGTACAACTGTACTACAGATCGTTACGTCAGACGTCGTTGAATATTCCCTTATGAGCAATCGGTTAGGCAAGATACGAACCAACGCGAAAGCGACACCTGTAAGCTCAGCATCGATTCACCTAGAAAACTCCGAAAAGATGTTTGTTTAAAAATCAAGTAGAATCAATATATTTATATATGACCGGAGTTCTGCCAGAACGAACCAAGCGCCAAAAATATTATTTTGAGTAATTCAATCTTTAACTTTATCGTCCCACCAACTGTTTGCAGCTGACCTAATAAATAATTTTATCACTCACATATCACAAACAGGATGTCTTTTATGCCATGAGATTATAAATATCCGTAAAATAGTATGTTATTATCGAAATAATTAACTTTTAGTTTTGGTATGCATGCACTGAGTTCACTTTGGCAGAATGGAATTGAAAGAATATGGTTTTCAGTTCAATCTGGTTGGATGTATTTTTACGTTATGTCATTTTTACAAGGTTGAGAACAACTTATGATGCATGCAAAAGTTCCATTTCGGTTTGACTAAAGATTGGTGAAGACTCTCAACCTTTTTCTTGAATCCGGCTTAAAGAATGGGGCATCTGGGTCGTGGCTATACTTAATCACAAGTATTCCGCATACGTGGGTTTTTATCCCATAATAAAACATCACCGTGTTTACATTTTTTGAGCCGAGGCGCCAATCGACGTTCTTCTGGTGAGAATCCAAAACTTTTTCAGAAGACTCAAAAGTAATGTTTTCTCCTGTTTCTGAAAAGTTATGTTTGAAGCAAATTAAAAAATTGCTCAGTCAAGATGAACCAGGTTCAACCAGGTTCACCAGGGATTAACCTCTTGAATTTCTGTCCTCCATAGCGAAGTCCCCAAGGAACAAAACGGCAGCACCTAAACAAGCAGGTGTGGAATAAGAGTTGTGTGGTAGCATTCGGTGCTGAATAAGCGAATTTGCTGAATTGTCTGTTGTTTAAACGTCATATGCTATATTTTTTCTAGCTTCTAATCAACATCTATACGTTGTTATATAAGTGCAGAATAAGAGTCGAATTATCGTTATGCAATCGTATCGGCAGTACGGCTAAGAGCAGGTGTGGAATAATGGTTGCTTAAAAGCTACCATGAAAATGCATGTCGAATAGACGTTGTGCAAACGTGTCAGTCAAGTGCAGGGATGGTTCGATCACTTTGACTCAATTTTGATTCATTTGACAGTACCGTCATAACGAGGCCAAATATGACAAAGTTATATATGGGACAATTGTAGAACAGGTTATTATCTATAATTTTGCTGAGTAAAGTTTTGCTGTATCTTTTGTAGTTACTGCGCTACAATGCTAGTATCTTAATAGTGACTAAATGAACGTTCATTTAGTCACTGAAGAGTTACTAGCGTTGTGGCACCGTAACTACAAACGATTCAGCAAAACTTTGTTCAGAAACATTGTAGATTAGAACTAGTTCGACAAATGTCCCATACATAACATTGTCATATTTGGCTCGGCTGAGACGGTACTGTCAAATGAATCAAAATTGAGTCAAAGTGATCGAACCATCCCTGGTCAAGTGCAATTGTGGAGTAAAAGTGGAATAAGAGTGGAATAAGCATTGCGCAAACGTATCAGCAGCATTACGGAGATCAAGTGTGGAATAATAGTGGAATAAGTGTGGAATGAGCGTTGCGCAAACGTATCAGCAGCATTGCTGAGAGCGAGTGTAGAATAAGAGTGGAATTAAAGTTGCCCAAACGCATCAGCTACATTGCTAAGAGGAATTATGGAGTATGTGTCGAATAATCGTCGTACAAACGTATCAGTAACACCACCAAGAGCAGGTGTGGAATAAAAGGTGCTTGATGGCAGCCAATAACACCAATAACTTGAATGTCACTTTATACTTTACACTTTATAATTTATGCTTTAAATTTATATTAGGTACACTTTATTTTTATTTTTTTTAGATACAATCAGAATAGAAAACATTTGCATAACCACTTTTAGCCGCCGCAAATCTTTGCTGGTAGTGGAATTCCTTTTAAGTGTTGTTGCCTGTACGGTGTGTATTTTTGCCCTCGGCGTGTCGTTATCCCTCATGGTACCGATAAATTTAACAAACTTATATCCAAAGACAGCTGGCTGCTTGACACTTTGCGAGTTACTCACAATGGATTTGCTCAGTGGGATGAATTTCGTCGGGCTGAAGTCACCAGAATTGTTATGATCGGGTGGTATAGTGGTGATACCACCACCACTGCTGGTAGCGCCGTAATCCTGTGACTAGCTCCCGCTCCCGCTGCCGGTGCGCGAAAACACCACTGCTTCTCGTGCCATTCGCTGCTCTTTTTTGTTTTTTGGATGAAAAAAACTAAATCAGAGCCGATGACAAATAGATTTGCACAGACAGCGAGCGACTTAAAGCAGCAATAAGCTCAGCAAAGTACTAGCACGAATCACTCCTGCTGTTAACTAATCACTGCTGCTGCTAATCACATCACTGCTAACTAAATGAACAATCGCTAGCCGAACATTCTGGATTTCTAGTTTCCAGTGAGTTTTATTCAGTAGCACCGCTCACCGTCGTCAATATTCAAAATGAAAAAGTCCTCGGCGTTATAAGTGTGTTATGTTGCTGGTGGTACAAGCGAAATGCTTTATTTTAGTACAAATAGTTTATTAAATGTTTAACATGTGCGGAATAAATACTTCTAAAGTAATCTAGTATAGCAGATGCCAAACATGATTTAAGAAACTACTCTTCAGCGCTTAAATGTATTTTAGCCCATTTTTGTTCCACGCTAGACAAACTTAAGCTGGTCTGGTAAATCTACATCGGCTAAAAACTCGGCGCCTGTCATATGTCAGATTATCTCAGATGTGTTCGTTGACGGCTTCCGACCGACAGGATGTAAGTTCGAATCCGGGTGAATGAAAAAAGTGTATGGCAGGCTTGATGAATTTTGAGCCAACCAATGATTTCCTACTAAGCCTCTTATTAAATTATAATATATGCAACATGGCCATGAAAATAACGAAACCCACAAAATAAAATAAAAATACTTCCTGCATATTTTTTTTCTTTTTGCTTGCTAAAGGTTGAACTGCTGTGGAATAAACGTAGCTTCAGTGCCATCAGCAAAAGTTTAATAAACATATCTATACGTACTGAATAAACATTTTAGTATACGTTGCATAACAGTCATACAAACGCATCTTCCACGCCCATATTCAGCACTGTGCTGTTTAAATTCTCCAAAACCAACTGTATAAGCATTGAACAGAGGTGTTTAGACATACTTGAAAAGCAGCTATATAGCATGTGCTGAATAAAAGCTGTCGGTAAAACGTTTAATAAGCAAAAATTGTTCCTTGGGTCATTCTCGATATCGTTCGAAAATATCCAGCTTTCCACGAGCGATAATGGCGGATATTGAGCACAAATGGGCACAATCTTTTGACATTCATTGGAGGAGCGTCGAATTCGCCCTGACGGAGTTACTATGGATACATTCATGATTGTTTGTTGTCCGAATGTAAAAATGTAAACATTGTTCAATTTTGCAGATCAGCTAAAGAGGAATATAATTGAACGGACAACAAGTTTTATGGATTGTGGCTTTGCAGTTTTCGCAAATTTCAAGGAGAATGTCCAAATACGCAGCGGAAAGTTTCTTATCAAGTCGAGACGCTGTTCGAGAGCAAACTTGACAACGGCTCGACCAACATGGAGTTGAATGTTTGCGTTAATGTGTAATGATTGTGAAAAAGTATTCTGATCCAGTGTCGCCAGCAAATTAGTTATGTTCCATTTCAGCTGATCTGCAAAATTAAACAATGTTTACATTTTTACACTCGAACAACAAACAATCATGAATGTATCCATAGTAACTCCGTCAAGGCGAACTCGACGCTCCTCCAATGCGTGTCAAAAGATTGTGCCCACTTGTGCTCAATATCCGCCATTATCGCTCGTGGAAATCTGGATTCGAGAAATTTAAGAAAATTGAGCTACTCTGCTATTGGTTTCACGTAATGCTACTGGTTGACGTAATACCCTGCATAATCAATCAGCGTAGTAACCTGTTTGTTTTCGTAGCTTTACGCCAAGTTATGAAAATAATCGTTCAAAAAAACAGTCTGTTAATTCGTATAAAGTGGCGTTCGCATTTTTTAAACACAATAAATGAGGAATGAATCATAAAGCCCCGTCAGTCCTGTTTTGATTAATAAACTCTTCTAAATTGCCAGATTATTCGATTGAAAAAGTTTATAGCAAAGATTATATGATGGCTTTAAACGTTTTGCCTTTCTACTATATGAAAATATAGTATAAAGGTATAGGAATCACTCGAAAAACCGAAAATCGAAAGAAAGCCTACTGTTTTACCTGACTCACTGCGAATATACGTATTATTGAAATAAAACGTAACCATACATTTTATTTGTTTATAACGCAAATGCAGCTAATATCGATAACAAACGATTTTTTTATAAGTTGTGCTTTTGTTATTGCATTTAATTTGTAAAAAGTTGCATGAATAACAATTCAGTTTCACAATACAATTATTGCGTACTACTGACACTTGAAATATAACGTTTAAGTACATTATTTTTAGTGATCAAATATTTTCGATACAAGGGCGATATTTTTCGAAACCTTTCGAACCAACACGATCCCGCGAACACAACGCATATTCGCAGTGAGTCAGGTAACACAGTAGTGGGACGAATGTCATATACCATTCGACTCAGTTTCGAAAACTGAGCATTTTCTGTGTGTGTATGTGTGTGTGTGTGTGTGTGTGTGTGTGTGTGTGTGTGTGTGTGTGTGTGTGTGTGTGTGTGTGTGTGTGTGTGTGTGTGTGTGTGTGTGTGTGTGTGTGTGTGTGTGTGTGTGTGTGTGTGTGTGTGTGTGTGTGTGTGTGTGTGTGTGTGTGTGTGTGTGTGTGTGTGTGTGTGTGTGTGTGTGTGTGTGTGTGTGTGTGTGTGTGTGTGTGTGTGTGTGTGTGTGTGTGTGTGTGTGTGTGTGTGTGTGTGTGTGTGTGTGTGTGTGTGTGTGTGTGTGTGTGTGTGTGTGTGTGTGTGTGTGTGTGTGTGTGTGTGTGTGTGTGTGTGTGTGTTTGTGTGTGTGTGTGTGTGTGTGGAACGCTTTTGATTGAGCCAACATTTCTCGAAGATGGCTGGACCGATTTTAATGACCTTAGTGTCAAATGAAAGGTCTAGGTGTCCCATTGTTTGCTATTTAATTTCATACTGATCGGACTTTTAGTTCAAAAGTTATGTATAAAAATATGAAAAATATGGGACTTCATTATCTCATAGGTCCCTTAACCAATTTGAATAAAATTGATTGCATATGAAAGGGGAGACTTTTAAAACCTTAACTTCAAGATTTCATGACAAATGGGCTTGTGGTTTGAAAGTTACATAAAGAAATGTGAAAAAAATGTATTTAAAACTGCTTTTTGTTGCATATAAGCATTACCGTGGACCCCCGTTCGTTTGACCGTTTTTAATCTGAACACTTTTTAATTTGAACCCCGTTGGTTTGCACGACGTGCAAATTAAAAATGGTTCAAACGTCGTTCTCAACATGACATCATTTGTTTATGCAGACAATGCACATAAACACGATTTGTTTGTACTGACCAAGCGTGTTTAATCGGTTTCACATTTCGTTTTCCTAACGATTAAGATAGAAATCTGATCGGAAAATGCAATATTCGCACTTGCAACTGCCAACTAAAACAAACCACCAAAACAATAACAAAGAGCAGGGCGGCCAGTTCACACAGGTTTCAGCATATTTCGGGTTACCAGTTGTTCAAATTAAAAAGTAACCCCGTTAGTTTGCATGAGGAATCGTTCAAACGAACGGGGGTCCACTGTAATTCAATAGGAAACATCCTACAATTTATTATCATTTGAAAGTTACTGTTGAGATCTATAAAACGAAACCAAGTTACTGAAAATTGGATGATTGATTCAAAAGTATATGTATGTATGTATGTATGTATGTATGTATGTATGTATGTACAGTGGACCCCCGTTCGTTTGAACGATTCCTCATGCAAACTAACGGGGTTAGTTTTTAATTTGAACAACTGGTAACCCTAAATATGGTGGAACTTGTGTGAACTGGCTGCCCTGCTCTTTGTTATTGTTTTGGTGGTTTGGTTCAGTTGGCAGTTGAAAGCAGCCAATATTCATTCTCCGATCGGATTTCTACCATAATCGTTGGGAAAACGCAATGTGAAACAGATTAAACACGCTAGATCAGCACAAACAAATCGTGTTTATGTGCATTGTCTGCATAAGCAAATGATGTCATATTGAGTATGACGTTTGAACCATTTTTAATTTGCACGTCGTGCAAACCAACGGGGTTCAAATTAAAAAGTGTTCAGATTAAAAACGGTCAAACGAACGGGGGTCCACGGTATGTATGTATGTATGTATGTATGTCTGTATGTATGTATATGCGATTTGCAATTTTAAAATTTGCATAGAAATACAAGAAGAGTGAGAAACATTTCAATTGTTATTTTCTTTACTTGCTGTTACTCGCAATCGGACGAGCAAAGCAAAAAGCGAAGAAAAGTATTTGATTTAATCATATAGGTATAGTGGTGTATAGTATTTAAAATACTAATGAGTTGATTTTCCCAAATAAATTTGTACCAATTTCAAACAAATTTTGCGCATCAATAGATGCTTTTACAATCAATAGACGCTACTGTTTTACCTGACTCACCGCGAATATGCGTGTTATTGAAATAAAACGTCACCATGCGTTTTATTCGTTTATAACGCATATGCAGCTAATATCGATAACAACCGATTTTTTATAAGTTGTGCTTTTGTTATTGCATTTAACTTGTAAAAAGTTGCATAAATAACAATTCAGTTTCACAATACAATTATTGCGTACTACTAGCACTTGCAATATAACGTTTAAGTACGTTATTTTTAGTGATCAAAATCAACGATATTTTCGATACAAGGGCGATATTTTTCGAAACCTTTCGAACCAACACGATACCGCGAAAACAACGCTATGCGCAGTGAGTCAGGTAACACAGTAGAGCTTAGAAATTTTATATGAAAAAGAGGAAGAAATACTAATAATTCTGTACAATTTGTTTTCGCTAGTGACACTTTAAAAGATAAAAGATGTCATGTATCATGTTTTAATACATAAATTAATATGGGTCCACTCATATCAGGAAAAATAACAAGCGCCGAAAATTATGTCGATCATATGGCCATCCTCAAGCATGTTTATGGCGCTGCTTTTGTTTCTTTGATCTCATCGTTTCCTAAAACATCTAAAGGGCAATATCATATAAACGATACGATCAAACTAATGACCATTTTTTCATTAAAGTTTATTCAAAAGATGCTCTAGTTTCGATTTTCATGCAAAAATAATTAACTGAAAGAGCGCCAACTAAGAAAAAGTCCAATTTCACTTTTTCGTTTTTCATATCTAATGCTCTACTCAGTTATATTTTCAGATTCAGATACTACCTTTTTTCAGATATAAGAATTTTAAATAATAAGGAACGGCAGAGGCGGGCACCGCTAATCAGCTAACCGCTAACATTTTAGCTACTGTGTTACCTGACTCACTGCGAATATGCGTTGTGTTCGCGGGATCGTGTTGGTTCGAAAGGTTTCGAAAAATATCGCCTTTGTATCGAAAATATCGTTAATTTTGATCACTAAAAATAACGTACTTAAACGTTATATTTCAAGTGCGAGTAGTACGCAATAATTGTATTGTGAAACTGAATTGTTATTTATGCAACTTTTTACAAATTAAATGCTATAACAAAAGCACAACTTATAAAAAATCGTTTATTATCGATATTAACTGCACATGCGTTATAAACGAATAAAACGTATGGTTACGTTTTATTTCAATAATACGCATATTCGCAGTGAGTCAGGTAAAACAGTAGCGAGCAGCACGTTCGCTACTGTGTTACCTGACTCACTGCGAAATGCGTTGTATTCGCGGGATCGTGTTGGTTCGAAAGGTTTCGAAAAATATCGCCCTTCTATCTAAAATATCGTTAATTTTGATCACTAAAAATAACGTACTTAAACGTTATATTTCATGTGCCAGTAGTACGCAGTAATTGTATTGTGAAACTGAATTGTTATTTATGCAACTTTTTACAAATTAAATGCAATAACGAAAGCACAACTTACAAAAAATCGTTTGCTATCGATATTTACTGCATATGCGTTATAAACGAATAAAGCGTATGGTTACGTTTTATTTCAATAATACGCATATTCGCAGTGAGTCAGGTAAAACAGTAGTAGGTTTTAAATGTGCTAGCGCTTCTATTACCTTCCGATAAACATAAGTACTACTAAATAAACTACCAGTCACTAATTTTTGAAAATAATTTTTGGAAATAGTTCAACTAGCCATGAATGAACTATAATTGCTCGCGTCGCGAACAGCAGCGAATAATTTTATCAATTTGTAAGAATCAGCACACATATTTTTGTTATTATTTTCAAAAATTAGCGGCTAGTAGTTTATTTAGTGGCACTTTAACTTATCGGAAGCTAATGAAAGCGCTAACAGATTTGAAACCTAGCGAACGCACTACTCGCTGGCTAAAAGGTTAGCGGTTAGCTGATTAGTGGTGCCCACCTCTGAGGAACGGATATTTAAAAATATAGTCAAGTTAATTATAGATGTTCCTAGGAAAATTAAAAATAATTAGGCATAATTAGGCAGTAGAAAGGCTAGGTCACACCGCTAGGTGGATTAATTCGGGTTTTTCACGATAAAACTGCGTTTTCTCAACAATGATGGTGTTGGTCGTTACGTCGACTATGCATCCATGGGCAGAGTAGATCTAGGAAAATAAATAAACCTAGATAGAGGTGATCTCTACGAGGGGCTGCCCCCCGCAGTGGCCGGCGCTTCCGACGACAGGTCGCCGGCAACACTCGTGGCCTGTGGCCGTCTCGCGCTAAATTATCTAATGTTGCTATTGATAGTTTTTGGTGGTCTTGTTATTGATTAATGTTTTATGAAAGAGTCTAAAATTTCTCGAGTTCGATTAGTTTTTGAGTTACGTAAAAATTTCTGTTTCATTTGTATGAGAGTCCTTATCCGCCTACCACAGGGGTGAGGGGTCTCAAACCATCATAAAAATCAGAGGGGTTGTGTACAAGACATGACCGCATGTATATGTGACGCAGGACTACGTAAGTCTCTTTGTAGTGATAGTAGCATGTATTCATGCTTGTAATCATTCGATTCTTCATGTATACATGCTATATGCAACTTATATACATACTACATGCGTTGTATGTAACATTTATAAAAGTAGTAACATTGCATACGTTCAATTCTCAAAAGATTGTGAATTTGAAAACAATTTAACAAAATCAAGAACACAAACTATTGCTTTCCTGCTACCTTACTGAAATTAAAGATTGTTTTTATTACCCATGGTTCCCCACGTTGAAGGGATTTTACCAATTCAATCCTATTTTATCAACAGCACATCTTTTCAATACACTTCTAATGAAACGGTCGGTAAGCATGCGTATTCACGGGAAACTAGCAGAAATTGACTTTTCGTCGGAAAGCCCAATTTCGGAAGCAGCTTTTCGGCCCAAAAGCGGGATTGTGTTTATAAAAATGTATATACTGCATTCTTCTTGCCAATCTGAACACAGCGAATATATTTTCATAAACCGAATTTTTGTTTCAAACAAAAAAACTGCTTTTGAAATTGGCAGAATCGATGATGACTAATTTCACCTTCATACAGAGTCGTATTATAACCAAACACTACAGCTGTGGCACATTTTTCCAACACAGATATCAAATTCGCCGAGGTTTAATCGTCTCGCAGTAAAGAATTTGCGATCTATTTGGACAACAAACTTGTGTCATTTTTTCTGGCACACTTCCCTAAAACAGACATCAAATTGGACTAGGTTTAATCGCGTTCGCCAGAAATCTGTTGGCACGAGGGGTTTTGTCACTATTTCTGGCGTGCTTCCCAAGCAAGGACATCAAAATGGTCTAGGTTTAACCGCGGTGTTAAGAAATTTTGTTGAAATGTGGTAAATTGGTCACTTCTTTTGGCTTACTTCCCAAGCACAGATATCAAATTGGTATAGGTTTAGATCATCGCAAAGAATCTTCCAACCAATCACGAAGCGAGAATTCTGGTAAAACAAAGGTTCATTATTTTCAATTTTTCAATAGTTCAACATCAAAAATCTATACTTTTCTTCATTTGGGTCAATTCTTAGAAGATTTTCCGATCGATTGGTGTAAGAATATTGAAAATCGATTGGAAAACCGCTGAGCTATTAGCGCTCAAAACCTTTCATTTTTCGTGACGCTCGCATTTTTCGATTTTTTGGAATGACACCCTATCTCAAAACTTGCCGTAAGACGTAGTCCTACGTCAAAAAATCCTGCTTCCAAAACCCCCCACTTGCCAAATTTGGTTCCATTTGCTTGATTAGTTCTCGAGTTATGAGAATATTTGTATTTCATTTGTATAGGAGCCCCCCCCCACTATTGAAGGTGGGTCATAATTCCCCTCCTAAAGAGGGGAGGGGTCTCAATTCACCATAGAAAAATCAGAGGGGTTGTGCACAAGACACGACCGCATAGGTGACGTATGACCAGGTAAGTCTCTTTGTAGCGATAGTAGGATGTATCCATGTATGTAATAATACGATTCTTCCTGTATACAAGCTACATACGTAACGTTTATTAAAGTAGAAACATTGTATACATTCAATCCTCAACCGATTTTGGAGTTATATCCATGAATTTTATTAAAACGAAGCCAAGTCAGCAACTAAACCAAACAGTAAATAAATTTTTATATGTTTCTACGTTGAATAGTGCTTTTTCTCTGGTAATCGGTAGACGGTACGCGCGAGTTTTCAAGAAGTTGAAAATTTTGCGCAACTTTTCTGCGGCTTACAAAAGAACACTGATAAAGCATTTACAACCTGCAGACGTTTTGGAAGTCGCAGAAAATGTCGCCCGTGACTAGAAAACTTATTTCCGTCATTTGTTGGTAGTCCGCAATACCGAAAAATTCAACTTTTCCCTCGTTGCCTGTGTTATTATGGTATTAACTGGGCAAGAAAATATAATAAACTCTTCAATCGTTGTGTGGCCCTTGAAAGGACCGATTATTTGATTATCATAACTCCAGCTTGCAATAAACGCACTTAACGTAATTCTCTGTTCGGCAAATTGGAGTACCGATAACCGCTAACCAGGTACGGCTTGTTGCAACGGACCAGCCAGAAAGCTTCAGCAGCGATTAACGAAGCCGTTCGTGTATGGTCCTGAATAACGATGAAATACCACTCAAAGTGGCCAGCTGCAAGTGACGTGGGATGCTTCTGGTCGTTTTGCTGTCGCGTGCAGCATATTTCCTGCCAATTCCAGAATTTCAGCAGCCAGATATTCCTTCACGGCAGCGAAACGAGTGCTCCAGCTCCAACACCTCGCTTGGTGAATTTGTATGTCTTCGTTGCCTTATCCGTGGGAAGCAGCAACAGCTGAAGCTCAACAATTTTCGATCGGTTTCTATAGGGCGTAAATTAAATACAATCATAAGGAAGCTTAACTCATAGCTTATATCGTATATATTTCTGTCATCCGTGCTAGGGAAGCACTGATGAGGGAAGGCAAAAATATGGAAATATTTCAATTTTTCAATGACGTGCATTGAAAATCAATAGTTTTCTGTATTTTCAATGTTTTCAATCGATTTTCCAATCAATGGGTGTAAATATCTTGGAAATCTATTGAAAATTGACTGAATAATAAGTCGAAGCGTGCCGAGGACCCGGGTTCAAATCCCAACCCCGCCGAAGTCACGAATGACCAAGTTGGTTAAAGTGACTATAATCTAGCAAAAAAAAAGTCGAAGCATGAAAACGCGTTTCTACTTTGATGACGTCATTTCCAACAACCAATCACGAAGCGAGAATTCTGCTAAAACATAGGTTATTTATTTTCAAGTTTTCAATAGTTCAACATCAAGAATTCATACTTTTCTTCATTTGGGTCAATTCTTAGATTTTCCGATCGATTGGTGTAAGATCATTGAAAATCGATCGGAAAACCGCTGAGCTATTAGCGCTCAAAACCTATCATTTTTTGTGACGCTCGCATTTTCGATTTTTTGGAATGACACCCTATCTCAAAACTTGCTGTACGACGTAGTCCTACGTCAAAATATGTGGTATATTTACCTTTATGGACGCCCATATAAACTTTTGAAGAAGTCCAACATTTTTCAGAACTATCAAAATCACCAAAAACTACAAGGTATACAAGCCCTACTGTGTTACCTGACTCACTGCGAATATGCGTTGTGTTCGCGGGATCGTGTTGGTTCGAAAAGTTTCGAAAGATATCTCCCTTGTATCGAAAATATCGTTAATTTTGATCACTAAAAATAACGTACTTAAACGTTATATTTCAAGTGCCAGTAGTACGCAATAATTGTCTTGTGAAACTGAATTGTTATTTATGCAACTTTTTACAAATTAAATGCACTAACAAAAGCACAACTTATAAAAGATCGTTTGTTATCGATATTAACTGCATATGCGTTATAAACGAATAAAACGTATGGTTACGTTTTATTTCAATAATAGGCATATTCGCAGTGAGTCAGGTAAAACAGTAAGGGTTGTACGAAAGGGTGATGTAGGACTATATCAGATAATCAGATCAAAGACTAATGTAAACTGCATTTCTGGCATATGTATGTTTATAAGAATCTGTGAGCGCCATTGCTTAAGTGAATGTTTAAATGAAAAGAGTGAAATATTCAGATTCAATTCTTCATTGAATGCAATGGTGGCTTTGAAAATACGTGGACGGGGTTTCATAAGCACAACGCCTGCAACTTTTGAGACATAGAGATCTCTTTTAAAAATCACTTGTGTGCATCATAAAGTTTGAAATGGTAATGATATGACCAGCCCACAGATTATTGTATTGAATATGATTATGCGTAGCTTGATATGTTTCAATAATCTTACTTTAACTAGCTTGTGGCGTTTAAAAGAACCATTGATTAAAAAAAAACATTAAAGCCAAAACACGTTCATCGCAAATATGACGTACCATTCGAATGTCCTTCTCTTTTCGATTCACTGTCTTTTGCTCCGAGGTTTTACTAGTTTATTTTCACAGCTTATCGCTTGTTACATAGCAGAAAATATGGCACAGACGCAAAAACTTTGTTTTATTTGTATGAGAGTCCATATCCTCCTACCATAGGGGTGAGGGGTTTGAAACCATCATACAACAAATAAATTCAAAATAAATTCATTCTTCCAAAAACGCCTACATGCCAAATTTGTTTCCATTTGCTTGATTAGTTTTAGAGTTATGAGGAAATTTGTACTTCATTTGTATAAGAGCACCCCCCCCCCCCCCTTTGGAAGGGAAGAGGTCTCAGTACATCGTAGAAAGAAATCCTGCCCTCTGAAACCTCCACATGCCAAATTTGGCTCCATTTGCTTGATTAGTTCTCTAGTTTTTAGGAAATTTGTATTTAATTTGTATAGGAGCCCCCCTTCTTACGGCGCTCCTTAAAATTGCTCTCTTACCCCCCCTGGCCATTTTATCTATCCGACGACATATGAATTGTTCAGTTTCGTTCAGTAGTTTAGTAGTTATTAGCATTTGAAATCTTTCATTCAAACGTTACACTTCTATTTTCGTTTTCACAAAGTGCTACCCTGTCCCAGTATAGTAAACAAAGACGTAGTCCTACGTCAAAAACAATCGCTCTAATAGAGCTTGCTAAGCCCAGTGCAAAAGGCTACAAAAACTTATCGTTTATCACTCAAACGTATGTTTTTTTTACCGGGGTATAACTGGGGGAAAACAAAAACAAACGTGTAAAATCAATGTAAAATCTAACAACAGCAACAACAAATCGCGCGTCGATGTGTGCGTACGATAAACGTCAGCAAGCTCAATAACGGAGTGATAGAGGGATTTCACAAGATTATTAAAAAGAAATCAAAAATTGCAAGTTTGTTGGTGATACTGACAGAATAAGGGTTGATGATTACATCACACATGCTCATGAGCCAAATATCACGAACAGAGTTGATCAATTCAGAAACCAAATTCGATCATCAAATCGCAACGCTAAACAAAATCGAGGTTTTACAACGGATCGCAAAAAAAGAAAATATCCGTTCACGATAACATCAACACCTAAAAAATCAGATGCACTGTCAGATAAACCTCAAGCTTTTAAAACTCCTAGCAGTATGTCCAGTCTGGTTTGATTAAATCCTGCTGGAGATATTCTGATTTGCGGAAGGCTAAAGAAACCTTCAAAAAAGGTAAAAGCAGACGTAAATTGCCTTTCTGTGAAAAATCATTTAAACCTGTGAATATAATGGAGAAACATTGGCAGGATAAACTGGGCGTATATAATTTAACTCCAATCGAGGAAGAGGTAATTTCAAAGTCAATTGAAATTGATGCCCAACGTTTATCTCCAACCAAACACATTGATTCAGGTTTAAAAGAGCAAAATTTATCTTTGGCCGAGGCGAAAAAAATCGCACAAACAGCTGATGAATCTGTTTTCTTCGGAATCGCTTCAACCGAAGATTTTGCAGGATTCGATAAATTCTTGGCTAATAGATTAGTCAAAGATTTAGGCTACTATACAGGCAGAAGAAACAATGATTGTGATACTATTAGGATTGCATTTGTAAACAATAATTGTTTGGAATATAGCGATCTAAAATCATTGTTTCGAGAATTGGTTGACTAATTTCATGCTAAATGAAATTGTCGGCCTACTTAAAAATAAATACAATAAAGAGGCATTTATTCTCGATTGTTGCTTTACTCCATTATTGTTCGGATTACAACCGACAAGAGTTTTTTTTTCAAAAATTGCTCAGTCTGAACTGAGTATATTACCAATGCTACATAAATCGCATTTCCCTGTAGCTATAATTGACGGAAAAAACAAGGAGTTGGTTTATTTTGACTCTCAAAAAGGGCTCACATCAACCGATATGCATGCGAAATTGCTGAAAATGGTTAAAAATGACAGTTTTTTCCAAACATTAAAGCCAATTGAAAAGCTTTGTAATTACCAGCTTTACGACGTTTTGACTTATCTGTGCTTTGGAAGTATGCCAGAAAGAGTGATAAAGTCCTCTCGTCCGAACAAAATTTCTTAGGACTGCGACAAACCTAGTCCAGTTTGATGTCCTGAAAGTAAACAATTTTGTAAAAGCATACAACCATCCCTTCCTTTTAACCTAGTTTATTTTTAAACATTGAATCAAGTCCAAATTGATGTCCTGAAGGTGAAAAGTCACAGAAAACTAAGCAGCAATCCTTTCCTTTTGCCTTTAAAGAATTTTGCTTTAAAGAATTGCAGGCAACTCACTGACGCAAAGCAGCAATTGAAACATTCAAAACTATTCTCCGATAAACGAGTCGCTGATTTTCCTCACTTTGAGAATTGCTGCGTTACTTCACATGCACAAATATCCCTTCAGCCGTGTTTCTTTATAAGACAACAGTTCCGAAAAATTTCTTGCAGTACCTATTCGCGATTGCGTAAGCTAAAGAGATTTTTAATCCTGTTCGCATTTACACGAAAACCCCGTTGTCAAAACTTGCGTGAAAACAAAAATACTTCTTTCACTTTTTTCTCACGCAAAAACCAAACAACTATTAGCAACTTCGTAGTCGCGAATGTGGATACAATCTGGCAAAAGGAAAGGATTGCTGCTCACTTTTCTGTGACTTTTCACCTTCAGGACGTCAATTTGGACTAGATTCAATGTTTAAAAATAAACTTGGTTGAAAGGAAGGGGTGGTTTTATGCTTTAACAAAATTGTTTACTTTCAGGACATCAGAGTAGACTAGGTTTGTCGCAGTCCAAAGAAATCTTGTTAGGACGAGAGAGCTTTATCACTAAGACGCAGTTCTACGTCAAAACCCGCTTACGTAGTTCTACGCCAGCTGCGCGGTTGTCTGGAATACAACCTTTCTGATTTTTTATTTCGACATCAGTTTAAGATTCGTTTAAATTTCAGGTTTTGATAGCTCTGCCGGCTTCGAGAGGTCTGCCGACTTCGGCGACTCCGCCGGCTGCACCTGCCGTACCGGCTTCGCTGGTGTCGCCTTTTTTGTTGCTGTGGATGTAGGCATTTTTAAACCACAGCGTCAACAAAACTGAGAAAAGAAATTGTTAAAACAAAAAAGATAGGTAATTTATTAAAACAGAACATACGATTATTTTTGCCTTTACAAGGACCTTGCAGAATAAACCGCAACGGGAGCAAAACTAAAAAATAAAATATACCTATAATATATTAATTATTAAATTTTTATTCACTTACCATTTTTGATTTTCCAGGGAGCACGTGCGATCTTCAACTCAAAGTTCTCTAATTCAAAATGCAAATTGACAATAGGTGCACAAATTATTTCAAGCTGTCAAAACACATAGAAAACTAAAATCATCAGAAGCGAATTTGAATTTCTTTTTACAATACGCGTAGTGATCCGAAATTTTCAATTATTCGATTGCCGATTAATCGGCGAGCGTTGTCTGCACTAATCGATTGATTCAACTATTCGTGGTTAGTGGTATTTGATTAGAAATAATCGAATATTTTTTTCATTAATTCGATTAATCGGACGATTATGAACGATTAGCGGCCATTATTCGGGGATTATTCGCATGATTTCCTTTGAACTATTCGATTAATTCAACTACTCGTGCTGGCAGTATTCGATTAAAAATTATTCGAATATTTTTATAGTTATTCGATTAGTTGAATTAATCGAACGATTAACGGACATCACTAACAGAGGCCACAGTTCGTCGGAAGAAGCTGCAGAAAACACTTTCTCAGGGCAAACATATGATTTTAGCGTTGGAGAGGAGGTCCTCTAAACTGTAAATGACTTGTTTTGCTTATGAGTAAAATAAAGTTCCCCGAACGGGTAGGGCAATCAAAAATATTGGTTTAAGTTAAATTAGGATACTTTTTTCGCTTATCTGGCCGATGCAATCCTGCCTGCAGTTTCCGGTAAGCGGCTAATTAAGTTTTTCCTGCGACACCCTGAATCTTGACACTTTCCTACTGTGTTACCTGACTCACTGCGAATATGCGTTGTGTTCGCGGGATCGTGTGGGTTCGAAAGGTTTCGAAAAATATCGCCCTTGTATCGAAAATGTCGTTAATTTTGACCACTAAAAATAATGTACTTAAACGTTATATTTCAAGTGCCAGTAGTACGCAATAATTGTATTGTGAAACTGAATTGTTATTTATGCAACTTTTTACAAATTAAATGCAATAACAAAAGCACAACTTAGAAAAAATGGTTTGTTATCGATATTAGCTGCATATGCGTTATAAACAAACAAAATGTATGGTTTAGGGTTGCCAAGTCCGAAAATTTCAAAAACCGGTTTATTTAGGTAGTCAAGACAACTAGTTGTTTCTGGTGCTGGTGGACAATTTAATGTATATTACCGCCAGAAGCAAAGTATTGTCACTGCAAAACTGGCTATCTTCAATGATCCACTGTTCAGTATTGCTAATAAATTTATCAGAAAATTTAACAAATCAGGAAAAAAGTACCAATTCGGCTTCCTATGTCGGTAAACCGGCCTTTTTGCAGGATTGACCGGCCATCGGCTTTGCAGGTGAAAAACCGGTCGGGCCGACCAAAAACCGGCTACTTGGCAACCCTAGTATGGTTACGTTTTATTTTAATAATACGTATATTCGCAGTGAGTCAGGTAAAACAGTAGCTGTCGTTCAAAACAATGTACAGCTGTTTTAGAAATGTCATTTCCAAACACAAGTTATGACAGATTTTTTAACAGCCTGGTTGTGGTAAGCGTAAGTAAGCGAAAATAGTACCTACGAAAGCCTTCGCTTACTAACTTAGGCGTTGGCGGCGATTTTGTATCTTCATTCATATAGAATGACAACATTGAGTGACATAAGCACCACCTACGAGACGAACGAGAAAAAACCTGTTCTTCGCCTACAGCCACACACACAATTTGCATGTGAAGCGAACTATATATCTCCTACAGACTGTTTCGTACCGGTTAGCACATGCCATCTGGAATCAATATTGCATTAATTTGATTAAATTCTTCGGATACTGTTCCCGTCTTCTCAAATACCAATAAGCTATAGAAAATAAACTCGATACAACATGAAAAAGTAGCGTGACATTGACTCGTACTGTAAAAGCGAAATATGAACAACGCCCTAGTTTGGTCGATACATTTCCTTTCCTTTTAAGCAAACTGAGCAAACGATTAGGTCATCATACTTCTTTTTGCTCAGGCTGGAAGATTACCATATAAAGAAATGTATTGATCATTCAAAAACCTACGCAAATAAATAATGAAAAACATGTTTGCTGCTGATTTATGCGTTGATTTTATTTGTCAAAACCTCATGCATGAGGAAAAATCGGTTTTTTTTGCGATTTGCACAATTTAGTATTCTTCTGCTCCTTCGCCCTCACCTTCACCGGAGTCCATACCAACTTCCTCGTAGTCCTTCTCGAGAGCGGCCAAATCCTCACGTGCTTCGGAGAACTCGCCCTCCTCCATACCTTCACCGACGTACCAGTGGACAAAGGCACGCTTAGCGTACATCAGATCGAACTTATGATCAAGACGAGCCCAAGCTTCGGCAATGGCAGTTGTGTTGGACAACATGCAAACGGCACGTTGAACCTTGGCCAGATCGCCACCTGGAACAACGGTTGGCGGCTGATAGTTGATGCCGACCTTGAAACCGGTTGGACACCAATCGACGAATTGAATGGTACGTTTAGTTTTGATGGTTGCAATAGCGGCGTTAACATCCTTAGGGACTACATCACCACGGTACAGCATGCAACAGGCCATGTATTTACCATGACGGGGGTCACACTTGACCATCTGGTTGGCTGGCTCGAAACAAGCGTTCGTGATCTCGGCTACCGAGAGCTGCTCGTGGTAAGCCTTTTCGGCCGAAATAACCGGAGCATACGTGACCAATGGGAAATGGATACGTGGGTATGGGACCAAATTGGTTTGGAACTCAGTAAGATCCACATTCAGAGCTCCATCAAAACGCAGTGAAGCGGTGATCGAAGAAACGATTTGGCCAATCAGACGGTTCAAATTGGTATAAGTTGGTCGTTCAATGTCCAAGTTGCGACGGCAGATATCGTAGATAGCTTCGTTGTCAACCATGAAAGCACAATCCGAATGCTCCAGGGTAGTATGGGTCGTCAGAATGGAGTTGTACGGTTCAACGACAGCAGTTGAAACTTGAGGAGCCGGATAGATGGCAAACTCAAGTTTAGATTTTTTGCCATAATCTACTGACAGACGTTCCATCAAGAGCGAGGTGAAACCGGATCCAGTACCTCCACCGAAAGAGTGGAAGATTAAGAATCCTTGTAAACCAGTGCACTGGTCAGCCAGTTTGCGAATACGATCCAGTACTAAATCGACAATTTCCTTGCCGATGGTATAATGGCCACGAGCATAGTTATTGGCAGCATCTTCCTTTCCGGTGATCAATTGTTCCGGGTGGAACAGTTGCCGGTAGGTTCCAGTACGAACCTCATCCACTACGGTTGGTTCCAAGTCAACGAAAACGGCACGTGGCACGTGCTTGCCTGCTCCGGTTTCACTGAAGAAGGTATTGAACGAATCGTCGCCTCCGCCAATGGTTTTGTCCGATGGCATCTGACCGTCCGGTTGGATTCCATGTTCCAAACAGTACAGCTCCCAGCAGGCGTTACCAATCTGGACACCAGCTTGGCCAACGTGTACAGAAATACATTCACGCTAGGGAAGAGAAAGTTTAAAATTAGCGCCTTTCAACAAAAAATGTCGAAAACGAACGGTGAAAGGAAAGAAATTCCAACTGGAAAATAGGCTATAGCATAAACGAAAATAACTGCATTTTTGGTCTTTCTTGCTTGCACCCCTCTTTTATGCTAACTGCAGCACAGCAGGAGTGTGAGCAAGAAAAAGCAGATGAGTCATACCTACAATGCATGCCACATTCGGCGTAGAAATGGGTGCGGTTTTTTAAAATTTATTTTTTGATATTGTTATTCAAGTAATACAATTTGAAATGAGACGAAAAATGAGATCAATTTTTTGAAAATGTTAACTTAAATGCGTATATTGCAGTTGCGAAGAAACATCTGCTGAGCAATCGGGAATAAAGACGTCGAAAAAGGGCAGATTGTGCAGCTTTCTTTAAATGAAAAATGTTTTAAATGGATAAAATTGATTGTTACTTACCATTTTGAATTGAACTTTTCACACAGCAGCAATAAATTAATAATATAGATTAAAAATCTGTGGACACGGGTTATTCACTCACGCTTGAGAACAGCAGATCAGGATGCCTTCCAAACCGAGAATGAGGTTTTCCGTTGCAAAGGAGCTATTTATGTGCTTCGGTTGCCAGCCCACGGTTAACTACTTGCGAGAGGGAGAGAAACTGTTATGCGCAGACGCCATGGTAACGTGGGCCGATGACGGGTGTTTTCACCTGGAAAGACTGAATGGAGAACTATACTGGATGCGCTCAAAAATTACCGCAATATGTTGCCGGTTCTCTTCTCTCGTCAAGTTTTGTTTAGGGTGGTACCTTTGTGTTTATTCATCTATACCTATAAAGAAGGATTTCTGTCTGTCTGTCTGTCTGTCTGTCTGTCTGTCTGTCTGTCTGTCTGTCCTGTGTTCCTTATAGAATCAAAAACTACTGAACCAATCGGCGTGAAAATTTGCATGTAGAGGTTTTTGGGGCCAGGAAAGGTTTTAGTGATGGTTAGAGACCCCTCCCCCCACTAAGAGGAGGGGCTCGCATACAAATGAAACACAAATTTCTGCATAACTCGAGAACTAATCAAGCAAATAGAACCAAATTTGGCATGTGGGTGTTTTCGGTGACAAGAATTTATTCTAGGGTAATTTGAGACCCCTCCCCTCTTTATAAGGGGAATTATAACTCCTCTCCCCTTTAAGAGGGGGGGGGGTTTCCATACAAATTTCCTCATAACTCGAGAACTAATCAAGCAAATGGAACCAAATTTGGCATGTGAAGGTTTTCGAGGGCAAGAAAATTTTCTATGTTGAATTAGGACCCCTCCTCACTTTAAGAGGGGGGGCTCCTGTACAAATGAAATACCAATTTCCTCATAACTCGAGAACTAATCAAGCAAATGGAACCAAATTTGGCATGTGTGTGTTTTTGAAGACAAAATTTTTTTCTATGATGAATTGGGACCCCTCCCCACTTTAAGAGGGGGGGGGGGGCTTCTATACAAACGAAATACAAATTTCCTTATAACTCGAGAGCTAATCCAGCAAATGGAACCAAATTTGGCATGTAGGTGTTTTTGGAGGCAAGAATGTTTTCTATGATGAATAAGAACCTCTCCCCACTTTAGGAGGGGGGGCTCCTATACAAATGAAATACAAATTTCCTCATAACTCGAGAACTAATCAAGCAAATAGAACCAAATTTGGCATGTGGGTGTTTTCGGTGACAAAAATTTATTCTATGGTAAATTGAGACCCCTCCCTCTTTATAAGGGGAATTGTAACTCCTCTCTCCTTTAAGAGGGGGGGCTTCCATACAAATTTCCTCATAACTCGAGAACTAATCAAGCAAATGGAACCATTTTGGCATGTGAAGGTTTTCGAGGGCAAGAAAATTTTCTACGGTGAATTAGGACCCCTCCCCACTCTAAGAGGGGGGGCTCCTGTACAAATGAAATACAAATTTCCTCTTAACTCGAGAACTAATCAAGCAAATAGAACAACATTTGGCATGTGGGTGTTTTTTTTGGTGACAAGAATTTATTCTATGGTGAATTGAGACCCCTCCCCTCTTTATAAGAGGAATTATAACTCCTCTCCCCTTTAAGAGGGGGGACTTCCATACAAATTTCCTCATAACTCGAGAACTAATCAAGCAAATGCAACCAAATTTGGCATGTGAAGGTTTTCGAGAGCAAGAAAATTTTCTATGGTGAATTAGGACCCCTCCCCACTTTAAGAGGAGGGGCTCCTGTACAAATGAAATACAAATTTCCTCATAACTCGAGAACTAATCAAGCGAATTGAACCAAATTTGGCATGTGTGTGTTTTTGGAGACAATTTTTTTTTCAATGATGAATTGGGACCCCTCTCCACTTTAGGAGGGGGGGTCCTATACAAACGAAATACAAATTTCCTCATAACTCGAGAACTAATCCAGCAAATGGAACCAAAGTTGGCGTGTAGGTGTTTTTGGAGGCAAGAATTTTTTCTGTGATGAATTAGGACCTCTTCCCACATTAGGAGGGGGGGCTCCAATACAAATGAAATACAAATTTCCCCATAACTCGAGAACTAATCAAGCAAATAGAACCAAATTCGGCATGTGGAGATTTTTGGAGGCAAAAATATTTTCTACGGTGAATTAGGATCCTTCCACACTTCAAGAAGGGGGGCTTCTACACAAATGAAATACAAATTTCCTCATAATTCGAGACCTAATCAAGCAAATGGAACCATATTTGGCATGTGGGTGTTTTTGGAGGCAACCATTTTTCCCATGATGAATTAGGACTTCTTACCTTTTTAGGAGGGGGGGGGGGGCTCCCATTCAAACGAAATACAAATTTGCTCATAACTTTAGAACTAATCAAGCAAATGGAACCAAATTTGGCATGTGAGAGTTTTAGATGGCAGAATTTTTTTTCTGTGGTGTATTACGACCCCTTTCCCTTTTAAGAGGGGGGGCTCCCATACAAATGAAATACAAATTTTCTTATAATTTGAGTACTAATCAAGCTAATGGAACCAAATTTAGCATGTAGGAGATTTTTGAGTCTTGAATTTATTTTATGATAGTTAGAGACCTCTCACCCCTGTGGTAGGGGGATATGGACTCTCATACAAATAACAGAAATTTTTGCGAAACTCAAAAACTAATCCAACTCGAGAAATTCGAGACTCTTCTATAAAACATTAATCAATAACAAGACCACAAAAACTATCTATAGTAACACTAGATCATTCAGGACGAGCCGGTCGCGAGTGTTGCCGGTGACCCGCCGTCGGAAGCGCCGCCCACTGGGGGGCTTGCAAAACTCGAGAAGTGAGAAAGATCATCCGAGATTCATGATTTATGTACAACACAGGTTAATTTGTGGCAATACGAAGTTTGTCGGGTCAGCTAGTCTTTTATAAACAAAATTAGTTATGAGTTAGTTTAACTTTTTCAGGATTATTGAATGTGAAAGAATATTTGAAAAAATCACACTATACAAGTTTTGTAAATTGACGGTAGGCGTACCGGTTCATCGAGTGTAACGGTTCAATGATTAAAATGGTTATTGAGAGCTTGACTCACCATGATATGTAGTTGGATCGTAAACTGACCAAGCAATTCAGAAAATATAAGTAGCGTAGATGCTCCAGTAATGGAGGGATTATGTCGGGGGATAGTGTTTAAAGACAATTTGAACGCTCAATTTATCAGTTTCCAATTGAACTACATGATAATATGGTGCACCATAATGTTGGCTTTAAATACATACCAAACTTATACTATTCTGCTGGTTTATATATCTAAAATATTGTTTTTCCTGACATTAGTCTGTGCTCCTAAAGTAGTGGTAATGTTCCTATAATAGTGGAAAATTTGCCTATAATAGTGGAATTTTGTTTACCGCCCTTAGTAACGCTTGCAGTGAGCATGGCAGCAGGTGGATAACAGCGTAGGCTTGTTAAAATGTTATGGATTGTTACGAATTTTTTAAGCAATTACACTTTATTGGTCTGTTCAAAGGAATTTGTAATTTTTGCACCAACATCTTTAATTTTAACTGTGTATCTTAGATAAAACTGTTAACAAATATATATTGAACAATATAAAATTGAAATTATCTAGAAATTCGCCAAAATTATGATATATTTCGCGTTTCCACCACTACTGGTACTACCACAACTACTGGAGCATCTACCCTACAAACATTTCAAACCAGCTTCCAGAAACGTGAGTAGGTATATAAAAATTTTACTTATTTTTAAATTTAAAACTCTGTGGCTAGGAGTACATAAATACAGTAGGTATTTGATGTAATGACTAAAATGAAAATTTTGAAGCGTCCTTCTTGGTTTAGTGCACTACAATTACTTAGATTTACTAGTGTTGACTGAAGTTTTTGGAGCGTCTTGGTAGAATACGAAACCTAAAATTAAAAAAGAAGAAAACTTATCCAATTTAATTCTTCTATGTGTCACATAGTAGAATTAAATTGGATAAGTTTTCTTCTTTTTTAATTTTAGGTTTACTAGTGTTGGTCAAACAAAACTATTACAAAATTCCGGTAAAAATCGTAACAGGCTTCCATTGCAATGATTAGCTCTCTTTATAGATGCTGTATATAAATCGTGAATCTCGGATAACCTTTGTCACAATCTGGAGTTTTGCAAGATTCTGAGCAGTTCAGCCTTAGATAATTCATTTTGACAGTTACGTAACTATATGAAAGCATGGGTAGTTTTATATACAAATTTTCAATTTTTCCGAACAGCAAAGTAGAAAACAACTTCCTCCATTGCTTAATCAGAGATGAAATAAAGCGAATAGCATTTAAATATTCGCTGTGATTGTATAACATTTCGCCGAATACCATTTTGCAGAAAATCAATTCTCGGTTGATCGGTTGACAAAACCATTTCGCGAAAAAGCTCTATGCGAAATATACCATTTCACGGAAAAGCTTGCTGTCGTTCGTTCGGACCCAGCTGAAGGAAGGTAATAGCACAGAGAACAGATTAACAGGCTCGAAGGAAGTAATCGAATTTTTGTGTGTAAAATCTGTCGGTGGCGCCCTCCAGAAATAGTTTGCCAAACGCATCAAAAAATATCCATGTACCTTTATCAATATTACTTTGTGCTGGAGTTACATAGCAGCGATGGCAGCGACATCAAGATTTAGTTTGCCACTTACTGCTCGAGGGGTGCTCTATTGAAGGATTACTCGTAGATTACATAAAAACCTTTTACACACTTTTTGTCGATTACCTGGTAGTCTGTTCTCTGTGGTAATAGCTCATCCATAATGATGAGAAACAGAAGCAGTGATAAAATGTAGCCCTGTCTCACGCCAGCAGTAGCCCTTATGTTTTCGTAGTTGAGTCGATCGAACGCCTTTTCGAAATCAACGAACACCAGCTGAAGAGAATCCTGGAATTAGTTGATCTGCTCCAATATAATGCGGAGTGTTGTGATATGGTCTACACATGATCGGCCAACACGGAATCCAGTTTGCTGCCGCCGGAGAGTAGCATCGATTTTTTCCTGGATCCGGTTGAGGATTACCTTACACGCGACGTGATGCCACGCCAGTTACCGCATTCTATTTGCTTTTCTTTCTTAGGAACTTTGATCAATATGCCCTGCATTCAGTCCACCGGAAAAGTTGCGGATTCCCATATATTGCATCCGGTTATGCATCCGATGGGTTAGCTTTGAGCATTTCGGCTGAAACACAGTCTATCCCTGGCGCTCTATTGGATTTCACAGTCTTTCATCCAGCGGTGGCGCCTCCGAGTTGACGCGATTAATTCGACGAACATTTGATCTCTGACAGTTGGTCTCTGACATTTGAAACTCGGTAGAGTTGTTCAAAATGTTCAGTCCATCGCTTAAACTGTTCTGTATGGTCAGTCAGTTGCTGATCAGCTCTGTCGTTTAGCGGCATCTTTGTATCCATCCTGACATTACTAAAGCGACGAGAAATATTATACAACAAATGGATATTACCATTGGCGGCGGCGGTTTCTCCTTGTTCGGCTACTGTGTTACCTGACTCACTGCGAATATGCGTTGTGTTCGCGGGATCGTGTTGGTTCGAAAGGTTTCGAAAAATATCGCCCTTGTATCGAAAATATCGTTAATTTTGATCACTAAAAATAATGTACTTAAACGTTATATTTCAAGTGTCAGTAGTACGCAATAATTGTATTGTGAAACTGAATTGTTATTCATGCAACTTTTTACAAATTAAATGCAATAACAAAAGCACAACTTATAAAAAAATCGTTTGTTATCGATATTAGCTGCATTTGCGTTATAAACAAATAAAATGTATGGTTACGTTTTATTTCAATAATACGTATATTCGCAGTGAGTCAGGTAAAACAGTAGGGTGTTATTCCACGTTCTCTTTTTTACGAGTAGGGAAATCTGCTAAGCACCTGAGAAGATACGGTACTATCAGACACCTGAGAAGACAACTAAGGGTGTGGGGTTGGGTATCCCGATCCTCCTAATGGGGCGTGTGGATCCCGACCCACTAAACCCTACTCGAGTCTCCAGCCTCGATCCCCCCTTTTTTTTTTTAACGAGTAGGGAAATCTGCTATCAGACACCTGAAAAGACAGCTCAGGGAGTGGGGTTTGGTATCCCGTGAAGATCGTGGAGATCCAGACCCACTAAAACCCTACTCGAGTCTCCAGCCTCAATCCCCCCTGGCACCACCTTATCGGTATTACTTCAGGGAGGGACTATTGTGCTTAACGCACTCTCTTAGATAACTACTGGATTATGGTAGTTAGGCTGTTTATTCGCCGTTGATCGGCTCTCCAGCGGTTTTGTAGCTCAAGTACAATCTGAGTAGCAGCCGCATTGACCGCACCCCAGACGTCCGAGCTAGAACACATCCTTTGGACTAAGTTATCCGGAGTAGTGTCCTGTCCGCTCACTGCCATCATGTTGCTTCACGCGCCCGCGAAACGAGGGCATATGAAGCAAGCATGTTCTGCAGTTTCCTCTACTTCCATGCATTCGGGACACGCGGGGGACTCCGCATGCCCGAACTTGTGCAGATACTGTCTAAAACAATCATGCTCTGACAGAATCTGTGTCAGGAGGAAGTTGACTTCGCCGTGGCGCCTGTTGACCAATCCGGATAGTTCCGGGATAAGTCGATGTGTCCACAGGCCTTTTGTGGATTCAGACCATGCCCGCTGCCATGTTGTCATCAAGGCCGACCTTGTGGTACTTCGTATGCCTCTAGTTCCACGTTGAATGAAGCACTCTACGTTCTCGCTGATGATGATGCCAATAGGCATCATACCCGCTAAGACGCAGATTGCGTCATGTGAAAGTGAAACTGTGCGATACGAACGCGCCACTCTCAAGCACATGAGACGATAGGTGCACAAGCACGTTTAACAGCCCTCTTCAGCTCGGGGTATCGTTGACGGGCAGCTGTCTTAGCCGATCTGGCGCAATGCCGGCTTTCGCCTTTCTCCGCTCGTCGATATTCCTGCAAGTTTAATCCGACATCTACTCCCTCCGCTCACTGCGCACTTTGCCGACGGTTTCACCACTGGTCGTGATGAAGGCGTACTTGATGCCGGTCCATTGCTCTTCGACGGTTCCACTAATTGGCAACTCCGAGGCTCGGGATTCAAGTTGTTCGATAAAAACCCTTTTCACCTCAGGATTCTACAAACGGCGGACGTCGTGGCGTGTGTCAGAAAACCCGCGGCTCACCCCTCAAGTGATAGCTTAGGGTGTCACAATAAGACTTTTATATGACGTTAACATTGGTTGACGCGATTTAGGGGTCGCACATTTGAGTTTTATGAAAAAATGGCATTTTTCAGAAGTAAATTCAAAAAAATATTTTTAGAAATGTTAAAGTATGGTAGAGGCGTAGAGTTAAAGTAAACCGCTCCGTACACCTGGCGAGACGTGAACCGATCCGGAGATGGCGACTTTCATAACGTCCACTCCTTCACAGCCACCCTCTCAGGGTTCTGCCATTCTTGATGCTACTCCTGCTCCTTCACCGTCCACTTTCCTTGCACCTGTCGAGACGTGTACCGATCCAGAGATGGCGACCATCATGACTTCCATCTCCTCACGGCCACCCTCGCAGGGTTTCTTATTGGGCTCAGCACTACTCGGTTGAGTTCGCCACTGCACTTCCACTTCGTCTGTCGAGACGCGAACCGATCCGCCCTCGTAATGTTTCTGTCAAAGCTTGGTTTGCTCCGTCCCGCTCGTCACTCCACCCAATAAGTCACTCCTCCAATAAATCACGTAAATATTATAAAACTAAATAAAAGGTTTTGATAAAGTAAATTAAATGATGCTTACAAATATTTATGCACTCTAGGAAGGAAAATGTAATTATCGCACGCAGTATGTTCTTGTGAATTTTACTGGTAAATAAGGATTTTGAGGAATAAGGAACGGAAAATAGAGTCAAGTTTATTATAAATGTTCCTGAGAAGTTAAGAAATAATTATTGTGGTAGTAGAAAGGCTAGGTCACACCACTAGGTGGATTAATTCGGGTTTTATGTTTAAAAATCAATTTCCTACAACCCACGCTTAGATATCATTTTGGAGCGAACCTAGTATCCGATATACGTTTTTCGAAACATAGTACAGTGGACCCCTGTTCGTTTGAACGATTCCTCATGCAAACTAACGGGGTTCGTTTTTAATTTGAACAACTAGCAACCCTAAATATGCTGAAACTTGTATGAACTGGTCGCCCTGCTCTTTGTTATTGTTTTAGTGGTTTGATTTAGTCTCGTTTACCATCATAAGAACCTTTCCAGGTCCCAAAAACCCCTGCATACAAATTTTCACGTCGATCGGTTCAGTAGTTTCCGAGTCTACAGACATATAGACAGACAGACAGAAATTCATTTTTATAGGTATAGATGAGGTACATTTAGTTTTAGTTTGTCCTCTATTTCGATAAAAAACTCTTTTTAAAGTGTATGTTATGCCAGGATCTTTTTTGGTAAACGCTCACCTAAGAATATTGTCTGGTGAGGCAGCTGATTGTATGTTATGAGCATAATGAATTAAATACATTAAAAACTTAAAATAAAACATTTCGTATGATTGGTATTCGATGTGTCTGTCAAATTTAACACAAGTTTTTCGTAGTCAAATGAGTTTCATTTTTCTATGTAATTAATGAGAGCCGTTCCGAATTATAGTGGTCTATTGACCATTTAGTTAATTTTACATAAGACGCAATTGTCTAGAAAACTCTATAATAAATTCTAAACAATTATTTTCACCAAACCTAGTGTTCTAATGTGTTGTGTTATATACAACAGTGATTCAACATGAGAATACATAAAAATCCCAACTTTTGTCAAAATATGCGATTTATTCACACCAATGTAGATAGGTAGACCACTATGATTTCATATATAATGTACCTGAAATCTCCGAAACGTTCCGCAATATAGTGGTCTATATCCATGGGATTTGTAAATGTCAATAAATGATACAAAATCTATAAAACGGGTATTGATGAAAGAGTATGACGACTGGGTATGGAATATTGTGTTCTGGCGCCATTTTGGAATCAAAGATGGCAACTTCCGGTTTTCTGAAAATGACCGTATATGCGGTTTCGAACAAGAACGTTTCCAATAAGGATGATCTCGAGTGATTCCATTAAGGCGGTCGAACGTTCTCATTGGAGTCTATGTAGCATATAGGAATTAACTTAATTAGTTCCAACATGAAATAAGTCGTGATCCTGACCGTATTTCAAGGTGTTATGGAAAATAGCGCAGAATTGTCTTACTACGTGGCGCTAGTTTATATGTAATATTTTTATATAGGCTGTATCTTGCGCTGCTGACTGTCTAAAAGGTTGCGGTCTTCGAGAAGGTTATTCAAATGACTGCCAGCTTTAAGGTGATATGCAAAATAGCGCAGAATTGTCTCACTACGCGGCGCTAGTGTATATGTAATATTATTATACAGGCTGTATCTGGCGCTGCTGACTATCTAGAAAGTTGCGGTCTTGGGGAAGGTTATTCAAATGACTGCTAGCTTTGAGTTAATACGAAATAGTACAGAATTGACTCACTACTACAAGGCTATGAGAAATAGTTAACTTCAACGCTCAATTTTTTCTCTAGCAACGTTCACTGCCTGTAAAAAATCCATCTACCATCTGTTAATGCTATTTTTTAAAAGGTCAGAAAAAGCCCACCAACTCACTTAATCTATTGGTCTCAGTCACGTGAGTACCAGTACTGCCAAATATTTTGACGTAGGACTACGTCTTTGTTTACTATACTGGGACTGGGTAGCACTTTGTGAAAATGAAAATAAAAGTGTAACGTTTGAATGAAAGATTTCAAATGGTAATAACTACTAAACTACTGAACGAAACTGGACAATTTATGTCGTTGGAAAGATAAAAAGACCAGCAATTTTAAGGAGGGGGTAAAAGAGCAATTTCTATATAGGCTTCTATACAAATGAAACACAAATTTCCTCAAAAATCGAGAACTAATCAAGCAAATGAAACCAATTTTTTTCTACAGTAAATTAAGACCCCTCCACTCTTTAGGAGGGGGGCTCTCATGGAAATGAAATACAAATTTCCTCAGAACTCGAAAACTAATCAAGCAAACGAAACCAAATTTGGCATGGGGGGGGGGGGGGGGGGGGGTTGGAGCTAAGGTTATTTTCTATTTTCTTCTTCTAAAGGGGGGGGGCTCCCATACAAATGAAATACAAATTCCCACCTACTGTTTTACCTGACTCACTGCGAATATGCGTGTTATTGAAATAAAACGTCACCATGCGTTTTATTCGTTTATAACGCATATGCAGCTAATATCGATAACAACCGATGTTTTATAAGTTGTGCTTTTGTTATTGCATTAAACTTGTAAAAAGTTGCATAAATAACAATTCAGTTTCACAATACAATTATTGCGTACTACTAGCACTTGCAATGTAACGTTTAAGTACGTTATTTTTAGTGATCAAAATCAACGATATTTTCGATACAAGGGCGATATTTTTCGAAACCTTTCGAACCAACACGATACCGCGAATACAACGCTATGCGCAGTGAGTCAGGTAACACAGTAGCTCGAGAACTAATTTATTTATTTATTTATTTATTTGCTTCATCCGACAAACTGTCTTAATGAAGATTTGATTTGACTGGGAAAAGCCGCCTTGAGTTACATGTTACTCAAAGCGGCATAAAAACCCAGCATCTTTTAATAGAACAGAGGCAACACATAGTACATGGCATAACTACATACATTATTCAAATTACACACAACATTCACTAAAAAGAAAATTCATTTTCACGTCGATTATATTCCAGCGCCATCTACCGAATAGGTTCATGAAGGCCATAGTTGGTCCGGTACGGGTCAACACGTACAAGCCGTTGATTCCGTTGAGGCCGGAGAGGGCAGTATAGATGCAGTTGTGACAAAATACCAGGGCAGTCCAGAGCACCCGACAGAATTTTATAAGCAGTCTTGGCTACAATAACTTTTCGCCGCTGCTCAAGAGGTAATACGCCAACAAGCAGACAGAGTTCCTCGTATAGAGGCAGAGCATCAGGGTTTCTCCATGGCAGCATGCGACAAATTTTGCGGATAAAGCACTTCTGAATTCGCTCAAGACGAACAATCCAGTAATCGTAATGCGGATTCCAGACAACGGAGCCTATCTCCAGAATAGAGCGAACCAAGGAGCAGTAAAGGGTACGTAAAGTACAGGGATCACTAAATTCACCGCCGATTCGGAAAATGGTTCCCAGCTAACTGAATGACATTTGGCTATCCAATACGATGCCAAGGTCCGTCACACTATCACTGCGCTGTAGTGGTGTGCCGTCAATACAGTAATCAAAAACTATCGGGTACTTTTTACGGGTAAAGCTGATGACAGTGCATTTCTGAATATTAATTAGCATATGATTGGAGCTGCACCATTTCACGAACATATCACCCAATTTTTGCAGACTCAAACAGTCAGTGGTTGTTTTAATTTGCAAATAAATTTTTACGTCATCTGCATAGCACAACCTTGTTCCATGAGGCAATAGTCGAGTGACATCATTAACGAACAGTGAAAATAATAGTGGTCCTAAAATGCTACCTTGAGGTACTCCTGATCCATTCTGAAACCACCTCGAATGAGAAGGGCCTAGTTTAACGGCAATTTTGCGATTGCGTAAATAAGTGCTCAGCCAGGAAAGTAAACTAGATGATGATGATGATTAAGCAAATGGTACCAAATTCGGCATGTGGGGGTTTTTTGGAGGCATAAATTTATTTTATGATGGTTTGAGACCCCTCACCCCTGTGGTAGGAGGATAAGGACTCTCATACAAATTTCGTTTACTAGAGACCAATCTGATGTTCTCTTTATTCCGTACATTAGATACAGATAACATGATTACTAGCCCTAGACTACTACGTAATGTACAATGTCTTTCATTGATCGTCTTTCACTGTCTCGCACACTTTAGGAATCTCTTTTCCGTTGCTTTATGAGTTTCGCTTAGTTTAGCATACACATTTCTTTCGCTGTCAAAGGTACATAACATCTGGTAGAGGTAAATTATTTCTCATGTTACGGGCGAACAATTATATTTGCGCTAGCGCTGCTGCTATGACCAATCTGTAGTGGTTGTCAAGCATGGCTGATTTGCTGACGGTGACATCTCTTATTACTCTACTCGTGCTTGACAACTACGATGCCAACATAACTCTTTATAATATTGGATAAGATAATGAACGAGTTACAAACCAACACTATAATAAACTAAAGAACAACAACAACTGTGGATCCTCTTATATTACTCAAGCGTAATTGTCGATCTTGAATAACAGGCAGATATTAAAATTTAACTAAAAATATTTTTTTAACATTACTGAAATATTTTTACAGATGGATCGACAAGTATAATAAGTCCTACTTCTCGGTATTTCGGTATTTCGTTCTCGGAAAATGGGTGCATTAGAAAATTGAGCTATAAACATTTGCACATTTACTTCGACTACAAACTATACAGTGTACAGTTTGTGCTTTGATTGTAGTTCAACCAACATCTAATGGTTTCCCATTTCTTACCAAATTATTATTTTTACACTGTAACTGCATTGTAGTTGTTAACAATATTTTGTTTTATGTTGTCTTAACAACATCGAACTTTTTTTTTAATTGCGAGAAAATGTAATAGTAGCCTTGTAGGAGATTATATTGACATTTTGGATAGCCTTTTCTGGATTCTGGCCCACTGTGCTGCGTATGATGTAGAGAAAATGCATTGGAAATTCCATTCATTTCAAACTAGAGAGTTGACCGTAATTGCTAATTAGCATTTTCTTCACTCTCTAATAGGTTTTTACACGGTTTTGAACCACACGAATAATAAATATTTATGTTTAAAGGATGCCTAACAGTTATTGCTACTGTATTAGGCGTAAATCCCCGGCGCCAATTGAAGACCTTCGGGTGTCTATATTATTATCGACTGTAACTCAGTTTGTATCTACCTGAAGATCAGAAAACTTTCAGGTAGGTGAAAAATGGTCACACTCTCACAGGCAAATGAATATTTTTAGTCATATGGAATTACGAAATTTGTTATTCACTTTGTTGGGATGAAAATTATAATTTACTGGGTGATGGATGGAAAGTGCTTGAAAACTCTAATGGAAAAAGACTGTCAGCCACCGGTTCAAGATACATGCTCTACGATGCAAACATATCGAGAACTACTGGGGCGTGTAATGTACACAATGCTGTCCTGTGTATTCGTCCGTATTTCAATTATTCCGTAGGGTAACTCGGCAGATATCTACAGAATACTGAAAATCTCCACTGGTATAGTTACTGAAATGAATTGTTCGCTACTTGAAATGACTTCAAGCTATAGTACACCAAGAAGGATAGTTCCATTGCTCTTGTAGGATTTGCCGACGATACTGTAGACCGAAAATCTGGTTGGAGACCATGACTACATTGCAATAATGAAGAACGTAGAATGCGGTTGCCGATTTTGCCATAGGAGGTGCTGAATTAACATCCAGATATGTTGTCCAATGCAATTATTTGAATACTGCAATTATTCTGACGATGTAAAACTATACTTACCAGTCAAGACTGACGCTGACTGTCTCAAACTTCAACTTGACATGGATAACTTTGAAAACGTTTTGCTCGGTAATGACTTTTTCTCGGAAAATCGAGTTTCAATACTACACTCAAAATATTCTGCACATAACTAATAGTAAATTTTCATATGAAATCTATACCTATAAAAAAGGATTTCTGTCTGTCTGGCCGTATGTTCCTTATAGAATCGAAAACTACTGTACCAATCGGCGTGAAAATTTGCATGTAGAGGTTCTTGGGGCCAGGAAATGTTTTAGTGATGGTTAGAGACCCCTCCCGCCACTAATAGGGGGGGCTCCCATACAAATGAAACACAAATTTCTGCATAATTCGTTCCCTATAATTATCATGAGCCGCATATAAACACAACCCTCCCAGAAATACACATAAAAATTATACGCATATGAATAGTATGTGCAATTGTACACATAAAAAATATACGCATATGAATAGTATGTGCAAAAGTATCGCGTACCCATAAATTATAACTGTTTGGCATATAAAGTTCATTAACTGGGCACATTGCAAAAATCTGTGTGTGGGACACATAGAAACTATACGAAAAGTTTTCTCAGTGTAGGCCGTATGAATAAAACAGTTTACTTTGCTTTTTCCGTTTAAATCGTATGGGAGTATTTGCTCTAATTCATACGGCCTACTGTTACAACAAAATTATCCTGCCCCGCAAAGAAATTGTTCGCGACCTAGCAATTTATTTTCGATAGCCCACTTTACGGAAGCTATGGGCAAATGTCGAAAGGTGGCCCAACCATGCTGACATTCCCATAATCAACAAAAAATGATAAAAATCTATATGAACTTATGTGCAAGTTTATCCAGCCAATTCGTTAAACGTATTTTTATAGTATAGTTTTAAAAGAAACTATTGAAATTAGGATACTGAGATTTACATAAAATATGTTAAGCATTTATGGTAAAAGTATTGCCGAAAAGATAGATCGCAATACAGGGATACCTCGATATAAGACTGCCTCGTTATAAAACAACCTCGATATAAGACAATTTTTGTCTTATATCGAACAGATCCCTTTGACATAGCTGGTAATGATACCAGAGTTAATTTTCCATTTCAAAATCGGCGCTATGAAGATGTTCATTATTTCAAAATAACCCTAAAATTATAAAAAACTAATAGTTCAAACAATAATAATTAGTTCAAAAAACGTAAACACACAACACAGAGCAAAATTTTTGAGAAAAACATGTTTCGATATCAGACAATTTCGATATAAGACAACTTTTTGAAATTATAAATTGTCTTATATCGAGGTATCCCTGTATCCTCTGACACTATCGCCAAAAAACATACTAGGGTAAGGGATCTAGTTTTCGACCCTGTGCTAGTTTTCGCACTACTGCTAAAACATTCATCAAATAGATTCCTAAGAAAAAGGTAGAGCAACGCTATTATTTAGGATATTGTCAAGGCTGTTATTCTGCTAGAAATTTTGCAAGACCCCACCAAAATTTGCGTCTGTGCGTCGAAATAATCAAGTTTTTTAAACTGGGACTGGAGTTCGAGTGTTTTCTTTTCGTCTAGTGAAAACAGATACGGAATCAAAATTTCCATAAATTGTGTATATTAGGACACTGAATTCATGCAATATGTTTTTATACAAAGAAAAGGCAATATTTCTGTCCAATTTTCTTTTGTTGCAGTGCATATTTGTTTTTTATGATGTAATTAGAGACGTTTAAAAAAGTACGAAAATTGAAACGCGAAACTGTTTGTGTTCTAGATTTCGACCGGTCGAAACAGTCTTCTGTTTTCTTTCAAGGACGCGTGTTTCATTTTTCGACTCATCGTTCAAAAGCCATGGAAGTCTAAAAAGTATCCAGACCCGAAAGTAATTGTATGATTTCAGGCGTTTTCCGGGATTGCATTTCATACATTTTCCATACATTCATTTAAAGGAGTAGGGTAATTGAAATAGTCTACAAAAAAGGTTTACGGTTTAGTTTTAAAAAAATAATACCAATGTGATATTACAGAAATGTTGCAGTTATTTTTTTGCATTAAATTCATTAATTTAAACAAGCCTCGACTTTGAGAATACAGTACTTTGTACTTGGGTCGAATATTAGAACACGTAAGGGTCGAAAACTAAAACAAGGCGTCGAAAATTAGCCCAATGGAATATTGAATTGAAACGAGAAAATGAGTGAAGAATATACATCGTACACTTATTTCCTTTTAAATGTCAATTGAAAATACATCCTTTTGTACTATTCTAACATATTTTCGAAAAAATAGCGCTATTTGGACGATATATTGCATTTTGTTAGCCATGCGTTTGTTTCATAGGTCGAATTATAGTGCCCTTACCCTACTATAGACTAATCTCAAGATTTTAGTCTTGACCTTGGAATGAGGTCATACATATATTTAATATTTTTTTGAAACGATGGTTCTACAATTGATGAAGGGACGGTAGGGGAAAGAAATGAAATTTTTTTTTTTTTTTTGGTGAAGGAGGGGGAAGAGCGGAAAGGAAGAGGGGGGGAGGGGTATTGGTAGCTATGCTTGACAAGTAGTCATTTTGACTCCTACCTTTTGTCCAATGCTGGAAGGTGCATGAGTCGAACCAAGCTGTAATCTGAGATTATAACCGGATTCGAACCCACAACACCCTCCAGGGCATGTGGTTCGCTGGTACTTGTACCTTTGAACCATAGAGGCGCTGGACAAAAGGAGACCGCAAAATCCACTTCTCAAGGATAGCTACGCGTGTTGGTTGTGTTATCGACACATATTGTGCCGCTTCCTGCATCAATTGCAGATTACCACCGAGCGATTACCACCGTCGTCCTGAAAGTAAATAGTAGTTAGATTAAAACTTCTCGCTCGGTGGTAATCTGCAATTGATGCAGGAAGCGGCACAATATGTGTCGATAACACAACCAACACGCGTAGCTATCCTTGAGAAGTGGATTTTGCGGTCTCCTTTTGTCCAGCGCCTCTATAGTTCAAAGGTACAAGTACCAGCGAACCACATGCCCTGGAGGGTGTTGTGGGTTCGAATCCGGTTATAATCTCAGATTACAGCTTGGTTCGACTCATGCACCTTCCAGCATTGGACAAAAGGTAGGAGTCAAAATGACTACTTGTCAAGCATAGCTACCAATACCCCTCCCCCCCTCTTCCTTTCCGCTCTTCCCCCTCCTTCACCAAAAAAAAAAAAAAAAAATTCATTTCTTTCCCCTACCGTCCCTTCATCAATTGTAGAACCATCGTTTCAAAAAAATATACTACTATAGGATGAAGTGGCTAAATAGAGTTAGTGCAAAAATCACTAAACAGAACGGCATTTCTCAATGTGTCGTTCGCAATCGATTTAAGAGCAAAGGGTTCACCAAGACCAAAGTTTGGGAAGGACTGTATGTTTTGTTTGCAGCTGCAGGTGAAAACTTAAAAAAAACTGTCTTGTTTCGTCCAACGTTGAGTGCAACTTTTCCACACATAGCCTCATATCTTATCGACTACGAGAATGTTCCAATAAACATGTAGATTTATACAAACTAAGCCTGATCAGCTTTGCATTAAACCCCCCGGAAGAGGGGGCTTAAACTATTTGTTATGCTTTCCACGTCAACCTATCCATATCATTTGCTAGTTTCACATTGGCAAACAATATTGTTCAAAAAAGCAGATAAAATCCAATTCAAGAAAAACTGTTATCAAAATGGGTATTTCAAAGATCAGATCATCTCAATAAAAGAGTATTATCGATGATAATAGGTCTCTGTTTAATCTTCAAGATGACAAACTTAAATAGTCAAGATGACAAAAAAATAGTTAATACACATAATTTCTTCTTTCCATGTATATGCAGCCTTTAATGCTAATTGAGACTGTAAAGTCGTAAATTTTCAATAAACATGAATTAAGTAGAAATCACACTTGAATGCATGTTTGAACAGCTTTCTGTGACTTGTTGTAAGCTCCTTCTGGAAAAAACGCTCACATAATCATTTGTTGCAGCTTACTAGCCGTCTTAGTGATAAGAACCTACCTTAGCACCCAACAGTGCATAAGTACCAACATGATTTTATGTGTGTGGGATATTTGATTGCTTTTTATGCTGTGCCTGCATTTTTTTACATTCTTAAAACGTACGGACGTAAGCAACCCAGCTCTCAAGAAATAAGAGAACCTAATCCTACAAAGACACACATAGCCGGTTCTTTATTGACAATGTAGATATTAACTAAGTATGGTGCGCAGATGTATTTAGCTTGTATCAGCATTATGCTATTGATTTTATGTTTGAAATGAAATATGGTTAAAAGATGTTGGCGTGTGCAGGCGTTCTATCGATAGTATTTTCCGGATGTTCCTTTCGGTATATGAGAGGTTTGCATGAGACCACCAACTCATTTTTGCAGCCCATTGAAGTGCAACCATACTGCTTGATATAGAACTATATTTCATTGTGTTTTACCAATGTGCGAACAACAATCGTGCTGTCAGGATAACTGCAACATTTACTCATTTGTCCTAATGGATAATGGTTATAAAAACATTTTGAAATTTGGAAACTTCATGCGTAACCTTTGGAAAATTTACAATAAATCGCATGGGTTATTCTATCTTCATCATCCATAAAATAACCAATTTCATTTTGAAATTTTTATTTAAGCTATGACTATGTACATTTGAAACGTCTGGATCAATATTCTTCTAATGTTGAAGATTGTTAAAGAATTATCTGGCGATATAATCTAGATCGTTTTAAAAATTGAATTTATTGGGCTTGATTTCACTTTCTTTTGTTATATCGCTGTTGAGGTTCTCATCGAAAAATCAGGCTCGTTTGTGATTAGGTTTCCTTCCTGGTTCCTGCACATGTCAGAATTCGGTCTATAGGCCTTACGAGACTGGTTCACTTTCTCATAAAGCTTGCGCGTGTCAGCCTGGAAAAGTTGTTTAACTTCTTCACGATATTTGTTCTCTGTCTGGCGCTTTTTCCACTTTTTTACAAACTTTTTGTATTGCTATTGTACATTGCCTCCAGCAGCGCATAGACCACCTGTTTCTTGTTGTGAGGGCCATCTACAAGCGGGCAATGCACGCTGATATGTTACAATTGAAGAAACGTATTCTCAACATACATATCATATTTCGTTACTTGGATCCATACTTAATCTGAAATTAAAAAAGAAGAAAACTTATCCAATTTAATTCTACTATGCATATTTTATTCACGACAGATACGTATTTCGCCTACGACTTGCGGGCTTCCTCAGTGTCTGTTTTCGAACAGTAGTAGTAGCCTGCAAGTCGTAGGCGAAATACGTATCTGTCGTGAATAAAATATACATAGTAGAATTAAATTGTATAAGTTTTCTTCTTTTTTAATTTTAGGTTTCGTATTCTACTAAGACGCTCCAAAAACTTCAATCCATACTGAATGTTCCGAGTCGATTTTTCCTTCTTAGTTGTTGTATTTAAACAGATTCGGTTCCTTCTTGTTTTACTATGTGCCTGCCATATTGATTTTAGAGTTCAAGATTCTCGCTCTGAATCAGACATTGTCATGAGCCGCTCCTAACATGGAGTGCAGACGTTTACTGGGCATTTGGTTGATACCAAATGAAAGGCATTATTATTACATTTATTATCTGTTAGTAGAAGTGATATGAACCAACTAAACCCTGACTAAAAGTAAATTTGGACGAATTGCACAATCTATAAGTCGTGACTGGAGTGTCGAAAAAAAACCCATAAATGACTGGATTGCAGTATTTTTATTCAGTTTTAAGTTTCACAGTGTTACTTTATTGCATTTATCTGGTTCTGATAAAATCTCGAACTTTTTTTCTTAATAGAACTTATCATACCCTGCACAGTTGAAGATGCGACTGAATCAGCAGGTTTCTTCACCTTTGAACTGTGTTCTCCGGCGAAGCCGTTGTTTGACAATTGCACAAAAATTTTCAATGGGTCGAAATTCCGGACAATTTGGAGAGTTTCTCTTTTGGCACGAAATCGACATCATTAGCTGTATACCACTCTAGCACCACTTTCGAGCAGTGACAGCTAGCCAAATCAGGCCACAATATAACGTTACCCTTCTGTTTTTCTTTGCCAGATTATGGCTTTCTTTGCGAACTTATCAGCAAACACGAACTTATATTTGCCTGGCACATCACTACGCCCAGTTGCAATGTGAAATTTTTGACCGGGAAGTTGCTTGAAATCCATTTTCACATGTTTCGTCGTCCATTAAATACATCCATTAAATTTCGTCAAAATATGCTCGCACAAACGCCTAGCACGCTTCTTGGCTACCAAATTCTGCTTCAAGTGCCGATTCGGAAGATTACTGGCACTGTAAGACCTTGTATAGCCTTCTCTAGCGAGGATATTCCGCGTGGTTTGATAGTTGGCATCGTACTTTCTAGCCATATCCCGGTTGGAGATGCGAGAATTGAGCTTAACACACCTCAATATTTTCCTCCTCAGCTTTCGGTCCTTAGTTCCGCTTTTCTTAATAGTTCTTTGTTCTTTGCAAAGGGGAAAGGACTCAGCTTTCTATGTGATCCGTTTACGCTTGTTGGGATTAGCAGCATGCGGTTGTTGGCACTTACTTACTGTACTTTTCTTTTTCGACGACAATCCGTACGAATTCAGGAGCTGTCTGCATGTTTCTCGGTCTTGGGCTGCCGCTCTTGAATCGCCCCTAACAGCCGCTGCTCTAGCATCCTCGTCAATAGCGCTTGTTCAACGGGTACGGGGCCTGTCGGGATAGTTAGCATCTTATAGAGTACGAGTTTTGTGCGGAGTTGCAGGCTGCGGGACCTCAGTGTCGTATCCGAAACTAAATCACGTCTTCCGTTCTCAAAATTAGCACACAGAATGACGTCTGTGACATTTCTATCATTATTCAACCTTACGGGATACGTTGGTCACACGCAAAGGAATTATATACTCGGTTGCCAGATAATACGCCAGACTTCATTAGCGCCTGAGCAGTGCTAACATTTAATTGTCATTTCTATTTTATGTTTATGAACGTCATTGACTTGTTCACATTCTACATTTCCAATGCTATTCACTACACTCAGCTAACTACGTAATCCGTAGAAAGTCCTGTTGGCAGCCGCTATCCGTCTTTCTACTTCACGGCTCTCATCGTTGTCACATGTCACTAACGTACCAAAGTAAACAAATTCTTCCACCACTTCAAAAGTATCTGCATCACCGCAGTGCCAAAACCCGAAGGGCTACCAGCCACCGTATTCTTTGTTTTGGTAGAAGGTGGAGGTGGAGGTGGAGGTGTTTTGGTTGGTTCCTCCTTGCGTATATGCCTCTTCCACAGGTCTACGTTTAACACCGATGATATCGATATCGTTCGCAAGCCCTAGGAGCATATGAGATTTCATGATAATGCTACTGCTTCTTTACACGCCTGCTCTTCGAATAGCACCTTCCTATGCAATGTTGAACAGCAAATTCGACAGTTCGACACCTTGCTTCAAACCATCTAACGTCACAGACGAGTCCGATGTCTCACCCGCTATCTGGACGCTTGATTTTGAACTATCAAAGGTAGCACATATCAGCTTTGTTGGAAAACCATGTTCAAGCATAATTCGCCACAGCTCATTTCGCTTAACTGAATCATACTTCGCCTTGAAGTCAAAAGGTGACTTTGCAAGTTGAATTACCGATTTATTGAGGATTTGTCGCAAGGTGAACATTTGTTCCTTCGTGAAGCGTCCCTCTTGAATACCGCATTGGTATTCGCCAAAAAGGGTTTCCAGCAACGGCATCAGTCTGAGAAACAGGATCGGAACAATTGTCAACACACCATTTCGCAATGGTCGATAATGCCTCCTGAACAAGAGCGCGCGGTGTCGGACAGATTCTCGCCTTTTGATTACAACTTAAGGTCGTCTGCAAACAAGAGTCGCGGACATTTATGCAGGAAGTTTACGTTATTGAAGTAGACATGGAATATTAAAGGACCGAGATGGCTACCTTGTGGAATTCCTGAATGGGCCATTTATAAAGTACGTCACGCTTATATGGGGGAGGAGGTTTGACCTAATTAATCGTGACGATTTGTGACGGTGGGGGGAGGGGGGGGGGGGAGTATGAAGTTATGTAACGTCATATTAATAAAATGTCAAATGGCAAATTTATTCGGGGAATTATAATTTAGCCTTCATTTTAAGATACTGAATGTGTGACAAGAAGGGAGAGGGTTGATTTTGGTCAAAATTTGCGTGACGTACTAAATGGATGTCGTCAATGAGCAGTGTACGATCTTGATAAACGGCCATCGAATGATCTTGAGAAATGGCCACCTTTAGGTGGCGATCGGATAGATATCAGCGGAACTAGTGCAGTAACGGGCCACCTTTGCCAAGCTTATCCGGTTTGACAATGGCAATTTGATGGTTCAATTTGTCGAAAACTGCGGAAAGATCAGTGTAAATAACATCTGTTTGCGACCGGTATTCTAAGCTATTTATCATGTAGGATGTGAAAGTCAAAAGATTGGTAGCCGAGGAGCTGGTTATCAGCGATGTACTATTTGAAAAGTGCAAATACTGGTTCAAACGCGACAAGGTCAAACAGTTTTGATATCGAATTTAAAGCAGGGATTCCACGATAGCTGTCTACGTTTATCCTATTTCCCTTTTTATGCACAAGAAACATGTAGGCCGATCACCATACTGAAAGAAAGACGCCTAAGTTGAGGGAAAAGATGAAAAGCTGAATCATTCGAGAAGCAAGAACGTGAATGAAGTTTTCCAGGAAAATAGGTGGTATGCTTCGGTCCAACGGATCGAGAAAGTTTCAGCTTCGTGGCGGCCGATGTAACCATCACTTCGTTTTTCGACGATTGGCCAAATTGACTGTAACACAGCGTTAACTATAAGTTGAATTACGTTTCAAAGATGTGTCGATTTCTGTCTTAAATAACAAGTAAGATGATACAACAAATGTTCTTTTCACCACCAGGCGGATTCAATCGGGTTCAATTGTATTGAGTTTGGGCCGCAGGATACTATAACAGTTAGACTTATGATTGTTTTTCAATCATTTCCCATAGTCGGATCATTTCAAAAACAGTGGAACAAAACATTTCAAAATAAGCGGAAAAGTCTATAATAGCGAAATTTGAAATAAAACGTAATGATTAACTTTTTCAAATATGCAGTCGGCTTTGTCCTTTGTCCTTGCGAAACAAATTCGAAGTAAACAAACGCCGCGCGAGCTATTTGTTGTACCTTTTTTTCAGGAACTAAACAGTGCAGAGAAACTTTATTTGTTGGATATCTTTAACAACTTTGGCGCTTTGTCAATAAAATATAACCCAAGTAAACGTTCTTCTTTAAACGTTTTGTTTGTATGTTTTTAGATGTTGTTTACTTTCCGCAAAAAGGTACATGATAGATTGAGAAACGCCTGATTTCACAGGAACCGAACGGCGTTTGAATGGAACATTTTCTATATTTCCCCGTGAAATGGCAACTCTGTTCTTGCCGGTTTGCAGCATAGCGCGGAATGTGTGCGTACGGGTGCGTATGTTGATGTGGGTAAAGGGGGTAGCTATGCTGTTGCGGGCGATGTGGGTAAATGGGTGGCAGGTATGCTATTGCAAGTTGGTAGCTCTATTCGTGCTGTTCGTGGTGGTAAGTGAATTGGTTTTCATGAGTTTGTTTTGATGATATATATGTGGAAGTATTTGTTTTTGTTCACGACACGCTTCATCTTTTGCAAGCCCAGTTCATATACCTATGCTTGGAAGTGCTGAATATCGTACCCTACACATTCAAGATGGCTTCAGTTTCCAACTAACACGGCAGACGGAAGGTTGATATTTGGATTTGCAGTTCTGTTTTTCGTCAGTAAAGACAAGTCGACAGCGAGTATAGTGGGTTTTTGGAAGTAGCAGGTAATATCCTAACTATTTTAATTCATGACAAAAAACAGTGAAAGTGTTTGTTCGTTTGGTTCGCTAAAAAGGGATAAGTTAAATAGATTAAAACGGTTCCACTCGGTAGCATCCAACATGTAGGATTATTATAGACATGTGTTTACGCAGTTTTAATATAAAACCTAGCAATACACTGCGGACCTCGTTTTTCAAATAGTGATTCGAATTTCAAAGGATTCTAAGCGATGTGACGAAATACCATGGATCCCCATTTTGAATTACATACACATGCTTTTTGAGCAGATTGTAAATATGAGTTTATTCGAGTTGTGTCAGTGTGAGTTACAATTTCCCATATACGCGGCAACAGGACCGGCAAAACGACAACGACGACGACGACAGCATGAATGTTGATGTTTCTCGTTCAGTTGGATTTGTCCAGTCGTAGTGTGCTGTGCCGCTAGAAGTTGAAAAGTGTTTCAGACCGAGCAGTGATCACGATATTTTTCGTGATTAAATGTGATTTTTTCTGATCAGCAAGGTACCGTAACACTGAAAATTTACTATTGAGTAAAAATTTCTATTAGTTTTATCGATACACTTTGTAATCATCAACCAAAGGCGGGGGTTTGGATCACACTGCTCGTGGTGCACAAGTTGCATGCAAATGTGGGTAAAATGGCGTCGAGTTCAATTTATTCCGATGGCTTCTCTGTTCAAGCCGGCAGTCAATTTGTTATTAGTCGTGCATTATAGTTATTATTTTGAACATTAAACTACTAGTGGTGTAAACCAAAGTTTTATAGTCGTGTACAGCGTGTTGCGAAAATGCCATGTTTCATATTTTTCCAATGACGAGACGCCATACTTGTCCCCGGTGCAATAAATGGGTAGCATAAGTTATGTCTCTGTAAAATCATTTTGCCACCGGTAGAACCCCAGCACCGGTGGGAAGCAAAAAATTCACTGGAAGTTAAGTTTCATATTGCGCTGAACGTGCAGTATTTTGCTTACTTTTGCTTTTTTCGAGTTGGTGCTTAGCATGTTTGACACTTGCCATACATATCTTCAAGTACCAGTATGTGGTACGGTCTAAATTAATTTATTTTTTCTAATTACGTTTGTCATCTTTTGATGTTTCATTTCATTAAATTTTACTACAGTGTAATGAGCGTTGCCATTTCACATCATTTTGATAAAATTTGAATGCATTTCAAGGTGGGTTATGTTTTTTTTTTGTTTTTAAGTATGTATGTTTTGTGCTCTTGTGCGTATGTATGAATAAGTACTTGTATGTATAAATGTGCGTATTTGATTTTGCACTTTGAAAGGGAAAAAATAGAGCGTTTTCAGCAATCACGCGGTTTACCGACGAAACCCAACACTCTGAGCCTTTCTCGTTCCTGGACCCCCCGTATAGGTTACTACGTGGCGTACCTAGACTTTTTACACAAAACTCATTGTACAACAATGCAATATTTTGTTTTATAGTTCGGATGTCTGGACTTTTTAATCTAATCATTATTTCCACAAAAATGGCCAAATGGTATATTCAATGTTAATATATGCATCCAACAAATAAAATATTATTGATTACTTTTGTACTGAATGTTTGACTTTTATAAACGTACCATTTTTTTACTTTTTCTAAGTCAAGGATGTAATTTTTTCTAATGGATTCACTGCAAATCAATATAATCTATAAAACAAGATTACAATATTACTATGACTTTTCGTTTCGTAAGACATTATATATAAAAACTATTCTGCTGGGGCTTTTGTAGAATTAGTTATTATCCGCAGTATTGTAGAAGTAAGTATTGCTATGTCCTTTGTATTAATGGTGCTATAGGACATTACAGTCCAAATACAAAAGATAAAACATTACTTCTTCAATAGTATTGAAGATAATTTACTAGCTCTACAAATACACCATACGCCATTTTCCAAATTCTGCTTGGCTGAGATGCAGTAATCAAAAGAGCAAAATCGAAGCAAAAAGAGCACTGCAAAGTCTGAACCTCAGTGTGCGATAGTGCGCCGAAGTTAAACAATTCTTCCACTTTTGTAAACGTTTTAATGCCTATATTCTGAAATTGGCGCGATCCAAATGCCGTCTGATGAACTGTGTTTATTGCAGCTCCATTGAGCGTTCGATGTTCGATGCGATGGTCGCAAATTGAACGGGATAACAGTTGTGGACAGTGAGATTCACTGTTAAGGACTTTATCTACAAATCTCGCCTGTTGCATTTTTCATCGGTGTTAGAGTGTATCTAGATCAAGTAGACGACATCTGTCTCCGTAAGGCGGCAAATTATCTGGATTTCACTTTGTGAGTATTCAGAGACATTTTTTTGGAATTAATATCATCCATAAGGATAAGGTTTTGCGGGGTTGTTATAGGAAAGTTCATAAACTTTGAATTTGAAGTGAATAATCGTATCATTAGCCCTGCAACTGTCCAGCACTCCAACAGTCGACTGCGAAGTCTGTTGAACAAAAAACGAAGGTCAACTTTCGGATTACCTACGAATGGCCGAATCACGAATGTCCGAAATAACAAATGGCATAATATATCTAATGGCCGTATCACGAATGGCCGAATCATCAAAAGCTGAAACACGAATGGCCGAACATCATATTCGGCCGAAAATAATCACGGCCTTCAGCCTGCACAATTGTTGGGTATATGCTGTCCTTACTCGCTGCCGCTCGGTCGGACTTAACTAAGGGTCAGTAAACCTAGGAAAATGCATGCCCCTAAATTATAGTGGTTTCTACTCCGCAGTGGCCGGCGTTTCCGATGGCGGGTCACCGGGACACACTCGCGGCCTGCGGCCGTCTCGTCCTGAATCTTCTAGGAAGCATTTGCTATTGGCACGACCAATATGTCTCGCATTCTATAATAAATCATTTGCGCTTAGAGGAAGACACAACTAACAATCATTTATACTCCACATCTACCAAAATAAAAAATAAGGTGCATAGTATGTGTTGTTTTTGTGAAACTAAGGTACAGAATTTTACGAAATGCTTTTTCCCTTCACCTATCAATGACGCAGATCATCACAGAGCTGCGAGTGGAACAAAAGGCAATAGATTTGATTTGATATGATTTGTCTTTATTGATGTGTAGGCTTTGTCCGTTATCAGACTTAAAAATATATATATCAATACATACAAAGAAATGACTTAAAAAACATTACATAGAATTGTTAAAATATTCTCTTAGACTAGATTTTAATTAAACACTAGACATATTAACAGAAATGACGGTAAACAGCCATTATCCGACACATGGGCTCGTTCCGGGCGTAATTCTGCGATCTGTTTGATAGATGAAACGGCCTAACCCTTCTTAGGTTGGTTCTACCTTCGTAGTTCGTCACCTGGCTACACAAATATGGAGCACTGTATTTTCCACAAATAAGGTCTTTGAGAAACAAAACATCTATCAAAATTCTTCGATCACTGAGACTGTTGATTCCTACTAGTAAGCATAGAGATCGGTAGTCCGGCAGTTGGTCTCTCCAACCAAAATTACGCACAGCTTATCGCACAATTTTTTTCTGTACCCGCTCAATTCGTTTGATGTATACGTTATAAATTGGTCGCTACCCCACGCTTGCGTACTCGATGGTCATGCGAGAGGGGAATATTTTAAATGTTTCAAATTCGTGAAGAGAAACAGATGAAAAAAATTATTGAAAATGTGTAAGGTCTCACAAAATGAGCAATAAATTTTTTTTGGAGCAGTTGCACTTTTATGTAAGTGCTAAACAAAGGTGTTCTCGAAGTATATTTTTTGTTTTATAATAAATAGTTGTGTTGCCTATTTTATTTTTTGTTTGATTAAAGTTATTTGTTAACTGTTTGCAATCGTTTTTTTGAACAGTTATTTAGGCATTCCGGGAAAGTCCGGCTTTTTGTGATTCGGCCTTCAGTGACTGTTATTGAAATTCGGCCATTTGGATTTCGGCCATTTGGATTTCGGCTATTTGTGATTCGGCCATTCGGTACAAGCCCCAAGTTTCTGAAACGGAATGTATCATCTAGGCTTGCTAGGCTTGGGCTTGGAATGGTTATTAGATGAAAATTTTAACTCTGTAGGAAAGCAAAACAAAAGTATTAAACACAACTTAAATAGAGCTAGATAATCTAAAATTATTTTTGAGCGTCTTAGCAGAGTCTCAAATATCAGTATTTACCTATAACTTATATAGAAATGTTGTACAACAGGTTTTTGAGGTTGCAAAAATAAAAAAAGAAATATTCACTCAATTATTTCGAATCCAAAATAGCTGATAGTATTTGTATGCCACAACTCATGAACAACTAACTTCTTATATTGTAATTTTATAGTATGGTCAAAATAAATTGAGAATCAAATATTGCAAAACTATTTGAAAAAGTCACCTCTTTAACAACAATCACGGCAAAATTATTTTATGGTTCAAGTTTTTGCCAAAATCGTTCTGGCATGGTATGAAAAACCCACAAAGCCACCCAACCCAAAAACATTGTTCTACCCGAAAACAGTAACCAAAACAAGAGCGACATCCTACTCGATAGTGATCCTTTACCTACAACAATCCAGTCGAACATAAAAACATCCTTCTTCTACCTGACAATAATAGCAATAATGGCACTCGTCGACTGATACTCGACACAATAGTTTTTGTTATTTCCTGGGGGCTTTACCATAGCTGATTGCAGTACAAAGAATATTAATAACATCATCAAAACGGGAACCACCAATAACTAGGGAAAAACCAATGCCTAATAAGAAGCCTAGTGTTGCCTACGATCAATAACATTATGAGTTTCATGTAGAGATATCCCTGGGGCGCTTTAAGTGTCGCAATGCGAAAAAACAAAAGTTTGCTGATTAATCTAGAAACATATCTTTTATGACAGTAGTTTTTACAATCCGCGGACATCAAATTGTAGAAGAAATCAATGTTGATAGTATCTGAGGCAGGGGAGACAAAGCGTGTAAAGCAAAGCCCCATGGGTATAAACGTCCTGTTGAGAACTTGACCCTTCTTCATCGACATACTTCGCTGTCGGCTATTAGAGTACAGGATAATTACGGGGCTAGTGCAACGATCCTAATGACTATATAGCAGCACCTCCCAGCCGAGATTCGAGCATACGACGACTGGCTTGTTAGGCCAGCATCGTACCCCGATGCTAACTGGGCGGGCAAAGAGTGAAGCAACGCTTATTAAGTTTGTATAACGTTCCTCGTTATCTAGGCTGGGAGGTCTGCGGATCGAACTAAGCCGTAATGGGAGTCAAGTCAAGTCGGATTCGAACTCAAATTTCTCTGCGAATATTTTGAATGTTTTTTTTGCTAAATTTCACCTTTTTGGTTATGCATAGCTTTTGGCCATTCGATAATCAATAAAACGTTGAAAGTTAGTAAAAAAATGAACGATTTATTGTTAAGGTTTTATATATCAGCAGTGAAAGTATTGCTAATAGTACTACAGGCCGTAAAGCCTTTCATGATCGGCTAGCGTTGCAATGGTCCTTAAACGTAAGAAATTATCAGTAACTTTTGGGATTTCGACAGCAATGTTTTATGTATAATGTTGTCTTACGGGAAGGCAGCAATATTGGTAAAATGGAAACGACAGCAATGTTTTCATGTATAATGTTGTCTTACGGGAAGGCAGCAATATTGGTAAAATGGAAATCTTAAAATGAAAGAACGCTCAGCTTTTAACCGATTTTTATAATTTATGCATCCATCAAAAATCCTAGCAATTGAGTCCTAAATAATGAGAAATAGGTTGTCATTTTTTGGTTGTAACGCAAGAAGGAAAAATAATGCTGCCCTGAATTCTTTACCATTGAAATGACATAAACGACTAAAAATTTTGTAAAAAATACCATTTGACTTGCAACATTTCAAAAGGTCCAATGTGCAAATGAGATATTCTTTTTGTGTCTCATCTCTTACGCTTATCACGGCGGGATAAATGCACTTAAATGTGTCTATTTTGCATGAAACGGTTGCTGGCGTTATTGGCTAGCTTACCTTAAGAAAAATTGGGTTGAAATGCATTTCGCTGTGATAAGCATAAGAGAGGAGACGCAAAGAAAATCTCTTTTTTGCACATTGGACATTTTGACACGCTGGTAAAGCTTTTTTAAATTTGGATTTTGATTTTACATACTTTTTCGCTTATTTTGATATTAATTTAGTTGTGATTCAATTCCGTGGATGCGATCATACATATAAGTATTCCAGTGACAAGCAGAACAAATGCATCGTAATAAAACACCGCCCCTGTAAAACACAATTTGCCTTTTTCTCGGAAAATAATAAACGTATTTAAACATTTTTTTGCTTTGCTAGTAGAAGGTTGGAAACATTTTTTATAGCTTTTAAGCTTTGTACACAAAACACAGAACAATATGTAAAAAGATAATGGACAAAATAAAATTTTGTGTTTTCTTTTTTCTCTGACTGCGTTTCAAAAACTATGAAAGTCTTTTTCTAACTTTTAAGATAAAAATGAACATGGTTTGGAAAAAATTTTTTGCGGAATTCACTGCCCTTCCTGTTGAAAATTTTTTAAACTTCTTCTTGATGATATTAGGCTGAATTTAGAGCGAATTTACGTAAATTTTCATAAAAAAAATCAAATATTGGAAACTTTCTATTTGATTTTTTAATAGGATCTTTTTTAAATAAAACTATGCTCTTGTAAGAAATTTGATAAAACTCTGGGACCATTCGACTAATTCCATCTGATAATTTTGAAAAATGTCTTGGTTTATTAAGAGAAAACTGCCAAACTAGGTATATATTTTATAATTAGCAAAACTTAAGGGCACATTCCATTCACAGAACTTCTGTTTTAGTCATTACTCTTTGTGCATCACATGTATTTTGTAGAAGAATTGTGCATCATACGAATGAAATCAAACCAAATAACAAATATAAAATATTATCGACACCTTTCGTAAATCCTAGTGAAACAAAACAAAAAACGGCTCAATTTAAGTTGAACAAGTTACAAAGGCTTGCTACCATCTCCATAACAGGAGCTATGAGTAGCACTCCCTCTAAAGCCTTAGAAGCTCTACTCAATCTTCTTCCTCTACATCAATTCATCCAATTGGATGCTATGAAAAGTGCTTTGAGGCTCAAGCGATCCATGAGGTTCTTCGATGGTGATCTCGTTGGACACTTGAGTATTTTCAAAGAGTTTTCCGTAAATCCCTTAATATTAATGAACGAAGATTATATGCCTAAGCGTAACTACTTCGATCACAAATTTCGTGTTCTTGATTTTACTCGCTCTGATTGGAATGCCAGAGAACCAAACTTTCGCTCAGGATCACTGGTGTTCTACACAGACGGATCAAGACAAAATAAGATGGCAGGTGCTGGTATAACAGGCCCAGGGATTAACGTTTCAGTTGCAATGGGAAAACACCCCACTGTATTTCAAGCAGAAATATATGCAATACTAAAGTGTGTATCGATATGCATAAAAAGAAACTACAAAAATGCAAATATCTGCATTTGCTCGGATAGTCAAGCAGCATTGAATGCTTTGAAATCAAAAACTCACACTTCTAAACTGGTGTGGGAATGCATAAAACTGTTGGAAAAACTTTCCTGTCGCAATATGGTCAACCTCTATTGGGTTCCTGGTCACTGCGGAATCAAAGGGAACGAAACCGCTGATCAATTGGCAAAGAAGGGATCATCTATGCAGTTCATAGGACCCGAACCCTTTTTTGGACTATCTTCATGTGCCCTTAAAATGGAACTTAGGAATTGGGAAAAACTAAAGGTACAGTCTAACTGGAATATTACCTCGAATGCCCGGCAATCGAAACGTTTTATAGAGCCAAATGCTCTTCAATCACAAAAACTATTAAACCTTTCAAAACCCGACTTGAGCACATACACCGGTTTGATAACAGGACATTGTCCTTGTAAGTACCACCTGAAACTCATCGGTAAACTTAATGAAGCTAACTGTCGCTTTTGTACTCATGAAATTGAAAGCTCCGAACATTTGTTGTGCGACTGTGTTGCACTATATCATAAACGACGTAGATATCTTGATAAGGGGCTGACTCAGCCCTGCGAGATTTGGAATGCTGCTCCTAATCAGGTGATAAATTTCATACGAAATGCATCACCTGATTGGGATAAATGCCGACAGTAGTTGAGGTGGCTCATCAAACTTTGATAGCTCACCGATACGACATGGCGTAAATTAAAAGAGGACACACCACAATAGATCAAAATAATGGTCGCAGTGGTAAGTCCCCAACACGGGAAAAAAAATCCTAGCCAAAAAATTTACAGCCAAAAAAAACTTCGACCAAATCGGGAGAATTGAACCGCTATTGAGTCGCTACTCGCTATCGTGAAAACTAAGCTAACAGACACCGTTAACCACATTACCACGGACACTATGCATATCTATATACTAAACGAGCATCACAAGTTCATAAGAATATACTCTCATGGCCCTCGTAGCCAAAACAGGTCGATAACCTCGCATGCAATGAGTTTTTGTGTGGATCAATGGGATTAATGAAATATGAGTTGAACCAACCACGAACCATTTGTTAAAGTAACTTTTGCGGCAGAAATTAACCCTTTCAAAGTTGCAGCTTGTTTTGCGTATATTTTTTCTGAAAAATAATAATATGATCAGTTTCATCATAACGGAAATATCTTGTCTCTATTCGATGCTTCTTTGAGAAAGTCTAACACATTAAAATAAGGATGTTGCTCAAAATGAAACTGAAAATCTCAAGTGACTGCATTCGCTTAACGGTCATGGGGGTCATAGTCATTCTAACAATCACTTTTCGCGAGTGTGTAACTTTTATTAAACTTTGGTATATCTAAATAAAGTATGTGTTTATTTCGTACCAAAAATGATAAAGTATAGTCTTGTTAAGTCACCAACAGTAATTATAATGAGCAATTTCGGTATTGGCTACCATGGCCATGAATTCCTAGCGCCTAGTTTCTCGAATGAGTATTCATCGAATCACAACTTTCGCCGAATTGGTTTAATTTCTGATTTTGCTCAGTAGGGATCACATTGAATGGTTCAATAAAGCTACACCTGTTAACAGTGGCTTTTGTTAAGTTCCTTTATAAGCGTATAATATTATTCCGCCGACAGTAGTGGTATTTCTCATTGGGTCGAACCAGAGCGGGCGCGCCATGCGATGCGTTGCGACTCATTTTGTAGCAGTTGAATGCGCAGCTTTTTTCCGTTTGCTGTTGTATGAAATCTTACTTAAGGTTGTCTAGTATCGCAGCTCGTGTTCACTTTGCAAGCACTTCTTGTAGCACTTTCCTTGTGTTGGAGTAACAAGAAAAACCTTAACAATGCATCGCTATCAGCAAAGAAGACAATAGCGAAATATTAGTTTCCGCACGAGACGCCGCGTGAAGTTGTTAGTTCTTTAAGGAAGTTGTAAGAATAAGGGTCAAAATTGCATGCTTTGATTTTTAAATTTTGCTGTTCACACTTACGGAAATTTAATATTTGAGTGCAGTCTTTTATCCGTCCGCCTAGCGAAGAGTCAAAATAAGAAATAAGAAATCCTCAGGTAAGTTAGCCGGCATAAAACGAACAAACATTTTCTGTCAACCATAGTTTGTATTGTGCAAGTGAAACGAATTCCAAATATTCCACCTTATAGCACTATGGCAGAGAGAAACAACAACCGTGGTGGAAGAGGAAGAACACGAGGGTTCGCTACAGCTGGTGGCGGTGGTGGTGGGCAGCGTGGCGGCGGCGGCGGCCGTGGACAGCAACGTCAAGCCCCTCCGCAACAACAGGCGTGGCCATCGCTGGGGCAACCCGCACAGCCAGCTGCTTCACAGCAGCCATCCGGTTGGGGTAATCAAGGTGCTCAACAACAGCGCACCCACACTCAACCAGCGCAACAGCAGCGTCACCAGGCTCATGCCGCGCAACAGCAGCGTCCCCAGGCTCATGCCGCGCAAGTACAGCGGCCCCAGGCACAGCCTATGCAACAGCAGCGTCCGCAAGCTCAGCCTGCGCAACAACAGCGCCCAGTGCAGGAGCCTTCGGCTGCTCCGCCCGTATCTGACTCAGAACATCGCCCACAAAGGGGATCTACTGGTGATGGACTAGCGGGACGTGGGGCGATGCGCGGAAAACGCGCACTTCCCGACGTCGTTCGCACGCGCCCGGTCAATTCTGTGGTTACAAAACAAGGAAAAACTGGTCAAGTGATCACTCTGCAAACTAACTATTTCCGCGTGACTCGCAAGGAAAATGAATCGATATTTCAGTACAGGGTTGATTTTAACCCACCATCCGATAGCATGAAAATTTTAAGCTCCTTGATGTACCAACTAAAGCCGATTCTTGGCGGCTATATCTTTGAGGGTACACAACTTTTCTCCAGGCATAGATTTGCTAAGGACGAAGTGGAATATACTACCAGAGATGGAACTACCGGCCAGGAGTACATTATTTCTTTTCGCAAAGTAGGAACCATCGACGGAACTAATGAGATGGCCCTCATGATTTTTAATTTGATCAATAGAAAAGCAATGGCAGGTTTAAACCTACAGCTAATTGGCCGAAACTTTTTTGATCCAGAAGGTAAAATACGCATGGGTATGTACGAGATTGATCTATATCCTGGCTATTTGACCAGTATTCGGCAGCATGAGCAAGATGTACTTATGTGCGCGGAAATAACGCATAAAGTAATGAGAGTGGACAACTGTTATGTGCAACTCAGGAGGTGCATGGACCGAGGGGGTAACTGGAAGGACACCTTCAAAAGATTGATAATTGGAACGATTGTCATGGCCAATTATGGCAGGTATAACACATACCTGATTAATGATGTTGAATTTAATACTACACCGGATAGCAGATTTGATACACAAGACGGGCCAACCACATTTATCCAATACTTTAAATCACGTTATAATATTGATATCAGGGATTCGAGACAACCCATGCTAATTTCGCGATCGAAGCCCAGAGACATACGTGCAGGTAAACCAGAAATCATCTGTCTGGTGCCGGAATTGGTTCGTGCGACTGGTATCACAGACGAAATGAGAAAAGATTTTAAGTGAGTACAAAATTGCATTTACCATTACATTTACCGTAATAGAATGTTTTTCAATTTACAATTCAAGGCTGATGCGTGATTTAGCGGATCACACTCGTTTGACCCCGGATAGACGTATTGAACGTTTAGAGGCATTCAACAACCGACTGGTAAAGACGCAGGCAAGCAGCGAAGTGTTTGATTTCTGGAAAACGGAATTAGATCGTCGGCTGGTTGAAGTACCAGGCCGCCTTTTACCCCAGGAAATTATCGTGTTCGACTTAGAGAGACAGTATGATTTGATTTATGATTGAATGATCGATGTTCGAAAATATATATTAATGTATTTTACAGAGGTATCCCTGCGGGAGAATCAGCGGACTGGCAAATGGCATTCCGCAACAGTTCCATGACCGTTTCTATACCATTGAAAAACTGGTTCGTTATTGTTCCTGGTGGACAGGACCGGTTGATTGCGGATTTTATAAACTGTTTGAAGAATGTTTCATCCGGAATGAGATTTCAAATGCAAGACCCTCTGGTCGAAAGAATAGGAAATGATTCCCCAGCTGAGTATGTGGCGGCATTGAGTAGACTAGTTGAAAGAGATCCTCAACTAATCATGTGCTTAGTAAGCAACGATAAACAGGATCGCTATGCCGCAATCAAAAAGAAATGCTGCGTCGATCGCGGCGTTCCGACTCAGGTAATCAAAGCGCGAACCATTACCCCAAAAGGCGGTAATGTGCGTACCTTGATGTCCGTTGCTACCAAAGTGGCTATACAAATAAATTGCAAGCTTGGAGGAATTCCGTGGGTCATAAAGAATCCGCTTACATCGGTAATGGTAGTGGGCTTCGATGTTTGCCACGATACAAAGGATAAGGCGAAATCTTATGGAGCGTTGGTTGCTAGCATGTACTGTGGTAACACTAAATATCCCAGATTTTTCTCCACTGTCAGTCATCATTCGAAGGGTGAAGAATTGTGCGACTTTATGGCAATTAACGTTGTTAAAGCGCTACGCTCCTATCAGAGCGATTTTGGAACATTACCGATGCGTATCATCTTCTATCGCGATGGTGTAGGTGAAGGACAGTTTAAATATGTCTACGAGCACGAGCTCAATGTCATCAAAAGGAACCTGTCATCCGTGTATCAGGGTGTTGAAGCAAAACTGTCCTTCTTTGTCGTCAATAAACGTATCAACACGCGATTATTTGACCAGAAAAAAAACCCCTTACCTGGAACGGTAGTCGACGATGTCATCACTCTGCCAGAACGGTAATTTTTCATTAAACCTCTACGTTTTGTTTTATATATGCTTGCTATAACAAATATGTTTTCTATTGCAGTAATGATTTCTATCTGATTTCTCAAAGTGTCCGCCAAGGCACCGTTTCGCCAACATCGTATAATATTTTATACGATAATACTGGACTGACGGCCGACCAACTGCAGCTTTACACGTACAAACAGACGCATCTTTACTATAATTGGTCTGGAACAGTTGGTGTTCCTGCCGTTTGCCAGTACGCTCATAAGCTGGCATTTTTAGTAGGACAATACCTACACCAGGCCCCAGCGGCCAATCTTGAAAAGAAGTTATACTATTTATAATTAAGCATTTTTATTTTTTTTTCATACCTTTTATTTCAAAGGAGAAATTATCAAAACAATTTATATTAAATATAATATATAAGTTTTAGGCATGTTTAGAAAGAGCAAAAACTTTTAATTATAAAGAGAATACCCGAAATTCGAGACCATACTATGTTACTTTGTATAAAAAATCATAAAAAATAAATAAAAAACTGGAAAACACGTTTTTTCTGTGTATGCCATGCTTCTCCTACTTGTCGCCTGTAGTTAGTCCTGTTGTTGCTTGTTGCTTAAACAGTTAATGATATTAATCTGATTTGATGAATTGTTTTTTGACTATTATTTAACTAATATTGAATACTCAAGGTTCTTACTCGCAAATGTTCGTAGTCGGTCTGTTATTTGTTATTTTTTTTATCTGTTGTATCGGTGTTGGCAATCGTCCTGTATGCCCAAAAATTAAAACAGTAACTCATGTCAAATTATTATTTTTTAATTTATGAATAAACGTTCAACAAAATATTATGTGCAAACGGACTTTCTCAATAGTGTTTTATAAGGCTATATTACATTTCAAATGAAACTAATAGCGTATAAATCGTTTTGGCCATCGTTGAGAAACTTGTTAAAGTGTAAGTGACAGCAACAGCTTTCATTTGGTACTAAGACCATTGAGATCGGTTGTATGGTTCCGGAGAAAATCGTCACGTAGTTTTCACATTTTTGCTTACAACTTTTAAACGGAATGTCGAACCACGAAACACAAAGCGGTGTAGCGAGCGGAAATCATAGTAGGAGAGTATGCCATAGTCTCGAAGCGAGCAGTGAAGCACCTAGGGATGATGATCGACGATCGGCTGAACTCAAACAGCCACGTGGACTATGCCTGTGACAAAGCAGCGAAAGCCATCAACGCAGTGGCCTCGGTCCTTGGTCAAATTGCAAGAGGAATGGGATGCGTCGTTAAACGGTAGATGAACGCACAGGCTCATACCGGTGCTGTCGACCTGGCTAAATAGGAAACATGGGGAAGTCAACTTTTACTTAACGCAATTTTTGTCAGGACACGGCTGCTTCAGGTAATACCTGCATCGGTTCGGACATGCAGCGACACCCGTCTGTCCAGAATGCGAACAAACAGAAGAAACACCGGAGCATGTGGTTTTCGAATGCCCAAGGTTTGCCGCTGTGTGGAATGACATGCCACCTCTGACCGTGGAGAGCATTGTGGGTGAAATGTGTCGAGAGGAGAGCATTTGGAATGCTGTCAGTAGCGTGTTAGCACAGATTATGGTGCAGCTGCAACGAACGTGGAGGAACAATCAGCGAACAACTAGACGTATTGGAAGTGGAAGCGGACCGGATAGAGCAGTACTGAGCTTGATGATAAGCCCTGCGAGGGTGGCCGTGAGGGGATGTAAGTCGGGACGGTAGCCATCCCTGCATCGGTACACGTCTTGACAGGCGTACTGTTAGCGTAGCATCCGGCGTGTTAAAAAACCCCTGCGAGGGTGACCGTGAAATCATGGAAGTCAAGTTGGTCGCCATCTCTGGATCGGTGCACGTCTCGACAGGTTTACGGAGCAGTGTGATCACACAGCCTCCCCCCAAGTAATGCCTTGCGGTAGTTCCTGGCCAGCAGCCCGTGAGGTTTTTAGTGGGTTAGAGTCCCACACCGTGCCACGTGATGTGTATCATCATTAGGATGCCACGCATTGAGCGTTTCCCCACGATAAAAAAACACACACACATACACATTGCTTTGCACACACACACGCACATTGCTTTGTTCGTCAAACCCTATCGATTGGTAGATTGGTATATGTAATTTCGTGTTTTTCGACCAATTCCTTAACCTTTGGTATTGTATAACAAAGGTAAAAAGGAAGGAAAAGCAAAAGTAGGCTTTATTTCTAATTCCCGTCGTAGTAAGGAAAGCCACTCTAATTGTCATCATTTCTTAGGTGAATTTAATGAATACTCCAAAAGTTCTGCTGCTGATTTGACTCAAACACACTTAGGTACCTTCAGATTCGTGCCCTTTGAATTCACTAAAAAGCGATTAATAAGGCATTTGATTGAAATTGCGCAACTAACTTTATATCGTAAATTCGTCGTACCGTCGTATTCAAATCCGTCCATCAAAATTTTTCATCGTCCGAACTAAAAATTACAATAATGTTTACGAAGTTAGCGCGCATGTATTTGTGTAGGACGGCATGATAAATGTTATTCTGCAAATTTCTGTAGGTTATGCAAGTTTTCCCGGCTTCAGAATAGCAACAATGCGTTGCGTGAGTTATTTTCATTTTATGAATTCTTTAATGAAAAAAAAAACATTTAAATAGATCTCAGTTCACTTTGACTGATTACGCGAGAGGCAACAATCTAAAATATTAGGGAATACCTTTTTTTATTGTGATTTAATGTGGTTTTAACCAATTGGTCATTCACCATGGGATTACCTAATGTTGTATTATGTGTCATAAAAATCGCTGATATTTTTATTAAAACTTGTGTTGTATAGGACGGGAATAGGCAATTACGATGGAGCAGCAATATACCCTATAAGAGAAAAAAGAGAATTTATGAGACCATGAGAGAAAAAGGTAGAACATGGGATCTAAATATAACTTTTCTTTTCATTTTACTTTTTATTTATTTCTTACGGTATTTCGTCCCTAACTTTCTGGCTTCATTAGTTAGTTCGAACGGTCAGTTCATTAGTATGTAAATGCTGCTGTATGCTAATAATTAAATAGTACAACCAAAAGGAAAAGGTTTTTCGTTCTCTATGCCCTCATAACTCATTAAGCTGAAATTAGCAGTCATCGATTCTGCCAATTTCAAAAGCAGTTTTTTTGTTGGAATAAAATTATATTCGCTGTTTATAAAATTATATTCGCTGTGTTCAGATTGGCAAGAAGAATGCAGTTTTTAAATTTTTACAAACAGAACCCCGCTTTTGGGCCCAAAAACTGCTTCCGAAATTGGGCTCTCCGACGAAAAGTCAATGATTGTTAATTTCCCGTTAATTTCGAGTTTAGATTAGCATGAACTCAGAGTCGCTTTTTACGCGAAGGATACGTTCCGTGTAAATCAAAACCGCGTAAAAATAAAATTATAAATTCTAAAACTATGTGTAAAAATAGACGTTTTAAGCGCATCCGTGTAAATTGCGAAAGTCGCATTAAAAAGCCGCGTAAATTCCGAAGGTCGCGTAAGAAATCACGGGAATTCCGAAATTCGCGTAAAAATAATCACATAAAAACAAATCGCGTTAAAAGCGACTGTAGTGTAAACGATTACGCTTCTTTTTTACTATACCCTATATACAAGCTACTGTAGCTGGCATCGCTGGATTTTTAGATACAGGATTAGTCTGCCGCCTGCGCCTGAATAAAGTCGAACTTGCTTTGCGGACAAACGACGCTCGTCGTAAGTTATGCGCGACCATTTTGCAAATAATAAATGACAATATAAATTCGGACAATTCAATAAGCGATACGATTTCGTATGACCTGCATTGTTCGTATTTCAGCTGCATTGTTCTCGTGGACATGCTCATACCTCATAACCAATGCACTCGTTTATCTAATAATCTGTTTCAATACTGTCGGTGACGAACAATTCCGAAAAGAAACATTTTCGTTAGATTGGTTATTGTGAAGTTTCAGAACTTGTAAATCTTCTATACCTATAAAAAAGGATTTCTGTCTGTCTGCCTGTCCCTATGTTCCTTATAGAATCGAAAACTACTGAACCGATCGGCGTGAAAATTTGCAGGTAGGGGTTTTTGGGGCTACGGAGGATTCTCTCGATGGCAAAAGTCCCCTCTCCCCACTAAGAGGGGAGGGGGCACCCATACAAATCTGGATTTCTGTCTGCTTTATGTTCCTTATAGAATCGAAAACTATTGAACCGATCGGAGTGAAAATTTGCATGTAGGGGTTTTTGGTGCCAGAGAAGGTTCTTATGACGGTTAGAGATCCCTCCCCCCACCAAGAGGGGGGGGGGGGCTCCCATACAAATCTATACCTATAAAAATGGCTTTCTGTCTGTCTGCCCGAATGTTCCTTATAGAATCGAAAACTACTGAACCGATGGGCGTGAAAATTTGCATATAGGGGTTTTTGGGGCCAGGGAAGGTTCTTATGATGGTTAGAGACCCCTCCTCCCACTAAGAGGGGGGGCTCCCATACAAATGAAACATAAATTTCTGCATAACTCGAGAATTAATCAAGCAAATAGAACAAAATTTTACATGTGGGTGTTTTTGGAGACAAGAATTTTTTCTATGGTGAATTGAAACCCGAGGGGCAAGACACTTCATAATATTATCATAATATAAATATATTAGGCCCTATTAAAACCCTATAAATGTATAAATAAATGTAACTTTATAGGGCTTTAGGTTATATTATGGGTGGGAAAGGTCAATATATTAAGGTTGGAAAAATATTTCTATAGGGAATAGTAATATATTTTCAACAGTGTCTTGCCCCTCGTTGAAACCCCTCCCCACTTTTGGAGGAGGGGCTCCTATACAAATTAAATACAAATTTCGTCATAACTCGAAAACTAATTAATCAAATGGAACCATATGTGGCATGTGGGTATTTTTGGAGGCATGAATTTTTTCTATGATAAATTGAGACCCCTTACCTTTTTAGGAGGGGGGGCTTCCAAACAAATGAAATACAAATTTCCTCATAACTCGAGAACTAATTAATCAAATGGAACCATATTTGGCATCTGGGTGTTTTTGGAGGCATGCATTTTTTCTATGATGAATTATCTCTCTTTTTAAGAGGGGGGGGGGGCTCCCATACAAATGAAATACAAATTTCCTCATAACTCGAGAACTAAGCAAGCAAATGGAACCAAATTTGGCATGTGGGGGGTTTTGGAGGCAGGAATTTTTTTTAATGATGGTTTGGGACCCGTCACCCCTGTGGCAGGGCTCTCATAAAAATAAAACAGAAATTTTTGCGTAACTCAAAAACTAATCGAACTCGAGAAATTTTAGACTCTTTCATAAAACATTAATCAATAACAAGACCACCAAAACTATCAATAGTAACATTAGATAATTGAGCGCGAGACGGCCACAGCACTATGGGCCAGAAATTAAAATTTCGGGACAAAAATATTTGCGGTTAAACAGCATGTCTCAGCACAATGTGGTCTTCGGCAACTTTTTGAATAAAAAATTGATGCATATTTTGAAGGGGTCGACCAATATTTAAGCGTTACTTAAACAACAATTTAAGTAATAACTTTTTGAGTAAACTTTTTTTCACCTTTTTGGTTTCAAAATATTAAAGATAAACCAATTTCAAGTAATTTTTCTGAAGATATCAAACTTCTACCTTTTACCGATTTTCAGCAATAGACCTTTGTTTATAAACGACCCGTCAAATCACATTTCTTCTTGTAACATGTTTATTTCAACAGACAGCTCAATGTGATGTTCTAGAAAATATTTTGCACATAAAAGAGGAATATTTTTACTGAAGACTGCTTTGCTTTATATGCATTAATTAATAAGATATAACTGGTTTTAGGTTAAAAACCGTCTGATGAAAAATCCGAATATCTTAGCCATCTGCAAGTATCTGCAATTAGTTTGCATACCAATTTGTAGGGAAATATCAAAGCTATCTGCCCAAATGTGTATTTCAGAGAATACCTGGGAATACCATGGCTGGGAATACCTAGGAATAGTGAGGATTTTTATTTCATACGTTTTATAACTTAATAAATATGCGTCCTAGCGTCATACAGTCTTCACAGAAAATATGTATTTTGACATACTAAATAACTTTATAGAACATTTGAAAGCAATAAAATAATCGTGTGAAAAGTTATTGAGTGTAATTGAGTTTTGAGCGCTCTTTTTTAACACATCATTATATTTCGTAACCGGTAAGAGATAGATAATTACTTTATTCAGCAAAGTTGCTTATTTTAGTATTTTCTGCAAGTTTTGGAGAAAAAAACTTTTTTTTTAAATTAATTAAGAAAACAAAAGTTTGTATCACCCTAATAGGTGAATTCATGGTCACCCTAATAGTGCAGAAAGATGCGCTATATTTTATTATTTTACTTCTTCGAAGACACCACCCTTGAAAATATACTCATTTTTCATCAAACGGTTTTTAGCCTAAAAACAGTTATATCTTATTAATTAATGCAGAAAAAGCAAAACAGTCTTCAGCAAAAATATTCCTCTTTCATGTGCAAAATGTTTTCTAGAACATCACATTGAGCTGTCTGTTGAAATAAACATGTTACAAGAAGAAATGTGATTTGACGGGTCGTTTATAAACAAAGGTCTATTGCTGAAAATGGGTAAAAGATAGAAGTTTGATATCTTCAGAAAAAATACTTAAAATTGGTTTATATTTAATATTTTGAAATCAAAAAGGTGAAAAAAAATTTACTCAAAAAGTTATTACTTAAATTGTTGTTAAAGTAACACGTAAATATTGGACGACCTCTTCGAAAGATGCATCATTTTTTCATTCAAAAAGTTGCCGAAGACCACATTGAGCTGAGACACGCCGTTTAACCGCAAATATATTTGTCCCGAAATTTTAATTTGTGGCCCATAGTGCACAGGCCGCTAGTTTTGCCGTTGCCGGCGATCTGCCGTCGGAAGCGCCGGGCACTGCGGGGGCCCCCCGATGAGATCACCTCTATCTAGGTTTATTTATTTTCCTAGATCTACTGACCTCTATTACTATCCTTCAGATGGGTCACCTATGCGAAATGGTACTTTCTATGAAAAGATTTTCCGTGAAATGGTACATCCCGCGTAAGGTTTTTCGCGAAATTCTGCGAAACTCTATATTCCGCGTTGTGGTCAACCGATAATTGGTGTTCCGCAAAATGGTATTCGGCGAAATGGTTTGTAATGATGGCGAATACTTAAATGCTATCCGCTTTATTTTATCAGGCTAAGCAATGGGAGGAGTTGTTTTCTACTTTACTGTGAAGAAAATTTGTATATTAAAACACCCATGACCTCCCCAGAAGGTCATCCTAGATTCATGATTTATGTACAACACAGTTTACTTGGTGGCAATACGAAGTTTGTCGGGTCAGCTAGTAGGGGAAGGGCGGTAAAGACGGACACTGCGGGAAAGACGGACACTTGTCATATTTCATAAACAATAATTTTTTGAAGCAAATCAATGATGGGAAATGTTTCTATAGATTGAATTAACACTTTTGAACTAAACTGCCGATTTTTAGCAGCGTAGCTGACAAATTTATAAGCAAAACAAAGAAAAAATGCGTATATACGCTAACCGATGTAATTTTGTGCGTGAAGAAAATAGCTGGTAAATCTTTAAAAAACAACATATTCATGCTAAACCGACGACATTGCGTTAGTTTGATCTTTCACTGAATATCCTTTGGAAACCTAGTGAATTTTTGAATATTCAGTAAAAAGTTATTGAAGTTTGAAAAAATGGTATCCAAGTCGGGAAAGACGGACACCCAACGGTAGGGAAAGACGGACACACAGATTTTGAACCCACTTTGCCCAACAACGATTTAACATTGCAAATACTTACATATTATATATGTAAAAGTAACCAGAAGTCATATAGCAGTTGCAATGAGCCAACTTTTAGAAACGATTAATTCGTCACCAATTAAAATATTGAAGGGAACCATACTATTTTCTCGCTCAAAGGGGGGATCGGGAAGGGGGTTTTACCAAACCAATTCTTTCCTAAATACATGATGAAATATGTTAATTTTTCTTAATACTGTTAATTCAACGACGCGTGACACCTTTTTGCGAGTGTCCGTCTTTCCCATATCAAGTGTCCGTCTTTCCCGCCCATGCACAGAAACTCTGATTTATACATGATGTTTATAATATTAAAAAAAGCATAAATTTTGGAAGAAATTTTCCAGCACACGTTGTAACTTTATTAGACAGAGACTTAAAGGTTCAGTTTATACGAAAATTGGGATCAATACAGTTATATTTGAGTAGATATTGAGTCTTTACCTTAAGGTGTCCGTCTTTACCGCCCTTCCCCTAATCACATAAAAACAAATCACGATAAAAGCGACTGTAGTGTAAACGATACCCTATATACAAACTACTGTAGCTGGCATCGCTGGATTTTTAGATACAGGATTAGCATTAGTCTGCCGGCTGCGCCTGAATAAAGTCGAACTTGCTTTCCGGACAAACGACGCTCGTCTTAAGTTATACGCGACCATTTTACAAATAATCAATGACAATATAAATTCGGACAATTCAATTTTTCGTTGTGCGTAAACTGACCAAATAGAAAGTGGCGTAAAAATAAATTATAATGCCAAGCTATCAAGGTATGTACCGCAGCTACTGATCCAAGCGACACGATTTCGTATGACCTGCATTGTTCGTATTTCAGCTGCATTGTTCTCGTGGACATGCTCATAACCAATGCACTCGTTTATCTAATAATCTGTTTCAATTCTGTCGGTGACGAACAATTCCGAAAAGAAACATTTTCGTTAAATTGGTTATTGTGAAGTTTCAGAACTTGTAAATGTATGATAAAATAACTGAATAATGTTAAAAGATAGCAGGCTAAACGATGCGCGGTACTCCATCAGCATTCCATCGATATTTTTATTGACGATTAATTTAGCCAGTTTTTTACATAGAAAGCCCAAATAGCAATTTAAATTTTACTGCACCGATTGTAACTTGTTTAAAAATATTTAACTGCAATCAATATCAATACCAGTAAATATAACAGTATCGACACTTTTGTCGATACACCACTTGTTACTGGTATTGCGTTACTTGACACTCGTGACAATAGATTGGCAAAACCAGCTTACATTTTTACGGGGGCTAGGTAATCCTGATTAAACAATAAAATCTTATTGTTTCTAGAGCGGGAGGATCTGCCCAGCTCCAGCGATGATTTATTTGCGTCAATGTTATCACAATACGTTCCAATTAGGATTGACTTGTAAATTTAAACGAATATTTAATTCCAATTGCAACTGTTACCTAGACAGCAAATACCTAGAAAAACAGGCGTTTGATAAACTTCTTAAAAACTAAAATGTTGGTGGGGTCTCAAATACATAATACAAAATTTAGGGGTCAGTCCCAGCGTAACGGTTAGCATTCACGCCAAGGACCCGGGTTCAAATGCCCTGCAGAAGTCACGAATGACCCAAGCTGGTTAACGTGACTATAATAATAATAAAAAAATACAAAATTTGACTTTGCCTTAGTGTGCCACTTACAATTTTTGTTAATTTTGAAAATATTTTAGGTAATCGTTTTTCATTTGTGATGGCATGTAGAAAAGAATTTTTAAGGCAATGTTTTATTAATGTTAAAAATGAATCAATTTTTGTTTTGTTATTAAAAACTTATTCTGCTGCATCTAAATTTATGGAAAGTTTGTCGAAATTTTGTCCAGACTTTATTTCCGGAGATGATTTTTATAACGTTGGTGCTTTTAATGTTAGCATTCTAACAACGTATTTGTCATTTGCACGAGTAAGCCGAAAACAGAGACCTCGACTTAAGTGGCCGATAGCGTGCGTTTCAAATTTCAATCTTTTCCAAGTTAAAAACTTAAACTTCCATACGTTTCATTGTATACACTTGCATACTCGAAAAATGTATTCTCCATCATTCAACACTTGCTGTTGCGGTTGACTCTTTTTGGTGCATCGCCCATACCAGTTATGCACCCTAGTGTTTACATGGGTCAAATTACATATTTGAATATCTGCTGCCACTAAGCAACTGTGGTATCCTGTCCTGGTCATGTTGTTGACAATTATTGTGTGCCGATAGATTAAGAAAATTTTGCTTCAGTCTTCAGAAACATTCATTATAGGTTTTCTTGTATACGAAGGGAAAAGGAGCGGGCAGGCTTCGAAATCACTTTTTCAAATGTGCACAGCACATAGCGGTTCCTTCAACGCGTGATGATGTGCAAGTCGATCGGTAAAATACATTTGAATTGTATTTGTTTTTTTTTTCGATTTGCTTTGCTTATTTGCTTATTTGCGCACTGTACGAGTGTGTACGAGATGCAATTGTTAAATTTTTTTTGTAAGATTATAGTCACTTTAACAGCTTGGGTCATTCGTGACTTCTGCGGGGTTGGGATTTGAACACGGGTCCACGGCGTGAGAGGAGTGAATGCTAACCACTATGCCGGGACTGACCCCGTTAAAATATTTAGTTTGCAGTTCAGGCTCCTAAAAGTCTAAAAAAGGTTGATAGGTAATGTTGCTGATGTATTCTTTTTTTGCTCATATGAATTAGGCCATTGCAAATCATTTTAAAAGTTTTTGGCACCCCCCTTGGAAATTGGCTTGAAAAATCGGGGGGCAAAAAAATAGTTTGTGGGATATGAGCTAAATTTTTTTTATAAAATCAATTGTCTGTGGGCTCTACAGCCTGGAAAACTTGAAAAATGAGTGTACGAGTTGAGTTAACGCATGAAATAGAAATGGAAATTCAAACAGCGGAATTTCCGAAAATCGGCCAAAAAAATTTTCTTTCGTTTTTGTCTTTTTTCGTAGATTTTTGCAGGGAAACTAACAACGTAGATATTAAAATCAAAAATAGATTTGGGTTTCACGTTTAAACTTAAAATAAAAATGCCTAAAATCCATATTGTTTGCTCGATTAAAAAATTCTCTGTTTTTTTTTCGCCCCCCCCCTTCTTTAATGGCCCAACACCGGAGGGACAAAAACTTTTTAAAATATTTGTAATGGCCTTATCATACATAAAAAACAATCAACAAGTGGATGTGATTAGTCGACAATTACGTTGTTTAATGTGTAAAAACCCGATTTAATCTATCTATTGGTGAAACAAACCTTTGTTATACCATATGTTTTTTAACAGTTTGTAACAAAAACGATCTTAGAAAGCACTTGATGGACGAATGAGACCAAATTTCCACCGAATACACGAAAAAAGTCGTAGACAGCATTTCAAAACGACTAAAGGCAGTTGAAATGACCAAGGGATACCATACTAAATACTAATCTTTGAAATTAGGCCACAGCTGCGAAATCAAAACTGTTAATTCGAATTCCGTACGAATATGAATTTGAGCGGATTTTTTCAAGCGCTAATTTATAATTTTTTTTTTCAGATAAAAACCATTTTTCCAAAACCAGATATCATACCTTAAAATTAACATCTGACACTATGATTTTACTTAAATAACATGTCCCTAAAATTTCTGTTAACTTTCAAATGTAGAAAAACGAAATCTGCATGTACGAATACGGATTTGTATCAATGTACTTCGAGGCCAACTGAGAGGCCTGTATAGCAACCTATTGGATGTGATTAAATCGCAGATATGAGTCAGAAAGACAATGCAAACTTGAGAATCAAATTACAATACATAACGCATCTTTTGCATTTATCTGATTTTCGGTATCGGTCAGACATCCGCCTCAGCCGCAGAAGGTTAAAGCTCTGTGGCTAACCGTGCCCTAATCTTAAGCCTCACGTTAGGCGAGTTTACAACCTGCTTGTAGACTCGTCTAGTGTTATCACGTCTACTCGCTAACTAGCTAGCTGGTAGACATGATGACATTGGACGAGTTTACAATCAGCAAACTCACTTGCTTGACTGCTAGAGTCAGTAAAATCACCTGATGTAATTGAGGCATTAATGATTAATGACAATGCTGTTGCAAATAATATAGAATCGAACTTTCCTTGAGCCTGAGCGGGAAATTTCCGCCAGCAATATTGTGCCATTCAGCAATTTTACGAGTCCAACGCAAATTCTTTTTTAATAATTATCCTGTACTTACTAAATGCATTGAAAATATGCTTGTCAAGCAAGGAAGGGGTTGTGGGGAAGCAATAACGAAAACCTGATGGTTTCAATTGCTAAATTGCAAACATATGTCGACAACGCAGAAAATAACCACGCTAATAATTTTCGCGTGGGACTCTAAATAGGTGGAAACTCCGCAATAACAGCTTACGTTACAAGCTGTAACTCACGGCTGAGCTGAGACGTTACACTGTTACAAGTTACCAGCGCCAGCCGATTTTGGCATTACACGGGAAAGTGGAATACACCGTTAAATAAGTTTACTCATAAATTGGTTGTATTTACCTTTAAAAGTTGATTAAAGCTACTCAGCAAATAGGACAAATTTTCTGTTCAGCCTGAGGTTGTTGTATTTTTTAACTTGAAAACTTCTTACCTGAAGCGCGGTAACATTAAAAAGTGATCAAGCATTGTGTGTTAAGTTAACTGGACGAAAGTAACATGTTTTTTGCCTTTCTACTATACAGTCAACTTTCGTTCGTTGGGCTATAGCCCATCTAAAACGAAGTCAAACGTCATTTCTGACAGCGTACCCAGGTAACCAATAAGCATTAAAATAAGCAGTAAATCAGTCGTTTATTAGCATCCCTGGCGTTTTATACTGCAGGTTGTTGTTTATCAGCTTTTTGACTGCATAACTGTTGTAAATTGGCATCCACAATTCTATTTAAACTCTTGTTGTTGGTAACTAGCTGCAAATAAGCATTGTCAGCACTATAAGAGGGCTAGCAGTAAAGTAGCCGCATATTTTGCCAAAATAGCATTTAAGTAGCATTTAAGGCAACTTAAATGCTTATTGGCTTGCTTTTAAATTGCATTGGAAATGCTTATTGGTTACCTGGGTATTTTTTCTTCTGAGGGGCTCTTGAATATAGTTGATTCAAGTGTGGAAAATATTTTATATAGAAAATATTAAAATTAATTAAATGGAATATTGTCAATTGCAAGGAAAATTGTACCATCCAAAGTGCGATATCGCTCATAAAAGTGCTATTTTGCATTAAATCGTTTCGGTATCTTTGGCGCACTTTTTCGTTATCTTCCAAGCAATAAGTGCGCCGAAGATACCAAAACGATTTAATGCAAAATAGCACTTTTATGAGCGATATCGCACTTTGGATGGTACAATTTTCCTTGCAATTGACAATACAATTGCATCACATCGTTTTCCGATCAATTATGAACTTGACCCTGCCATTTTTAGAATCACGATGAAACAGTTAAAAATGCCAATATATATTAACATTGTCGCATGAAATTCTACTATTTACTTGTTAAATAATCTAGAAATAAATTTCAACAACGAAAAGATTAGTTTCCACTAATCTACTGATTCCGTATTTAATATAAGTGTATATTTGTATAAACCTTTCTGCGACGATTTCGACAAAAACAATCGATATATCCCTCGGTTTTGACGTCTCAGCCCAATTAACGAAAGTCTTTCACTAAATGGGCTAAGAGTTTAGTGCAATTAGCGAAAGTTGACTGTATATGTATTGTCAATTGCAAGGAAAATTGTACAATCCAAAGTGCGCAATCGCTCATAAAAGTGCTATTTTAGCTTAAATCGTTTCGGTCTCTTCGGCTCACTTATTGCTTGGAAGATAACGAAAAGTGCGCCGAGGATACCGAAACGATTTAATGCAAAATAGCACTTTTATGAGCGATATCGCACTTTCGATGGTACAATTTTCCTTGCAATTGACAATAAATATATAGTATAAAGGTATACAAATCACTCGGAGGAAATGTAAAGAAGGTCCTGTGGGCAGAATGTCATATCCAGTTTTTTACGAGCCATAATGGCGGACGTGTTCGTAATATTTGACAGCATTTCTGACATTTCCCTAATACATCGCACATTTTTTTTCCATACGTTCCTTTAGTTTTACCGTGAATGCGCGGAAAGAAAATGTGCCATGTATTAGGGAATTGTCAAATATGCCGGTCAAATATTACGAACAGGTCCGCCATTATGGCTCGTAAAAAGCTGTGTCGAAAATATACTTATAAACAGGGCTGTCATTCGCTCACACTATGCGCCCAATGTTCCAATATTATGCCTTGTCGCACAGAGCGATTCGGCAACACACCTCTACAGCTAATATGCACACAGCGTACGAGCGAACGACAGCACTCGGTGAAAATCGCCCAGCGAGTGACCATCCAAACAGCACTTGATGCTGCCCTTTGCCACACTCCGTGCGGAATTAACGCAAAAAAATTGTTTTGTATTTACAAATTTTCTGCCCTTTTAAAAGTGAAAATACACGCTGTACTGAACAACTAATATGGTCTATGTTAAGTTAATACGGATCAGGCGACGCAACAGTAAAAATGTTTTTTTCAATCACACCACTTCAACTGACCCAGCGCGGGGTGTACAATCCAGCCGCGCAGAGTGCGGCTCTTGGTGTGGTAAAGCACGCAGCAAATTTATCACTCTGCGTTTGCGACTGCCTTTTCCTGGTGCGCGTAAAACACGAAAGAGCGTGTTTAGCAAAAGAGACACTGAAGGGAATTTGTGGGCGAACACACACCGCATGGCGAGTGTTGTGTTGTTTAAGAATGTGTGTCTTTTGGTCTGCGCTGCGGTTTATGCCACCTCTGCTTATAAAATTTACTGATAATAAAATTAACCGTAAATAGCATTTTATGTGATAGAACTACAGTCGGATCTCGTTCAACAGCAAATATAGATACGCGATTCTACGTTTCATAATTGCAACTCTGTTCTCGTTGTGAAAGTGTTGAAAACTCTAACAAATGCGACTGGACTCTGACGACATTCACCTTAAGCAGGAAGTACTCTGAAGCATTTCAATCGTAATTTTCTTCTCTTACTGTTACCCGCAATCGGAAATGTTTGTGGCACTTTGTTTTTTGAATTATTGATTTACTACATATATTCAGTCTGGAGTCTAGTAAGGAAAATACAATAATAGTTGCTCGCAGTAAATTGAAGTTAAACAATATGGCTAACTGAATTATAGATACATATTCAGATACTAATAAATAAAAAAATATGTAGTAGAAAGGCCAGGTCACGCCGCTAGGTGGATTAATTCGGGTTTTTTTTTCTTGTCCATCCGCTTTGGCAATATACAGCAATGATTCGCTCTTTGTCTTTTTTATTAATTTATCAAAATCAGCGGTTCTCTGTTTTCTACAATTCGGGTATTGAAAATTCATGCACATTTTAAAAACTTTTTTTTTTCATGAAATCCATACATGTTCGCGGGGTTCGCTACTTCATGAAAATTGAATGAAAGCTACCAAATATTTAGAATAAAATATGGTATGGTCTAAAAAAATTTCCCTGTAGACAAATTCATTTCAAATGTAGTACATTTTACTCAGGGTAAACAACGAAAAATCAAAAACAATACAAGGATAATTTGATCTCCAACTATAGATTGCTGCTACGACAGCTGTTTATAAAATAACTTATGTACAGTTACAAACATTCAAGTGTAGATATAAATATTTCAACACAGGTAAAAATAACTAAGCGTGAATGCTACAACAGTGCTCCTAGAAGTTCTGCGAAAATTTTCAACCCTGTTCAGTGCTAAATAGACACCAATTTTTTACTTGTTTGGCTATTACTTCGCTTCTTTTGTATTGGAATGTCAATGCATATTGTTTGTCACATAAGGTAATCAGGACTTATTACATTAATATATACATAAAACAGGAACAATGTTCTACTCAGATTTAAAACATCACTCAGCCTACGGACGACCAAGGGTATGTAATCATGCTATCTCTTTCTTATGTAGGACTGAAGAGAGCATCCTTCAACTAGTTCGCCGGCAATTAGATTTTCCATTGAATAAAGCGTTAGCCGTCACTCGAACCGAAACGTCAGAAAAAACGGTTACACTGCAATCATATGCATTTGACGTTCGTTTCAAACCCCTGCGGACGACAGCAAGGTAGCGTTTATTTTCCATGTGTTAGGTAGACCCCGCAGTTTATTCAGGCAGTAATAAACTCGAAACAGTCTTATTTGCCTAGCTCAGTTGGTTTGAAGTTTATTTTAATGTTGATCCTAAAGAGCTAGAGACTTGCAGTATATTATTTGCTGCATTATCAGTTTAACAAGTATAGTAAACGCAGCATGTCTGATCGTAAGTAAAGTTTTCAATCGTGTTCTGTGTTAGGTGAATCTAATTTGCTGTTTGGTTTCTGTTATTTATGAAAAGTTAAATCAACAAAAACGAAAACAAACTGTAAACGTGATAAAAAATCGTAGATAAACTTTCACTTTTTTATCGATGCCGCAACTTAAGTAATCGAGGATAGGACAAATTAACATTCATTGTCTTATGAATTATGAAAGATGTAGCAAAATAGTAAGCTTTGTTGACATTCCGCTCGCATAAATCGAGTAACAAAATGTTGCCTTACTCTAGATTTACTTAACACGTTGGCCCAATGGGCTTTCGGTGTACTGGTGGCCGACCAAATAAAACATAACACGTTGTTTTTATCAGAAGAGTATGGCCACAGAGAACAGACTGCCAGGTAATTGACAAAAAGTGTGTAAAAGGTTTTTATGTAATCTACGAGTAATCCTTCAATAGAGCACCCCTCGAGCAGTAAGTGGCAAAGCAAATCTTGATGTCGCTGCCATCGCTGCTATGTAACTGCAGCACAAAGAAATATTGATAAAGGTATATGGATATTTTTTGATGCGTTTGGCAAACTATTTCTGGAGGGCGCTACCGACCAATTTTACACACAAAAAATCGATTACTTCCTTCGAGCCTGTTAATCCGTTCTCTGTGGTATCGTTACCAAGAATTACGAAAGTATACCGAACTTCTCACTTAACTGGACTCTGCAGTTTGAAGAGAATGTGCGACAATGACAATGTTGTTGATAGGAAGGAATAATCCAAATTCAGCTGTAAGGCACAATAATCACAATTTTCCATTTTTTGCATTGTAATTCCTATTGTAGGAAACCTCTGGTTTTTGAGTATTGGGAGCTTTGCCCAAAGTTGAACGCGGTCCAAAGGAAACACCGCATTTGAAGCAAATATCGCGGTAGGACTGCTGCCGGAATGTTGTAAACAAACGTGTTGTTCTGGTTGTTCACATAACTGTGTTACCAAAAGCAACTAAACTAAAACTTTATGATTTCCATGTATAATCTTCTAACAACATCAAAATTGATCTGGCAACCATGAAAGAGCATATCATTTTTGATAACTTGCGCGGTGGATAACTTTCAATGAAACTCACAATATTTTATAATACCACTCCCCCCAATCCGGCGATAATCAATCAATAGTGGGTATTTTGATCGGAATTTTTTCTTTAATTTCAGGAAATCAATGTAAAATCAATGATAACTTTAAGTAATCATAATCAATTTTTAACAATTATAAGCGTTTGATTAAAAGTTATTATTAAAGTAATCAGTAATCTGTGTTTTTTTGCTGCTGTACGTTGTAATCGCAGCTGTTGGAAACCCGTTGTGTTAAGCTACTCACTTTTTTCATATTTTGGTAGAGTAAATTTTAAACGAACCTTACGTGTAATGTGTTTCGTGGTAAGGAACGTCTATTTTTCGTTTACCGTGTTTGAATTCCGCGCGCGTTTGGGGCGCCTTCTTTAGTTTGAATTGAAGAGTTGTCGTGAAACAATACGCAGTGCGTAACAGTGTTACTGTTTTCATCGTAGCAAACTTGGTGTAAACCGAAAAAAGCAATTTTGTAAAATTCCGGTTAAATTGCTTGTTCCGCCTAAACCCAATTTATAAAAATTAAGTTTTGAAAACACCATTTTACTAGATTGTGGTAGTTTAGAAGTTCCACCTGTTTATACAATCTATAATTAACTACGTTTACGTATTTTCCCGCAGGATACTATTCAAGAATGGCCGATGGTAGCAGTCCGCAGGATGGCAACGGTGGACGGAGCCGTGCCAGAGGATTTGCCGGCGGTTCCTCCCGTGGTGGATACAATGGTGGACCGTCACGTGGTAGCAATCGGCATAGTAGTGGAGCCGGATGGCCGGGCTCTGAAGAACATTCATCGAGAGGACAGGTCGGTAGTTTCCATCACCGCGAGCAACAACCTGGCAGCAGCCGTTCGTCTCGCCCTTATTCGCCACCACCACGGGCGGAAGATGCCGAATCACGGCCAGTAGATGAGGTTGCCGCACTTGTCCACAAAACGGAAGGATCAGGAGAACGCGGCCAACGCGGATCAGGCGCAGCTGGGCGAGGTGGAATGAGAGGAAAGCGCTTTATACCGGAGATTTGTCGCACAAGAACTGATGTCAGTGTTTCAAAACAAGGTTCTACAGGACGACAAGTCATGCTTCAGACTAATTATTTCCGTGTAGTACGAAGTGAAGATGAGCGTATTTTCCAGTACCGAGTTGATTTCGACCCGCCAGTCGAAAGTAACAAGCTAATGAAATCTCTTATGTACAACTTGAAGTCTAGTATCGGAGGGTACTTGTTCGATGGCACAATGCTGTTTACACGGAGTAAGCTTTGCAGTGAGGAGATTCAGTACAATACAAAAGATAGTACTACAGAGGAGGAATATCTCGTGAAACTACGACGAACTGGCGTAGTAGACGGCACAAACGAAACAGCGTTTGTCATTTTCAATTTAATAAACCGCAAAGCTATGGCCGGTCTGAAGTTGCAGCTGATTGGCCGCAGCTACTTCGACGCGGATGCTAAAGTATCAGTCCGGCAGTACGGTATTGAGCTGTATCCTGGATATGTTACTAGCATCCGTCAACATGAAAGGGACGTTTTGATGTGCGCAGAATTGACACATCGAGTTATGCGTACGGATACCTGTTATTCACTGTTTGAACAGTGTATGAATCAGCGAGGCAACTTCCGCGATAATTATAAGCGGATGGTACTGGGTTCCGTTGTAATGACAACTTATGGAAATAACAAAACATATACCATCTCTGACGTTGATTTTAATGTTACCCCAGAAAGTTCTTTTGAGACGAAAAACGGATCCCTTACGTTTATGAAATACTTCAAAGACCGCTACAATGTTTCTATTAGAGATCCCCGTCAGCCGATGTTGGTTTCTCGCCCAAAGACCCGTGACATCCGGGCTGGTATGCCTGAATTGATCTACTTGGTTCCAGAATTGTCACGTATTACCGGCATCACCGATGACATGCGTAAAGATTTTCAGTAAGTATATACAATGCTTATATAACCAGTATTTTGTCCAATTACCTTTGAATGTTGCATAGTTGCATAGCATATGAAAACCAAAATTTAATCCCCCTACTTATATTTTAGTTTGATGCGTGCTCTTGCTGACCATACTCGTTTGACTCCGGACAAACGTATCGAGCGATTAGAGGTGTTCAACCGACGCCTGCAGCAATGCAAGGAAAGCAGTGAAATCTTCACTTTCTGGAAGACGGAACTGGATCGTCGTTTGGTTGAAGTTCCGGCGCGAGTTTTACCCCCTGAAACAGTCTTTTTCCATCCGGAGCAAGCCAACTAGTAAGTATTTGTACTTGTTTACTTTTGATCTGGCTAATTAATGCTTTACAATGTGATTGTTTTTTTTACAGTCAAATGCTGGCGGGCGACATGGCTGAGTGGCAAATGGCTTTCCGCAACAATCCAATGTATTTAACTGTTGCTCTCACCAACTGGGTCGTTGTCATTCCAGGAGGCAGTGAGCGATTGATTGCAGATTTCCTGCAATGTCTGAAACAAGCCGCCCATGGTATGCACTTCCAGGTCGAAGATCCTCGTCGGGTGGTCATCCCGAATGATTCTCCAGTTGTGTACGTCGAGCACCTGAGCCAGATTTGTCAGCGTGATCCCCAGCTAATTATGTGCTTAGTCACAAACGATAAGGCCGATCGGTATGCTGCTATCAAAAAGAAGTGCTGCGTAGAACGTGCGGTTCCTACTCAAGTTATGAAAACACGCACCATCACGCCCAAAGGCGGCAACGTACGTACACTTATGTCCGTCGCAACTAAGGTTGCCATTCAGATGAACTGCAAGCTTGGTGGTATTCCATGGGTTCTAAAAAGTCCCCTGTCATCAGTCATGGTCTTAGGATTTGATATCTGTAAAGATTCTAAGGACAGACAGAAAGCTTATGGTGCGTTGGTAGCGTCAATGTATGGAGGAGGAATTAAGCATCCTAAATATTTTTCAACGGTTAATCAACATGCCAACGGAGGTGAATTGTCCAGCTTCTTGGCCCTGAATGTCATCAAGGCCATTCGTGCATACCAGGGCAGCTTTGGCGGTGCCATGCCACAGCGTATCGTTATTTATCGTGACGGAGTCGGCGATGGCCAACTGAATTATGTTTTGGAACACGAAGTAGCCGCTGTCAAGGAGAAGTTAGATGCAGCCTACAAAGCTTCGGAAATGCCATCCCGTTTGACATTCTTTGTAGTGAACAAGCGTATTAATACACGTCTTTTCGATAACAGACGTAACCCGCCCCCGGGAACAGTAGTCGATGATGTCATTACGCTGCCCGAAAGGTAAATTCACTTTGGCCTATTATATCATATGTTGTTTGTAACTATAAGTTATTCTGCTCTTTCAGAACCGACTTCTACTTGGTGTCGCAAAGTGTACGCCAGGGTACAGTTTCACCAACGTCTTACAATATCCTGAGAGACGAATCTGGACTTAATGCTGATAGATTGCAGCAATACACTTTCAAACAGACGCATCTTTACTACAATTGGTCCGGCACCGTTGGCGTACCTGCAGTTTGCCAGTATGCACACAAGCTATCTGCTCTGGCCGGACAGTTTCTGCATCAAACGCCCAGCACATGGCTTGAGAAGAAACTTTATTACTTGTAAGTTAACCGTTAAGATGTTTAATGCAATGAAAAAAATTCTTTTACCTTCGCGATATATCATATGAAATAAACTACGGTCTTAGACGTTTAAATTTGCATTGAATTATTTTAATTAAATGCTTTCCTGGCTTCACAATGTTAACTGTCGCATATTAGATCCTGCGTGCAGAATCATATTTTCTATAAAGCTGGAAAAATTGCTTGTGAAATGTTAGTGGCAATTCAGCTAAAAAAGTCTTGACTGCTGCATTAAATTGTTCATCACGTCACCTTGTCGATTGAGTTCGCTCTGCAGGACAGTAACATCGAATTCAATGCTTCATATCAAGTCAAATCGCCTTTGTTGTTATGCTGTCATACTTTTAAATTTTACTTTTAAATTGATTGACTGTGCTTCCTTTCAAAATATACGAATTTAAATTTTATTATCAATTAGAGTTATTAAATTTAAATAACTATTCCATGGATTTAAGGATGTTTTCTATATTTTGAACAAAATTTCTAATTGACTTGCCTTCAATAAATTATTTTCTCGGAGAGTAGATCTCGGATAGGTCAATTCAACTCCGCCAGCGACGGACCTTTGTCGAAGAACCACTACGTGTGGCTCTCTAAAAAGAGTGATTAAGTGATGGGAAAATTGGATTGGGACCCGAGCTGTCTGTCACAACCCAGCATAAAGGAGGAGTGTCAAGGTTTGTCGCTCGGCGTGATGCTTCGGATGGCTCCGTGGCAAATTTGTGGTGGAACCATCCGAAGCTGTGCACATCGAATCTCTTCCACGGCAAATCTTGTAAAAATCTTTTGCTCTCAATGAGCATGCAGTCGAGTAGCATGCTACATTCTGAACGAAATGCGGAAGAGGACCCTAATGCTCGGTATAATGCGATTGTGCTTAGGGGAATCTAATAGAGTTACCCAATGTCGAATGGAGCCTACAGGGTACCAGAGCATCCTGTGCAGTAAATTGCTCCCTATGTTCCAAGCTGGTAAAGGACAGTAGACTTTTCTTCCCAAGTGAGTATTACCAACGCGATGGAAAACTTCTCAAACATAATCGATAGAGAAACCAACAACCCCCAAAAGTTGGTGCTAAATACCGGAGTAGGTATGAAGGCAGCGCACGGAGGTTGTGAAGGGAAGTTTAATGACGGATTGCAGACATTATTGGTCGTGCAGGCTGAAGGAATCATAAAATCGAGGCCCCCGATGTACTCGCTGTTGGAATCCAAGCAATCCTGGCTCGACAACCCACGAACGTTCAAGCAGGGAAACTTGCGGATGATTACCGAATCGAGTCAGGAAATGAGGTCATGTCGCTCGTATGATTCAGCATTCGCAAGATGGATGGAATAGACAAACTCTTGATAAAATCGCGAATAAGATCGCAGTGCGGCCGGCGTCACGGTTGGCATTGCTCGATGTGACAGGAAGACGTGAAGACCCGGAGATCTCTGGACTACACCCGGGGAAGACTGTCACCGCAGAGAGCGGTCATCTGGTCACCCAAGCCAACACCATTTCTGAAGGGAATCCAAGCGGCGCGTCACAGCGGTGTGTAAAAGCAGCGCGTCGAAGGGGTGACAATGTGTGGTGAACGGGCTACAGGTCTCGTTCTTTCTCTGTGTAACCGTGTCCGAGAGTAGCCGCAGAAAATCGCCACGAGTGATCAAAGTGAAATTTACAAAACATATAGCTAAAGTTTAGTTTAAAAGTGTCTAGTTTAAACTTAAGGCTAGGTGAAACTTAAAGCTAGCTTACACTACTTAAAACTAAATACTTTCCAATGTATATCCTAAAACTATTACTTACCTATTACATACCAATTCTAAAATGTTACTTAACCTAGAGCAGAGCACTACGTGCAGCGCATAGAATTGTGCTTGAGCAGCCTTCGAGAGGCAAAGGATACTTAAAAGTAAGGTACTTAAATGCTAAATGTAACCTAAAACTAATATCTGAATCAAAATCTGCAGATTTGAAGCTAATAAAATACTTGCTGTCAAACAAGTTGCCTTTCTCCTTTCAGCTGCGTCAACAGAGGTAGAAGTGCACAGTCAGTACGCACGCTACTGGCGGAATGAGGGACACAGGAATGGAAGAGGACTTTAACCTAAATTCGTCAATAGGGAATGAGGAGAGGGGTGTGTGTGGATAACCATGCGTACAACACCTACTGCAGCCATGGAGGCATTGCTATGCTTACTGCCTGTGCATCTTCATGGGAGGAAGGAAGCAGAGCTTGTCCCTCTACGGCTGCAAAGCAATAAAACTATACTCGAAGGTGACTAAATCGGTCATCTTCGCATACTTCGGGAGTTCAATCTGAGGTGATTGAAACAGATCACTCTATGTGGAATAATGGAGGGCCCGATCTTCCACCTAGAACCAACTGCCTTTTTGCAGATGATTCATAAATGGAGGCCTGCACAGGCTCCGAAGTCGACGAACCTGGCATTAGGGAAACTATCCTATTAGGAAAGTGGCCCGCCGTTTATCAAGCAGAAGTATATACAATCACCCTTATTCTGCGAGTCACGTGCCTCAATACGACAATTGTCACTCGCCGTGACTCGCCACGGCGAGTCGAGTCACCTAGGTGACAACCGTGTCATCCTAAATATAGTTTATAGAGATTTAATCAGCTAAGCTGATCCGACGCCAATTTGTGATACACTAGAGTAACTATGGGTTAAAAGTTCAGACCCTCCTCGCTGCATTAGTTTAGGTGCTAATTGCCTGCACTAGCGCCGTCCGTTGAGTCAATTCTGCATTATTTTCCATACCACCTTGAAGGTGTCAGTCATTTGAGTAACTTCCCGAAGACCGCAACTTTCTAGATAGTCAGCAGCGCAAGATACAACCTGTATAAACAAATCACGCAGACACTAGCGCCACATAGTGAGTCAGTTCTGCGCTATGTTTCGTGCCATCTTGAAGATGGCAGTCATTTACGTAACCTTCCCGAAGATCGCAACTTTCTAGATAGTGAGCAGCGCAAGATACAGCTTGTATAAGAATGTCACATATACGCTAGCACCACGTAGTGATTCAGTTCTGCGCTATTTTTCATGCAATCTTGAAGGTGGCAGTCATTTGAGCAACCGTCCCAAAAGACCGCAACTTTCTAGATCAAGGGCTAGGGCGCAAGATACAGCCTGTGTAAGAGTATTACATATACGCTAGCGCCACGTAGTGAGACAATTCCGCAATAATATAATCTAATGAAAACCCGTTGATGTACTGAACAACTCTGTCGAAGACACCAACCTTCTATACGGTCAGGATCACGAGTTATTTCATGTTGGAACCAATTAAGTCAATTCCCATATGCTACGTAGACACTAATAAAGGGCCAAACAGAATGCTGCGTCAACGCGTCCTTCAGCGTTATTCTGACAGTTTTCCCATGGGTTTACTGTCAAATTGACGCTGACGGACACGTTGACGCAGCATTCTGTTTGGGCCTTAAGGATGTTCGACCGCGTTAACGGAATCCCTCGACCCCGTCCTTATTGGAAACGTTCTTATTCGAAACTGCGTTATTCGAGGGACTGCTGTAATCAAACCTTAACCTTTAACCCTTTATAAGGCAGTGGCAACTATATTGCCACCAACGTTTTGCACCAGACGGGCAGTGGCAAACATATTGCCACCAACATTTTGCGCTAGAGGGGCAGTGGCAACTATATTGCCACCAATTTTTTCAAGTTTTTCAGCAATTTTCTCAACAAAAAGAATATAAATGGGTTCTACCGAATGTTAACATTATGTTTCGCTGAAGTTTGTGTTAATTCCACGCGTAGTTGCCACGGCCTTATAAAGGGTTAAAATAGCAACTGAGTAAGCTTGTTCACTAACCTCAAGCTGGCCATGAAAAGTGAACTATTAATTTTCGGTGGAAGCTAAATTTTCATTGTCTTTCAAATGTTTTTGCTTTTGCGAAAATTTATGCAAAATTTCAAGTGAAACGTTACCCACAATTACAAGATGTCCGCTTATTCGCTATCCGAGGAGCAGGAACGTCAGTTCCGACGAATGTTTGAAACGTTCGACAAGGACGGAAACGGTTCGATTACCGCCTCGGAACTAGGCATGGTAGTGCGTGCGCTCGGTATGAATCCCTCGCAGGCGGAAGTTGAGCAGATGATACACGAGGTCGATCTGGACGGCAGCGGAACGATCGAATTGAACGAGTTTTTGGTGCTTATGGCCCGTAAACAGCGCCAGGATACCACGGATGAGGAACTGCGTGATGCATTTAAGATCTTCGATAGGGATGGCGATGGTTTCCTATCTGTTGATGAGCTGTCGGCCGTTATGAAAAATTTCGGTGAGCGTCTGTCCGATGACGAATTGGCAGATCTACTGGATGAAGCAGATATAGACAAGGATGGGAAGATAAATTACGAGGAATTTATTATAATGTTGACGAAATAGTCGTTTTAAATCAAATTGCTATCGGTAATTTTTCGGAGTGATTGAACTGAATCGATGGATTAAAATTAATGGTTTTATTTCTATAATGAAAATATAATATTTTATTAGCCTATAGCTTTTAATGTGTGTTCATTTCGTGATTGCTTAAGTATTTTCTAAAAATGTAATAAACTTTATCTGTTTTGTATTTCAAGTGGTAGAGTTCCGTGTGAAGAAGTCCTATTATCTAAAATAAAAACGGATGATTCCGCATGTCGTCATCGTTAATATTGTCAATTAACGCAACGAACCAAACAATAAAACTTCTGTTTTGCTTAACTTAAAAACTAGATACGCTCGCCGCTTGTCGATGCGCATTACGTTTCAGTATAGTTATTTTTACATGCACATATAAAAATATATAAAAAGTAAATATGGCCAAACATTTCCACTGTTTTACCAGTGCTTCGGTTATGCGATAAAATTTTCTGGGTTATAAACATTTACAATTTGGCGCTTATCAATTAGTCAATAGATACATCTTTCGGATACTGCGGAAACTGGCTGCGGGCTGGATTGAATTTCTATTTCGGTTCTATGCGAAGGTGCGAACTTTTTATTATTAATACTTTTGATTAATAGTAAAATGGAAGATCTAACTAAATTCATATCGTTGTGTTTTGTATGCAATCTCCCAACTGCGTGTGTTGTAAACGATCCGCATTATCCTGGTTATTTTCATTCCGTTCAAACAATAATTTTGGAATGATTGCAATGATTACATTGAATTAGATTCAAACAAGTACTTAAGTCTTTTATAGCATTTAGCGTAATTCCATAGAAATCTCATACGCATCTACTATCAATTGCACCATTAGTGAAGAAAATAATGAGTGGTTAGTCGTGGAAGAATAGTACATAGGTATTTATACATGTGACATCCGTTCAGTTGCCACCGAATTTGCCACTCGGATGTTTGGATTGATTCTTGATTGAGGTAATGCTTACTGACACCTTATTGCTGGCGTGATTGTTATTGATACTGCCAGCGTTATTGTTATTGTTGTGGATAAACGGTGGCGGGGATCGGGGACTGTCATGGCCATTGTTCAGCTTACTGGTAGAGTTGAACACTGGGATACGGGATGGACTCGCTTTGGTGCCGTTTCCATTACCGTTCATCGTGACCTGCAGAGTGGAATTTACTGTACTGGAACTGTTTAGGTTTATCGATGGAATCGAAGTTCGTCGAATCAAAACTGGGATTTCCGTTTTGGAGTTACTCCGTTCTAGCACGGAACGTACGTCTGTTTTGGAGTTGCTGCGTTCGAACGGGCGGACATCCGGTTTCGAGTTGCTACGCTCGAAGGGGCGAACGTCGGGCTTCGAATTACTTCGTTCGAATGGGCGAACGTCTGGTTTGGAGTTGCTGCGTTCAAAGGAACGAACATCAGGCTTAGAGTTACTTCGTTCAAAGTTGGAACGTATCTGGTCGATTCCTAGCGGACGTTTGTCATGGTTTTTGCCAGAGTCGTATGTGGAGGTGGTGAACTTAATTTCCGTATTGCGCGGGATGTAACTATGTTCACTGGACATTCTTCGTTCGACGGGAATGCGAGACGGCGGTGTGGTAGGTTTTTCCGGTTTCGGAGGTTTTTTCGTTACCTTAGGAGGTTCTTCGGGTTTTCCGTTTTGTTCTGATTCTGGCGTTTTTACGGTTATTTCCGTGACGAAACTATTCGGTGTAATGGGTTTCTCGGTGATGGGCGGGTTAGTTTCGATGACTGTTTTGTTTATTTCTGATAAAAAGTTGTGCTGAGACTCTGTATTGGCCGTATTTTCAATGCTGTCTTCAAAATCATCCAACGTTTGCAAACTAAAATCCAGCTTTTCGTCATCTATTAGAATGATTGACGATGGTTGAGAGGATTCCGTAGAAATGGTAACGATATTGTCCAGCGAGAATTTTGGAGCCACCGTGAATGGTTTGCTGTTGAGCGATTTGGTTAGATCAATTTCCAATGAGGAAATATTGATACTGCTTACGCCGTTTGTATTGCTGGAAAATACCGGAGAAGCTTGGCTACTCTCCGTAAGGTCGTTTTCTACCGGATGTGTTTCCGTGCTATTGATCAGAGTCAAACTGATCGGTTCACCAATATCATGATAGCTATTTTCGATCGTTATTTTGTTAGGATCACTATCTCCAGAGATGAACACAGATGGTGTATTTTCAAGCTCTTCTTTTTGCCCCAAAAGCTTCTTCAACACGTCTGATTTAGGCCGCTCAAGACTACCGAAAGGATATCTTGAGACTTTAACATCATCCGGTATGTTTGTATCATAGTTGGTAATTTTCACTTGATCAGTTTTGTTCATAACCTGTTCTGCTTCCAGGGGATAACTTCCATTATAGTCCATGTTGATTGTAGTTAACGAAACGTGTTCATTATCTTTTTCCATTTTCCTCTCTTCTGCAACAATGACTGCCGGAGCTACCTTATCTATCACTGTAACAGAGCTTGGTTTGTTGTCTTCTGTTCGTTTTTGTGGTTGGACGTCTAACGTTACGATATTGTCTTCAATACCATTTATCATAGTAGTTCCATTAACCATTTGAACCACAGCACTGGTGTTTTCTGTTAGCGGCTCTTTCGTGTTAGCGAATCCATTCTCTACAGAGACGACTGTCTTCTCTGACACATCTTCTGTGGAAGTCTTGATGTCACTTTCCGATGAACTATTCAACAATTCTCCAGAATTGATCGCATCCTCTAAATTACCCCAAGCCGAAGCACCTTTAAGCCTTTGCAAAGAGTTTATTCCATCCATCAGACCACCACTTATACCGGACGTTAGTTTGGGTTCCTTCGGGTCAACTTGTACCTGACCCTCGATTGATACTTTGCGTTTCTTATTTCCAGTTGTTGTGGTTCCAGTTACAACAGCAATGTCTGCATCTCCAGAAATTTCCAGGCTCTGTGCTCTCTCCAACGTATTGCTGTTGCTTCCTGGATTTGATTTCTGAGTTTCAAGCTTTGACAGATCTCCTAAGCTAGCCGTTCTTCTGTTGCTATCGTCGATCATCTCCTCGCTGCTGGTCGGGCTTGGTGAACTCTGGTGTACGGTTATGTCACTGGAGTCCAGCTCGATCTTGTTACCAAGTGGGACCTCGTGGTGTTCGACGTCAGAATCTGAAAAATGACCAAAACAACATTTATTTATTGCTTTCGATTCTGCAAAAGTAGAGGTTGAGTACGGAAAAATCGGAACACACGAAAAATTGAGTTATTTATTTATTTATTTTATGTTTAAAATTTTTCAAAACTTCAATGGATTACATTAAGAGTGTGTAAAATCACAGTAGGGATTTGTCGACAGACTAAGTTCATTTTTTTTATCATGGCAGAGGATAATGGGAGATTTCAAGGCACGTTGGAGGTAAAGAAATGCTCAATGTAGCTCTACGTGCGTTATTGTGGGTGACAAAATGCAAGGTAATATCCGGCCTGAACTCAAGAAGGTTATACCCAGCGTACTAGCGTACTACGGTTGACTAGACTGTATTTCGCTAAGAGCGCTAGCTGTCAGGGTCACCAAAGAGGACTTGAATAGTAATGCTTTCTTATCAACGAGAGCCAGAAAATTAGAAAATTTGCAAAACAATAGGTTGTTATCTTTTCTGGACCAGAATAAGGTTAATTGCCTTTTCGGGCCCAGATTGACAAGGCTGTTCAAACACTACGATAGACAAATATTTGTGACGGAACTTGGACTTGGATCTGAACTTGAGGTTGGGTCTGCCTAAAGCATAATTTTAATTTAACAAGATTTTCGTGTTCGAGTTTTTTTCCTATTCAATCTTTAGTCAACTTACCGTGACCAACTGCGTGCGTCATACTCTCGGTCATGGAACTTTTCTTGCGGTCACTCTTTGGTGTCGAACTGTTACTGGGTCCCTCTTCGTCGAACTTTTCCATGCCCGAAATACTGTCGATGGTACAATTTAGGACTTCTTCTGCGAAGTTATCGGAAAAGTTCATACGATCGCTGACGTTAAATTTCTTCCTGTCAGTTTCCTGTTCCGGAAGAATTTCTATGGTTTCGCCGGCGATTTGGCTAGCGTTGCCGACGCCGTCGGTTACATCGGAGCTAAGATTGGTGTACATGGTAACTGTGCTGTCATCCATTCCGGTTTCATTTTGCGGGGGTCTCGGAGCCTTTCCCTTGCGCTTGTTGTCAGCTTCGACGTTCGTCGATTTACGATTATCTTTTGCGGCATTGGCAGCTTGCATCATGAACCCTGGCATTTCCTGTGGAATGCCGGCTGCATCGCGTTTTATTCCACTGGATGTCAAGCTATTCTGGCGTTGAAATTCAGTCGGTGTGACGTTTACCTCAACCGGCGCTGTTTCAATTACCACTACATCTGGAACCATCTTTGGCTCTTTGGTACGCTTCTTTACAACCGGCGGTGAGGGAGATTTTTCCTTCTTGTCTTCGAATTCTTTCTTTTCGATGTTGGTGTTGTTTTCGTTGTCAGCTTGAATTTTGGTTGGACTACGACCGAACAGCTTATCGTTTACAGATGGTGGGAAAACGCGAATACCGAATTTGTGACCTTTTTTACCCTCTCCACTCGAGTCTTTACGGTCGACTTCCGCATGGCGTGACTGAAACTTTTCCTCTATCATCTCCTTCATCTGTTGTTTAAATGAGTGCTTTTTCGGTTCCTTTTCGTTCTCCTTGTGGACCGTGGGCAAAACCTTGTTCAAGCTGGGTGGTCCGGAATTTTGTTCCATCTTCAGTGTCGAGCTGGCGTCCTCACCGGGAAACATCTTTTTGCGGGAATTGCGTTCAATCTACAATTCGTAACGACTAGTAAACAACTGAACTATTGAGGTGAGATGCAAACTTACCGTATTCATGTCGGACTGACTGCTTGACCGTACCATAGGGTGAGACAGGGGTTGATGGCCAGGCTTGGGACTTTGTGTTGGTGGAATTTTCTCGCCACTGACACACTCCAGCTGAACGTTATACGGGGATGCATAACTTAGAATAGTCATCGCATCTTCCAGGGCGATGTGTCGAAAGTCGATTGTGAGACTGGTGATTCTGTCGGCTGTGGAAAGATGAAATATGAAACAAATTTTAGTTATGATATAAATTTCCCTATTTCCATTGTTATTCAACATTGACGAATCGATGAAAATAGTGTTTTTTTTGTAGGAGAATGAGCCACTGCGACCAATAATAGAGATCTATCGTGGTAAAATAATGTTAAAAATAATGTTTTCGTTAACGTGAACGAGGCTGACCAATGATCATTTATGTTAGTATTTAAAGAATAGATTCACGGACGCAAAACAATGAAACGGAGAACCCAAAAGTAAATAACATATAAGATAATATTTTTCAATGCAAAAAGGGACTTTAGTTTGTGACGTTTGTGATGTTTGCAGAAAGTTGGAAACCTCACAATCTAATGTCGATCGTGCTAAAAGAAAATTGAAGTTTAAAACTTGTAAGAAATAGAGGGAGCCGAAAAGAACCCAATACTATCCAAGAGTTTGAGAATGGAATAAAGACAATTTTTGTGCATTTTTCTTGAAACAACAGCGACTAATTTTTTTTTTCGTTTAGAGTTGTTTTTTTAGTTAGGGAATGACAGTTTCCGAAGCGCATTACAGCCTTCGCTCAGTGAATTTCCCGGGCAGGAGTCAGTAGGACAGATTCCACTGGTGATTGGACAGTTCAGCCTGCAAATGAAGCAAACGAATGAAAAGGGCTCAAGATTCGTCGACTTTATCACCACAAGATGGTTTGACGTATGGATGGTTTGAAAGTATGGCGATATAAACAGAAACGGAGGCAGCAAACTCGACTCTTTCAGGAGGAAATAGCAAAATAGGGTCTTCTGTTCTATCGACAAAAAAGGCAACAAGTTGTATTATTAGAACTACCGAGCGATCTCTACCCTGAGTGACGTCTACAAAGTGCTTTGCCAGGTCGTCATTGACCATTAGATTTGTAGGACGTTATCAGGTTTCATGAAAAGTTAGTCTGTGCTGTCGTGCTTCGAGACAGATTTGCTGCTGTCTGTTGTGTATTAAATTTACCCAAAAAAGGGTATAATTTTAAGAACGTGTAATTGATCGAAATCGATCAATTATATCAATTATGGCGGTCTTTCTGGCAACACTGTCATCCGATAAAAAAGTAGAATACACGAGCCGGTCTCGGCAGTCTAAGTTGATCTTCCAACGTGAACTATAGTGCTCTGTGCTCAGTGATCCGAACTCCTTTACTACGACCTACGACTATCTGCAGATCTTAGAGGATCTGCATTTCACCATCTGATTGATCTTTTCTACCTCTTTGGATTTCTGACTTTACCCGGACACACAAAGGAAAGACTTTAAAGTGGCGACGAGGATGGGATGTTACCTTAAAGCAAAAAATTCTTGGTGAATCTGATCAGACGCTTGAGGCGGCTGAAAAAGTGATTCAAACGTGGGAAGCAGCGAAAAGTAGCGTGGAAAGTTTGTCATCTGGCTCTAGATCTACTAATATGACTATTGAGCAAGTGGCATCTTTGCATAGACCTGGTGACCCTGTTGGTCCAACAATGGGCAGATTTTTAAAACTCGACAGGCTAATAAAAGAACAGGAGGAGAAGGATAAACTTTCGGTAAAGGAGAGGTTGGGGTATCAACCATATAATAAACATTTTTCTAATAAAAAGCGGTTCCAACCAAGCAAGCGTTGGAATTCTACAACAAAATTTAAGCCAGCTGAGTATAGGGAAGAACAATTTAGATTATCCGGTGGTTATAAAGATTATCGCGTCTGTGATTTTTGCGGAATAAGGGGTCATTTGAAGCGGCGATGCTTCAAACGCAAGGACTTGAAGAGGGAAGCTATTAACCTTGTAGATCAAATAAAACCGGGGCCATCGGGAACACAAAATTTAGTTGACCTTATGCAGAGGATGAGAACCGACGAGATTGACGAGACTGACAGCGATTCGGACGAAGGTAACTTGGAGTGCATGAATATAATTTCGATTAACAGGATAAGTGAACCATGTTTAGTGTCCGTCCGGGTTGAGGATAAATCTTTAGAAATGGAGGTTGACTGTGGTTCCTCCGTTTCGGTAATAAGTAAAACACAGTATTTCTCTCTTTTTACAAACTCTTTACGAAAATCAGCTAAACAATTGATAGTTGTCAATGGTGCTAAACTTATGATTGAGGGAGAAGCTAAAGTTTTGGTTTCATTCAGGGGGAAAACTGAGTTGTTAAAGCTTTTGGTTTTGAATTGCCAAAATCAATTTATTCCTCTTTTTGGCAGGCCATGGTTGGATGCCTTTATCCCGAACTGGAGAAAGTTTTTCTCAGATTTTCTGGAAATAAACAATGTTGCTGAAAATAGTTCTAACTTAATTGTTCCAGAAATTAGACATAAATTTGGTCATTTATTTAAGAAAGATTTTTCTTCGCCAATTGTTGGATACGAAGCCGACTTGGAACTTAAATGTGATAGGCCAATATTTAAGAAGGCTTATGACGTTCCCTATCGTTTGAGGGATAAAATTTTGTTATATTTGGACAAGCTGGAGAGGGAGAAAGTAATTACTCCTATACAGACCAGTGAATGGGCGTCTCCAGTAATTGTAGTAGCAAAAAAGAATAATGACATTAGACTTGTAATAGATTGCAAAGTCTCTATTAATAAAATAATAGTTCCAAATACCTATCCATTACCCACAGCACAGGATTTATTTGCTGGTTTAGCAGGGTGTAAAGTATTTTGTGCGTTAGATTTGGAGGGCGCATATACCCAGTTGTCTCTTTCACAGGAATCGAGGAGATTTATGGTGATAAACACTATTAAGGGTTTGTTCACCTATAATAGATTGCCACAGGGTGCTTCATCCAGTGCATCTATTTTCCAGCAGGTAATGGATCAAGTTTTAAATGGTTTAGAACATGTTTATTGCTACTTAGACGATGTACTAGTTGCAGGTACTAGCTTGGAAGATTGCAAGCAAAAGCTTTTTGAGGTTTTAAAAAGGTTAGAAAATGCAAACATAAAAATTAATTTTGACAAGTGCAAATTCTTTGTCACAGTTCTTCCATATTTGGGGCATATTATTAGCTCTAATGGGCTGATGCCTTGTTCAGATAAAATTGCCACAATTCAGCAGGCAAAGATACCAAAAAATGTAACGGAACTCAAATCGTTTTTGGGTTTGATAAATTATTATAACAAGTTTATTCCTAATTTGTCTTCTAGATTGTATTATTTGTACAATCTCTTGAAGAATGATGTAAAGTTTATCTGGAATAAAGACTGCGACAGAGCTTTTGAGGAAAGCAAAAAGGCATTAATAAATGCAAATATTTTGGAATTTTATGATCCTAATAAACCTATTGCAATTGTTTCAGACGCTTCTGGTTACGGTTTGGGAGGAGTAATTGCACATATCGTTGAAGAATTTGAAAAACCCATAAGTTTTACTTCATTTTCTCTCAATACAGCGCAAAAAAACTACCCTATTCTTCATCTAGAAGCTTTGGCTTTAGTTTCGACTATCAAAAAGTTTCATAAATATTTATATGGGAAATTTTTTTATGTATTTACAGACCATAAGCCTTTAGTAGGAATCTTTGGGAAAGAGGGTAAACATTCAATATATGTGACCAGGTTACAGAGATATATTCTAGAACTTTCAATTTACGATTTTGAAATCAAGTATAGACCTTCTGCTCAAATGGGAAACGCGGATTTCTGTTCCAGGTTTCCATTAGAGCAGATGGTTCCTAGCGATTATGATAAGGAATATATCAAAAGCATTAATTTCGGTCAAGATTTGCCAATTGACTATAAAAGGATTGCTTCAGAGACAAAGGATGATGCCTTTCTGCAGCAGATAGTAATTTATATGAAACGTGGTTGGCCTAAACGTCTTGACAAGCGCTTTGCTAATATATTTTCAAATCAGCAGGATTTGGAATTTTTTAACGAATGCTTACTCTATAAAGACAGGGTGATTATACCAACAGCAATGCGAAGCGATGTTCTGAAGCTTTTACACGCCAATCACGGGGGCATAGTCAAAATGAAGCAGTTGGCAAGAAGATACATATATTGGTTTGGTATAAATAATGATATAGAAAAGTTTGTCGCTAGTTGTGATGCATGCAACGGAATGGCGATAGTTCCAAAGTCAAAAGTACAGTCTCAATGGATTCCTACTACTAGACCTTTTAGTAGGGTACATATAGATTTCTTTTATTTCCAACATCACACTTTTTTGATTATCGTTGATAGTTTCTCAAAGTGGGTGGAAATAGAGTGGATGAAGAAGGGGACAGACACAGGTAATACCTTGAGAAAGTTAGTAGCATATTTTGCACGTTATGGATTGCCTGATGTTCTGGTATCAGACGGTGGTCCTCCATTCAACTCGCAGGCCTTCGTAAACTTTCTTGAAAGACAAGGAATTAAGGTTTTCAAGAGTCCTCCATATAATCCTGCTAGCAATGGGCAGGCGGAGCGATTAGTAAGAACAGTTAAAGAGGTTTTAAAGAGGTTTTTGCTTGAGCCGGAAGTTGCCGAGTTAAATTTAGAGGATCAGATTAACTTATTTTTATTCAATTATCGCAATTGTTGTTCGACGGTTGATGGACGATTTCCATCAGAAAAGATTTTCTGTTTTTCTCCTAAAACACTAATAGATCTAATGCATCCGAGGAAAAGTTATAAGCAATATTTAACAAAACTAACAACGCATGATCCACCTACGCAACCAGCTAATGATGTAATGGTAAAGGACAATTATGCTATAGATGTAGCGGATCCTTTCAAAAATCTGATGGCCGGTGATGAGGTGTGGTACAAAAATCACAACCTTCAGAACCATGCCAGATGGGTTAAAGCAATTTTTCTAAGACAAATTTCTAAAAATGTCTTACAGGTGGAAATTGGAAGCGTTCCAATAAACGCTCACAGGAGACAGCTTAGAGTAACACGTTCGGACCCGATGGTTCGACCCAATGTATTATACTCAGCAGGGGTTGCTGAGAGGACAAGCGAGACGGCAGAGGTAGCGGAGACAGGCGAGGCAGAAGAAGAATTAGGAAGTTTGCCGAAGGAGGTTTCAAGGAAAGGCCGGAAGAGAAAAAATGAAGAACTTTTTCCGGAAGAGATTTCCGGGAAAGATCGGAAAAGAAGAAAAGAAGAAAGGAAAGTCACTCCAATCAGGAGATCGACAAGAAAAAGAATATTAAATATCGATAAAGATTTTGTCTATAAATAATAATTGTTAAATACGATTTCGAATGTTTTATAGATATAAGATGTATATTCTTTCAAATGTTTTTTCTTAAGAGGGAAGAGCTGTTGTGTATTAAATTTACCCAAAAAAGGGTATAATTTTAAGAACGTGTAATTGATCGAAATCGATCAATTATATCAATTATGGCGGTCTTTCTGGCAACACTGTCATCCGATAAAAAAGTAGAATACACGAGCCGGTCTCGGCAGTCTAAGTTGATCTTCCAACGTGAACTATAGTGCTCTGTGCTCAGTGATCCGAACTCCTTTACTACGACCTACGACTATCTGCAGATCTTAGAGGATCTGCATTTCACCATCTGATTGATCTTTTCTACCTCTTTGGATTTCTGACTTTACCCGGACACACAAAGGAAAGACTTTAAACTGTCCTTCAGCCAGCCTTTTTGCCAGCGCTGCCGTCCACTCCTTCTGCTGTTCGGGGCATACCGCGCCGCCTGTGTGGTTCCACCACCTTCACATGTGCCTTTCTGTTCGAAAGAACCTTGACAGTGTTGTCAGAGCAGACCAATGTGAATCGCTTTATCAGTTTCGTCATTAATTATTATTATTATTATTCTTATCTCCCACATGCGCAACGAACTAAATCTTTATTTTGTGGCAGATCCTCCAGAAATACCGCGGATTCCGAGTCCCAGCGCATCATCTATTGGTTGACTTCAAAGCTGCATATGATAGAGTAAACCGATAAGAACTATGAAAAGTTATGAATCGACGAAAATGACGACGAAAATTTAGTGCGATGTTAGAATTACGGGTAGACTGTCAAACTCAGCTTCACAGGGGACCTCGACAAGAAGAATACCTTAATCTGCTCTTTAACATTGCGGTAGAAGGTGTTATAATATAAAGCAAGTGGTAATCAACATGCCAGGCGCGATTTATCTATTTTACCGATGACGTCGATGCTATCGGCAGAATATTTCAAGCCGTAGAAGGTAGAAGATCAGTACGCCAGATTAAAACACGAAGCAGAGAGAATGTGATTGGAGATGGTACACCTTTTTTGTATGGGTATTATCACTACGATCAGTATTTCGATCTGTTGTGATATCATCCAGGTGTTGTATTGCGCACTTCGTTTTTTTTTGCAGTATCGCTATGGAGTGCGCGAACTGCTTACAATCCTTGCTTAAGTGTCGGTTTCGCCCTTTTTTTCTTTTTATTCTTCTTTCTATTTTTTACCATCTCTTTAATTATAGAGTACAAGTTTTCACAGAATACGTAGAGTTTCCACAACCAGAATAATTTTAAGATAAATTTAAGGTATAAAGAAATAATTGTATCACGCGTGCACGGTTTTTCGTATGTTTTGGGGGGTGCGTTCGAATCAGAGGGGTGGTCAATTGACACTCACCCACAGTTAGCTAACTCCGCTTCTGAGTCTGATAACTCCTGCTTTCGACTAACGTCAAGCACCGCAAATTTAACCGCCGGTCTCTCGTACACGCCCTTCGCTGTTTTGATCGTAACCGTGCCCGCACGTACTTGACCGTCTCGGTTTACCATCCTAATGACGCGTCCTTTCGGTCTACAATTCTTCGGCAGATCCGGGTTCGCAATCAGCATAATATCATTTCTCCTGACCTTCTCATGCCATTTACATCGCTGGGTGAGTACTCTCGCACCCACCACTTCCAGAAATTGTTCACCATTTGCTGAGATAGGTGTCAGTCATGACTCAAAGCGATTGAGTAATCGTTCAGCTCAGTCCAGGGTTTAGAGCCGTCGGAATTGCCTAGCAACCAGCGATTTGGGGTAAAAATGGGAGTTGCCTCATCCTCTGTCGTGCGACGTGGTAACCGAAACTCTGCTAAGGTACTCTTCACTGACTGATTAAGCCGTTTCCTGCTCACCCCCTGTGGGGAGATCCCGGTGGATTGAATCACCAGGTGGTTGTCGAAACCACGAGCTCCACTGTAGCAGTGCATCATTACTCCGTTCCCATACGCTACAATCGGCACGTAACGGAATAAAGTTGTGCTAGATCCTGACAAATGTGTATTGCACGGTTGATCAATTCCTTATGCAGTAAGGGATGGTGTTTGAAGGCGCAGCTATTTACCTTGCAATCCTTTGATTTATATCCACCTTTGTGCTGTTTCAAGCACTTGCGACACGCTCTCACCTCACGTATTGCCGATGACTGTTCATCGTAAGAGAGTTCCAAGAAGCGTTTGCATTTCGTGAATGACACGCGAATGACACGAATGACACGAATGCCCTCTGCAGGCAAACAATGCAGCTGTTTTGGTTTACAATCTTAGCTCCAGTCATCGTGGATACGTTGGATGCATGCCCTTTGGTAGAACACTACTCAACGTGTGTGTTTACAAAAGCCTTCGACTTCTTGCGGGGCTCCTGGTTCTGGCAAGGCTTCGGCTGTCTACGCGGCTTAGAAACAAGGCAGGTATCTTCTGTTATAGCATAGATCTTCTCACTTAAGGTCACAAGATTGTCCCTTCGCGAACACCTGGTGTATCTTACCCATTCAACAAAGCGGAAAGCTTCCCAACAACGTCGTCCAGCAACGAAAAATCTCTCAGGTATTCCTTTCGCCCGCACGCGTCGATTGTACCAACAAGATTCTGCACTGCCAGCGTGAAACTGATCAACTTATTCATCGAAACGGTTCTAAATGAAAGCATGGGTAAGACTTTGTGCTTCAACTGCGGCTATCCAAACCGCAGCACGATACAGTCGAGCGCAATAAAATATATAAAGCACGAACGCTTTTCCGGACTTATCGACGCGGTTGATCCAAGCTACCTTGGAGCGAGTGATGTGCTACGTGCGTGTTTCGGGGGCACTCTCAAATCCTTTCAAATCGCGCAGAGCGTTGCCGCAAGGGGAAGGTCTGTCCTGTATGTTATTCAACATCGCTACTGAAGGTGTGATCCGGCGAGCGCCAACGGGAACAAGAGGAACGATATAAAGCAAGAGTAGTCAACTCATAGCCTTCGCAGACGACCTCGACATCACTACCAGGAACCTTGAAACGGCGGACGCAATCTATGCTAGGCTGAAAACGTTGGCTGAGAGAATTGGGTTACAAATTATTACGTCGAAAAATAAATATATGGTAGAAGGAGGCTCCAACTTTCGCTTCCCATGGACAGTGACCATTGACGGTGATGAACTGGAAGTGGTTGAAGAGTTCATATATTTGGGAACTCTGGCCACCGAGGACAACAATACGAGTAAGGAGATTCAACAACGCATTCAAGCTGGAAGTCGACCTTACTGTTTCCTCCGCAAAACGCTACGATCAAGGAGCATACGCCACCGCACAAAGCTAACGATGTATAAAACGGTAATCGGACTAGTTGTCCTCTACGGACATGAAGCTGTAACTTTACTTACGGAAGATATACGTATTTGAACGAAGGCTGTTGCGGACGAAATTTGGCGGAGTACAAACGGAAAGCGTAGAGTGGCGTAGGAGTATGAATCACGATATACAAGCACTACTTGGAGAGATTTCCAATGTATACCTAGCGAAGGTTGTGGGCCGGCCACGTCACAAGGATGGCGTACGACTGTGCAGTGAAATCCGTTCTCTTCAAGAACTCCACTGGCAACAGGAATAGAAAGGCCCAACATGCTAGATGGCTTGATCTGGTTTCAAAACTGACTTTTATGTGCATCGAGACGCTCACCAAATTGCCGACGAGTGGCTCAGGAGGACCGAGTACAGTGGAGAGGAATACTTGATATGGCTAGAGCCACCCCAGCTCTAAGCTGCTATAAGAAGCAAGTCAGCTTTGCAATGCAAACAAGAGGATAAGTAACTAAGTAGTGGTGGGTTTTGTAATTTTTTGACAACAGTTTGTATTGAACGTACTCGTCTTTCAGTGCTTAAAGTTCATACTGTTACGTATAAAAAAGGTTGTGTATTTCAACGAAAGTTTTCTTAACAATTAGCTAGCAGATAAGATAGATAGATAGATAAGAATCTCTCATTGTTACTTAGGTGCTCTTGAAAAGTTACGTGAGGCTTGCTCTACAAACCGCGAAATAGTTGAATTTTGTCAAATCTACCGTGTAGAATGTACTGAAACGTTTTCGTATATGAGAATGCCTGGCCTGAAAGAATCGAAGTGGATGTTGTACTAGAACATGTAATTCGTAGCTAAACCGGGAGTTATTAAGAACAATCAAGGTAAACTCAGAACTCTCGGATTGGGATATCATCAGAAAATACGGTGCCAGATGTAAAACCGATCGAAGGATGCATCTGCGAGGAGGCTACCAGTCTGTTCATGCCTGCAAACAGCTTAACAAATGCCTGAGGACATCCTTTTGGCAAATCTTCGTGAAACCCCAACCTTACCGTCGCCTAAAATTTGACGATAGAATTCAGTCAAGGCAAATGTGCGGGTGTTTGAACTGGAAAGGGAGGCCCATAACCATTAGTCGACAGTCTAAACAACATATCGTTAACAACAAGCTGAGATGAATTCAGGAAGCCGCTTATTTAGTTACATATTATTATATTATTTATTAAGGTTATCATATTGTATAGAAGTTAGCAATATAGTTTTATGGATCCTTAACAATCAATTATTATTATGCTCCATCCAAGTACGGTTCGATTTCGAAAGAAGGAGCTGAACGGTGCAGCAAAAAACAAGTTTCTTACCTGTGTTTACGGAACCGGCTGCTGGGCCCTGGGGCATGACTTTCTTCACGAAAATACCCTCCTTAAGTCCACCGTACACTTCCACTCCTAGTCCGGTGAAGTCTGACCCACGCAGGGAAACAAGCCTGGGGGTGGCGATCTGGGGTGGGAAGAAGAAAGGCACCTGTGAGCGGTTTTTTTGCAGTAGATGATGAACTCATCAATTGGATAATAAAACAGATGATTGACGATGAAGATCAGGTTGTTGTTACATAAAATAAATTTTTCTCTCGATATGTTCGTCGAACGGATGTTTTGACTGAGGTGTTTGTTTTATGGCGAGATATAAGTAATGAAAGTGCAAATAAATCTGTTGAAATTGATGGCGAAAGTGGTAGTTGGTCACGGTGTTGAACTGTGATCATGTTCGTTTTAGCAAATCTAATTTTGGTAATTTTATTTTATATCTCGTCAAGGATTATTATTTTTACCGAAGGGAAACCGTTACTTACATTGATGCAGCTATCGTCAACCGTTTTCCGCTTGTCGAGGCTGTTTTGCTTAGTGCCAGATGTCCAGCTGGGATCGAGCGGAGAGTTGCTCTTACTGATCCCGGCGGTGCCATCGCCTGTTTTGAACGCTGGGTTATCAAACGCAAATTCATCCTTCTTATTCTCGGGGTCCTCCGGGACGAGTTGTGATTCTACAGGCGAAAAAGGGAAGTAAAATAATTGGAATTAATGGTAATTGAGCCAATTAATAAATGATGCATCATTATGAAAAGGTTCTTAACGTACACTACTTCGGCAAAAGAAGGTTTGTATCCGAAAATGATACGGGAAATGTAAGTTTAATTTTTAAGTGCCTAATCATCGTTATTGTTTTTTTTTCGAAGAACCGATACCGCGCACATAAATAGGTGATGGATTGGATATGGCTTGCCATCCCCGCAAGCGGTATACAGAGTTGTAATACCGGCATTTAACCTAACACTCACTAATATATATCAGCAATGAGGCGATCGGCAGATGAAGTTGTTGTTGCGGATAATTTCGCGGATGCTGAGAAAATCAATGTTTGTCGGATGAATATATAACTGGAAAATTGTTCTATTAAATACTGGTTCCAGTAAATAGTGAAGCTTAGGAATCAGCTAATATTTGGTTATCAGCTGAACGCTCGACCTTGCTCGGGACCACCACCCTTTTTGTCTCCCAGACATTTGTACATTTGTTTTCTTTCTAGAAACTAGGTGAAGTGAAGTCAGTCAAGAAGACCCCAACGAATCAGCGGCAGTCAAGTAGCAGCAGGAAACCGAAGGCAGCTGACTTAGTGAAGGCCACGAACATGTTGTGTCTGTTGAAACGTCGGCCGTGAGTCCAACAAACTCCAACAACTTGTCCAACAAACTATGAAATGTACGCTTTTAATGGTCTGTAAGGTATTGAACCCAAACGAGACATAAAACAAAGAGTCCACAAAGAAATTGTCGGGACAGGTCACATTTAGCCGTTTTATGTGCACCGAAAGACGTCAACCCATCAGACTAAAGGGCCTCGACGAACGGACGAATCAGACTAAGGTCATCATGTGGATTTCCCACGACGGCCGAACAGAAAACCAAATTGATCACCTCTGCATCAGTCAACAGTGAAAATGGAGCTTTCTAGATGTACGAAACAAGTGCAGAACTGAAACTGTACCCGACCATCGCCTTGTTATCGCTGAGACATGCTTGCGCGTCGTGGGGTTCAGCGACATGGGGAGAATCTCGAGGTGAAAAAGGCCTTTATCGAAAAAATTGAATCCAGAGTCTCGGAGTTGGCTTGTGGAACCGCCGAAGAGCAATGGGCCGGCAAGAACGCCTTCATCCCGACCAGTGACGACAAAGTACGTAGAGGACCGAGGAGCTCTAAACGCTGATAAAATTGAAGCAGTTATCAAAAGTGTGGAATTCCACAGATTGCCAGGCATAGGCTGCATTTTCACCGAAATGCTCAAAGCTGACCCATCTTTGTCAGTTCAGATGATACTACATTCAGCAATATATGGGACTATTCAGCAATATATGGAAAACCGCAACTTTTCCGGTGAACTGGATGTAGGGTATATTGGCCAAAGTTCCAGAAAAAGGAGACTCAACTGAATGCGGTAATTTTCGTGACATTGCATTGCTCTGTATTACTCTGAAAGTACTCCACAAGGTAATCCCTAACCGGACCCAGGATCGACGCTACTTTCCTGGGACAAGAAGCTGGATTCCGTGCTTGGGCCATATTACAACCCTCCACATTATATTAGAGCAGATCAACGAATTCTATATCTTTCTTCTGCTGGTGTACGTTGACTTTGAAAAAGCACTTAACCGAGTTAAACACGAAAACATGTGGGGCGCGCTTAGGCATAGAAGAGTTTTAGATAAGCTAGTCCATCTCATCGAGGTTTAGTACAAAATGTTCTCGTTCAAGGTGTTACAAAACGGAGTCTTGTCCAACGCTATAAGGGTTACTGCTAGCGTGAAATAGGGCTGCATTTTATCACCACCGCTGCTGTTTCGCAACGTTATGGAATTATTTGGAGTGATGGGGCAGCTAAATGACCACGACCTAGCCGACTGTCTTGCTCGTACATCGCCGAACCGATAAGCAGAGCAAGTTAGATGACCTCTTCAAACGCTCTCAGGTTGCAGGTCTCACAGTCAATGCAGCAAAGACTAAAAACCCAAAAAGAATGCTGCGTCTAGGCATCCGTCAGCGATAGTAAACCGGTCAGAATAACGCTGACGAACGCGCTGAAGCAGCATTCTGTTTGGCCCCTAAGTCTAGGGTAAGTAACACTAACAATCCAAGCAATTTTACAGTCCGTAGCGGGACAACAGGCTGAGCAAACGAAAGCTTTTCAATGTTTTGATAGCCAGACAACGCCCGATGGTGGCATCAAGACTTATATAGCCACACGGATCTAAAAGGTCAGGAGTGTCTTTGCAGGACTGCGAAACATTTGACGCTTAAACCAGATCATTCTACAATGTAAAATCTACATACATCACTGCCTGCGATATATCACTTGTACCTGGTGGCCTGATGACTGGATATTCAACCAAAAACTCCTAGTACAATGTCATCAACATTGACATTGACATGTCATGTCATCAGAAATTCAAGAACGTAGGTGGAAATGGATCGCACACACCTTGAAGAAAGAAGCAAACGAGAGAAGCACTCGACTGGAATACACAAGGACAATGAAGAAGAGGCATACTCAGAGGTTCATGGCGACGCAGCTTACGCCAACGACATTCGGTCAGTTGACGAGAACCTATCCTGGCGACAGGTAAAAAGCTATGGCGGGTAACAGTCGGCAGTGGTGATCTCTGATTTCTAGAGATCAGTGGAAGCATCACCGACGCGGCGCTCTGGAACCGCGTGATGTTTATGTGGGACGGGGGGATGCTGGCCAACGTCGGCGCCCACAGCCGATCATTTGTGCGGCTGTTGCAAGATGAAGAGTTTTTCATCAGAAAACACGAACTCCTGACCAGCGTGCCGCGAAAGTATCAGTTTTGCTCTGTCCAGCCTCTTCTTCGTTGTACCCTCCGTTACCCCGTGAACGTTGCGTTTCTTGTACGGCTTTCATCCCGGGTCCTTAGCCATGATGGTGTGGACAGTCCCGATCGACACATCCAGATCAACAGCGGTCTTCCGGATCGAGTGGTTCATTTTTCGACGAACCCGCTCCCTCACCACCTTGATGGCTGCTCTAGCATGGTCCTTAGCCGAGCCTGTCTCCCGATACCGACGGGTGGTGTTATAGATGAAATTTCGCTTCACCCCGTGCAGCCAAGTAGCCAGAAGTGGGGACCAGGAGCCCTATCTTGGCTCCTAATACGTTATATCCATATCTCACTGCTCATAAATATAATACATTACAATACATTCAATGTATTGTAGTTCTAAGCGAAAAAAATATGCATATAAAAAAGTTAAAATCAAAACTGGGCCCCGCCCGCCTTCTGGCTACGTGGCAGACCCCGTGGGATTTCAACCGCCGAAATATGTCGCCGGGTCACTCACCTCTCGCAAACAACTTTACTACGACGTTGCGGTACTCCTTCATCGCGCGCGGTAAACAAATAACAAATGACATCAACTCGACACCTTGCGCGACGGTTAGCCTACATATAACGCTAAAGCTGGCACCAATACCAATACACAGAATGCACATTTTGTGCACTTACACAACGATGAAAAGTTGTATTCGAACTTATTGAACAGCCTGTAGTTGTAAATTCTCCAAATTTTTGAAATGCAATATATCCGAAAGCACAAATATTACTTTATTCTCGTTGAGTGATTCTTATAAAAATGGACTATGTAGTACTTTATAGCATTATGAATCAAAAAAATAAAACCGGCCGCCCTTAAGGATTTTCAAATGTGTTCGGAAAACATGAAAACTCGTCTGAATGAACCTATTATAAACGAGTTTAGAAGTTCAGGAAACACCATGAACCATCTATTGCAACAGGAAAAACAATGTTGCGAATCGACCCAGAAGCCAACGTTGTCTACTCTCACGCGAATGAGTATGAGAAGCATAGCATTCAACGCTTACACCGCACACTCAAACGTAAAACAAACAACCACCGTTGCTAAGTGCAGACATTCTGCTACCCACATACTCGCGCAAGCACATCCTCATATCGTCTTCCTGCATAGTTTATTCGCAAGTCAAATAACTCTTGAGTATTTAGCTGCCTGTGAGGCATAGGGGCTCAGTGGGATACAGGTTTTGCATTACTTTTTCTTTTCTTCTTCATTCTCGCCCTCGATTCTACTCACGGGCGGGAGAGCAAACTTTCGCGAGTAATCGATTTCAGCAGCTCGGGCGGCAACGAAGAACGAGAGAGACGAACGTAGCTGTTAGCTAAACACAATTAGATCACAAGAGTGTGGGCTTCGCAACACTGAGGAAAAATCAGGAAAAGTCAGAGAATTTTATTTTTGAAATTAAACCAACATTCTGAAATTACAAAAATAAGATATAATAGTAAAAAGTTAATCAATTGATCAATTTGGTTTAGAGATATTCGAATGTGCAAAATGAGTTTTTTTTGGAAATCTGCGAGAAATTGCGAGAAGCACTATTGCAAAGGAGATTAATAAATCTGTCTTAAACGTTGGAAAATGAATGAACAATAATTATACTGATTTGGGTTGAAGTCGCAGATGGTCATTTGCAACCGATCCACAGTGGCACGGATTCAAATGAATCACAAATGATTTTTTGCAGGGAAACTACTAAGTTTTTCGCATTTGTGTCTTCAGGAAAGTTTCTTGGTTTTTGAAGTACTTTTCTGTTATTAAAAAAATTGTATTAAATGGGTGGGTCAATAAATAATCAATTTAACATTTTTATTTGAAGACAAAAATAAACAATCCTTAAGAAAAAGTTGTACAAAATGTTATTTAAGTTTTTGTCGAAGAAAGAAAACTACTATCTCTCAAGGGAAATAACTTATAGTGCTACAAACTAATGCAACTTTCTCGATATTTTGAATTGAAATCGAAATACGCTAGGCACAAATGCCAAAAAATTAGCAAATGAAAAAATGCTCGGTTGTGAGTGTCTCAAATACGCACCGCAAGTCATGCACGTGACTGTTGATTTTTTTGGCAATATTTTTCCTTGCATATTTTGGTTCGGAACAAAGATATCATGCAAAATTGTGAATTTTATTCACAGTTTTCTCAAATGTTCCTCTGTGATCCACCGTGACATACATATGAAATGAAACATACTACATTGCAGTGCGTAAAATAGCGGAGATTGACTGCGCATACCTGCGCCCTTTCAAAATAAAGCCATTAAAGGTTGTTCGAAAACTAGACGAAGGCTGTAATAGTTCTAGAACCCAAAAGGGTGTATTTTGTACTAGTTTTTCTTAGGGAGTGTTCATTTTGACTTCAAATAAAGAAGTTAAATTGGAATAACAAAAAGTACTTTGAAAGCCAAGAAACTCTGCTAAGGACACAAATGCGGAAAACTTAATACTTTGCCCGCAAAAGCTTTTTTGGATCCGTGCTATTGATATGGAATAATCAATACTGTACACGAATTAAATATGCCCAAAGCAGTCTAGCACGGTGGTACCCATTCATGTTACCTGGTGTTTTTATTTGTTTTGTGCAAATGTAAAAACATGTAATCCTCTGCCATGTAGGGCTTAAGTACCCTGATATGTTTTTCAACAATTACTGTTTTAATGTATTTACACAAATTGCACCTATTAGACATTGCATTTATTATATCCGATGTTATAGCATCGTAAATATAATGACATCGTAATGTGTTCTTTTTTTATGTTAAATAAGATAATTTATTTGCCACACAAAGGGTTATAACACGTTGATCAACTTGATTGTAAGAGCTTTCCAAAACTGCTTTGCATTTTAAAAATAGAACCAGAAATAGTATGCAAAGTATCTATTAAACAACATCTATTGACAAATGCGTTAAGTATTGTTTTTTCACATAAACGCCAGAATCAGGTGTTTATGAGCTGAATGAAGATTTCTATATCTAAAAGTGGCTTTGGCTCCGAGAAATGTTGGATAAAAATCATTGTTAGACACATAAACGAATTCCTAATAGAAAACGGTTTATACCAGACCTTGGCAGCGTGTTTAGTTAATTTAACGCTCTATCCGTTGCGGTTATTTATAAGTATTACAGAGTTTGACATTTTTTCTTCTTGAAGACTCGGCACTGTATGGTGCCTGCGGCTAAATAGGTGTGAAAACAAGTTCACAAGTGGCTTGTTTTGGTGTCCACATGGCAGAGGAATTGATTTGTACGCACAGCGCATTATGTAAAACTTTTTCTCACACCTAGTTAACTGGGTGGTGAGGCAGAACCGATTGGGGAATTCACCAAAGATTATTGAGTTGGCCAAAATTGAACGGCTTGTTAATAGTTGAATGGCCTTCACACAAGGCGCAAATATCTAATCAAGTCAAAATAATTATTCAGTTGGCATTGGGAAATGAATATGAAAGCACCGAGAAAATCAACTGCATTCATCTGATAGTGAGCACTTTGCACTTTTTGAATTGTTTCTGTTGATAGATGTGACTGTTTTTGACGAAAATATAAAGGTCATTGAATGTTGTTGATTGTTTTACGATTAACATCTATCTTTTTTAATGGAATGGCCGCTAAAGTCTCATTCATTCAACAACACGTACGGTGGCTCTTAGGCATATAAAACAGTGTATTGCAATTTTAAATCATTATAGGGTAGGCATTTCATCATAAACGAGAAAGGGAAAAAAGTTTTTATTCAAGCATTGTGTGCTCAGCATGCTAATTATCCATATGTACGCACTGATCGTATCGTGGGTGCTTTAAATTCACTTGAAATACACACTTGACAGCCGAGATTAGTATCTTGTTCACGCAGCAGGACCTACCGGCACATGCGTCCAATTGGCTACCGGAGGCGCGTGATTGTCCGATGTATGGGGCTTTGTGGTGGGCCACACCTACGCCATCGGGAACTCGGCAGTGGGGAAAAAGAAATCAAAAGTGAAAAAAGTGAATCTTTCCGCGAACCGGAACAACAAATAAAACGAGCAATCACCCGTGTAACTTTCAACCGGCCGGCATGCGACGGCACACGCGACCCGTTTATACACCGAATGTGCCGAGATTTATTGTGTACCACATTTCGTATGGGCGTGCGATCGGCTTTTGTTTTCGAAAACAGAACTCTCACCTGTTCGGATGGCTACTCGTGCTGGACACCGGCAGCAATCATAACAAGAGCATTATTAAGTAGCGGGTTACTCGCCGATCCGTGTGTTGGCACACTGTGTAGCCCAAACAGAGAGCCGTCCGGTTCAGCCTTCTGAATAATTTATACGGCCGGCAGGTTGAATAGATGAGCTACGTGTTTAGTAGTGCTCAACATCAAGGTTACTGTGTCAGTGCATCCGGAACTGCACCAGTAGACCAGGAGTTCTCATGTACATGTATACATGCGACACAAGTTGATAAATTTGACACTTTCTTTTACGCTTGAAAAAAGCAAATACAAGAGAAAACAAATCGTTTGTTCATCAACGAAGATAAACTGGCTGGTTTTTGCGAAAGTATCTCGTCACTAAAATAAGTGTAGCAGATATTCGCAGAGAGTCTCACATCTTGAATTCTAAAGGGTGTTACGTTCAAAATTTGGTCGATTTGAACTTGACGCATTTCATAAAAATGCAAAATGATACCTCTATTTTAAAGCTCCTCCGTTAACAAAATAGCGTTTAAGGTAGAGGAAGCAGCTGACGAAATTCGATTGCGTAGTGATGGACGTCGAAAACTACATCAAGTCAGACTGTCAACACACTGCTGATCAGGAGTTTTATACGGCCATCAGAAGGGAAGACAGGGGGCAGACATTTTCAAGCATATGAAACTGTCGGGTTTCGCTAAGAAATATCCGGTTTGACAGACTGTCTGTCTTTGTGGCTTGAAAAGCGACATTTTCATTGAAACTATAACCGTCAACCAAGAAATTTACGTCAACGAGTGCTAGAAAAACAGCATAGCTGAATAGATTTTGTGTGTTTTATAGAGATTGAAAGTTTAAACGAGAAATAATTGTCCTTGATCAAATAAAAATTTTATTAATTTACGCGCATTTTGGTTTGATCAAATTCATATCATCTCTTCAGACCCACACCGGTGTTTGTTAATTGATTTCGCAGTTTCTTGTAGATAAGTTATTTGACGATCAAAAGGTTTAAGTTAAAAAGATTCTTTTCGGAATTTGCAACGTAAATATCTATTCTTTTTTCCAAATATTTCACTCTGTATATATTTTTTCAAGAGAGCAAAACTTATCTCGATCCATCACAATTAATTCCCCCAGTTTCCACCGATTAAATAACAGATAATGTGTCTGGCCTCTAGCATAACAACAGTTGCAATCGTCACATCTAGCCGCCGAGTGTGGTCCGATTAGAAGGACAATAACAGCAGGACACTTTTGTTGCTTTCACGGCCATTAGTTAACCACAGACCTATCAACTAGAGGTAAGACAAATGGCGCGTATTGTCGTAATGGTTTAATGTTGCCACCAAGGTAGAAACCTGTAGCCATCAGCCAGGAATTTCGCATACCTACCATTCGATTATCGAGCGTTTCGTGCCCAAAAGCCTATAGGGCAAAACCTGCTCTAGACAGTTCGTAACACACAAGAAAGCGTCGGTGAGGTAACGAACGGCCGTACCAACCTCTTACCTTCTAATGGGTTGCGCGTGTGTAAAAAATTACCTTTCTAGGCCGATCACAAGTCGTGAGTAAAATGGTTGCAGGTTTTCTAGGAACGACTTATCTTGAAATGTTAGCTGAAGAACGATTAGATTCGGTACGTTTAATGAGCTTTGGCAGGATGGATTTCTTTTGTGGCTTTATGTAATGTGATATGTGAAAGGAAATTGGACACTTGTAGAATCAGTCTAACATTTTTTTTTATTGTCAGTCTTACAATTTTTTATTTTAACAATTTTAGCAGGTCTAGTCTTCTTTAATTTCTAGACGAAATGGTATCTTGTCTACACAACTCTACGAGGATGATACATATATGTATGTAAAAACGTCTATGATACTGGATAACCGAAAAAGAAAAACTGTAATTGAAACCCAATTAACAGTAAATTAGATTTCTTACAAAATTTCAGCAATGTTCTAAACGGGTGATCACGATAAAATTGTAAGCCACGCGCGCGTAGAACAGTTGTGAGAAGTAGTTGTGAGAACAGTTGTGACTCCGAAAGAGGAAGAAGTCGCTTTTGGAGACACTCTTTCAAATAGACTTGTCCATTCATCGTTTCAGCGGTCACAAAAGGAGTACACCGCTTTCCGCATGAATAAATTGTTTGTCAAACCTAGAATTTCTTGGCATACTTCGACATCTTCTGTTGGCTCCTAATATACCTTCGTTCGTTCAGTGAAACCCCTAGTTTGGGTAGAGAGGAACGTTATACAAACTAAATAAGCGTTGCTACGATGACCCTCCCTTACCTAATTATCCGCTCTCTCACGTGTTGTCTCGGAGATACTATCAACACCTTTACTTCACTACTTTCTTTTACTGTTCCTTCCTCTATTGGAAAGACTGCCGTTATAAGATTTCAGAGATGTAGGAAAATTTGTAAAGTGAACTATATTGTCATTATAAAATACTAACTGACCCGGCAAACTTTGGTTCCATTTGTTTGATAAGTTGTTGAGTTATGAGGAAATTTGTTTTTCATTTGTACGGGAGCCCCTCCTCTTAGAGGGGAGAGGGGTCTCAAGCCACCTACAAAAATTTCCTACCTCCAAAACTCTTGTATATGCCAATTTTGCTTTCATTTGATTAGATTTATTACATCTTCAACATAGTTGCATAGACAACTTACTAAACTAATGATTGGTTCCTACGTCTAAAAACAGTCTTACTTATTTGAAAATCATAAGCTTCACCAACTTCATTGAAAACAAGGTAACACATGGCCCAAGGTTCGTTGTATCCGTAGTTTGTGTGACGTGAGGGCTGCCACAGTAGGCAGTAGGATACGATTTCGGAGCTGCCTTCCTGGCAGCTTGAGATGTCTACCTGGCTTAAGAGAGAGCTGCAATCGACATCTCCACTCAGTAATCCGAAAACAAAAAGCCGTTGCAGTAATTTTCTTCTGGCAGCTATCGAATGCAGATCAATAAGCTTGGAACGTTCTTCGTAGGCTGGTAGATTTGATTGATTAGTTCTTGAGTTATGCAGATATCTGTGTTTTATTTGTATGGGATTCCTTCCTCTTAGCGCGGGAGAGATCTCAATCCACAATAGAAAAAAATCTTGCCTCTAAAAATCCCCAGCTCTCGAGTTATGCAGAAATTTGTGTTTCATTTGTATGAGAAAAGGAGGAGGGGTCTCAAACCATCATAAAAACTTTTCCCAGCTCTAAAATTCCGATCGGTTTAGTAGTTTCCGAGTGTTTAAAGCACATACAAACATAAGTTTATTTTTATACATAAAAATTTGCCATGCTTAAAAAATAGCTAAAAAATATGTATAGATCAGCCTCATGTTATTGTGTTGATTTATTAATCAAATCAGATATTTGAATACTTTTTTACAACGATTGTCTTTCAAATCTAACTTGATAAGAAGGGACGAAAAGATTGTTTCAATGCCGCTTCGCAACCTAAATTTCCGCTCTTTCCCCTTCAAGTCTTGTCTCGCCCTGGACATGCTATCAACACCTTTGTTTCAAAAATTATTCAAATGGCTGACTTCACAAAACACGACAAAAACAAGTTATCACAAAAACATAAGGTTCCTAAGGAACGGAGTCTAACCCGAAACCCCATGTTCTCCAAATTCATACATGTGTTCCACCGAAGAAAACATTCGAATGCACGCTGCAATAGGTTCGTTATACCGTGGACCCCCGTTCGTTTGACCATTTTTAATCTGAACACTTTTTAATTTGAACCCCGTTGGTTTGCACGACGTGCAAATTAAAAATGGTTCAAATGTCATTCTCAACATGACATCATTTGTTTATGCAGACAATGCACATAAACACGATTTGTTTATACTGACCTAGCGTGTTTAATCGGTTTTACTTTTCGTTTTCCTGATGATTAAGATAGAAATCCGATCGGAAAATGCAATATTCGCACTTGCAACTGGCAACTAAAACAAAACACCAAAACAATAACAAAGAGTAGGGCGGCCAGTTCACACAGGTTTCAGCATATTTCGGGTTACCAGTTGTTCAAATTAAAAAGTAACCCCGTTAGTTTGCATGAGGAATCGTTCAAACGAACGGGGGTCCACTGTATCCGAAAGTTGTACGGTGCAGTTGAGGTTGAGCAGTTCAGCAGAACGGAGTGAACGTTGAGAAGCACAGAAGGTCAGCAATGAAAGAATGTTCGTTAAAACTATTTCTCCATTCAGTATCTTAGCAAAACACATGGTTTGCTGAATTTTCCTACGACGCTCCAAGGTCGCAAGGTCAAGCCTAAAAGAAGGACAGCAGTACAGCGGTTAGGATACGGAGGCAGGTTCACAGGATTTTGCCAGAAAAGTTCACGTAACGGTAGACGAATGAACTTCTTTTACACCCGTTCTATTCTTTAATTCCAGTTTAGTTGGTAGGGAGTTCATACGGAATACGCGCTTTCTAATAGTGGTCTCACCAGGGAATAGTACAAAGCCTTCAAGCAGTGCGGAACCTTGAAATTTCGCCCAATTTTCAAAATAAAGCTGAGCTGCCGAGTTGCTTTAGTCATAATAGCCGAGCGATTCAGGTTAAAGTTCAGCTTATCATCGAAAATAGCTTCAAGATCGTTAACTTATTTAACACTTTCGAGTGCTTGATGCTGTTTAAGAAAAGAACAGATCATAATCTGATTCTTTGAAACATTTACGATGAGTCATTTCTTGGGTTACCAGTTAACGAAAATATCCAGCAGCTTTTGCCGGTTACGACAATCTTCAATTGACCGTACAGCTAGATACAATTTCAGATCGTCTGCATGCAGAATTTACAACCGTCACGCAAAGCTGTGTCAGTGAAGTACAGCGAGAAAAATAGTGGTCCCATATTGTTGCCTTGTGACACGCCCGACTTGTTTGAGAACAGCAAACACGTAGCGTTCGACCGCATAAGTAGGAGCTTCACCTCTCAGTAAAGTTTTGTGATATGCCTAGTCGAGAAAGTTGTCGTAAAAGTATTCGATGGTCAATACGGTCAAACGTTACCTTGAAATCGGTGTACACTACATCGATTTGTGCCCATTGTGATCCAAGTGATATGATTCTTTGCAAGCCGACGTAAAACCTATAAGCTTAGAGCAAACGGATCGTCCTAGCATAAGCCCATGTTGATCGACAGAAATATAGGTTTTCGTATGAGGAAGAATAACAGAGCTTAATATTATTTCCAACAGCTTGTATGACGCTGACCGCTTAGTTGGTTTCGAGGTATGATGCTGGGCTAACAAACCAGCCGTCGTATGTTCGAATCTCGTCTAGGAGGTGCTACTAAATAGTCAGTAGGATCGTTGTACTAGCCACGTAACAGTCTGTACTCTAATAGCCGGTTGTGAAGTCAGTCGATAAAGAAGGGTCAAATCTTAGAAAGACGTTTAAGCCCATCAAGGCTTTGCTTTTTTGTATGACGCTGAAAGATGTGTTCATTCTGCTATTGCTCTTGAAAAACATTATAATCTGACCGATAGATATAATATGCAGTACGAATAACGTATGCGCATTTTCTTAGTTTTCTAAAAATGATTCGATTAGTACATCTGATGTCAAGAGACCCGTGTTGACCGGTGTATCCGAGCATGCTATCAGCAGGTTTCGGTTACGAATGTCCGAAAGCAAGCCTGTCAGTTTTGATTCGTCAAAGCAGAATCCAACATTGACGAAAACAGGTTTTACAAGAAGCGGGCACAAAAAATAGAAAAGAAAAAATATTCGCCTGACCGCAGGTTGGCTGAAGCGGCAGGTTTTTAATACGAAATGACCTAGCACCAGCCAGCCGGTCGGTGTTTATCCGCGCTGTGATGTGATCACTGATTGTTGTGCTATTTTGTTCCAACTGCGTTTTAGCGGACACAAAATTTACCCCTTGAACGAATTTGAAGTGGAAAGTTCGAAATTAGTCATCGTTGACAAGTATGCAAATTGGTATCATGGCATACGTTAGCACTGTAACGACGGATCATGGCAAATTTCGCCCAAATGCAGCAATCATTTTCCTCAGGTACATTATCTATTATGAGTTACGGTTAAATTTTAGTTGGGTGTACATTACATGTTTTTAATTTAATAGTTGCGTGAGTTAGGATTTTTATTGTCAGTGTTGCTTATTGAGTGAGGCTCATAACCGAAATCCGCCCCTTGCTCGATGCATCCCTTAACGCCGACGACCGAAAGCAGGAAATGGAATGGAAACGAAATAATTTATGATTTACAAAAAAAAAATCCCAGAAAGCTGTAATAAATTGGCTCCCTTCTTCGCTTTCCATTCAAGTAACAAACAGTGTAGCGTGGAGAGAATGGGATATCATCATAATAAGCATGTTGGGTACAGACGGTCACAGGCAAGTCGAAAATGTGATCATACCTCAACATTCCTTCATATACCTACCTACCAATAAAGGATTGGTGCAAGCTTCTTGTAGGCTTGTTGAGACAATGATCTGGGATTGATTGTGCTACCTCAGCACGGGTAAACCCATGAGAAAGGGACATTATTCTTTACAAGTGTGTCTCTCATGAATCGTCACCCGCAGGAATTTAAACTTACAAATTTCTTTAGCTTAGGATGTTCATTGAGTCATTAGAATGTAGACAATGCGCGGAGTTGATAATCGGTTTTTATTTTTTTTGTTGACAGTTGGTGTTAATCAGATGAAGCAATCTGTTAAACAAACGCACATACAATCGAACACACGTTCCGAGCGTTACGGGGGGAGAGAAAAAATTGACAAATTAGGCCAAATCTGAACGCATTCTGACACAATAGCGCAAATTGAAAACATTTATGCTGGCTCATCAGTTCGTTCAGATCGTTCCGAAAGCACTTACAAATGTAGGTCATATCGAAACAGCGAAAAACGCGAAGAATGAGCAAAACAATCAATTTTCATGAAAACCACTAAATCAACAGTTTTACTCCGCACATGCATCGGAAGTACGATTCCTCGCGAAGGTAAAGGGGAGGGCCAAGTCAAGTGCCATAAATAAAACTGGTTTTCTCGGTCGCTCTTCAATCAGTTGCACCAGCTGAATGCATTGGGATGGAAACTTGCAGCATGGGCTCTTATCATTCGCCGCAAGAAATGACCAAAACAATGAAAAAACTGGTCGGTCTTGTCGGTTTTCACCGATTCACACGCGTCATTATACACACACACATACATATGAAAATTTTTACGACCGACCAATATAGGCACATAGCCGGTGCATGCATGAACAGTGATATCGATGTGTCCAGTCATGGATAAAATCAGATGCAAATTCCAAACGTTAGTGCTTTTGGTAATAATATAAATCAGAAGATAGCTATGATGATAGCAAAAATCAGATGAACAGCATGTGAAGAGGACTCCAAACTGTAAACTAACCGAGTGAAAGTTTTTTTTACTGGACTAGTAAAGACAAAAGAGCTCCTTTCTGATTAACTTTTAGGGAATGTACATACGTTTCAGGAAAAGCGAACTACTTTATACCAATTATCGTTAGAAATACTCAGCGTTTCACTCCTTTAACTACCCAGGTAGCTTCGAGGTATAACGTTGGTCTAATAAACCAATCGTGGTATGTTCGAATCCCGGCTGGGCAGTACTGCTAGATAGACTAAGTAGGATCGTTGCACTAGCTGTCGCCGTTTCGTTGAACATGGCTGTCTAATGAACGTACTCCAATGGAAGATATTCCGGAAAGCCGTTGATTTGCACCAATAGGTATGACAGTATGACAGTTGGAGAGTAGCATCGATTTCCTACGGCTATTGAGGTTACTTTGTAGATTATTTTGAGGGTGATATAGAGCAACATGATGCTGCACTTTTTCCTTCATTCGGATAAAACTGATTTCTTGAGGATTTTACCCTAATGCCCAGGATCTCACTCTTTGAGGCTCCTAGTTGGCCTCGAGGTACAACGCTGGTCCAACAAGCCAGTCATCGTATGTTCGAATCTCGGCTAGGAGAGGCTGTTAGATTCAAGAAGATCGTAGCACTAGCCTTTCAATTATTTTGTACTCTGCAAAGTCTGTTGAACAAAAACAGAAGGTCAAGTTGTGATAATGGAATGCAGCACCTAGGCTTTGCTTTTGCCCTGGATATCGAGGCGCTTTCCCAAATGTTGTTAAAAAGTTGGTGCTCGGATAGTACTGGATCAGCTTAGAGCATATAGAGTGAAATGTAGTCTACTCTTGGCACTCTTCTAGACTGGAGCCCTAATACTGCTAAGTCGTCCCTTCCAATTGGTTTTGAGATATGACACTGGCCTAACAGACTAGTCGTCGTATGTTCGAATCTCGGTTGAGAGAGACCTTTAATAGCTTCCTAGCACAAGCCCCGCAGTTGTTATGTGCACAAACAGTGGGTTGCGAAGTCTGTCAAACCAAAAAGCAAAAGGTTAAATTGCGTAAGAATGTTTCACCGAGACTTTGCTTAGTTTATCACACAGTCGACGAGAAATTTGCTCCATTTTTTCGTTCTCCTTTCAGCTATGCAATTGATTTAAGCTCACTTGTCTCACCTACAATTTTTTTTGAAAGCTCGCTTAAGCTCGACGTAGCGTTGAACGGTGATTCTCTGGTTTCTGGCTGCTCTGGCCTGTCGCTACTCAATGTTAGCTGTCGCTATCGGTACTCTACGATCATCTTGCAGGTTTCATGCAAAGTGCATTCCTTCCAGCTGCTATGCATTCTTGAAGCAAAGCAAAGCATAGCAAATCCTAGGTGCCACTTTTCGTAATCGTAACTTAACCTTTTGTTTTTATACGACAGACTTCGAAGCCAGCTGTTAGAATATACAGGACAATTGCAGGGCTAGAGCTGCGATTCTATTGACTCTAACAGTCTCTCCCAGCCGGGATTCGAATGTACGGCGACTGGCTTATTACACGACTGAAATATACATATATTTAATTCTTGGCTTATTAGAGCAGCATCGTACCTCGAGGCCAACTTGGAGGCTAACTATGCATTCTATCGACAGTTAAATCAATCGTTGTGACGAAGACATTCTTTATTTGCTTTATTGCTGTTCTACAAATTCGTTAAGTGGATTTTCTGAGGCTCGGATTGCTGGTTTCTCAATAAAGGTCTTCTTCGCTGAAGGGCTAAGGTATTCCCACGCGCACGCCAATCATATTCTGACGTCATCTGGCAAGTTGGTTCGTGGGCAGTGCAGTACAACTAGAGCAGCGACACTACAGCTGGGTAATAGGGTAACAGCTGGGGCTTAATAGGTCAAGACACCAACAACCGAGGACTTAAATACTTATATTCTGGGTCGTTTCTGAAGCCACCATGATTGATCACCTTGATTAAAAACAATTTTACATTTGCGAAGATAAGAGTTTAGCCAGGAAAGTAAAGCTGATAAAAGCCTAATATGTCAGGTTTGCCTACATCCATGGTCGACGCATTCAAATGTCGCCTTCAAATCAAAATAAATGATATCCATGATCTGCGCGGTGAAATGGAACGGCCAGGATAAAATTCATGTTGCGAAGTGGAAAGATCTCGGATAACTTTTCAAAAAGAACTTATGTAACAATAAGATCTTTACTTTGCCTTTCCTCTCTTTCGCTTACGTTAAAGAGGTAAATTTACTTGAGGTGATCTGGTTTGCATGAATCGAAAGTTGACGTTAGCTGGCTAATCTTCAAGAAAAATCACGTTAAAATGCTTTCATGTCGCTGTAATCATCGAAAGAGCTGTATTTCGAAAAGAATCTCTCAATGTTACATAGGACCTTTTGAACAAACAGTAGACGATATATTTTATTTCAAATATTTCAAAACGAGCGATTTCGCGATAGTGCTCCGTATTGTGCATGTGACTCTTCTTTCTAAAATAATATAAATGGAATAGCTTGCTTTTGTGGTAATACTATATTTTGAATCACGGTACAATAAATTTTGTGCAGATTATTGTTTATAACCCGATACAATAGTGTTGAACTTACTGCGGCAATTTTCTTCATACAGCCATTTTCATACACGTTACGACGTTCACAGTAAAACCAACTCAATTGAAGTGAAGCCCTGTTGGGTGAAATCAGAGACTGTAGTCTGTAGTCTAAATTTTGTCTGTAGGCCACTAAATTTCGAATCAAAACGCAGAGCTCTGTTTATGATGAGACTCTTCGATTCGATTCAAAATTTTGCGGTTTTTGAGTGCCTTGACGCCGCTTCTAGTTTACGTTTTCGCGTACGTACGCTTACGTTTTCGATGGATTACAGTGGCTATGTTATCGTTGCACCTGTCAAAAAACGTGTAATTACCGGGGCAAGTGGGACATATATTCAAATTTGGTTGAAAAGCATAAAATAACAGAAAATTATGTATGTGCATATACAGCAACGTTAAAGCATTGAAAAAAGCAATCAAAGACAATGTTTCACCAAGTGGTTCATCCAAAAACGCCGTTACAAAATCGGATTACTTTTAAAGCACAACCGGCGACTTTATAATTACTATAAAACACAATTCGTGAACAATTACGCAGTTATGTAGTGGAGTAACGCAATGCAGTTTAATATGTAGATGTATCCAATTCTTGCAAGACGTAATTCATGATTAACCATGATTTCGAAAATGCCCGTTAGATTCATGTCATGTAAACCAATAGTATAATAGAAATACAGTAAAGATTTGTATAACGCGGTGGGTGGTGCTGTACGCCCTCGCGATATCTCAGCTGTGAGCTGTCCATTAACCAATAAAGTTTATTTTTTGGTAGTTTACTAGGTTATACTACATGCTAACAATGTATGTAACCTGAGATATCGCGATGGGCGTACAACACCACCCATCGTGTTATACAAATCTTTACTGTATTCATAAATTAGTTTTATTTGATAAACTGGGTCTTGTTAATTGTTGTTATTTTGCTTTGCTTCGCTTTTCAAAGATTTTTTTTGTATTTTTGTTTAATCTATAGGGTAAATGTGTTAACCCATAATCCTCCAACCAATAATTAGGCCAAAATCGGTGTGAATGTTACCATTTAGTGACGTGAGGAGTCGTCTGATTGACGACTTAGGACCCTAAAAGAGATCTTCGATGTTCACCTCGGAACATCCAGACCAGGTGTTGGGGTTTGGCACGGAGGCTCTACAGGTTCCGCAAGCAATCATCTTAGTACCAACCATTTTCTCCGTCGCGAGTCTTGATGAACTCGACAAAGTTTTAAGTAGCCTCGCCGAGTGAACTCTTGGTGGGAAGTCTTGGACGAGATCAGAGGGAAATCTGAGTCCCCGTTTCTGATTAGCACGATACGTTTAATATACGCGGAGATATAAGCGCGCAGTGAACTGAAGATAAACCAGGGAGGGTCGAATGCTACGTGAGTGGTGATACATGCATAGAACTGGATTCCTCCCGGTTCCTCGGAGTACCCTACTACATTAGTTAGGTCAACAGATCCGGTTTAGCACGAGGCGCGTAGAATCTACCATGGCTCCACTTTACGCAGTGAAGATTTCGATCCAGCACACACACCGATCCAGCACGCATTTCGATATCAGTACGGATTCCAATCCAGAAAAAGAGCCACGATCATCCAGGTACGTCTCCTTTTCCTCCGTTCGATGTTCATCAATGGGTCCCAACACGTGACGTCCAGCGCTGCATCGATGAGTCGGTAAAATAAAGTTTGCATGCATGTAAGGTCCTATCTTTTATATTTAATTTAGAGCCAGTATTCCATTCCTTCCTTCCTTCCTTCTGGTAGTTCCGCTTCGTTTCGGGTTGCATGAGTCCTCCGAAGGCCGGTTGCCGACCCTGAGATAAGTAAAATTGAGCTAGCTGGGTCGAGTGTGAGAACCAACACTTATAAGGCCAGTAGTTATTTCTCCTTCGATTGGCAAATAACTAGAGGTTGGAAAATTCGAAAAATGAATATATACGCCGAGCATCGGCAAACGGTTTTATCATGAGAAAAACAGAGATGCGGATGGTTCAATTCGTTAGAACTTATAAGCCACATACATTCACGCTTCATAGTATCGCTGAATATACGAATCGTGCGTGCGCAACGCAAAAGTGCGAAATAACACCTTCTGCTGCTTCTAAAGCTACTAACGCTAGTTTAAACTAATCTCTCTTCATGGTGATACTATTTTGAATACTTTGCAGCGTCTTCGGGTATTGCAACAGGTCTCACAGTCAATGTAGCAAAAACTAAGTTTATGGCAGTGAACACTGGCAATTCCACCAACTTCACAGTAGCGGGAGAACAAGTTGAGCAGGTAGACGCCTTCCAATATCTTGGTAGCCAGACAACGCCCGATGGTGGTTTCAAGACTGATATAGCCACACGGATCAGGAAAGCCAGGGGTGCCTTTGCAGGTCTCCGAAATATTTGGCGCTCAAACCAGATCACTCGACGTACAAAACCCCGAATCTTTAATTCAAACGTTAAATCCGTACTGCTATGTGCCTGCGAAACGTGGTGCGTCTCAGCGGAGACAACGCAAAAACTGCAAGTATTCATTAACCGGCGCCTGCGATACATCATTCGTGCCTGGTGGCCTGATAACTGGATATCCAATGAGGAACTCCATCGTCTGTGTCATTAACGGCCGATAGCTACAGAAATTCGTGAACGTAGCTGGAAGTGGATCGAAGAAAATGAGCGAACGAGCTCAGCCGAGAAGCACTTGACTAGAATCCACAAGTACAGCGTAGAAGGGGCAGACCCAGAGGCTCATGGCGGCGCAGTTTAGCCAACGACATCCGGGTTGTAGACGAGAATCTGCCCTGGCGACAGGTGAAGGCCATGGTGGGTAACCGTCAGCAGTGGAGATCTCTGATTTCATCCCTTTGTTCTGCCGAACCGGCGGAGTCATGGACTAAATCGACCACACTCAATTTTCACTATTTAATTTTGTAACAAATTCCGATGTTCACGAGGAGGTTATGTTCGTGATGAGTTTCAAAACCGAAGGATGCATTATCGGTGTTTTTTTTAACGAGTAGGGAAATCAGCTATCGGACACCTGAGAAGACAACTCAGGGAGTGGGGTATGTTATACCGACCCCCTACTGGGGCGTGAGGATCCAGACCCACTAAAACCCTACTCGAGTCTCCAGCCTCAACACCCCCTGGCACCACCTTATCGGTATTACTTCAGGAAGGGGGTATTGTGCTTAACGCACACTCTTAGATAACTACTAGACTATGGTAGTTAGGCTGTTTATTCGCCGTTGATCGGCTTTCCAGCGGTTTTGTAGCTCAAGTACGATCTGGGTAGCAGCCGCATTGACCGCTCCCCGGACGTCCGAGCTAGAACACATCCTTTGAACTAAGTTATCCGGAGTAGTGTCCTGTCCGCTCACTGCCATCATGTTGCTTCTCGCGCCCGCGAAACGAGGGCCTATGAAGAAAGCATGTTCTGCAGTTTCCTCAACGTCCACGCATTCGGGACACGCGGGAGACTCCGCATGCCCAAACTTGTGCAGATACTGTCTAAAATAACCATGCCCTGACAAAATTTGTGTCAGTGAAGTGTAGTAATGTTTGATTGTAATTTTCGGGAAGGTATTCTAGGCATTGGCAATTCGTACGCAGGTGAGGGGGAACATTAAAACCCTATCTAATCTAATCTAATCTCACACTAACGCAGACAATTCTTGAAGGCATCCTGGAAAATGACGATTACTTGAATCAATCATTTTTTTTGTCAACGGCCAGGCCAACTGCGCAGCATGTACCGCAGAGAGAATTCCAAGGAATCAAGTGGAACCAGAAAAAATATCTAATTCCATTTAACTCCTTGAAATCAAGGGGAAGGAAGAAAGCGTGGACCTCCCGTACCAAACGCTTCCCGTACACATAGATAATGATTTATTTACAATCGTTGGGAGTATCTTTGCTAATAAAGGTTAAGTGATACTCCGGACCCTCAGGGATGAACTAATGGTATTTAGACCAGAAGCCAGGCTGCAATTGGCCAAGGATATAGCGCCTTATTTCGCTCTCTGAAAATAGATTAGTTTGCCAAAAATATTAGTTTAAATCATATAATACTTGAAAATAAAGTCGTGTGGTTTAATGGTTGCCTAAAACTACATTTGTAAGGTTAGGAACTGAAAACCGCACGACCGAGGGGGAACATTAAAACCCTATACTACAAAACATTATTTTTTGACGTAGGACTACGTCTTACGGCAGATCACAATAGATCAAAATGCTGGTCGTAGTGATAATATCCACAAAAAAAACGTCTTACGGCAAGGTTTGGGATAGAGTGTCATTCCAAAAAAATCGATAAATGCGAGCGTCACGAAAAAATGTAAGATTTTGAGTGCTAATAGCTTAGTGGTTTCCAGGTCGATTTTTTACGCCAATCGTTCGAAAAATCTACGCACCCACACCAATGATGAAACCTATTGATTTCAAGGTACGTACTATTGAAAAATTGAAAATAATGAAGCTAAGCATTGTCCAACTGGAAATCCTCGCTTCGTGATTAGTTGGAAGATTCTTTACGATGATCTAAACCAATGGTGGCTACGGTATAAGCATAATGCGGGTTAAATCAGATCTCCTCAATAGATCCGCGGCCCAGAATGACCTCTGACATTAATAATTTCCCCCTATAGTTCCCGTCCACCATCCATCAAAGCAGTCCGCGGGCCGCAGGGACCATATTCAAGAGTGGGGATGCTATATCGGTTTTACCGAAACGGGTTTTACCGGTATTACCGGACTATTTTCCAATACCGAATTACCGGTTTTTCTACGATCAAAAACCGGTATTTTCGATATTTTTTGCATGATCAAATAACAACTCAAGAAGCCTGAATCACTGATAAAACTTTTGAAGCATAGGGTAAACTTAATTTTATGATTGAAGGTTCTACAAATAATAACTCAATTATGTAATTCTTCCAAAGAGAACATCCCGAAATACCTCACCACTGCCAGCATAGAACCGGAGTGCCTCGTGTTTTTCAAGCAGTCGTCTCCATTCAACTGGCTCCACTTCATGGGCTACTCGTCACCAATTTCCCATTTGTCTCAGAAGTCGCAAATTTGATCGAGCCATCTTGCACGTTGAGCCCCTCTGTTCCTGGTGCGGATGAGGCTGTTGAAGAGAACTGTTTCCATTGCACTGTCTGCCGGCGTCTTCGACGTGTCCACCCCACCGTAGCCTACCGACTTTCGCCAGCTGTACGATGAATCTCCCCGTGCAATGCCCTTAGTTCGTGATTCATACGCCTCTGCCACTCTCTGCTTTCAGTTTGTGCTCCACCAAATATTATCTGCAGCATCTTCCGGTCAAACACGACAAGGGCGTATATTTCCACCGTGAGCGATATCACAGCTTCAAGTCCGTAAAGAACTACCGGTTAAATAAGGGTTTTGTACATTGTCTGTTTCGTATGGCGGCGTATGCTTCTTGATCGTAGCATTTTGCGAAGGACAAAGTAGATCCGATTTCTTGCTTGTATGTGCCAAATAATTAAGAATATTGCGCAATAGAAGAAATGTGCGATATCAGTGAAGCTGTTCAGAAAATCTTCAGTCAAAACACTCTGTTAACTCTAGAGAAATGTCATAACACAACACGGAAAAGAAATTCGTTCGGTTGCTAGTACAAACTGGAATAGAAATAATTTTATGTTTAGTTAGAATAACCTGTTGGCAGGGCTGAGACAATTCTGTGGGCTTCAATCATCGCTTCGATTGTTTCTGTCCGATCAGAGAAGCAACGGTACGCTTTACTTAAGCGATGAGGAATTCATGAAGAAAGAAGATTTTGTCGCAGTGCTAGAGCATGCTAGAAATGCTAGTCTGCTGCTGTCGAATTGCTGTACCAGAAAAAAAGCAAACTTTACGAACTACGAACTCTAAAACTACTCTCGGCACACCTTTCAGGTACCGCACAACTGCTGTTCGAGTTACTGTATCGGAAGAATTTTAGAGAGAGCTCGTATATTTAATTTTATTCGTTTTATAAACAGCCGCACTATTCGTGATGATTTTATAATATTCTTCAAGACTTCAAGGATGTTTTGAGAAAAAAATTCTGCAAGGTTTTATTATTTTAAAAGTCAGTGGAATAAATTTAGAAACCGAGTAGGTAAAGGAACCAAATCAACTGAACTTTCAGTTATAATTTATCATAAATGTCAGTTTCTAAGCAGCTTATTAAATAAACTCTTGATTATTGCATTTATCAATACCGAAAAACCGGTTTTCAAAATACCCCCCGGTATTGGCATCTCTATTAAGAGCCGCATGCGGGCCGTAGTTTGGCCATCACTGGTCTAAACCTGTACCAATATGATATCTGTGCTTGGGAAGTAAGCCTAAACAAGTGACAAAGTTTTCTCACCTCAGTAAGATTTCTTAACACTGCGATTGAATTTAGACCATTTTGATGTCTTTGCTTGGGAAGTACGCCAGAAAGAATAACAAAGCCCTCTTGTGCCAACAAATTTCTTACGAATGCAATTAAATCTAGTCCATTTTGATGTCTGTGTTAGGTAAGGGTACTAAAAAAAGGCTTAAGTTCGATGCCCCAACAGATTGCAAATCCTTTACGGCGAGACGATTAAATCTATGTGAATTTGATATCTCTGTTGAAAACGTGTGCAACAGGTGTAGTGCTTCGTTATAATATGAATCTGTATGGACACGCATGTTTGCCGTTTTATTGGAAGTGTAGTGAAAAGATGTGCTGTTAATAAAATGGGATCGAATTGGTAAAATCCCTTCTACGTGGGGGAACCATTGGTAATAAAAACAAGCTTTAATTTTAGTAAGGTAGCAGGAAAGCAATACTTTGTGTTCTTGATTTTGTTAAATTGCTTCCAACGCATGTAGCATGTATATATGCTGCATATAGCATGTATACATGAAGAATTGAATGATTACATGCATGGATGCATGGTACTATCACTACAAAGAGACTTACGGAGTCCTGCGTCCCCTACCGCCCATTAATATTTACATTGAAGATAAAATAACGCCTCATCTGTCAAAATATGTAATGGTTCGCATTCTGAACTGATTTTAACCACTTGAGAGGAAATAACGATCAAACTGTCAAGGTCAGACTAAAAAGTTAAATTTTTAGTCAAATGGTTAGCATAAGCATAGGATATTGCTCTTATGCCGCTACTCCGTCATTTACTAGGGCCAATGAAAATTGTTAAATTTTTCGCTAAATGGTTAACAACTTAAGTAGGGCTATAGAAAATACTCAATGAATTTCATGATAAAACGTAAATAAATGTTTGATTCTTATGTATTGTTAATTATGTCATGATTTTTTTTTCAAATACATCTAGAATAAATTGTGTTGCAAGGATTTCTATAATCTTGTACGTGGTTCACGAGTTAAGCTTGAAAAGTCTGTGCGACTATGGAAAATAATTTACGAAAGAGTTAAATTCAATTTGGAAATATTGATAAATTTACTGTCAAGAAGAGACACATTCTGCAAAGCATTGGTTGAGGTTTTTTCCCGATTGAATAATCGAATTTATCCGCTGTGCCAGCTCGAAACAGTTCCCATCGGTTGCGCGCTTTACCAGCAAACCTTGGTCGGAAATGTACCAAGAAGCATAGCTTCATGTTTGTTAGCGAAAAATAGCGAACCGCAAAGAACCACATTCCAAGCATAGTCCCCTCCGTCGAACCATGACCAGAAGATATTACTTCATTAGGCGCGCATTTGGCTGAGTTGTTCTCCTCGGTAGAAGAAAATAACCGGATAGTCCAATAGAACTGCACGCAGAAATGAAACAGAGGCAAACCTTCAGGAATAACTTGCATGCCAATAAAGCAACCGTCGAGCAGTAGTGGCGACTTGCACGCTCGCGTTGCGGGGGTAATAAACAAGACAGGAACCCGCAACTGGTTTTCCCGTATGTGGGTTATTGTATGCGAAAGACGAATGGGGTTAGTTGCATGCTCGCTTTGGCATCCATTTCATGCCCTGTAATAACGTAACACAATAATCGATTCCCGATCCAGATAAATAGCGAAATAACCAATTGTTCCCGCGGGCTACAAAACTTCAGGAACAAGCATTGATAAAACCATCCATCACGGAAGGGAGAAATGCAGTTTTGGCAAGGCAATAATTATCACTACTTTTGTTGTTCTCGTTTCTCGAGGCTAAACGAGTGTAAACGTTCAATGGGAAGCAGTGTTGCTTTGAATGAGCTATTTATGATAATATTTTTGTGAAAATGTTCCGTTGAAAATAAATGATACAGGTTAAAAAATTTTAAAATAAACTAAATTACGCTCGATTTCTCATATCACTATTATACTGAATTAACTAATGTAGTCCTACAAATGACTTCTGTGAAACTAGAGCCCCTTAACCTCGACTTAACCAATGAGTTCATAAATGCCATGCGTGCATTTAAACATAAAGCCATAATTTTCACCGGCTGTGCGCTGGCCAACTGGTCGCTCCTTGGCGGTGAACTATTGAGAAACTGTGGCTAATCCATTCGCGCTTTTCATGCCGAGCTTTGCGCTCACCACACCAATCCGCGTATGCTTCGGAAGATAAGTAATCCATTAAAAACCTGCATCCTCGCGGGTATTAAAATGAAATAACGTCTTAGTCGCCGTGCATTGAGGGCAATAGAAATGTTGCTGCTGTTGTACTATCGTCAATGTATCCATGATGATTGCGGTCTACATAGTTTTATGTATGAAATATCCTTGCAATTATGTTGAAGTAACGTAAAGTTGGCATATTTTACATTAATTTTTTATATTTTACATTCACCACATATCAAAGTACGACTGCGGTACAGCAGTAAAGCAATTTCTCATGATAAATTAAAATCGTATACAAGTTTGAAATCTATCGACTGTATGTCTCTCCTATATTTATAATCAATTGGCACTTCTCTGTCGTTGATCCGAGGCAGCAAAATAATAGTGATTTTATCATTAACAGCAACTTTTCTAGTTTCCCTCCACAAAGTACATACCTGACCGGTCATCTACAGGAGCCGATTAGCCCATTCATCGCAAGTATTATTTGAAATAGAAACTTCCACTTTCGTTGAGCGAAATCGAAACCAAGCGATCGAAAGTAAAAGTGTCATCGCGTTGCGTGTACAGATGAATGGTCATCCTCGATGATGTAGCGATGATGTTGCCTATTATGAGGAAGGCAGCAGAGGAAGCACGCCATAAATCACCCACCTAGTATACCTGCGGTGCGTATAAAGTGCTATTCCATTTCATTCCATTCCATTCCACTGTCCATATTGGCGGAAAAACTCCCGCAGACCGCTTATCTAGGCTGCTTGGCATTTTTCATCAGTGCCCAACTTGAGCAAGCGACCACTGGACTGCCATGATTGCACCATCCATGGTCGATCACTTTGCCGCTGATGACGATCAAGGAGAAGTCCGACTGCCTGGCTGCACAAACCGGTATTAATCGTTTTGTATAATTAATCAACGCACCGCAGCATGATCGATTTGGACTCTCGGTCAGGCAGTGCAATGAATGGTCTACAACTATGGTTTCCACCAGCTGATGATGCCGTACTCGGTTTTATTGGCGACCAACAACAGGAGCAAGCATAGGCGATGATCGCTTGTGGTGGTTGCTGGGTCAAACGCGGACACCGTCGTCGTGGTGGCAAACGGTATGAAATTACCTTCGTAATTATGCTGAGCATAGGTAGTTGCACTTCGTTGGTAAAAAAAACCGAACGTACACAGTCCATGATACACGTAGGCTTGCTTGGCTGAAAACCATTTTGCAGTGCAACGATGTCGATGAGCTATTATCTCAATAACAAGTGACTAATGTTCTATACGTATCTATGGGTCTCGAACAATCTGTTCGTGCAACTTTCTGTTATTCTTGTGCCGATCTTGACAATTTCAGGTATTAATTAAAGTGACAGAGGTTATTCAGTGTTCTGGTCGAGTGCACCGTTCAACGATTTGTCTATTTGTGATCGGGGTTTTCTATGTAGTGGAATGTTCAAGTCTTTCACTTTATGGATTTATTTATTTGACAAAGGTTAAACACGATCAAATCCAAGCACAAGGAAAACTTTTTGAAATTTCACTGAATTACATTTAGTGTTAATAGAATTATAGTGTCAGTTTCTGCTTATAACATGGCGTTACCGGAATCATCATGCCCAGGCACACTGCTGATTAAAATCTTCGACTATCCGCTTGTTAGTAGACTGAACTATTGAATAATGCCGAATCCACGGTGTGTGTTGGTTGGTGATAACAGGGAAATAAATCCCACAGTGGTCCTTAACCTCTTATCCAGCAACTCCTATCCTTAACTCCTCTTGGTACCAACCGGAATACGAGCAACCTTAGTAGATATCAGGTAACCAAACCCGGTAGATATTAAGAGTCGGGGTCGGCTCTTGATGGCTTAACGATTCCCCAACCGAGTGCGCGGTTCTGCGCCAGGTTAGGAGCGGCTTACGACAGCGTTTGATCTGGAGCGGGCTGCTCAACACTAAACCCAAGATGGCTGCCCCATCACGAAACTCGATAGGTTGGCTCTAGTAGGGATGGCACAATCACTTTGACTCGATTCACATTTATTTGACAGTCCCGTCTCAGTCAATCAGAATTTGAAAAAGTTAAAAGGTACTCTGTGACAAATGGCACTTAATTGCATAGTTAGAGTTACAATTTACATGAAATGAATCTAACGAAAATTTTCATAATCATGGCGATAGGTCCCACATGCATCATACCTCATCTACCTATATTCAAATTTGATTGAAAAGCACAATATAAGAGAAAATTGTGTATGTTGATATACAGTAACGTTAACGCGTTGAAAAAACGATTCAAAGACAATGTTTCAACTAATGGTTCATCCAAATATGTCGTAGCAAAATCAAATTATTATTAAAACACGCCGAGCGACTTTATAATTAACATAAAACACAATTTGTGAGTAATTACGCAGTAATGCACGATTATAACGCAATTTAGTTGAATATACAGCTGCGTTCAATTCTTGCAAGACGTAATTTATGATTAATCATACTTTAATAGCTCGTAAATACGATTATGATCGGTTTGAAATCTACCATACACAATACTACAGAGTTGCTGGTGAAACTATCATAAAAAATAGTTGCACTATAACTACTATAACGCTTTATTGTTTCACTTCCTGCTGCAGATTAGCTTAATTATATCAATTCTGCCTGTCCAGATTCACATAACATCGGTCACAATGTGTTGCCAGAATGTGCCCAAATTGTTTGCTCTCTCAAAAGGCCTTGTTAATGGACTTATTTTTTGGGTCCCCTTGGTTTAGTCTATTTCGGTTTTATTTTAAAGTTTTACCGTTACCGTTACCGTTAGTAGCTCCGTTACCACTTACTTGTAGAGCTAGTTTTATCTACCAGTTTTCTGAATAAAAATAGGCTGTTTCTAGTGAATTTACGGTGCTACGATCCTGCTACTTCGCTGGAAGCGAAGTGAACGTTCATTTGGTTACCAAGGAAGTAGCAGCCGTTTCCCACCATAAATACAAAAGATAGGGTAATTTGGGGGAATTTGGACACCCTAAACAAATCACCTATTATCCCATTTTGATCAAAATTCCTGTTTTGAACTCAGACCTGGTTGTGTTAAATCATAGTTTGATCAGAATTCAAAATTGACATTCTGATCCTAGTAGTTTTGATAAGAATGTAAAATCAATGCGTTTCTTGAGTTTGCAAAACCAAAAAAGTTAAATGGATTGTGCGATTTTCATTCAATGATAGGGGGGGGGGAGGTTTAGATAACGTTACGTAATTTAAAGGGGGGGGCTGGGCTATGCCAAGCGTTACTTTTTGTTACATAGGGGTTGGAGGGGGTCAAAAAACCATAATTTTTGCGTTACGTAATTAGTGTACCACGTCTAAGGCAACCTACCTTACTACGAAAAATCAAGGATATTCAACTGGGAGCATTCAGCATGGACAAAGACGACGAAATATGGACATGGTATGGATGCTTCGTGTCTGAGTACTTCTCGCTGAAACGGGGCCACTACTGACACGAAGTCTTCAAATATTGGCACTTTTGCACTTGATTGGTTGAAAATGGTTAAAAAATAAAAATTGCACTTTTAATGCCTCGAAACAGAGGACGCCTCGTTCGAGGGCCAGGGAGTCCGAAAGTTTCAAGAAAAGTGGAAGTTTTATCAAACTATGAAATCTATATGGTGTGACATTGCCTAAATTTGAAATGAAATAATTAACAAATGGCATGGTTCTGTAAAGAAGAAGAACAGGGTATTCAAATGGAGTAAAAAAATTGATAAAATGATGAAAAAAGGAGATATTTCCAATTGTTATGAAATGAACAACAAGCGACCCGGTTTTGTAAAGAGGAAGGATAAGGTTTTTAATCGCAGTCTTCGCCATGAGTCCCACAACCAATTTTCATTTTAAGACGACCATTGGAAAGCTGGAAAAAAATGCTATAGAAAGCATTCATTAAGTTTAATGTGCAGTGAAATTACCCTGATTGCAGCATTTTTTTCATAGTTTTCCAATAGGGGAATAAAATATAAATGGCGAAAACGGCGATTTTTTAATAAAAAACTATTTCATAGCAAATTTTGAAAAAGTCATAATAATTATATGAAAATTGTGAATGCTATAGATAATTGGTTGTTTCATTTAGTTATTGTCATCTCAATGATCAGATCTCAAGGTTTGCTAAAAATACAACTTTTCTTGAAACTTTCGGTCCGCTCGGCGCACGAGGTGTCCACTGTTTCGAGATATTAAAAGTGCAATTCTTATTTTTTTAATAATTTTCAACCAATTTAGTGCAAAAGATCCAATATTTGAAGACCTCGTGTCAGTAGTGACCCCGTTTCAGTGCGAATTACTCATCTGGAACTGCAGATCGCTGAATTTCGTAGGTAACGGTAAGTTGCTGCTGGAACAGCTAGAACTACAGCATCAGAATTGTGCCCTGTTCACACAATGATAGATGGTAGACCAGATTGGCGGGGAAGCGTTGTATAGATCGGTGATCAGGCCCAAGGTGAAGGAGGATAGAGACCAAGAGAAGCTAGGACAACCACTCCAAGCCAATCAGACGCGCAAGTTCTTTGTGAAAATGAACCAATCTCGTAAAGGGCACACACCGAGGCCTGAAATGTTTGGGACGAGTTGGGAACCTGGTCACAAATGAACATGAGGTGGTCGACAGGTGAAGGCAGTTCTTCGATGGGCATCTAAAATGCAATATAAAAGAAGGAGATGGAAAGGAAGTGAACCTAGGAGTGCCTAAAAAGGATAACAGTGTGTCGGCTCTTGATTTCGAAGAGATCCAGCGAGAAATCGGTCAGCTGAAGAATAATTGAGCCTCCGGAGAGGACCGACTTCCGGCAAAATTCTACTAAAATGGTAAAGAACCAATGCTCTCTCAGATTTTGTTGCGTCATCTATTCCTAAAAGACAATTCATAGGTCAGTATCAGGCGGACTTTACGGGGGCTCGTGCTACCATGAATAAAATTTTCACTCTTCAACAAATCCTCCAGAAATGTAAAGAGTACGATGTACCCATGCATCATGTTTTCGTGGATTTCAGTGCAGCATATGAAACAGTCGAGTGCGAACAGCTATGCCAGATAATTCACGAGAAAGTTTTCAGGACAAACTGACTCTGCTAATCAAAGCTACTCAGAAGTGAGTAATGTGCTACGTGCAAGTTTCGAGGGACTCACTCTTGAGTCCCTTCGAATCGCTCAGAGTGTTTGCTCAAATAATATTCATTAAACGTGATTTAAGCCAACAAGCTTTAAAAAAGTTGTTTTACACAATTAAAAAAAAGTGCCGAAGTCAGCAAAATTTTGCCGAGATTTGGACAGCCGAGCGTTCGGTAAATTTTTTTATGATGCCAAACGTTAGTAAAGATCCGTAAACGTCGATTTGCAAAACTGAAATTTTTACCGAACGCTGGGCTGTCCAAATCTCGGCTAATTTTGCTGAGTTTTTTAAGTGTGTAGATCCATCGATAGAATCTTTCAAGTACGATGTCATAAAGGGTGTCACACATCAAATTGCATCACGGAATAAACGCTGTAGAAAATCACTTGACAATTTGGGTAGAAATAGTTTAAAGTGTATTGTTAACATTGTATTTTTATCGCTGTCAGTTTTTCTGAATTGGAAAAAATGGTGTCACCCGAAAAGCAACTTCGCGAATTGAATCTCCTGCAAGCACCTGAAAAATCCTCAGCTCTCTCATAGGGACACAGGAAAACAACTCGGAATCGTGCAGTCAACGGTGAGTCGTGTGATTAAACGTTACTACGAAACTCTGAGCAACGAACGGAAGGAAAAATGCGGTTGAAATGGATGTTTTATTAGTGATCAGGATCACAAGCATGTCGTGAAAGCGTTTAAGCGGAATCCCAATGCTTCGGTTAGAAATACAAGCCAAGAAATACATGATTTGGCAAACGGAGTTCGCCGTTCGTGACTACCGGGACTGTAAACGGGCAGATCTGTCTCAAGGAGGATCTACAGAAGCGTCTGCTTCCTCTGTTGAAGCAACACGAGGGCTCTATGATTTTCTGGCTGAATCTAGCTTTGCGCCACTATTCAAAGAATGTCCTTTGGTACGAAGATACGAAGCCAACCAACGGGGTCACTTTCGTACCCAAGAACATGAACCCCTCTAACGCACCGGAACTAAGGCCCATCGAAAAATACTTGGCTATTATGAAGCAGGCATTATGGAAGCATCCCAAGGAGGTCAAATCTTAGGAAAACATGAAGAAAAAGTGGGTTTCCGTACAGAAGTAGCTCCAGCTAGACGTTGTACAGAACCTTATTAGTGGAGTTAAGCGTAAGTATCGGTAGTATATATATATTTCGGCGGATACAAAATCGGGAACCAATTTAAACGTCAAAAGCGGGGCCAATCGTTTTTAAAAATCCGAAATGTGGGAATAATTTTAAGAAACACATTTTATTTTCATAAAACTAGTCATTTTCAACACCCACTAGCGATTATTTTCCGTTGGTACCAATCCACTGTTTGCAATTCGTGGTTCTCCAGTTACTTTTGTACACCAAGGAACTCAAAATCCCGAAGAAATCTTCGATTGGGCACACTGTGACAGATTTTTCGGGTCGTGGTTTTTTGGGTACAAACGGGATCGAATGGGTATTCAGGAACGATTGTGTTTTTTTGGCGTAATGCGATGATGCTCTATCCGACTAAAACACGTATTGTCCATCTGCATGATGTTTTTGTAGAAACGGGATAATAATTTTCTTCAAACATTCGTATGGTGCACATCTTAATTGATAGCCAAACCAAATGGCTTGTTGTTGAAGGCACGAGAAAGAGAACGATGTCCTTCTGCGTCCATAATTTTTGCTGGTCTTCCACTACCGTGCTTGCGAATAATTGTTGGGCATCTTAGGATACGGTAAACAGTCGAAGCCGCAACATATTCGCTTTTTAAATGTTGTTTTAGATATACTTTTTGCGGAGATTTCTGTGGCAATTCGTAGAAGTGTACAACGCGCTTCCGACATGCATCTTGTTTTGACGCCATTTTAAGCAAAACTGGGTAAACATCAACAAAACAAAAAAATATTGACAAAAAGAGGAGAGAGAGAACTAACACATTCATACTCTCATTTTTCTCTGAGCTCGCTTATTGTTGAGCATAGGGGCCGCGAAAAAATTGCAAATTTTTAGTTGCCACCGGTTAGTTTGTGTAAGTTACTAACATAAATCAAACACATCTTTCCTTCTAACCAGTCTTTATATTACCATTGATTTTGTGCCCCACAGCCAGGGTTGATTTGCTCTTTTTACTTCTCTTTTGCTCTTTTGACTGCAGCGCCTCCAGCCAAACAGAATTCGAAAAAGTGATTTATACGACAAGTGTAGAGTTACTTATTATCTGCAATATTATTGAAGAAAGTATAGTTTAATCTTTTGTATTTATAGCGTTACAGAGCTGCAATGCCGTTGGTAGCCAAAAGAGTACTCCAGAGCGGGGTATCAGCTCCATAGCGAATAAAAAAGATAAAACTATACTTTCTTCAACAATATTGTAGATAATAATCAACTCTACAATTGGCCTATGCATCTCCGTTTCGAATTTTGTTTGACTGGGACGCTGTAGTCAAAAGAGCAAAAATAAAGTAAAAAGAGCAAATCAAGCCTGCCCACAGCAATTTTCTAATTTATTCTACATCAACTTTTCCTCAAAGAAGCATCCTATATAATTACCTCCATGCAAATAAAAGTCTTCGATACTATTCAATTGAAGATGAGTTAATGATTTTGTCACTTTAGTTCACTGAAATTGATAAAAAATTAATTTCAATCGAAAATCCGCATTCTACTGTATCTTATTTATGTAGTGAAGAAAGTAGTCGTGGCAGCACTCGCGGATTTAAAGTGCTGTCAACGGAAATTATTGCAACATAAAACTGACTGAACATTTCTACTATTAACTTAACGACTGTAGAGCTTTGAAAGAAAAGCTCATAATACCCAGGTTCATCGCAAGTTATTTTTATGTTAGCACCAAAGAAAGTTGAACAACAAAACATAAACATGCAACTTTATGTTTTATAATTGGTCATAAAGAAAAATAAACTAACTACTGAAAAGCTTGCTATCGCTTGCAAAGACGTTTAAGCTGTGAAAATATTTTATTCAACACAGAAAGAAAACAACAGAAGACTTTGGATAACACTTTAGCATAATAGGCTAAGGATCCGCCAAACTTGAATCCTGTATACCCACACCTTATTTTGTCGTTTCAAAGCAAGCACAGACCTTCACCTTAAACTGTGAAACTTTTTCTACGAGTAATTGGAATCATGCGAATTTAACTATGCAATTCGTTTTTCTACATTGAGTACTTACAATATACGAACAGGTCTCGGTTAGCGAAAGTAGACATTTTACTGCAAGTCTGTGTTGTTTGACCCGAGGCCATTATTCTACTATCTCTTTCTGCTGTTTTTTTTGCGCAGCATTTTGGTCATATCATTTCACGTTCGAGGTGCATCGTTAATGATCTCTAGGCACATATACGACGGCCAGAAATCAATGTCAAATCGAACCATATGCGTGGCCAACCTGAACTGATCGGTGCCCGTTTGGTCGGTCGATCGGTCCGTCAGTCTACAGTTTCCACTGCTCGGACCAGGTTTTTATTTTATTATTTTACACACGATCATCGGCTGAAGGTTGATGACCGTGTTCGCGCAGATATCCATTGCTGTGTTGTTGTTGTTGTTGTTACTGTTGCTGCTGCTGCGACACAACAATATGTTTTACGTGCAAGACAAAAAGGGGCGAAATCGAAACACTTTCCCTTCTCGAAAACATTCGATCGTGTTCCCTGCTCGTCTCGCCAGCTGGCAGCGGAAACGGTGGGGCACAATTGCTCCTGTGCTACGTAATGAATTTCCGAACAGGCTCCTTCGGCAGGCAGTGAAATGCAGAAGCCAACAACGATAGAAAATGGAAAATCAACCAAGCTGCGAGAAAAGTTGGTTAGAAAAACGATTTATTCCCACTCAAATGCATCATTTTCTTATACTGTTACACATTATATTAAATTAATTATATGTGTCATTTTAAAGCTTGGTGAAATTAGTTTTTGTGCTGTTGGTTATTGCCTGGATAATGTCTCTTGTCTCAAATTAGTTCTTTTTTTTATCAACTTCAATTTAATTTAACTTCTACCAACTTTCTTCGGGTAAACGGTTGCGCCTACTCGGTCGTTTATGTAATTGAAAACAATTAAAATATCAATTATGTATAGTATGTTTTGAAATGTTGATCATTTTAGGAAATGTTACGATCGTCGCTGGTTTACTTGTGGACATTTGCTTGCTGTAGTACGTATTCCGGTAAAGAAAACAACAACAATCGGTTAGTTACCAAGCAGGTATTCACTGGGTCGCAAAGGAATTCTTCAGTAAATGAATCGTAAAGTTGCCTGTTTGTATGGACACAGTTTACAGTATAGGATAGGGCCACCTGCTGCTGCTGCTGCTGCTGCTTCTGCCGCAGTCTATTGTACAGGAAATCACACAAGCAAATGCGCATGACCAGTTTTCTAATCAATTATTGCGACTAAAAAGCATGAAAGTATTTAATTACGTCTGCTGGTCGGAGCTTTTGTTATGAAATGACATACCGTCCGTCCGGTACTGTTAGTTCTCTGTATTTGGTTGAAGTTGATGCCGAGTTGCGAAGTAGTGACTATCCAAGGTGTACTTACGAAGTTGAATGTTCGGCATTTAGCACTGAAGTGAGCCACTGACCTGAAAGTAATGGACAAGAGCATAATTAGTGCTACTTCAACTGTGGTTACTACAAATAATTATTATTTTGTTATTGGGTGTCATTGGTATGACCTAAATTAACATATTAATTGCATATTGAAAAATTGTAAATTGATAGAATCCATGCATACTGACGTAAAGTAGTGAAATCCTTTGTAGCAGTTTGTTTTTAATCCAGATCTAAACAGAAACACTTTTTAATATAAACTAAACTTTACTACATCTGCTCGCGGCGGTTATGCCATGTCGAATGATTTAACGGTTAATAAAAAGCAAAGCCTTGGCGCTACATTCCGTTATCGAAACTTGACCTTCTGTGTTGGCTGGTAAACGCGTACCGTCGGTGCCTTGTGCACGTGTAGGCATAAAATAGACCCTACAGTGGTTCATAGCCTCTTATTCAGCAACTCCTATTCCTACCGCCTAGTGGTACCAGCCGGGATACGAGCAACTTTGGTGGAGATCGTGTAACCAACCCCGGTGGAAGCCAAGGTCGTATGCTGACAGGAAAGGAGGGCTCTTTCGAGCTTCGTTGGCCCTCCGGCGAAACAGGGGGTTGGTGTAGCAGGCTTTGCAAGCCGTCACCACGAAAAATACTAAAGCATGGAACGAAGAACAAATATATTCTTACTGGAACAATCGGAATAGACCCACGCGACGAAAAAGGACTATGGATTGGAAACTCGGGACGTGGAACTGCCGATCTCTCAACTTCCAAGGGAGCACTCGAGTGCTCTCCGACGTATTGAAGAGCCGCAAGTTCGACGTCGTAGCGCTGCAGGAGGTGTGCTGGAAGAGCTCAACGGTACGTACGTTCAGAGATGGACATACCATCTACCAGAGCTGCGGCAACACACACGAGCTGGATACAGCTTTCATAGTGATGGGCGAGATGCGGAAACGGGTGATTGGGTGGTGGCCAATCAATCCTCGAATGTGCAGGTTGAGAATCAAGGGCCGATTCTTCAACATAAGCATCATCAACGTGCACAGCCCTCACCTCAGAAGTACCGATGACGACAAGGATGAATTCTACGCGCAGTTGGAGAGTGAATACGACCGCTGCCCAAAACATGATATCAAGATCGTCATCGGGGATTTCAATGCTCAGGTCGGCCAGGAGGAGGAATACAAACCGGTGATTGGAAGGTTCAGTGCACACCAGCGAACCAATGAAATGGGCCTAAGACTTATCGACTTTGCCGCCTCCAAGAATATGGCCGTACGTAGTACCTTTTTCCAGCACAGAATCCACCATAAGTACACCTGGAGGTCACCAAATCAGACAGAATCACAGATCGACCACGTTTTGATCGACAGTCGGCACTTCTCAGACATTATCGACGTCAGATCCTATCGAAGCGCTAACGTTGACTCGGACCATTACCTAGTGATGGTTAAGATGCGCCCAAGACTCTCCGTTGTGAACAACATTCGGTACCGACGCCAGCCTCGGTTAGATCTCGCGCGGCTGAAGCAGCCAGACGTCGCCGCAAACTACGCGCATTCACTCGAAGCTGCACTGCCGGAAGAGGACGAGCTGGACGAAGCCCCTCTCGAGGCCTGTTGGAACACTATCAAAACAGCCATCAGCAGTGTAGCGGAGAGCTCCATCGGGCATGTGGCCCGGAATCAGCGGAACGATTGATTTGACGATGAATGTAGGAGGGTGATGGATGAGGAGAACGCTGCGCGAGCGGCCAAGATGCGCAGTGCCACACGTCAGAACGTGGAAAGACACAAACAGAAGAAGATGCAGCGAAACCAAATCTTTCGGGAGAAAAAGCGCAACCTGGAAGAGCAGGAATATGCACAGTTGGAGCGGCTGCATCGTTCTCAGGAAACGCGGAAGTTCTACCAGAAACTGAACGGATCCCGCAAAGGCTTTGTGCCGCGAGCCGAAATGTGTCGGGATAAGACTGGCAGTATTCTGACGGACGATCGTGAGGTGACCGATAGGTGGAAGCAGCACTTCGACGAACACCTGAATGGCGCCCAGGCGGAAAACCATGGCGGCAGGGAAAGCGATTTCGACGGTGCAACAAACGGGGAAGAGGTGCCAACCCCAACGATAGGCGAAGTTAAGGAGGCCATCATGCAGCTAAGGAACAACAAGTCAGCTGGAAAAGATGGCATCGGAGCGGAGCTTATTAAAATGGGACCAGAAAAGCTGGCCGTTTGTCTGCACCGACTAATTGTTAGAATTTGGGATACGGAACAGCTACCGGAGGAGTGGAAAGATGGGGTTATCTGCCCGATCTACAAAAAGGGCGACAAGTTGGACTGTGAGAACTATCGAGCGATCACCGTTCTCAATGCCGCTTATAAAGTGCTGTCCCAAATCATTTTCCGCCGTCTATCACCAATTGCGAATAGATTTGTGGGAACTTATCAAGCCGGCTTCGTCGAAGGTCGGTCTACAACGGATCAAATATTTACACTGCGGCAAATCCTCCACAAGGGCCGTGAATACAGAGTTCCCACGCATCATTTATTCGTTGACTTCAAAGCCGCATATGATACCATCGACCGGAAAGAGCTATGGAAAATCATGGACGAGAACAGCTTCCCCAGGAAGCTCATCAAACTGATTAAATCTACGATGGATGGTACGCAGTGCTGTGTTCGGATTTCGGGTGGATTGTCAAGTTCATTCGAATCACACAGAGGGTTTCGTCAAGGTGATGGTCTTTCATGCCTGCTGTTCAACATAGCGCTACAAGGTGTTATGAACCGAGCGGATATCAACACGCGGGGCACGATATTCAACAAATCTAGTCAATTCGTCTGCTTTGCCGATGACATGGATATTATCGGCTGAACATCTGTGGCGGTGGCTGAACAGTACACCAGACTAAAGCGCGAAGCAGAAAAGATTGGGTTAAAGGTAAATACGTCTAAAACAAAGTACATGCTAGCCAGCGGAGCCGAGGCCGAACGACACCGCTTGGGCAGTAGTATATTGATCGACGGCGATGAGTTTGAGGTAGTCGATGAATTTGTCTACCTTGGCTCACTGGTAACGGCAGACAATGATACCAGCCGTGAGATTCGGAGGCGTATTATCAGCGGAAGTCGTGCTTTCTATGGGCTCCACAAGCAATTGCGGTCGAGCAGACTAAGTCCCCGTACAAAGTGCACCCTGTACAAGACGCTTATTAGACCGGTTGTTCTCTACGGGCATGAAACATGGACAATGCTCGAGGAGGACCTGCGAGTGCTCGGAGTTTTCGAACGACGAGTGCTAAGAACGATCTTCGGCGGCGTACAGGAGAACGGAGTATGGAGGCGGAGGATGAACCATGAACTCGCACAGCTCTATGGCGAACCCAGTATCCAGAAGGTGGCTAAAGCTGGACGGATGCGATGGGCAGGGCATGTTGCAAGAATGCCGGACAACTACCCTGCAAAGATGGTGTTCGCGTCAAATCCGGTAGGAACAAGACGACCAGGCGCACAGCGAGCAAGATGGTTAGACCAGGTGGAGCGAGATCTGGCGGAGAGTACTCGGTGTCCGAGGAATTGGAGAGCGGTAGCCCTCAACCGAGTTACATGGAGAAATTTTGTTCAACAGGCTTTGTCTTAGGACGGCAAGCCACCTAAGTAAGTAAAGTAAGTAAGTAAGACCTTCTGTTTTTATACGACAAACTTCGCAGCCAGCTGTAAGAATACAGGACAATTGCAGGGCCAGCTGCTACGATCCTATTGATTCCAACAGCCTCTCCCAGCCGAGACTCGAACATACGAGATACGACGACTGGCTTATTAGGCCAGCGCCAGCATCATACCTCGAGGCCAACTGGGAGGCATGACGGTTATGATGAATGTCAAATATTTTCCACATTAGAGTGCCTAATAACAGAGTACAGTGACTGTGCGCCCAGAACGACGGAATATCTGCGTAAAAGAACAGGTACGGAACGGAATGGGGCCCATATTCTTAGTATGTGACGTAACCTAATATAAATAAAACTATATGTAATTGATTGCATTTGGAAATAAGCTTCAATAAGCTTAAGCTGAAATTAGTCGTCATCGATTCTGCAAATTTTAAAAGCAGTTTTTTTGGTTGAAACAAAACTTGTGTGCATGAAAATATATTCGCTGTGTTCAGATTGGTAAGACGAATGCAGATAATAAACAGAACCCGGCTTTTGAGCCAAAACACTGCTTTCGAAATTGGGCTCTCCGACGAAACGTTAATGACTGTTAGTTTCCCGTTAAAGTTCAAAACAATTCAGTTTATTTTATCAAATAAGATTTCAAGCAAAAGAGAAAAAACTAGGCATTTTGCCAGATAAACTAATATTGTATGTATTAACCTACTGGTTGATTTAACCCGCCTCTACAACATGTGATAGCTCCACGGTTTTACCTAACATCGCTAACAATGACAACACCCGTGAATCGAAACCCACGAGCACCGATCGAACATGGAAAAGCAACTGATACCATCGATTATAATCGTTTGCTAAGTGGGACCCTTTTCCGTAGCCGAACTCATTTGCATTTTGGCCATTAAGGATGCGGCTTTGTCTATGCGCTTGTGAATCTAACGACCTGGCTGAGGGGGTAATCTTTTCTCTTTTCAAACCCCCCCCCCCTCAGCTCCGCCTTCACGGTCCACTCTTTGATCGAAGCTACAGGAATGGAGAGACACGTAGTTCGATCGTGTTTTTGGAACCACTTCGCTTCGCGATCTGAAGTGATTTCGGCAATGTCCAATGTGTGGGGAGAAATTCCACGTCACTAATTTTGAAAGTGGTTCCCATCGGCGTGACCCGCAGTGAGGGAGGGAAGTTTTGGTTTTATTTGTTTAAAAAGTTACTAATTAAATAGATGTTTGCCTAGGGTGCCGCTCGGGGCAAACCCACCTTTAACTCCGTGAGGCAGTACCGGATAAGCGGCTGTTCAAGTGTTTGTTGTTAATTTGAAATGTAGACATCAACAAGGCTGTTACTTTACAGCGTCTCAAGTGGACGGGGAACTTTGAGATCTGACGGGGGATTTATCCATCGGTTATTGAGGTGCGCGACTACTCGCGCGGAAGTTTAAGTGATCAGCTGATGGTAGGGCACATAATAAGAGCTTATAGAGAATATGTAAATGTCTTTTCAAAAGATTTATTCCGATGACTTTACATTTTGATTGGGAAACTTTTGAATTGGATTAGAGATTGGATTGGATAGGTGCTTCAAAACTCAGCAACATCACCGAGATAGAACGAAACTTAAACGGAAAAACTGAACACGCCGAAACCACCGAGTTCACAATTTTTAATAGCCATGAAACTTCATTTTTTGATATTGTTTTTTCAATATTTCAATAATTATTGTGTAATTTTTCATAAAGATCAGTCTTACAATCAGAGATTTTCTTCAATGTCCCACTCTTCTGATTATCACCGCGACATAAACACATTTCAACACAAGATTTAATGATTAGCTAGCTAATGATAATGCACGAGTACGGGTTTCCGAACAAACTGATGCGGCTGATCAAAACTACTCTGGAGAGAGTGATGTGCTACGTGCGCGTTATGGGGACACTCTCGAGTCATTTCGAATCGCGCAGAGGGTTGCGGCAAGGAGATGGACTGTCCTGGACGTTATTCAATATTAAAGGTGAAACTATTGAAGTTATGATCCGGCGAGTGGGCATCAAAGCGAGAGGAACGATCTTCAGCAAGGGTAGCCAACTCCTAGCCTTCGCAGGCGACCTCGACATCATTACTAGAAACCTTGGGACGGCGGAGGCCAGACTAAAAACGGAGGCTAGGAGGAAAGGGTTACAAATAAATGCGTCGAAAACCAAATACACTCAAGTCGCTTTTTACGCGAAGGATCAAAACCGCGTAAATTCCGAAATTCGCGTAAAAACCAAAATTTCACGTAAAAATTTTGTGAATTTCAACACTACGCGAAAAAATTGACGTTTTGCGCACATCCGCGTAAATTCCGAAAATCGCGTAAAAAAACCGCTTATGTTCCGAAATTTGCGTAAAACAAAGCCGCGTAAATTCTGAAATTTGCGTAAAAAACCGCGTAAATTCCGAAATTCGCGTAAAAATAGTCGCGTAAAAAAACAAACCGTTTGAAAAAACGCGTTAAAAGCGACTTCAGTGTAGTGTTCGACATCGGAACGAAAATTGAAGTCCGGATTCCGGTCCGGTCCGGTTAAAAGGCGGCACGAACTTTGTTATTCCGACTATAATGACTAATAATCCGGTCCGATTTGACTCTGTTCAGGTTCCGGAACCGGAACAGAGCCAAATCGGACCGGAATAAAGTCGGAATAAGAAAATTCGTGCCGATTTTTACCGGACCAGACCGGACTGGACCGGAACCCGGACCTCAATTTTTGTTCCGATGTCGAACACTACTTCAGTGTATATGGTAAGAAGAGGCTCCAGAGATAGCAACGTTTGCCTCCTACGAACAGTGACTATTGAGGGCGATGAACTGGAAGTGGTTGATAAGTTCGTATATTTGGGATCTCTAGTTACCGCCGACAATAATACGGGTAAGGAAATCCAGCGACGCATTCAAGCTGTAAATCGAACCTACTTTCCCCTTCGCAATAGGAATGGGAAAACTATAGGCAATAATATCACTAAGTATCAGGAAGATCCGGTGTTATTGATATTGACTGATACAGTTGAGTGGTGAATGACCCGTCGGTTAAACCACTCTATAATAAACTCAATAACAACAACTGATACAGTTACGTCGACCCGTTAGAAAAATCAGCTAGAATAAACTTATTGGTCGGTAGTTGCGTACGATAGATGAGGAAGACGCAATATGCCGTTGTTGTCGTTAACTGCCTAGAGATGGGGTGGTTCGTGCAGTTTCAAGCAGTCGTCTCCTTTCAACACGATTTTGGGCCATTCGTCGCCAATTTCCCAGTCGTCTCAGAAATCGCAAATCAAACCATCCTACACATTGCTTCTCGTTTCGATGCCTGCTCGTCGGAATACCCCTTCAAGAGCGCTGTTGAACAGCATGCTGGATAAGCCGTTACTTTGTATCAACCCTTGGGCCCAAGACGCGCGAAATACGTCGCTCGTTCCAATGTAGCTCTGGTTGGACGCATCAGTCTATCCGGAAAACCGGTTTCGTGTATTATCTGCTATAGCGGGTCTCGATCGACTGTATCGTATGCTGCTTTTAAATCAATAAAAATGTGATGATTGAGTACGTTTTTTTGCATTTCTGTAAGATCTGTCGGACGGTAAAAATCTGGTCCATTATTGCGCGAGCCCCCATGAAGCCTGCCTGGTAAATTACAATATAAACTTAATGAGTAACGCAGTTATACAATTACAATTTCCTATATTTTTTGCTTCAATGCCGCCATGGGTAAAATTACTGATATTTACTGATAGATATCAGTAATAATTTTTATTGATCCCTACTTCGCAAGACGCGTCGATCCAAAGGCATTTGCCGCTGCACAAAACTGACGATGCACAAAACGCTAATTAGACCAGTAGTCCTCTACGGACTTAAGACAGTAACTTTGCTTACGGAAGACATACATGCACTTGCCGTATATGAACGAAAGGTGTTGCGGACTATTTTTGGCGGAGTACAAACGGAAAGCGGAGAGTGGCAGAGGCGTATGCATTACGAACTACAGGTATTGCTTGGAGAGATTCCCATCGTACACCTGGAGAAAGTTGGGAGACTACGGTGGGCCGACCACGTCGCAAGGATGCCGGACGACTGTGCAGTGAAATCCGTTCTCTTCAAGAACCCCACCGGCACCAGGAAGACACGGGCCCAACGTGCTAGATGACTCGACCAGGTTGAAGCCGACTTGCGTGTGTCGAGACGCGCAACGAATTGGTGACGAGTAGCCCAGGACCGAGAACAATGGAGAAGAATTCTTGATACGGCAAGAGCCACCCCGGCTCTCGGCAGCTAAATCATCATCAATCAGCTAATGATGTCAGGGACCGATTCATTCAATACAGATGCTTTTGTATCTCCGTAATAAGCTCAAAAGAGTAGAGGCGAAAAAAATCTCAAAGTAATAGACGACTGATCAGGTTGAAACCCGGACGGGGAATATCAAGGTCCTATACCGACAGGGAAGGGGAAATTGTGCTGTTTCGCAACCTCACATCACGAGACTCGGTAGTATGGCCCTAATAAGGCAACTTACCTAAATCAAACTATTACGGAAATTCAATCGAACACGGATCGGAATATTCGACATCGACCTAGGCGACGAAACAAGGACGACGAAATGGTTAAACTTTGCAGCTGGCGACGGAGTCTACTCTAACAGCTTGAACCTCGTAAACTCGGTATCGAAGCTCTGCAGGAAATCTGCTGCAGAAAGGAGCGAAGGTTTGGAAGATCCGCGGCGGAAAGGTTCTGTTTTGCTCTGGTAAAACAGAATCTTTCCGCCGCGGGTCTTCCAAACCTGGCACCAACTGGGGACTGAGAACGGGCTTTGTAGTGTTGGACAAAATGCAAAATCGCGTGATAGATTGGAAGGCAATCAACGAGAGAATGTGTCTATTGAGCATAAAGTAATGCTTCTTCAATTACAGCATCATCGCACGAAGGTTGATCCGATGATGCGAAAGAAGCGTTCTACGTGAAGCTGGAGGCTGCTAGGTGAAAATCCCCTCGAGTATACAAAATGATTGGTTTGGCGAGGAATGCCAACAAGTAGTGGAGAGAAATAAATTGCTAGGAAAAATTATTCGAGATTTGTCACTAGGGAGAACGTGAGCAAATACCTATAAGCTAGACATCAGTTGACCGCAGCACAATGGCAGATAATGCAAGAACATGCTTTTCCAGACAACTAACCTTATTGATCATAGCTATCAATGAATCGAGTAATGTGTTTTGTGTGTATCTCGGGGACAATTTCGAGTCCCGAGTTTGAGACGCGGCGTGGTTTGAGGCAAGGTAACGGTTAATCCTGCATGGTGTTCAACATCACTCTTGAGAGGGTGATCCAACGAGCGGGTATCATGGCACGATTTTCGTCAAAGGTAGCCAACTTATAGGTTTTGCAGATGACTTTGATATCATACCCAGGAACTTTGCAACAGATTGAAAGGAAGATGCTCAAAGGGAACAAACACGTGCCTCTCCCGGGCGATAACTGTTAACAACGACGAACTAGAAACGGTAGATGAGTTCATGTATTTTGATCGCTGGTGACCGCGGACAACAACACTAGTAAGGAGATCCAGTGGCGCATTCAAGTGGGAAATCGGACCTACTTTATCCTTCGCAAAACGCTACGATCAAGAAGTATACGTCGTCGTACGAAGCTGACAATGTACAAAACCCTTATTAGTCGGTAGTTCTTCATGGACTGGAAACCGTGATGCTGTTCACTGAAGACATGCAGGCTCTTGCCGTGTTCGAGCGGATAGTACTACGGACGATATTTGGCGGAGTAGAAACAGAAAGTGGAGAATCATGGAGGCGTATGAATAACGAGCTACAGGCATTATTCGGAGAGATTTCCATTGAACATCTGGCGAAAGTCGGTAGGCTACAGAGGCGTCGTAAGGATGCCGAACGACAGTGCGACGAAAACAGTTCTCTTCAACAACCCGACCGGTACTATCGTGGAAGATGGCTCAACCAGGTCGAAAGTGATGACTGAGAAATTGGCGACGAGTGGCCCAAGATCGAGTTGAATGGAGACGACCGCATGAAACAGCAGGAGCCACCTCGGCATTAGGCTGCTGGCGACTACAACGACGATGTTCGGAGTTTTTGCTACAAGTGTTGGTTGCTGAACTTTACCGCGACGTCCCAGTGTGTCCAAACCCAGTAAAAAGACAACGTTATCGATACAGAGGAAGATTTTCTGAGTCTTTCCAAAGTTAATCCATAGGAGCGATACGGCTATATCGTCTAGGACCATAGAGGACTACTAAGGGAGTGCGATTTTACGATTCTATTGACTCTTACAGCCTTTCCTCAAGTCTAAATTCGAACCTAGGACCTAGCTTCATATAGCCCCATAACATAGTCCAACGGTGTTAAATCGCATCATACTGATGTCTGCTGCGATATCCCTTAGGATTTTACCTGCATAGCAATGTTCCGTCAACATACTCGGTACTCCTCGCTCCTTTCTCGAATGTCCCACACTTTCTAGGTATTGCTCCACTTCCACTTGGTCTAACCATCTAACACCTCTGCGTCTGGGACCAACTGGATTCGAGGCGAACACAATCTTTGCGAGGCTCTTGTCCGTTACTTTCACAACATGTCTCGCCCATTCCAGCTTTAGCTGCTTCTTGGATACTGAGTTTGCCGAAGAGCTGCGCCAGATCCTGGTTCATCCTTCTTCCCCATACACCGTTTTCAAATAGTCCCGCCATAGATAGTTTTAAGCACACGACGTTCGAAAACGGCCAGTGCTATCAATCCCCCATCGAGCATTACCCACTATTCGTACCCGTATGGGACTATCGTTCCTTTTAACGTTTTGTACATGATACATTTAGTACGGGGGTGAAGCCAACCGGACCTTAGGGTCTTGTGGAGTCCGCAGTAAGCACCACCTCCTGCAACAATACGTCTGGGTATTTCTGTACTGCAGTTGTTATTCGACGTCATCCGTCAAATTTAGTGTTGGTTGGGAATGTTTCCGTATTCGTCACAGTGGTGGTTTTTAACGAATGGAGGGGAAGGCCACTTTTAAAATACTGAGTAATTCTCGTTGAAATGGGGCACCTACAGACACGAGGTCTTCAAATATTAGAACTTTTGTACTTGATTGGTTGAAAATGGTTAAAAATGAAGCGTTAGGAAGTTATTATTATTAATGATGAAGATATCCATATGAACAATTTGCAACGGCTTCGTGGGTGTTGCTGTTAATTCATATTTTTGTTTATATGGACGTCTTTCGTACTTAGCCTTTTGACAAGATTTACAGATGTTAATGAACTTCGTGATTTTACTTTTCATGCCTGGAAAGAAATATTTTCGAGAAATATGGGCTTTTGTTTCATTGATGCCCCTATGGTTAGCATTGTGTTGTCTTTGAATGACTAGGTCTTGTTCGAGTTCGTCTGTGACGTCTTCGAGCATTTTTTCGGTCCAAAAGATTTTAAATGTTTTTGCTCTAGAAAAATAATTCTTATAAATCGTTTGCAAATTAAGGAGCGTGTGTTGGTCACAGAAAAGGCCGTTAGCACAGTTCGGTGATGCACGTTCCTTTAGAATGTTTATAAGTATAGCGGGGCTGAACACTGGTTTTTTGATAATTGTTCTATGGTAGTTTCTAAAGATTGTGTTGCACTCTATGCTATTTTCGTTAGAGATTTCTAAAACTATTTGGTTTCTAAAATCATTGAGCGGTCTCTCGGTTGAGGGAATGAAATCACTGTCGTCAGTGTCTGCAGAATGTTGTGTCATGCTGTCACTGGAAGTGTTTGCGTTTGCTTCTATTTCAGGTTGAATTCTGGAAAGAGCATCTGCGTTACTGTTTTGTGTCCCTTTTTTGTAGTTTATTTCGAATTCGAATTCTTCTAGGGCCAATTTCCAATGAAGAAGTCGTTTGTTGAGATCGTTTTTCTGTCTAAGCCAGATTAACGGTTTGTGATCTGTTCTGATTTCAAACTTAGTTCCAAATAGGTAAGGTCTAAAATGCTTTACGGACCATACGATAGCTAATAATTCTTTTTCCGTTGCTGAATATCCCACTTCGGTATCATTCAGTGTACGTGAAGCATATGCAATTGGGTGTTCTTTGCCATCGTCGAAGCGTTGGGACAAGACAGATCCTAAAGCAAAATCGCTAGCATCGGTTTCGAGAATAAATTTTCTTTCGAAGTCAGGGTATTTCAGCAGAGGGTCTGTAGTTAGAATTTTTTTACAATCATTGAAACATTGGATGAATTCCGCATTATGTATAATCTGTGCATCTTTTTTTAGACATTTGGTCATTGGTTTCGTTAATTTCGCAAAGTCTCGGATGAATTTTCTATAATAACCCAGAATACCGAGAAAGCCTTTAATTTCGGTTGGTGTTTTTGGTATTGGCCAGTTTATAATTTTATCGATCTTGTTCGGGTTCGGTTTGATTCCATCTTGTGTGACTACATGTCCCAAGAATTCGCATTCTTTCTGAAGAAACTCGCACTTGTCAAGTTGTATCTTCAAGTTTGCTTTTTCTAGTTTGTGTAGTACTTTGTTCAGGTTATCCAGATGTTGCTGCAACGAGTTTCCGAAGATTATAATGTCGTCTAGATAAACTAGGCAACAATTTCCAATCAAATCGCCTAAGATGCTGTTCATAGCTCTCTGGAAAGTTGAGGGAGCATTTTTAAGGCCAAAGGGCATCCTGATAAATTCAAAGTGTCCTTTGTCTGTGCTGAACGCTGTTTTCGGGCGGTCTCTTGGATTGACTTCGATTTGATGAAATCCAGATTTAAGGTCAAGGGTAGTGAAGTACATGCTTCTTCCTAACCTGTCTAGAATTTCATCGATATTTGGAATCGGAAACTTGTCGTCGATTGTCCGTTCATTTAGCTTTCGATAGTCTACGACTACGCGCCATTTCTGTTTTCCGCTGGCATCGGCCTTTTTTGGCACGATCCAGATGGGCGAGGTCCAGGGTGAAATCGAGTGCTGTATTATTCCATCAGCAAGCATTTCATTGATTTGTTTTTCGACCTCTTGCTTATGAACGTGGGGATACCGATATGTTTTTGTATGGATGGGTATGTCGTCAACCGTTTTTATTTGATGTTGTATGGATGAAGTGCACGATAATTTAAAATTTTCGTCGTGTATAATATTTGAATGTTTCGAAAGTACATTAAGTAAAGCATGTTTTTCTTCTATGTTCAGGTGCGAAATTCTAATGAGTTTCGCGACATCCTGACAGCTTAGCTTTTCGTGTTCTGAAGTTTGGTTTAAATTAATTTCGACTTTTGAGAGAATTCCGTGTACTTGTGCAGGTTTTGTCCATTTGAATGTGATTTGTTCGCCATAATTCATGCTTAGAGCTTTAATAAATCCATTTTGAGATTTGTAGAGTCCGGCAGGAACTTCTGCGTCTCCTATCCTGATTGGTCTTTTTAGTAGAACGTCACCACTTTTTTCTGTTACTGGTATTTCCAAAACTGTAGCAGTGTGAGCATTAAGTTTAATTTCCGGTGATCCAAGATTTCGTATGTTCAGCTTGACCGTTTGTTTTGGTAAAACGAGTCTGTGGTTTGCAATATCCAAAATTGCTTCAAGTTCTGAAAGAGTTTCATATCCCAAAATACCATCAAAAAATGAATGGAATCTGAGAAGGTAAAAATTAGCTTTTTCGCCATTAGCAAACAATTTAATGGCTACCTTTTCACTGCTTTTGTGACTACCTGAGCTATTTGAAATTTTAATTGTTTTGCATGGAATCCGTACGTTTTTTGGAACCAAATGTGGAGATATGAAATTTTTATTTGCACCACTGTCTATAAGGATTTTTGCCTGTTTGCCAAAAATGTTAAATGTGATAAATTGTAGGCCGTTAGTAGCATTTATTTCATAATGTCCTTGTAAGAGCCTATCTGAAAATTTGACTCTTCTTCCGCTTCTGAAGCTTCACTATCTGTTTCAATTTCTTCATCCTTCTCGGCAGTATGGTTAAAAAGCCTATTTCGTTGATTAGATCTAAGGGATGGGTCGATATCCATGGGCGTAATTCTGTTTCTGTCCGATGATGGTCCAGGTTTTGGATTGGAATAATTTTTCTCTTGATTGAATGGTTTGTAGTTCTTTTCTTGGTTAAATGGCTTGTAAACTTTGCTATGGTGAGGTTGCTCGTGTGCAGGTTGTGTTTGAGATTTCGTTTTTTCTGCGTTTTGGAAGCGACATAAGAATGCGTATGCCGTTTCTAAATCGCTTGGCTGAGCAGTTTGGGCATACCCGAAATATGGTTTACTTAGTCCATTGATAAAAGCTGCTAGAACTTCTTGTTCTAAGAAATGATTTATTGCAACCCAGTGTTGGTTGTAAGTATCGTTTCGTTTGGCTAGAGATTTCATGTTTATCATGATCTCTTTCGTACGTTTGTAGTACGTGTGCAAGGAATCTTGCATTTTTGTTGACCATAGTTGTGTCTGGTATGTAGCAATATTGTTACGATCACCATAAACACTTTCTAGGACTGTTGCCACCTCTTCGAACGTCGAAGGGTTTCCATTAACACAGATCGTATCACGGGCTTTGCCGTCGATCTTGTTTATTATAGCCTGTTCGTAAACAGCGAGTAATTCGGCTGTTACGAGTGGCCTGAATAAATTTAAAGTTCTTCTAGCTGATGTCAGCCATGAACTTAATTGTTTCTTATTCCCATCAAAAGAGGGAATTGTTCTAATAGGATCAGGAATCCTATAGAAATCAATTCGCCGGTCCTCCACAACGGGGGCCTGCTGCTGTCGTTGCAACTGTTGCTGTTGCTGATTTTGTTGTTGTCGGAGATTTTCATTTTCCAACTGGAGAGCGCCGATTCGCTGCTCCATATTTTGAATCGAGTCAAACAGGTGTTGGAAGTTTGGCTCCATTTTTCTAGTATATTTTAATGCGTTAACTCTAGGAACGGGGTTAAATCTTTTCATAAAAAGGGAGAGGAAATAAGTTACTCACGGTTCTTTACCCTTGAAGGATGAAAATCCACCAACTTAGTTGTTTCCGGTCCGAGCACCACAAATCGCCTGCGGGTTGAGGGATGGCCGTCGTCTTCTCGATGAACACTGTAGCCGGGTTCTCGTAGTCAATGGTTTGACACTAGCACTTTGTCCGAAACAGTTTTTGATTGTGCACTATTTTCTATGCCACGGGTTGGGCCTTTTCACTAATAGATTAATTTGGCTTGCTAGTCCGAGTTTTCACTAAGTCGTAGGGTAAGCCGTACGACTGCGCCAGTTACGTTAGGGGTTCATTTATATTAATAAAAAAATAAACTTTTATTCACCATCACTTAATCTAACACAGAGTTTACACGTTTTCACTACCTTGAGGTCTAACAAGAACTGACTACTGCTACCGCTAAAGTCTACTTCTGAACCTAAGCTGCTGGCACATTCTGCGTTGTCAGGATTTTCGTGTCCGAACATGCTCCAGGTGTATCCAGGTTGCATCGAAGGCTGCATTCTGCTGTGTCAGGAATCCGGGCGTGCGAAAGTTCTGGGCGAACTCCAGCACGCTGATGTCAATCGATATTGGTGCCGGATGTCTGATGTTGAGGTCGGCAATATTTGTGTTAAGCGTGGCGTGCCGGATGTCTGATGTTGAAGTCGGCAATATTCGCTGCTAAGCGTGTGTTGGCGTCTTTGTCGGCTGTTCCATGTTGAAACAGGGAAGAGCCCACGTGTTGTTGATGTTGGTGCCGCTAATGTCCATAACTATAGATCTCAAGGTTTGCTAAAAATTTCACATTATTTAAACTGTCGAGGTATTGAAAGTGTCAAGTACAAAAGTTCTAATATTTAAAGACCTCGTGTCAGCAGTGGTCCCGTTTCAACGAGAATTACACACTTGCTTATGCGAGGGATACTCCTGTCGAAAGTTATTTTTGATAATGTGAATCACAGACGGCGAAATATGCCTGACGATATTCTTACGGCATTTTCTTCAGTGTAACGTCTGTTGGTCTCTGGCGAAATTATTCGTTCACTGGAAATTTCCATCAATAAATTAATTGTGGAACGCGCGGAATGGCATGTTGCACCGTCTTGTTGAAACAATAGATCTTCCACATTAAGGGCATTCAATTGTGGTTCAAAAAGGTCGGTGATCGTGAGACCTTGTAACGCCATTAATTTTTATGCTTATTTTTGAATTAAAACACCTGTCGGCTTATGAAGCGTGCAAATAGTGGTTTTATTAGAATGCTATGAAATTTCGACAAAAGCACTCACTTCATTCTTGGCGTATCGATTTATCAAGCAAATCAAATGAAACACAAAACAGATAACAGCTGACAAGATGGCGCACATTTCAAAAACGGTTGTCATCTTAAACTGCTTCTATAAAAAACCTTTATGAACACACTCTTTACAAGCAGTTGAATTTTACAGTCTCCTGAAATATTTGTTAAAAACTGCGATGCGTATAATATTAGAAGTCGCATGAAATACTGTAAATAGCTTGTTTTGCTATTTAATAACAGGAGAGCGTGCAATTGCTACCGGCTGCTGGATATTAACGATAAAAGGCCATAAATGTTCCATACAAAATTAAGTAATAATTTACTTATCGCCAATTCGAATAAATTGATATAAATATGCAGTATAATCCTACACTACCGAAGTGTACGACATGTTGGGATTCACTCTTTAATGATTTTTTCCGTATTCTTTGGCTCCCTAAAATAAATATTTAATTTACATATTTTTTCCATTTCATTTGAATGAAACAAGATACCGCACAAAGTAATAAAGTGTGTTCTAAAAATCGACACGCTTTAAAAACATTTTCGAAAGATTGCAGATATATATTTTTTAATCAATTGAATACTGTATTATTCGTTCTGCATTGGGTAATCGAGCAAGTTCGCACCATAAAAATTAGTAATTTCGTCAACAGATGACTAATTCCTTCGCTCGGTTAGGCTAATGAAGCCTGAAAATACGATACCTTGTGTTATTAGTACTGGGCGGCGCGGCGGCGCACCGCATTCGATCAAGCCTTAGATGCGAGAGATAACATCGAAACGAAACAAAAACATCATCCTCCATCGCAATAGTCCGGTTCCATAGCCATTCCGAGAGGAATAGCACATTCCATCGACCACGAACAGAGACGCAGGTTCATACGAATATGTCAAAAGATTATCTCCCGCAGCCACGGCAATGCACAAACCAGTTCTCCAAGACGCTTTGAAGGTCAGTTCTCGGCTGCCAGCAGCAGGGCTCTTGCAACAACAAACGTATGGCAAATACGAGCCGCGAAATTTCAAATCATTACTGATGCAAGTGTGGTGCTAAACTGGACGTGCCGTCATTACGGTTTGCGGTTGTCGCCTCGGGCCAAAACCAGCAGCGGCAACAACCAAATGATTTCCTTAAGCGTTAACGATTTTCTACCAAATAGGAATTAAACGGTCTTGGAATCCGTTTGTATGGTTTTAGCGTGTGCACAAGGCGGCATACTAGTAAACATTATACGACAAATCATTTCTACCACCTGAGAGCAAACAAATGTCTACACACAAGTAACCTGCCGCGAACTCAGCGGGTCTAACGTGAACAGAAGTGTGAATGAAATTCGAAACCAACCTCCTTATCGAGTCTATCGGTAATGCAGTAGTTCCCTGAACTGAGTGTTAAATACCTGGATAAAAGAACTGAAGCCACGGAAGGTGTTCTCTGTGATGTGAAAAAAAAACTTTGAAATAACTAATTTTCAAATATGACACATGCATAAAAACTGGTCCAACCAATTAAACTTTCTTCGGAGAGATTCAGCTGACCGAATCATTCTTTCAGCACCGGGTTGCAGTTGACAGCTTATTTTAGCAGCATGGTGTGAAAATTCAACACCCAGAAATTGACGTGTGAAAGTCGATTGGGCGACTCTAGAGAGAAAACGGGCTCTATCGTAAAATATTACATGTCACCTTACGCTTCTCGGTGATGAACATGCATCTTGCCCGTTGGTGGTGAATGACAGACAACAGTTAATCGACGGACGATCGATCGGCATCCGGTCGGTGAGTATCCGATCGTTGTCGATTAAATGTATCGTACAGCAGTGTCTAACGGCGACGGGTGAAAGATTAATCATTGGCGGAAAATTAATCGTGAACCAGCAATCCGCGAACATGCGCAGTCCGCTCCGGAGGAACACTCGACCCGAGCTTTGCTTGCGGACACAAACACGTCTAATCTCGGAAATGCTGCGACAAGCAAAATGCCAAGAAAGCGGTCGCGATAAAGAAATTTGTCATTCGAAGCAGGATTTACGGCCCGGTGTGTAATTCGCGCCTCTTCTTCTGTTTGGTGTGCACTTCCTCGCCTTCATTAATATATTGAAATTCATTCCGGCCAGCCAGGCCTTATCTTCCGACTCTAGCCGCGCGAGGGATAAGAGAAACTGGGCGTTCGCAGTACTTTGTGTCCAATTACGGGCGGGGGCCGGTGAAAAGTAAACGATTTGTATTTTCTATCTTCTCATGAACGCGTGGAAACGCGGTGTGCGGTTTTGTGGGTTTACCAATGCGATAATTAATTAAATTATATTAATTACGGTCTCGATTTGTGGAGCAGCGATAACAAATGGTAACCATTATGCATGTTGTTCCAGTGTCGCTGTTCCCCAGATATTGCAACAGTGTATTTAGCAATTCGAATGAAAATTATGTTGCCATTTGGGTATTTTTAAAAATTATCCTACATGATGTCTGAGCGGTACCAGAATTTTGTGAAATTTTATAACATGACAAAGTTCATGGAATTAAATTAAACTAACATAAAATCGAGGACTACTGTTTTTCCAGAAAATATTGGATAAGCTTCATCGAATGTACTTGCGTGGATTCAAATTCGTCATTGGCGTAATTTAAATTTCAGTGTTCAATACTTCAGAAAAATTGGTGAAATATATAAATATTTATTAATTCTATTACTCTATTTTCATCTAAGGGGGCCTTTACAGTGACTTAAAGTAGCTCCACTATCCTTTTTTTGGAGGGAGGGTGTGCAATAAGTATAGCAATAGCGATCACCAGGTGATCTACAATAGCAAGTGCAAGACTGTGCAGTCGCAGTGCCGATGATAAAAAAAGTTGAACGGAAATGAAAAACGAGAACCTTCGTTAAGCACCTCTTCGTTGAGGCTACATCTATGGAGTTGGAGCGCTCATGGGCTTTCGAATATGGTAGTTAGGGCATGTGATGCTCGTGAATAATCGTGAATCGTGGAGCTCAATCACCGATCTAACCATCACTTCCTTGCCGATCTGGACATCTCTCGTTGATCGCCTTCGAGTTCATCAAGCGATCTTGCATTCTTCCCATCAGTACGAAGCCAATTCCCAGTTCGTTGGTCACTCCACTGCCCTAGGTACCTCGTGTTTTGCCACCACGGATTCTCCGCATCTTCTCGCCTTTGTGACAGTTTTTCTGCAATGCCACGATGCCAAATTTTTAGGGTTCTAGCTGTTCGGACAGCATTCTGTTGCCGCTCACGATTTGCAGTTCCAAGTACCAAGCATTCAGTCGCCCACTCCGAATCAAACGCTGTCGTGAGCCACTCCTAACAGTCGCTAGCAACCCACCCCGTACGAGTCACTCCGACTCTATGCTGCTACAGGAGGAGAAGGGCACGTGACTATACCAATAATGTTAGAATCCAGGAGCCAACGGCGCCTAGCATATTGCTGGAATGAGCAACTCAGCAACCTCCGGAGTAGTTGTTACAGAGCAAGAGGACGAATTTATAGAGCGTTAACCGCAGCAGACCGAGGGCCGCCCTGAATGAAGGGAGATAAAAGCGAGTAAAACGAAGTGTCATAAAGAGTTGGTTCTTCTGAGACGAAACATACCGTATTGTGATAGCGAAGATCAAAGGATCAAAGGGGGACAATGGACTTCCATAAAACATGCCGGCGAACACTCGCCGTTGCCTGCGGCCGGCTCGCTCTGAATCATCTAGGAAACGTTGAGTATATAGATTATGGCAAACGTACATTATGACATTCGTCTGTATGGCTCCCGTTCATTATGGCAAACATACATTATGGCATTCGTACGTAAGGCAATCCGTCCGTATAGCTATCGTGTTTATGGCTCTCGACCGGTCACCGAAGAAAACAACGCCGATAATGTACAGTGCAATTGTGAATAGTGAATTGTGCAGTGGACTGTCGCTTGTCAAACATGTGGAAGATACAGAATTTGGGATTACTGCCAAAGCCCCCTGCAGCACCGTATAGACCAATTTGACTGCTGGATTCAATCGAAATTTTTTTGGAAAGGATCATTGTCAAAAGGTTGATCAAGTTTACGGAGAATCCACACGGTGTGATGAACCGTTCTATTCCGGAAAGGAGACTTAACAGTTGGTGTTATTCGAACAGTAGTTGTGAAGGCCGAAAAGTCACCCAAACAGATGCGAAGGAGCGCTCGATACTGCGTAGAGTGCTTATCTACGAGACTGCTAAGGGAAAGATACCGGTGGAGATCATGGCTTGAGTTCCTCATGGTTTTCTTCTCGGTCCAACGCTCTAGAATGAAATATGCAAAGGCGATGATCGTTAGCATTGCAGACGATACTATACTGTCGGGTGCAACAGGAACGCTGAAAGATGGAGGTTTATTGAAATGAAAAAAAATTGAATGCAAGTATTGAAGCTGCAGGTATCACACCGTAAAACTAAAGTGCTGTGGGACAGTAATTGCAAGGCGTTGGAGTTGTTGGAGAGACCGCCATAATTACGCAGCGAGTACTGAAGCATCTGGGAATGATGATCAACAAGCGGCTCAACTTTAGTAAATAGCTACGTGAACTATGCCTGTGTGAAAGCGATGAAGGTCATCAACACAGTGGCTAGAATAATACCAAGCCTGACGGTAGTATGCATCATCTCTTGGCTAATATCTCATTATCAATTGTCAGATACGGAGGTCTGGCCTGTAGCAAAGCTGAAAAGCACATTCCTGTTTCTGACTATGCAATCATATTTTCGTTGATTTCTGGCGTATGCTGCCCTGCGCGTCGGGTACGAAAACCTATGGCAGTGCTACGTGCGTATTTCGAGGGCGCCCTCAAATCCCTTTGAAATGCGCGGCTGCTGCGAAGGTTGCGGCAAGCAGATGTACTGTCTTGTTTGTTAATATGCATCGCTATAAAAGGCATGATACGTCGAGCGGACATCGAAACGAGAAGAACGATCTTCAGCAAAATTAACCACTTGACATTATTAATAGAAACCTTAGGACTGCGGAAACAAACTACGCCAGACTGAAACGGAGACTAGGAGAATTGGGTTACAAATCAATGCGTCGATAACCAAATATATAGTAGGAAGAGACCCCAGAGAAAACAACGTTGGCCTCCCATGAATAGTGACTATTGGCGATGAACTGGAAGTGGTTGATGAGTCCATATAGTAGGGATTTTTGGTCACCGCCAACAACAATACGCGCAAGAATATTCTATGACACATTCAAGCTGTAAGTCGGGCCTACTTTTTCCTCCGCAAGACGTCAGGGAGCGTACGCCGCCGCACAAAGCTGGCGATGTATAAAGCACTAATCAGACCGGTGGACCTCTACGGTCTTGAGACAGTTACTTTGCTTACGGAAGACATACGTGCCACTTACGGTATTTGAACGAAAGGTGCAGCAGACTAGTGTTGGAGGAGCACAAAAGGAAGTGGCGAAGTCGTATGAACCACGAGTTGCAGCGAAAGTCGAAAGTGTAGTGAAACATGTTCTCTTCAGGCGCGCCACCGCACCGGCACCGGGAATAGAGGAGCCCAACGATGGGTGACCAGGTAGAAATCGACTTGTTTATGTCGAGACGCACAACGAATTTGCGACGAGTTGCCGAGAACCGAGCATAGTAGAGAGAAATTCTTGATACAGCACGAGCCACCTGGTTCTATGCTGCTAAAAGTAAGAAGTAAGACCATTCGAGTTTCATAGGAGGCTCCCTATGAACCCTATCCATAAGTCCATAGGATCTATAACAGTTGGTGAATCCACCCACGTGTCGCCAATTGTCGTAACTTTGTTGTATACAAAAAATTGACAGCATTAACACTTGATTAACTGCAGCCATGGCGAAAACAGTCAAGCAACTACGCTCGATGCTTATTTCGTACTGCCAGCTCTACTTCGGAGCGAAGAAGTCGGACATCGTGAGGCAATGATAATAAAGCACAGTGTTGAAGAAAATGTGAAAAAGTAGGAGTAGTATATGTACAGGAAAAGCGGTCGGGGATTTCATCACAACGTTTGTTTTGGTGATAATCATTTGCAGAATTCAAATATCAAATCCACACAAAATTTCACGGGCTGCAAAAAATACCGTCTACTTCTACTTTGAAAGGAAGCACTCTGGGTCCATCGGATAATTCTACACGTTGTGCTGGAAGTATTCTTTGAAAATAGTCGCACGCAGTCCCGGACGGAATCGTTTACCATGATGCTTCAACGTTTCTACCGTCAGCTGAAGGGATTAGGGTCAATCGGTAGTGCTTATTCATTTACCAAGCCTGCAGCCGCGGTAACCGATTTGGAACTGTTGAGATGTAACTTCGTGAATGACTTTGAATTTTACCATGGCCATGGGACATACTTCAATGAAAAAGATGATCCGTTTACAATGTATATGTTCAATCTAGAAGGAAAAAGTGACGTTTATTTTCAGAAAAATGAAATGTTTCCAGCTATCAAGGCAGTTAGAAGGGAGTTTAATAAGTTTATGGAAGAAAATGTTTAAAAAAAAGTGAGCTAGACTAGAATCAAAGGATTTTTTGGCAAGGCTCACGACAACTGTCGTGTGTACTTTTAGTATAGGGTGCCATTCGATGAATAGTACAAAATCGGAGGTTTCCAACCTCATTATGGCAGCTGTTTGCGAGACTATCAATTAACATCTGAAAAATAATGTTCAAGGAAGTGGCTTTATGGACTTACTGTTCCAGATGAAATCTCCAGATGAACCTAAAAGTGATGATGACCTGGTTGCTTTCAGTGAGACAGCTGCTGAGGCATTATTATAGAATTGTAGGCTGTGGTGGCTTTTCTTGCTAACTTTTCTTGCTTTGTGTCCGCCAGATTATAGCATCTTCTCCCTTTTGGAGAAAGACGAGAGCGTCGAATGGAAGCCCAATTCTGTACAGCATAAGCTGTACAATTCCGAGGAATTCCGAGAGCAACGTACCTCATGGTTCGGCGCCTTGGGCCAGGAGGTCAGAGCAACCAGCCAAACGATGGAGAAGTACCTGGTCTTGATGTTCTTTATGTACCTTTATGTCCCCCACTAACGAAATAAGCGATGCTATAAAATATGCCTTTCACTTCAGGTTCTCGAAATGGATCCTTCTGTGGCTGATGATTAACGAGAAGGGAATGTTCAAGCCGCTGTTCTTTCTTTCAGGGCTTCTGGTGAACGATATACAGTACGAAGTGCTTGCCGGAAGTAACCGCCGTTATCAAAAAGTATCACGCGAAGAAAGCTTTTGGCTGGACCTCACATCGGCCCATTATGCTAAGAAATCACTGGAGGAGATGGATCGGTTGAAGAAAAGCGTGCTACCGAAGACTGCGTGCCCTCCCAACGTCTCTTAGTTGCGATCGATAGAAAATTTTTAGGCTAAAACCTCAAATGGAAGATCTATTTCAATAACTTCGTGGCCGAAACGGAGAAGCACCTGATTGTGGGGGGCTCAGGAAAGTTCAACACAGCTATTCACGAAGCTTAAAAAGTAGCTTCAAATATTTAAGGTTTCAACCGTTAAATTTCTGATTGGACCTAGATTTAAAAAAGAAGGATGTGCCACAAAAAAATTTCATAGAAATGAACAACAGATACGATTTGCTTGATCTCTGAGCTATAAAAAGTTATAATCTATAAAACTCCACAGCAATCAAACCTCTTGTCAATCTGTTGTCGCCTTTTGTAACATTCGGAAAGTGATAAAATCGTGCGCAAATTCATCGTTCAGGCAGAAAAGCGTCAAAAATAATCGCTGGCACGCAAACACCTTTTTCTTTTCCCTTCATTTGCGAGCGTTTTCCATTTTCCCAGAGATCTTACTCTGGAACTTCCTAGGAACGGTGGTGCAGTGCTGGGAGTGCAGGTCGGTCCCTGTCAGCATTCAAATGCCAATCACTTGGTGTGGGGTGGAAATGATAAATAGTGATTAAACGCATAAGGTAGAGAGAGAGAGTGCTTGCTTGTGTACATTCTCGCGTGCATAGCATATAGGAGTAAATTACACATTCGTCTTGTTGCAGCTCATGATAGGTAATGATTTGAACCATTTGAAATAGCATAACAACATTGTAAACTGAAATATACCAACCAATGGGTAATTATGCTCGAAACAGCCGGATACGATTTTCTCGCATAGTTATCGATGTTATCATTACAAACCAAACATTTCCGTATCGGATCCGTCATGTGCATTATGCATAAAACTATCAAACTTGTGTTCATGCTGACTTTCTACATTCCTTGCTGAATGTCTTTTAAATGGAAAATTGGGATGGATAGATGCAACCAGCCCTGGCGATCATTTATTACTTCTCATCAAGACCTTATTGTTGATAGAACTGAGTCCATTAGTTCTTCATGTGCCGCAAAGAGCTCTGATTGGAAAATAACTTTCAAAAGGGGTTTCAACCTAGCAAGAATTGATGGCAGAAATCTGCTTCATCATGTGCGCTGCGCTCGCCAGGTTTGTGCATTTCCTTCTTGACACAGCATTCTCACTGTTCGATTCTAGAAGCGATTACTATCGATCAGGAGTTGGAAACGGGAAGCTTTTAATAGCTAATGATTGTACAATAAATAAAAATAAATTAATCTATTGTTAGCTGACATACACGTACCATGCGCGGCTTTTCACTGCATTCTACCAGATCATGGAATAAATCAATGTTCGTCGGACCGTAGATGGCCAGTTTGGATGATGAAATTTTATGGCTTGCAGCAAGAGGGTTAAACGAATGGAGACACATTCGCGAGCATTAATAGAAAAATCTTGTTTAGAACTTTGGAACACTGTAACATAGAAGAAAAAAAAATTATCTGGACCAAACCATGTTCAGAGTGAATATACCGAACTCACTCAATTTACGCCAGTCCTAGCTTCGGCTGGACATATACTAAAATTGGAACTCAATTTACGCCATTATATGTCAAATTTTCACTACCCATTTAATGGTCATTCGAATTGACCTACAATTTAATCAAAGAATTAAGTTTATATCTAACGGACAAAGCGCTATCAAATAGGAGCAAATGATCTGTGCATTCATTTCGATTAGTTGTGTAAACACTTCGGTGGCCGATTTCTAACAAATAAATGCTTGTAATTCAACAACCAAACTATGAAGAAATGCACTCCGGTAGCTTTTTACGCGTCAATCAAAACCGCGCAAATTTCGAAATTTTACGCGAATTCCACATGAATTCTGAAAAAACGTGTTAATTCCAAAATTTGCGTAAAAATGCGTAAAAAGCAATTTCAGTGCAATTCATGTCAGGATGGTTTTTGCGTTCAAAAGCTTTCATTAACTATAATCTGGAGTTTGTTTGCAAAAACTACTAGGCTGTTTTAATTGTTAAGTACCTATTTCGAGGATTTCGTGGCTACTTTTTGGATCGCTGCATATGCGAAGCGAGATTTTTATTGCAAATGATCACAAAAGCTGCCACTAATGGTACTAGTTCTATAAAAACGGTCATTATCGGTTAAAACAGTTGAATTAATGATTTTTACTTTTACTTTTCGTATCTGGAACAGCGTATTGCATTAAAAAAGACTTGGGTCAGGGTACTTTTTTATTGCAGATTTAAGCATCTAAACGACAAAAGTGGCAAACATGATTTTCGTCAAAACAATAGTTTTCAGTCGCTCTGTTTCGGTTCATGAGAAACAATGTACCGTTATGATTCAAACTTCGAACACTTAAGCTATGCTTCATCATCTCATTATAATTCAACAGTTTGAAAATTTACTTATTTTCGCGGATAAATGTTTAAAATTACGATAAAATCATGCTTTATATTAAAATAGTTCTAATAGTTGTAGTTCACTCTTAGTCTTAGTTTTGAAGCTTGAAGTTATACCTCACATTTCAGAAGTATCCGAAGTTTGAATCAGAACGGTAAGTGCAACCAAATGTCGAAAATTGTTCTACTGCAATTGCAACGAAGAGTGAAGAAAAATTGATAAACGAGCGAATTGTTTTGGTGTCTTTGGTGAACTGACGAAAAAGTGCACCAATTATTACAAAAAAGTGCACCGAAGGCACCAAGACGATAGAACGTAAAATTGCAATTTTACGAGGGATTGCGCACTTTTAAAGGGTCCAGTTTTTAATAATATCTCACAGTGCAAGATGCAAAAGTCGTATCCGAGCGGTGTAAAGGTGAATGCACAAAATATTGTGCTGTTCGATATAAATCCAATGCTAGTTATTACCGTGTATTTAATGTTTTCTATTAAGTTTTTATCGAAGATCTCTTTAATACCCCAGGTAACCAATAAGCACTGGCATTTGCAATAAATCAACCTTATATTTGTCTGTTGGTTGCTGCATAGCTGTTGTAAATTAACAAGTAAAATACTATTAGAATATTTCATGTCGGTAAGCAAGATTTCGGTTACATAAAAGCTGCAAATAAGCATGACCGATGCTTAAAATATTTTCTTATTGTAGCTTGAATGTTGCGATTTTAAAACAAGAAGATTGATTTCAAAGACAAACTGACGCGGCTGATGCAAGCTACTCTGGAGCAAGTGATGTGCTACTCTCGAGTCCCTTCGAATTACTCAGAGGGTTGTGGCAAGAGGATCGACCGACCTGTGTGTTATTCAACATCGCTATTGAAGGTGAGATCCGTTGAGCGGGCATCGAAACGAGTGGAGCGACCTTCGGTAAAAGTAGCCAATTCCTGTCCTTCATAGACAACCGCGACATTATTACTAGAAACCTTAAGATGGCGTAGGGAATCTACACCAGACTAAAAACGGAGGCTGGAAGGATTGGATTACAAATTAATGCGCCGAAAATCAAACATATGGTAGAAAGAGGTTGCAGAGAAAACAACATTGGCCTCCGATGAACAGTGAACTTGAAGTCGTTAGGTTCATATATTTGGTGTATCTACCGACGTTTATATGAGTATGAGACCCAACCAGGCATTCAAGCGGGAAGTCGAATGTAAAGAGCATGTGCCGCTGCATAAAGCTAACGATGTACAAAACGCTAATCAGACCGGTAGTCCTTGTGCAAAGCCTAAATTGCAGCCACAAAGAATCGTTTAGTCTTGATTGTTTTGACAACCATGACTAATCGAAGTAACGACTGAATATAGAAATTCCTTATTCTTGCAATTTTCCTCCAAAACTGCTCTTTAGGGTAATATTGATGATAATCACAGGCTGCAAATGCAATAAATCCCATAGCATCCAATTTTGCATTAACGAGTGCGAGTAAAGTCAAACATTTGTTTAGTTTTGATGTCAGGAAAATGCAATGAGCAATGAGTTATCCGGTGGAGACCTGATGATAATCGTACATGTGTGTTGAGAATTTAGAGCATATTCTTCCTAATAAACGTACGCACATCGACAAATGATAAATATGCTGATGTTAAGGACGGATTATACGACGGGTTCGAGACGACTTGGATAGACATTATTTTTATTTGTCGACTAATGATAACGATCTAATTTTGCCGCGACCAGAAGAATGGCCAACTGTATCACCTACTTTCCACGTCTGAATATTCACAAACACACCTGAAGGCATCCAAATAGACACTCTAGCTGCCAGATAAGCTCACACCGAGGGGACGCTACGTTTCATCATGCAGCAATTGACGGCAGAAGGCGTGGAAACGGAATACGCTAGAAAGCTTGTTCAACGAATCGAACAGCAGAACAGAAGATAAGGAAGAAGGTATAAGTGGGCTGTGTAGGAATCACCGTCGTGCCATTGAAACAACCGCGGAAGAGCTGGTAGGCACGACGCGTGGAAGCTGGAAGACAGTGTTTAGCTGATTTGATGCCAAATGCCAGAGAGTAGCGGATGAGAAGAACTAGGCCAGAAGTCGCATGCTCACTGCGGCTACACATTATAACAGAGAATGGTACTGAGAGACTAGAGCAGCGGGAAAAAGAACCCACCGCCTAAAAAACGCGAGTACGAGGAGCACGTGTTCGCCGGCGCAGAGAAGCGACTCGGAGTTTCCACAAAACGGTGAGATGTAGGCATTTTGTCATGCTTATGGTGTGCAATTATAGTGCTAGCCACCTGATTACTGACAAAACAGCGGTAGCAGCCAGGCGGAAAAAGCACTCCTAGATGCTGTTAAATGGAAGGACAAGCACGGAGACCACCAAGAACAAGATAAGAATTGTGAGCAATGGCCAACCTGTGGAGCCACCAACACAGGAGGAGGTTAAGAAGCCAATCAGCAAGATTAAAAACGGTAAGGTTTCTGAGAAGGGCGGTATACTGGCGGAAATTTTAAAAGCGGTGAGCGAGCGGCTGTACGAAGCAATCCACCGGATCATTGTCTGAAAGGAAGAACAAGTGCCGAAGGAGTGACTGGATGGCCTCATTTGCCTTAAAAAAAACATAGGCTCGAGCACTATAGAGGCATTACATTGCTTAATTCTGCCTAAAAGGTGCTTTCTCGTATTCTGTTCGGTAGACTAATGTCGTTAGCGGAGTCCTTTGTCGGCGAGTACCAAGCTGGTTTTCGTGAAGGTTCAGATGTTTACCCTGCGTCAACAAACTTGTAGACTCATCAACTGTTAGTGGATTTGAAGGCGGTGTACGATTCAGTCAAACGAAATGAGCTGTGGCAGATGGTGAGACCGCAGCAGAGACTGAAGCAAGGGGCTGCGCTCTCTAGAATACTAATCCTCCCGGTGGCCCTTTACGGATATAAATCATGGACGCTAAAGGAAGCTGATCGACAAGTCAAGTGCTTGAGGATGGAGTGTGGCGCAGACGCATGAACTACGAGCTGTATCAAGTATACGGTGTAGCAGGTTGCGGACTAGGCACATGACCAGAATGCCCGAAGTAGTAGCCATAACTATTTTCAGTAGAGAACCAAGAAGAGGCCGTAGAATTCGGGACTGTTCCGCAGAAGCTGGATGTGCATTGTCGAGGACAATGCACCTTCAGCTTGTGTTCAAGAAGATTGGAGCACGGCAGCCCAGGACTGACAGTTCTGCAGGACCATAATTTGTTCGGCGCAGGATTGATAACGGATCGTCGCCACTAAAGTAAAGTAAGTACAATTAAGAGTATTGTTAAACAGTAAAAAATGAAGCAGTACTCTAGAAAAATATCAGAATACAGTGCACAATGCATACCACAGAAGAGGAATTCGTTTGTTATTGGCTTGCAACATACCACTCACGCGTGGTGGCTTCAAAAACTGGGTGTTCGACGAGGAATGCCATCGTCGATGCCATCCGGGGCCGATAGTAACAAAAGTTCAGAAACATAGACGGAAGCAGGTCTGACACGCTTTGAGAAGAGAACCGAATAAGATCTGCAGGGAACCACTTGGAGGTTTCTGATCTCATCCCATTGTTTTGACAAATCGACCAGGCGTGGACCAATCAGTAAACAAGCAAATGAGTAATAAGAAATGTACAGAAAATGCGATGATTTCGATGTTGACGACCGTCCGCAAGAAGGTAGGTTCCGCAAGAAGGTTGGCCAAAAACCTACATAGACGCTGGATTGAAGGCATTGCTCGATGAGCGTCCATGTCAAACGCAAGAAGCATAAGGAATTAAACGCCAAGATATTCCCAAATGAATGCATGCATTAGGAATGATTCGTAAGAAAGAAACTCGGATTCCTAATGATTTGAAACCAAGGGGCTTTGAGTGCCCCTGCAAAAACGAAGGGCTTTCTTCATCGCATTGTGACAAAAATGATAAGAACTGCTCGATCATGCTTATAAGCCGTCGGTTCGGTCAAGTATTCATGTTGGGAAGCAGGGCTGGCGCTTCTCTTAAGCAAAACAAGCAGCTGCTAGGATCGCCACTTCGGGGGCGCCATTTCACCTACATTAAAAAAACTGTAGCATTAAACATATAAGTGGTTAATATAAAACTTTCTTTCTTCTCTTTTAGGATAAAGCAAAGCATAAATCCGAGATGGCAAGTGGTGTAACTAGAGATAGTCTCCGCTGTATTGGATCCTGGGCTATTTGCCGCCAATTCGTTGAGCATCTCGCATCTCACATATGCATACGTGTATGAGGCCCAAGAGAAGAGATTCACTGCATTTCGCTAGCCCTCACGGGCAGCTGGCGGCTCACGAGTGATTTACCGTGAGTGGTTATGCAGAAAGACTGTGCGTTTGCGAGTGTGTAGGTAGTAGAATGTCTGTGAACAGCAACGCCGGCTGTTTTTCTTTTGTTCTGGGGGCGCCATTTTGAGAATTTGCGTGGAGCGACAAACTGGCTAGTGCCGGCCCTGCTGCGAAGGTTATGCCCAGTGGTTGGAGAATTCGCGAAAAAATGATTATCTGAATCGATGAACATCCCTCTTGAACATACACTTTTCGCCTGCCTAATTGATAATGTTTACATCGGCTTCGAATTTTATCACGAACCTCATTGCGAACATCGAAATTCGTCCACAAATTGAATATTGAGTGCCCAGCAAACCACAAATCGTATAATAATGTGTGAAAATCATCTTAAATATCGCTAAACAAACTCGAAATCGTACGTAAAGCTTAATAAAGCGCACCCTAGTTTACATTTATTCGTAAAAAATGATAGTAACTGATTCACATACGATTTTCGTCACAGAATTGTATAGCATTATGGAACTAATCATGCTGAGTCGAATTTCATCGTATACAAATACTTATGAATGTGAATTGTTTTCATATAATGGGCAGTACGTATATCGTCTCCAAAACAGTACGCATATGCTAGTTTCGTGCATCGAATGCGATTTTTCTAGATATATATCGGTACGTATATCATATTTTTTACTTTGATATACGTACGAAAATGTTTGCTGGGTGTGGTCGATTTAGCGGGTATAGGACTCCCGGGGACACCAAAAGTGTTCAAAATTATATCACCCTGAAAAGAAAATAGTTTAAAGTAGTGTTACCCAACAAACATTTTTGTTGATTAGTAGCTTATTCAACAGTTGTATAGCTAATTACCGGGTTACACGTGCTTGATAAGCTGTTATACGACAAAAATGTTTGTAGGGTAGTTACAAGTTACAAGCAACAGAAGGTGTTATTCGTATACTCAGCGGTGCTACGAAGCGTGAATGTATTGGTTACAGGTGAATTGAACCGTTCGCGTCTCTGTTTTCTCATGATAAATCCATTTGTCGATGCTCGGCATATATAGTCATTTTGCGAATTTTCCAACCTCTGGTTATGCTATATCTTTGGTGTGTCCAGGTCGGTGAGTTTTTCATAAGCTGATGAACCCGAATGAAATCACCACTGGGGAACACTAGCGAATTCAATTGTTGCCATTGAGCCGAACACTGCGCGAGAAACGACCATACCACAATACGAGCAGCGGAACGACAAAATGATTCTACACCATGACAACATTCGACTTCAGGTTGTCAAATCTGTTAAAACCTTTTTAAAAACATTCCAATGTGAAGTCTTATTCCACCTGCTATATTCCACAGATATTGCACTGTCAAATTATTACTTTTTCCGCTCGTTGGCTCACGATCTAGTTGATCAGCAGTTTCGCTCATATGAATGAACACGTTAAAAATTACTTGGTTCACCGATAGCCTTGTAAGAAACAAGTAAAAAAGTATTGCAAAACTCAAATCGTTTATTAAGAAGGGTAACAAAGTCTTTGTCAAGATTTATTGCAGCATGCTTTATCCAGTTTTAACCTTGCTGAAATCACCCATTCACCAACCAGATGTATAGATGCAAGCTAAACGAGCTGAATGATGGATTCATACTTAAAAATGACACCTTTATCGAGACAGTGATTAAACCTTGGAACGTTTAAACAGTCAGTAATTGATACACAGGTTCCGCAACGCTTCTTCCAGAATATTAGTGGATCTTCCATTCCCATTCCAGTTTTTGTATTTGTTTATTCTGCACATAAATTAGGAATAAATTAGCAAGGCGCAAATCCTGCTAGAGTCACAAATTTGATGCCATATGACATGTACAGCGACTTACCGCTTACCGGTCATTTTAAATTTTAAGCAACAAACTACAGCGTAATTTTCCCTTAAGCAACACGATCCTAATCTAGTCGGTCAGAGATTCTATGCAACTCCAAACCGTCTACCATGTCATGTCTTCGTTCCGATGACATCGTGTAATTATCCAGCAAGCGTACCTCTTCCTGCATATTGGCCACGAACGACTCGACCAGAAATCCGACTATGTGGGAGAAGTTGCGGTTCAATTCCTGCCCGCTGCGAAGTGCGCGTAAAACATATGTATTAGATGCGGCAGACAGCAGCCGGTGACTAGTTAAGTAACTGTTGTTTACTCCGTTTTCGCCGTCAACCGTAACCGGTCAGTGTAGACGCATCAGGTGCACGAATAGTAGTAGTAGCAGCAGCAGCAGCGGCTAGCTGGGCTGCCACAAATGGTCAGTAGGCAAATCGATAGCGGCAAAACAGCGATTACAGTTATCGCAAACTGCCGGCAATTGTGCCGACGACGACGTCGCTGTGGTTCAGCGCCAAAATGCGAAAAAAAACTGTTGTTGGCCGGCTTGTGCGCCTCGTAAATGCATAAAAGCGAACCGGTAGATCGGTACAAGTTCAGTTTAATGTCCGAAATTAATTAACTTACTTTGACCGACATCTGAAGCGTGCATGAGCTTTCCAGTTTGTTCATGTGTACATACCTGTAATTAATCATTTGAGAGAGAGAGAAAAAAAAAAGAATATATTAGAAAACATGGCTAACATTCTGGCGCGGTCTCAATAAATAAGATGGATTCTGGTGGTTTAAACTAATTGATAAATTCAAATTGGAAACTCAGAGTCTTGTAGTTGGTTTGACAGTGGAAATATTTATTACCGAGACAGTTGTCGACAGGGACGTATTCGAAATAAATGTGATTATCAAAAAGCACTGGAGTCTTAAAAGATTGCATAGTTACTTAGTTCTTATTTTGCCATAGGCAATGTTCTAATAATAAAATAATACTACAATGTTGACCAAATTCCTAAATACTACCCATTAGCCTAAACTACGACCCCATAAACCAAGGCGTGTGGCACCCAATTTACATATTCTAGATCAGTTGGCGGAAAGAGTGAGCGAATAAATGCACAACATAAATCGAGCGAACGTGCACTTCGGCAGGCTCTAGGTGGGTATATTTGAAAGTCTAATTACTTTCTAATAAATCTCCCACTAGCGAACGGCCGCCAGGTCACAAGGATGAAGCAAAGGTATGGCGTCGGGGTGGCTCCACGGACCGGTGCCAATTCTTTGGTGTAACTTTGCTCCTGCTTAGCGAACCCACAGCATTCCACCGGCAGCAGTTTTCTGGTACGTTTCGTCGCGTAAGCATTTACCGATTCGACTGGTTTTATGCAGAAATCATGAAAAAAAAAACATAATCCGACTAAACAATCCGTTTGCAGGGAACCCCCTCCCCGTCTGGACAGCGAGAGAATGCGTCAAATGCTGTATTCACAGTCACATTCCTTCGCGAAACGTAGATCGATGAGGGCCAGCAAAAACACAACTGGATCGGCCAAGCCTCTGGTGCTACATGTACCAGTTTCAAGTATTATTATGGGTTAAGTATAAAAACGCCATCGACAGTCGTTTTGTGCCCCGCTAAATTGCTAGGAATCTCACCCGGTTCACCTGGCTCACCTTGATGGGCTACACAATTGAGAGGGTGATTAATGCGCCAGTCAGGTTGTGATTGGCGGGTTAAACGTGTACGAACACATTTACCCAAATAAGCCAAAATTGTTATAATAGGTACAGGTGCTAATTATGGAACACAAGTTTGGTGCGGTGGAGGTTCTCCACGCTCCTGATTGGAGGTGTTTCGTTGAGTCACGGTTTGGATTATCTTTTCCATCTCTTCCGACCAGGCCTGAACAGATTGGCTTGCAAGTATGTATTGGTTTGTAGTGTACCTACTTTGTAATGCAGTGCGCAGCTTGGTTAGCTTTGGTTAGCACAGATGGGAAGGAAAACATTCTAATATTGTATTTATATTATTGCTATTATTGGGATAATAATACGTTTGTAATAATCGTTTTGCCTCAGGATCTTGTAAATTTGAAACCGCGTAAAAGTACCAGTTTTACAGTACCCAGAGAATAAGCATTAAATTTCCATCGAGCCTACATTAAATTAAAAGAGACCAAAAGCATTAGGTGTGGTAATGATTTATGTTAATCGTAAGATCAACATTAAATTGAATTGCCGATTACGTTACGTTGCTGCCATATTGAGCGCGTTAGGAAAATAAGATGCAGCGTTATTTCCAAAGCGCAAGAAATGAACAGATTCTGTACGATTGTTGTGCTGAAAAAAATGTATATGCACAAATTGAATCTTAAAAATTTATACTGCAGTGAGTAGGATTATAATTATACTTTATACGAAAGTTGCGCAAAATGGAGAAGTTGCCAACAGCGTCATTTTTCAGCAAGTCGTAAAAGAATTAAGTTTAAATCCATCATCGGTTTTCCCAGAGATTTTGTTCGAAACTTGCTCCGTGTCCATTTCGAATGTGATTTTGAGAGCTTCATTTTGTTGATTTTTAGTTTCCTGCGTCAGTACTGTCGTTTCTGGTCGAAATTGAATTGCATTCCCCACACTTGTTGAAACGGTAATAACCATAGACAAACAAACATGACATCACTGCCCTTCGCATATGCTTTGACAGTCATTTTAAATCTGGTTTTGGTTGGGAAGGTCTCTCCATACTTGAGGTAACAGCTTCGTTCACCCGAAGTTAACGTTAAACTGCATACATTAGGTGAGGAAAGACTAAGTTTTTTCAAATATTTTGGTTTTTGTAGTATCCAGCCACTACGTTGAACTGTTTTAACGTATCGTAGATTTAACCGACCTAAATATTAATTTGAGTACTCCAGTCTAAGTTTGATCTAAAAATTACACCAAGAATATTAGCACGTTTTACGGATTCGACCTGTTCATTTCCTAAAAAAATCGTGGAGGACTAGATGGGTATTTTAGCTTAGAAAACATCACTGCTTTAGTTTATGATTTGGTAGCGCGTAACTATCAATGTTTTCACAAACGCTTATGCATATTTGCGCATTGTTTCCAAAGAGATGTATAAAACAGTGCTTAAGAACATTTGGTAGGCCATTAATGAATAATGAAAACAACAGTGGACCAACTATTGAACCTTGGGTATCACCAGAATCAATATGACAAAATAAAGGCATACATTCATAGGAATTAAGCAAATTGATAGTACTATGACAAAAACTATATTGCGAAATCAACTTATTCAATAGCTTGCAATGCGAAACATGACCAAAAGCTGTGCTAAAATCGATAACTAACAAAATTGCTAGACCTTTCTCCTAGCTAGTGATAGTCCTAGTAAGTGATGTAATTCTTACAAAAACCAGGTTAAAATTTATTCAGATTTTTTTTTTCATTTGTGAAATCCGCTATTTGAGCTTTAATAAGCTTTTCAAATGCTTTCGAAAGGGTATTAAGAATACAGGTTGGCCGCAGGTTGGTTACCCGATCAAATGAAAATAACAAATTTATAACAGGATGAGTTCTAAATAACACGTTTTTTCTAACAAAATCTCCTTTGCGTCTTGTTATAAACTTGGTGTCGTTAGTAGTTAAAATAACAAAATCCGCTCTAGGCTTACCACAATTATATCAAATTATGATATAATTTGATCTAGTTTATTTCAAGATACATACACTCAAGTCGCTTTTTACGCGAAGGATGCGTCCCGCGTAAATGAAAACCGCGTAAATTCCGAAATACGCGTAAATTCCAAAATTCGCGTAAAAAACAAAATTTCGCATAAAAAAAACTTTGTGGATTTCAACACTACGCGAAAAAATAGACGTTTTGAGCACATCCTTGTAAATTCCGAAAATCGCGTAAATTCCAAAATTCGCGTAAAAAACAAAATTTCGCATAAAAAAAACTTACATGTTATAAGTAGCAGAACGAGATAGATTCTTGGTAAAACATTTCCTGTGTCGCAAGTTTTGCTATCACATTTATAACACACTTTGGTAGAAATATCAACTGTAATATTTTTGTTAGAATCATCTGTTCTAATAGCTCTGTGAGCCTTTGGTTCTTTGTGATAGAAATAATCTCCACGGATTTCCACAAAAACAGGAATTTCAAGTTAAACAAGTGGAGTTATTATTTTCATAAAAATAATCGGAATATTGTTCAACCCTATACCATTGGATTTAATAGAAATGAGAGCATTTCCTATTTCGTTCTGTTCCAAGGTACGAAATTGAAAACCGTTCGGCCGCTGTGAGAGTTGTCCTTCAGCTACAGTAGGTATAATTCGAAGCAAAAAACTCATTAATTCCACTAGCCGTAAAATCTGCACAATTGCTGTTTTGAGTTATGCTACCAAGGTTTTTAATATATCACCAGAGTTGACTGCTTGAAATATTACCATTTACATATGTGCCTTTTGTTAAAATTTAGCTTTCCAAACAATAAAAATTTTCCCCGTCCTAAGTAGTTTGAAGTTTATTTCGTTTTCAGGTGATCTTTTGTTCTTCCAATTGCTGTAAGCAAGCTCTCGATTTATTATAGCTTTCTCGTTTTTCATTAATATACCAAGGATTTTTCTTAGTGATTAATAGATCATAATGAGAACTTCTAGTTTGGTAGAGGTAAGTAAGCTTACTTTACTTTTTTGGTGTCAATCCGCCTATCGAATCCGTGCCGAATTCTGGAGTCGTCTCCATGTTTTTCGGTCTTGGGCTGCCGCTCTCCAGTCGAAGATGCTGCTCTAGCATCCATTTGACCATGTCAACAGCGCTCTTCTAACGGGTACGGGGTCTGCCTCGAAACCGTCGGCCTCTGTCGAGTTTTATACTGAATATCGTTTTCGGTGGTCTCTCATCTGGCATCCTTGATATGTGGCCAGCCTATTGTTGCCTGCCGTGTTTTAGTCACTTCAGAATATCCGCATCTTTATATAATCGGTATATTTCATGATTGCTGCGCCTGTGCCACACTCCTTCGTCTAATATGCCGTCAAGAATTAATCACAGGATCTTACGCTCAAAAACGCAAAGAGCTCGTCGGTTGTAATCTTTTAACGTGTCGTATCCGTAGAAAACCGGGAGAATTAGCATCTTAAATAGTGCGAGTTTTGTACGGAATGGTAGGCTACGGGACCTCAGCTGCTTACGTAATCCGTAGAAGGCCCTACTGGCAGCTGCTATCAGCCTTTTTTACTTCACGGTTCACATCGTTGTCACCTGTCACTAAGGTACCATGGTAAACAAATTCAAAAGTATAACAACCGCACTCAACACTTGAAGGGTTATTACCACACTCTCTACTAGCCATTATATACTTTGTTTTGACAGAGTTTATGACAACTCTTATCCTCTTAGACGCAAACGTCTTCAATAAAACAAAAAAGCTCTATCCTCGCAGCTTCCTCCTTAAGCTTTACACCGATGATATGGATGTCATCCGTGAGCTCTAGGAGGATGTGAGATTTTGTGATGATGGTTACCGCACACAAACCAAAACCTTAAACGTCTTTCTAAGACTTGGCCCTTCTTTATCGACAGACTTGGCCGGCTGTTAGACTACAAGACAGTTACGGGGCTAGTAGAAAAATCCTACTGACTCTATCTAGCAGCACCGCCTAGCTGAAATTCGAACATACGACGACTGGCTTGTTAGACCAGTATCGTATCTCGAAGCTAACCGGGCGGTGGGCAATCCTCTGCACACCTACCCTTCGTTGCGTTGGAAAACCATATTTAAGCCCAATCCACCACAGCTCATTTCGTTCAACCGAAACTGACGACGCCTTAAAGTCTATAAACAAATGGTGAGTCTGCAAGTTGAACTCCCGGAATTTAACGAGGATTTATCGTAAGGTGGACATTACGGCACCAACTTTCCTAAAGGGTCTAACTGCAAAATGTAAACAAACCGAGTTCATTTCTACTGGGCAAGCGCAGTAAAAGAAATCCGCGCTCGGTTTGTTTACATTTTACAATTGGACCTTTTTGAGAATTTCCTTCTTAGTCCAAACCTTCAGTATTACCTGATGGATTGCACAATACAGCCGTTCGCTCCCGACCTTCAAAAGTTCGGCGGGAATGCCATCCTTTACATCTGCTATGCCGTTTTTCAGCTCTCTGGCTGTTTTTTAACCTTGTCTAAAGTAGGTGGATTCACTGCTTGTCCATCATCTTCAATCGTCATCTTGTTTCTGTTGACAGCTCCATCTTGTTCACCATTCAACAGTACAACCAAATGTTGTTATAAACGCCTGGTCACCTCCAATCTTTCGGTAACTGGGTTCCCTTCCTTATCGTTGCAAAGTCTGTACTCGAAAAAAATGCATTGTTTTTGTGTACAACTTTTTATTGCATGGGTAAAAATTGATGAAATTTTGGGTAAAACTAGTTTAGAGTGTAATGTTTACAAGTGTAAAATTTCGGTACAATCTGTCAAGTGGTTATTGAAATGGCTTCCAAGCGAAAAGTGCTTCGACAAAAAATTATGGACGCGGTCCTTAAAAATCCAGGAAAATCGTTCAAGGTAACCCAGCTGCAGTGGCGAGTTGGCCACGGAAGAAAAGCGAAGACGGAAGATGAGGGATTACTTCAAGCACAAATCCGAGTCTTTCGATTCGGGACCTGGTCAGGGTAAATTTATCCGTCAGGTAGTACGCGTTGGTAGCCTTCACTTAGAAGGTTTATGAGATTTTATGTGATTAATGTTCGTTTTAAATTGTATGTAAAATGAAAGGCAGGAAGTGTTTGTTTTTGATGTTTTTTTCTCTCAAAGTACCACCCAAAATCACTCAACAGAAAGGTAGCAATTAGCAAATCCATCTTAGGTACGCTGTCTGCCACCCACCTTATCAATGAATGCCCCCCCCCACCCACGAAGAAACGGGTGGAAATTGGGGCCGCCTGGATGTCAGAAGCGAAAAACAACATTCAAAAGAGAAATCATTTTCTAAGGGGTACTCGAGTTGAACAGCTGATAAAAGTACCAGCTATATCCTTCAAAGCAAAGAAGTCCAATAAATCCAATTATTTGGAGATAGTGAACTTGGAACTCTGTGACAACAGATTATACCCTGCCCTATGCCGCCGTTTCATTGTTTGAAGCCCTCGTTAGTCAGCTAATGCATTCGGTGCTTTCGTCAATACCATAGAACCCCGCAGTGTTTTATTATAAACCTATTTCCCAACCAACAATTCTGTGGCGGATTGGCAAAGGCCGAATATTCATATCTAAGTGAGTGATCGTCATCCAGCGCAGAAGGAGCGGCATGGGCCGCTGATTGGTAGTTCGGCGGGTATCCCGGCAGGAATACCGGGATCCCGGCAGTGGTCACGGACAGCAGCGTTTGGTAAAAGAAAGTCCAAATAGTAAGAATAGTAAGGGAATAGTAAGAAATTGTGAAAAACTAACGTCTAGAGTTTTCCATCGGCTATATCAGGTATTTCCTTGCAATCCCGCCAAAATCCTAGATAAGCGTACCGGCCCTGGGACTTGTTCAGGGAGTCTCAGCAACGCCGAGGCTGAGGGCTGAGGCTAACCGATAACTTACAAGATTCGTCCAACAGACAGTGAAGTTGGTCGAATTTCATGTCTTCAAGGCAAGGAAGGCGCTTAACAAACAGAATACGGTGGCCAAATCTCGCACCAGGAAGTTGTCCCGCGAGTGGTTGGTGCAGCCGAAATGCATCGTAATGGACTATGAGACGTACAACAAAGCGGACGCCAAGGTCTGGAAAGTCCCACCGAGAAGTTTCGGATTTGTATTTTCCAAAGTTTGTATGTTTGTATGTTCCGCCATAAGTCCAGTACGCCTTGACCGTATTTCACCAAACTTGACACATATATTTTTTGAAACAAGGGAATCAGCACTGGTGGTTGACAAAAAGAGAGTTTGTCCTATCAAGGAGGAGGGTCCAAAAAGGCATTTAGACAAATTGCAGTTCTACAAGTGGCTGGAAGACAAGTAAGCAGAGGGTTATGGAGGGGAATTAGAGAGGGGAGCTAGGGGGTATATATGAAAAAGGGTTTGTTTCACTTCCGTTGTAGGGATTTTCGGAAAGCAAATAGATGTATAAATGTCTACATGATAAAATGAGGAACTGACTGGTAAGGACTTAACAGTGGGAGACAAGGAACGTGAGTGCAAATATATATTCTGCCATAATTCCGAAACATTTTCTAATGAAGAAAACAAGCTTCCTTTCGTGCATTATGAGAATTTTCGTTACAATAACAGATGCACAAGTTACAAACGGGCCCGAGTAAGATCGAGCAATCAGCTAGTTTTTTTTTTTTTTAATAAAAGCAAAAGAAAATAACAGGGTTTGACAAAAAGGGGTCTTTACTTTAACTTGAATCAGCCCAATGATGTTATACACTCTTAAATGAGCTTACCCGTAAATTGGTTGAATTTAGCTAAAGCTAAAGGTTAAAACTACTCAAAATGCCCTTAAGTGTACAAACTCAGATTTTGACTAGTTTTTCAACCAAAAAATTGGTAGTAGGAACTTGAAAGTGCGTTATTTGTCACAGAGAATAATTCAATTATCGGTAGCAACTTGCCAAAATTGGTTGAATTTTTTACCCAAAATATGAGTTTGTACACTCCAAGGGCATTTTGAGTAGTTACAACCTAGCTTTAGCTAAATCCGACCTATTTACGGGTAGAATCATTTAAGAGTGTACGGCATCACTTGGTAACTTTTATACTTCTCGCTATTAAATAAAACCAAATCGCTATTTCCACCAAGTAGTTACACTATTTAGAAGGCTAATAGATATAACAAAGACTGACAGACGTAACACTCGTTTTCCATTCTTCGCATCAATTATACCATCATTTCAACTTTGGGCTTAGCTAGGAATGTCCTCGTATTCGTCAAAGTGGTGCTTTTTAACGAACGGATGGGAATGCCCCATAAAAATACTTGCTAATTTGAGAGATACTCCTGTTGCTATTTGATATTTGGAAATGTCGATCAAAGATGGTACTAGTGTTCAGGCAAAATGTGTGGAAACAATTTTTGTTGATTTTTCTTCCAAGTGTTATGTTTGTTTGTCTATGGATACAGTTTGACAGGAAATATCAAATTAGGTATTTGAACTTTGTGCATTCTGGGCTTATTCGGGTTAAAAATCGAGGTGCTGCCATCACTCGTGAGGAGGACCAACCGGCACCAAGATTTTTATTTTCTTATAAAATTTGCTAACCAAGTAAACCAAAATTGGACAAAATCAAATGAAAGTGTTTACAAATGCTAAGCATGGTGCGTCCCAAATCAGATCTCTATATGAGGGAATAACTTCTGATCGTTACGTTTCAAAATAAAATATAAACCACAATATTTTTACCGGATAGCTTTTGTGTATCTTTTATTTTTTGTATCAAGAAATGGTTGAATTTCAGTCATTATATTCCTTGTAAGATGTAATACACCATCAAAAATTGAAAATAAATGACAAGGTCAAAGTCATGGTCAATGGCACACCTATGGGAGAAGGTTTAAATTGAGTTGGCATGATATCTGCTAGTAATTTTGCAAAACACAACGTGTTTCGTCATATTACCATTGATGAGCAATTGAAATGTTTACTACATCTCTTCAAATACCGGATGTTGCCTACCCTTTCGACCGTGCGGTGTTCGAGTGGTATATCAATCAATTAACGGATAGACACCGGTGAAACTGTAGGTTCATCACTTCTAGCAACACGCTACCAGAATTAGGTTGGTAAAATCAAAAGAGTTTCGCAAATATCGTGAACACCACGCAGCTTGTTGCATGATACCATAAATGGCCATGCCACAGGATGTTCCACTGCACGAAAGTCTTCCGACCAGCCGTCTATAGTCTAAATAATGGGTGCGTTTTCACCCCCGGATCGTGGATGTGGATGTAGGCGAGGCTCACCAAGTAAGTATTCAGCTTTACGGCACACACATACATCGCGTTTTTGTTTAAATAACCGCGGGTAGCCACATCAATGCGTCATGAGCGGCAAATGATCAGTGAAATATTGCACTTACTGCACAGATGAAAGGGAGCGTTTCAACCGTCAAATGCAACACCACCGCATTAAAAACCACGGACCCAAGCGCGCGCGCTAACCTTGACTATATACTAAGCTCGTCTAACCACGTCGGAAATTTCTATTTCCAACCAGTCCAATGATCATCGCACCAACAGCACTAATTGATCTCGGATCCAATGCTGTTTTCCATAAAAAAGACATCTTGATAATCGTTGTGGGCCTACAAAAAGTTGTCGATGTTGTAGATTAGCATAAAGTGCCAATAAGGCCAGCCGTTAGGCGAGAAAATATCGGTGTCAGCAACGGTGGAATTCATTGTACGATTGCTGCTGACTATCTTGGAATGCATTCGAGTGGAATTGAAAGTACAGCGGTGGACCACACATAAACCTGAACCGAACCGGCTCGAGTCCTGTTGAGTCATTCGCACAATACCGCGCGAATTTTCACTTACAACTAATTATCGACAGATTGCGCTTAACAATGGGCGTCAACCGGAAAAAGATAAAACACCAAAATTGCCGTACTTGCAGGAAGCAGCTTCACTACCGCAAACAAGCGTCGCATTGCTCACGCACCAGTGGGTATTATAGGTTCGGATTCCGTGGGTATATTGAGATCCACAGAGGTTGCAGGCTTGGTCTAACATTGCCCCGCACACAGCCAGCCATCACTGGTCGATGTGTAGTAATTCGTGTAATTTGCTTGTTAAATCGCAATTAATACGGCGCAATGAAGTTAGTGAGGAAGACGCCACTCGGAAAGCAAGAGAATAAACAAGCCAATAACAACTGTACAGCAGGGAGAGAGAAAAAACAACAACAAAAAAAACAGGTAACACACTTGTTGAAACCGAACCCATAACATCATCATCCGTGCCCGGTATGGTACGTACCACACATCTGCTGCCCGGCGGTGATCAATTGTAAACATGCAGGTGAAAATTATGAATGATCATGCCTTATTAATTAATTACTGTACTAATGTTTTAAACGGATTCTCGGAACGCGAGTTTCAACACACAGCACTTTCCGCGCGAAACAGGGTGTGCAATTATAGTGGTAGTAAGTAGATGCTTGGAAGTTGTGGTTAACGAAAAAATAAAACTTTGGTTATTTCGAATGGGTTAAAATAGCAGTACGAGCGATGCATACGAAGTAATCTTAATAGATTCAACTATGAATTATTTGCAATTACTTCCCCGTTTGAACAAGTTTGTTTATTTGACGTTTTAAAGACCTCAAAGATCGAAGATTTTGCTCCGAGGATGAAGACATAGATCTTCGAAACGTCATCCTGCAACGCCAGCAAACGTTTTAGCCTATACGCTCAAGTAAATATAGCTCTCTATTTGATCGTCGTATGTTAAACAGGTTGACGTAAGCATCGGTAAAAATATTGCGTACCGAACGTAAATGGAAGATGGCGACATTTCTGCACAAACTTTTCAGGGTCAATCTGCACAATGTGAACAAACCAGTGAGGGTTATTTTTTGCTGGTCTAGCATAGGAAAGGAAACCCTCACTCGGTTTGTTTACATTTTGCAGATTGGCCCTTTTGAAAAGTTGGTGCCTATTTGTTTTTATTTTTGTTTCACTGACCTATTCGACTCGTTCGACAACATAACGAAAACGAAAGTAGAATTGAAATTAAAGTGCTCATAAGTGCTTCATATTTAAGTGACATAACGTTACGGATGTCAATGGATTGTCAACGCACAGGAAATTTAATGCTATATTTGATTGGTTACGTTCGATAAATAACATCTACAGAATATATAATAAGGCTAAACGTCACCTCGCGCACTTGTATGCCAAACAATAGACCCCATAGCGGTTCTGAGTCTTTATCAAGCAATTTCTGTCCACAACTTCAGGCGGTATCAACTGGGATACGAGCAACCAAGGAAAGATCAGGTAACCAACCCCGAGTGGAATTTGGTTTTATGCGCTACTAACAGGGAAGAGAGGAGGGGAGTTTTCCAAACTTCTAAGCGTCTGGTCTTCATATTGAGAGCGGCTCAAGCGGCGCCTAAACTCTACTGGGACCTGAAAGCCGCCACCATAAAAATCAATACAAAAATAACGATTACCGGAATAATAAGAATAGACAAACGCTTAGAAAACAGACTATGCGTTGGTAATTTAGGACGTGGAACTGCCGATATCTCAACTTTCAAGTGCCGTGTTGGTTCGACATCGTAGCATCATAGGAGGTGTGTTGGAAAAGGTAAACCTTAACGGTACGTACTTTCAGGGATGGTCATATCGTCTACCACACATGAACTAGGTACAGCTTTGAGCGAGATGCGGAAACGGATGATCGGGCGATGGCCACTTAATCCTCGAATGTGCAAGTTGGGAATCAAGAATCGATTCTTCCTGGTTATGCCGTGTTCATGCTTAGCTTATCTCGATCGATTGTATCGCATGCTGCTTTGAAATCAATAATGCGTAATGCGTGGGCACGTTGTACTCCCAATATATCTGCAAGATCTGTCGAATCGTAAAAATATGGTCCGTAGTTGCGCAAGCCCCCCTGAAGCATGCCTGGCAATTCCTTACGAAACCATGTGCTATCGATGACTGTCGGCGTAACATGATCTGGAAGAGTACCTTGTAAGCAGCGTTTATTAGCGTTATGCCGCAAAAGTTGCAGCAGTCCAAACGATCACCCTTTTTGTAGCTGGGACAAACCACTCCTTGCATCCATTCCTCCGGTAGCTTCTCCTCCCAAGCTTTGGAAATGACCCAGTGTGGACCTAGCGTTTCTCGGTCATGTTTATAAAGTTCTACCGGTAAACGTTGGTGGTTTGTTGGTCTTCGATTTGGTTGGTCTTCGGCAACTTGATTTCTCGTTTGATTTCTTGGAGATCAGGTGCTGGGACATTATTATCTTCCATGGACTTATTTAATTGACCTAACGTCTTATGACAAGGCCTGCGCAGTATAATTTCTGCATCTATTTCGGTCCATGGCAGCTGGTCACCAGTTGCGCGGGCACTCCACCTTGTCTTGCCACGTCGCTTGCTGTGCCCCTCTTCGTCTTGTTCCTACTGGATGCGATGCGAAGACCATTTTTGCAGAAAAGTTGTCCAGCATTCCAGCAACATGTCCTGCCCAACGTATCCGTCCAGCTTTAACCACTTTCTGAATACCTTCTAGGTTCACCGTAGAGACGCGCGAGCTCGTGGTTCATTCTTCGCCTCCATACACCGTTCTCTTGCACACCATCAAAGATGATTCGTAGCACCCGCCATTCGAAAACTCCGAGTGCTCGGAGGTCCTCTTCTAGCACTGTACACTTTTCGTGCACGTAGATGACAACCGGTCTAATTGGCGTTTTGTACAGTGTGACTTCGTACGGGGACTTAGATTGTTCGACCACAAGTGTTTGTGGAGTCCGTAGTAGGCCCTACTTCTGCTGATAATACGTCTTTCAATCTCACGGCTGGTATTGTAGTCCTCTGTTGCCAGTAAGCCAAAGTATACGAACTCGTCGACTACCTTAAACTAATTCTCGTCGATTACCACGGTACTGCCTTTAGTCTGGTGTACTGATCTTCCACCGCATCAAACGTCCTGCCGACTGCATCCATGTCGTAAGAAAGTATATAAATCGATTGGATTTACTGAAAATCGTGCGCCGCAATTCGATCGCCATCCTCTTATAATACCTTCAAGCGCAATGTTGAATAGCAGGCAGGAAAGACCATTCCCTTGTCGAAGTCCCCTGCGAGATTCTAATGGGTCCGACAATCCACCGGCACAATTCTCACACAGCCCAATGGATCTCATCCATTGCAGCCATGATAGTAAATCTAGTAAGCTTACCTGGCGTGCCGTTTTCGTCCAAAATTGTCCATAGCTCTTGTCGGTTTACACTGTTATATGCGGCTTTGAAACCGATGAACAGGTTATGCGTGGGGCTTGGAATTCGCGGCACTTCTGGAGGATCTGCCGCAGGGTGAAGATTTGGTCCGTTGTACACCGACTCTCCATGAAGCCGGCCTTTCCACAAATCTATTGGCTATTGGCGATAGTCGATGGAGGATGACTTGGGACAGCACTTTGTAGGCGGCATTCAGGACAGTGATCGCTCGACCGTTCTCATAATCCAGCTTATCTTTTCTTGTAGATAGGGCAAATAACCCCGCCTTTCCACTCCTCCAGCAGTCATTCCAACAATCAGTTGATGCACACAGCCGGCCAACTTGTCCGGGCCCATTTTAATAAGTTCCGCTTCAATGCTACCCTTTCTCGCTGCTTTGTTGTTCTTCAGGCTCTGGATGACTTCTTTAACTTCCCCTATCGATGAGAGTGGCACATCTTCCTCGCTTGCTACACCATGCTTCCATGGGCACTCCTAGATTAATTTCCGTTTCGCCCCTTTCTGCAACTTTTTAATGGGGTTTAAATCTGGACTGAATACTGATGTTTTGGTAACGCTAGGACAATTGAATACCGCCATATCGCTTACAATTATCGACAGTATGCTTCGATTAATCATCCCGGTACAATATGAAAGTACCACACAATTACAAGTGCTTTAATTTAATTAAATTGTTCCGATAATCCAGTTTACAGTTAGTTCTATCCAAAAATATATAAATTTGCTACCGCACAGCTTTCTATGCACCTCCACATATATATAGGGGTTAGGCAAAATGAGGAGACCGGTAAAATTTCGATAGATTTTTTTTCCATCTGTTTGATAAAGTTATAAAACATAAAGCTTGCTGTGTAAAAAGCTATATCACCCGAACAGCTTTAATAACTTGAAAATATATAGCAGTGAGCAGAAAAGGTAAAATTTCACCGTCAGATCATCCTGATTGATTTGATTTACAGCGACCATAATAAAATATCCGAAAGAACATATAATAAATTTTCAGTTGTTTCCGTAGTTGTGCAGTATATACGCATTAAATGTTATCGTGCATACCCGAGCAACAATGTGAGTTTTTTCTACTTTTATGGCGGTTTTTATGACTAATTTTGGTCTTAAACACCATCATAAGAGTGTAATAAAACCCAAATTGTTACTTGGGTAGCCAGCTTTACTTATTTTTATAACCAACTATAAGTATTTTTTGACTTGTATTATCTTGGTAATACGCAACACCATTGCAAAATCAGAGGTAACGATTCATACCACAACAAAACCTTTACAAAATTCAAATAAAAAGCAAGTGACTTTAGAATTGTTACTTGGGATTGCGCAGTACCATAATAAAACCAGCGGTATTGAATAATACCACAATAAAACTTTTACAAAATTCAAATAAAATCAAGCGGCTTTAGAATAGTTACTTGGGCGTGACGACGTGAAAATCATGTTCGAAAATGACCAAAACAGAGTATGATTTATTTATATTAAACTAATTTTAAAATTTTCTAATTAAATTATTTTTTACAAGTAAAATAGTTTATCCAAATATGCACTCTCAGAAATGGCGTTTAACTTCATTTTAGATGGACTATAGTTCAATTAAAAAGGAGTCTGATTAAAATGTAGCCCACTTAAAGAGTCCATCGAGCGGAAGTTGATTGCAGTAGGTAGGGGAAGGTGGCATAATGTGCCTCCCATCGTGCTTCCCAAATTAAAGGTTACAACTGCGAGTGTATGTTAGTATTTGAGAGAAAAATCAATTACAACTATTGATTTCAGTTAGAATTGTAGAATAAAAATGCTAGGAATTAATAAAGAATTTAAAAAAGGCGCCTAAGCTTTGTGTCTCGTTCGCGTGGAGTAATATTCCCCACCACTATGTAGTATAATACGTCCTACGCGGTATTTTGAGCATTGCTACCAGTTGTTTTCAAAATATTAGATTGTTATATAAAATAAATCTAGTTTCGGCCTTCTGCACTTTTTCTTTTCTGCATGGGGCATATTATACTGCAGCTGTGGCATTTTGCTCCGTGTGGTTGAGCGACCTGAAAAAAATAAAGTGGGATATATTGTCCTGCATTATACAACTTTCCCCTACATGACCAATGTAAAGAGTATGACAGTCACATCACCCACCTGAGAATAATTCAACTACACTATATCTTACCAGTAACTTAATTCTGCCTTGAGAGAAAGCACACTTTATGACTTACTCATAGGATATAACGAACCAGAAGTGCGCCTAATTCTGCGCATGTTTCCTAATTGTGCGCACTTCACATTTCAGTCAAAACGTCCAGATTCCTGATATTTTTAACTCAATTATCACAGCTAGGAAAATATGTGTAGATGTAGTTAAGACAATTTTGAATGTTACAATTCTGAAAATATGCGGAGGGCAGAACTAGGAACCATGCGCAGAGTTAGGCGCGTTTAAGGTAGTTGATTATTCTCAAATCTCAAATCATTTATGCTAATTTTATTTTTTTTATAAAGAGACGCAAGAGACGGTTAATGTCAGTTGCAATTTTTTATGTGAATTTTATTATTTGCTCATTTTTACAGAGGAGTTAGAATAATGTTATAAGAGCTTATAACATTAATTAAACTTAGAAATAATTCACTGATTGCTTAGTTTCGCAGGTGTTGCAGGCAGGTTTTGTGAAATGTTTAATTTTGTTTTCATGTTTTATAAATACATAGTCAATTAAAACAGATAGTCCGGATATTGCACTCGACATTATCACATTTGTTTGGCGACTCTTTGTTTTTATATGTATTCTTCTAATCAACACTCAATGATTTGCAAATTGTAACATAATTTTGTCACATTACCCATTCGCATGGTACATTAGATCGAGACATCCGGGCTAGAATTAAAAATGTTAACACTTCACAAGTATCATTTACAGAAGAGTCATCTTTGCTCGATTGCTCTTTTATTTATATTCGTCAGATGCTCAACATTTCAAACAATTTTCTCAGCCTTCATCCAACAGCTTCGGCCAAGTTTCATCGTTTGACATGAATGTATATAGGAGTAGGGCATATCGCAATTTTATTGTGAACCTTTTTCTGTCTATGGCCATAGACTGTTACGCCGTCGACCAATGGTAAATATCACCAGTGGCACACAGTCTCCGTCTTTTAGGCTCTTCCATTCATTGCTTCTATGCTTAGGAGAGTGTGCAGCTTGCGACAGCCGATTGCTGCGAGCATGAAATAGCATCACCAACGTTACCTCAGATGAACCGCAAAATGCTATATCTTATCTCACTCTGGATTGCTATGGGCATGTCGTGGAATGCTGAAAAATCGTCATTATAGTCGCACAATGCTTTGGAGATTGTCTTTGATGTCACCAGCAGCAGCAGCAGAAGAAGCAACTACAAATGCTAAATCCTTTCGAACAGGACAATTATTGTATTTATTGGATCAATTAGGGCGACAAACCAATGTTAACGGGCAGGTTGCATCGTCATTAAGCTTATCAAACAGGTTCATAGCCTGTCGCTCGTCTAAATCACCCACTGTTATCGGTGCAGCCGCGGTGAATTATGAATGAACGGCTTTTCTCCTTCGTTTCCTCTGCCGACTGCATTTTCAATCGCATTTTTCCAAGCTCGCTTTTGCCCGTTTTTATCGCATCACTAAGTTAAACATAGCTAGGCATCACATCTCGCCAGCTTTCGTCATCGTGCAGCGCGTGGGCTTACGCTTTTTATCTCTTCTAGGTATTTCATTTGCCATTAGCATAAATTTTTGTTTATGCTTTTTAACGCTCCAGCTTCCTTCTTCGCCGCACAGAAATGCATTTCTTATGAGCTCAGCCAATTACTCATTGCTGCCGTTGACTTTCACACACTTTTTCATAACAAATAAAACGAGTTATCAAACTGTTTATCATATCTTCGCTGAAAAATAGTTTAAACAAAACAGGCCCAATGAAAACCAACGTCAAACAAAATTAATCTCTGCTTACAGATCTGATGAGTGGATGATACTCATACGAGATCGGAAAGGTCTTCTTCCTTCCACCAAAACTAATTCCCATGCTGTGTGGCATTCAATATCTGCTTCATCATTGTACGCAATATGTGTTCTTCTCTCATTGCTACGCTGCATCTCCAAAACTAATCTCGTCCGGTCACCTTCCTGTAGTGCCCCATCGACTCCGTCGATAAGAGCATCTGCCATCAAAACCCACACAGAAGGTGTGCCCCCATTGATGAGATCTTACATGATCTTCGCCTACTCAAAAACTGTTCTTCTTCCTCTTTTACATCCTTTTTATAGAAATACACACACGTCTGTACGTGCACACCCAGTGATTCTGGATCCCGTCCCGATAATGGAAGAAATTAATTTACGGAGATTAGCTATGCACTGTTTGTGAGCCCATACACGGTATAATCGATTTGGAATTGAATCGAATTTTCCTGTCTAAAAAAGAAAGAATCGCAGTCCTTCAAGAAGTAGGTTTGCAAAGCAGAAATATCCAAAGCAAACCGAAGTTGGTTGTTTATTTAATTCATGCCAATTGCTTCCCCCTGTCACTCCGGCATGGCCGGCAGCGGTGGTCTCCGTGGATTGTCAAGCAGCGAGTAGCGTTTCATCTCTCTTACACAACAGGTTCCAAGCTATGGCAATCTTTGGCTCCCTTGCAGGTGGTGGACCCCACGGACACGTACCGGACCGTCATGCCGCACTGTCATCGCACAAACACACGTTAACTGGCCCCGAAGATGTTTATGCAACTACAACTTGAATCACTCATCATCGACCGCCGTCGGTAACAGGTAGACAGTCGCGGAATGCTTTTTTTCAGGTTTGGGGTGTGTTTTTTCTCCTCCGCTAAGAATATTCAAATTACACATGATGTGCTGGGCGCTGCAGGGTGCAAATATTCAAAACGGCATCATTGCCTCGGGGATAAAATCATGTTACTCGGTTTGGTTGAGCAACATGGTGTGGTGGGTACTTTGCTGCCGCAGATTCGTGTGATGGCAGGTTTGGAGAGTGAGTGAGAATGTACTTAGATCAAACGAGTGAAATGAAACAGAGAAAACTGCAGATTTGGGAAAATAAACAAAGGTGTGTTTTATTTTACTGCTGGTAGCATTGGTCGAAATCCGACTGGGGAATCCTACCAAAAGATAGCATGTTTATAACACATTGTAGGTTTTGAGGCACATTAAGCAAAAAGTAAAGCCTAAGGGATGCATTATGTTTTTGAAACTTGACCTTCTATTTATATAAGACAGAATTTGAAGTCAGCAGTTAGAGTACAAAATAATTACGTGGCAGGACTTTCCCAGTCGCGATTCGAACATACGACTACCACCATCGTACTTCGAAACTAATCCCAGGAAGCGGACCGGAAATTAGAATTACAAACAAACTTGACTCTTCTTTATCGACAGACTTCGCGGCCGGCTGTTATAGTACAGGACAGTTATTTACAGGGCTAGTGCAACAATCATACTAAACAGACACCGGCAAGCCGAGATTCGAACATACGACGACTGGCTTGTTAGACCAACTCAAAATGTGGGCTCAAAATGTACTGGAAGTGAGACTTGAAATTTCACTTGAAACTGAATCAATTCTAACGCAATTAATTCTCTCATTGCAAAAATATCAAGTTATTCAATTAAAATCAAAATTCCGGACTTGAGAAATTGTTTGATTTAAAATTAAATTGTATAGCACAGCCAATATGCACTTATTAAATACTTTTTTATATGGGGTCCTACATCCCCCCCCCCCTCAGAGGAATTTTGATTCTACACTTTCTAATCTCAAACTCAAACTTTTTTGCACTGACGAACTGACATGACACATAGAAGAAGAAATTTCAAAAAAATTGATAACGAATTTTTGAATTACGCCCTCTTGAAGTTTTAAGGGGAAGATTGCTCATATGAAGTAAATAAAAATCTTCAGTGACACTTCCAAAATGAATGTAAATCTCAGCCAGTATTTATTTTTCATGCAACATAGGCTCATTAGCGACTATTTTAGGAGTTTTACACTGCATTGGGACTAAACTAAAGCGACCAGTTTTTTTTGGATGAATGCAGGTCGGTACGGTAGTGAATCATTTAGAAATTGGGCACTTCATTTTGGTGATAGCGGCGCTCCCAGTGGCCGTGGATGCTAGCTTTTGGTAGCGTTGAGTTATTTGTAAACAGTTCTGCTCGGTACATTTTTTCGCAGTTTAAACGTAACGTGGTTTCGAGATATTCATCATGCAGGAGAAACGAAAGTAAATGTGTGCGGTCACCTACAGAATCCATCAACAACGGCTCGAGGGCTGGCGGGACTGACGGATTATCCTAAAAGACCTGTGCACAGCTAATTTGTTTTGCATTTTATAGTATTTTTCTTGTACTTTCACATGGGTAATAAATGGCTTGCATGTATTTTTATGTTTAGGAGTTATTGCTATTGAAAATTGTGTGATTTTTAAAAGAAAACTTTAATTTTCTCTTCAAATATTGACGATAGCAAGCAACTATATTCTAGAAAAGTATGTATTTTGACTTTTTGAAAATCTTTTTCGAACGTCTCAAATGTGTATAAATACTATAGAAAGAGCTGTGGTCAAAATATTGATTTTCGTAAAGTCTCCATAGAAATTGTTCCATATCTCTAAAACTATAATAGCTTGAAGGATAGTTTCTTTGGCAAAGTTCTTTATAATAATCTTCTCAAAAATTATTATAAATGTTTTACTTGTTTTACTACATTGTTTTACTATATCTCTTACTGTTCAAAAAATTTTTTATCTGACTTTTAGGGGGCTTAATCAAAGAATCGTTCATGCCATATGAAAAAGCCTTTAACGCTAAGAAATTTCTCTTAACATACTTAACCAGTATAATCAACCATTTTGGCGCAATTGAAAAAACGCGTGTTTTGATACCACTGGGACCACTGTGCTGTGGTTGAGGGATGCCAGGAAACTCTCAGGGCTGTCCACAAGGCGCAGGCCAGACGTTGGAGTTGAATTCTTGATCGTCAACTGCGGTTGAAGGACATTCGGAAAGTTAAGGCTTATCTCAGCATCACGAATTATGCTTTGGCGAAAAAACTGAATACTGACCGCTGTACTGTACGGCGAATCCGTCTCGGAATGGCTACAAGTGTTACCGAGCAAGTGGGTGTGGGAAGCCCAACTAACAGAAGCCTCAAACAATAAACAAAGAATCCGGTCTCATGGGCTGTGAGGCCGGGTGGTGAAGAAACGCGATGCATGTGTCTGACTCGATGATGAATAAGCTTCAAAGAAGGCCGATTTCAGCCAAATCCAGGCAATAAATTCATCAAGCTCTGGCTCGTGGGAGGGTTTGTAGCAGATTCGAGTTTTGGGGATGGGTTCGTGATAAAAGGTCATGACTTGGCAAGGGATCTATTTCATTGACATCGGTGTGAAAACCGGTGTTTTGTGACGGATAAGAATTCGGAGATACACGGGGGTAGGTGCCTCACCAGGCGGATTTTGCCCTCCATTAAGTCCCATGATGTCCTGCCGCAGTTTCAGCATGCATGCTAGAATGGACAATGGACTTCAGTTCATCTCAAAAGAGCTGAGTGCACCAAATTGTCCCCTGGCTCGTTCAGTATTGAAATAACGGGGGATAATTAAGCGAAACCTGAAGATGAAGAGAACAGTCACCAGCGACATTGGTCAGATGAGGAGTTCAGGATGCCGGTTGGCCGGGACCGTGACTGAGGAGGGTGTGCACACCAGCTGACAAGTGGTGTCAGCAGTAGGGTTTTCATGCAATGTAACATAATTTCCTATGTTTCATCCTCAGAAACTGTTTCGATTAAAAAATTAATCAATGCGAGACACTCTCCGGGACGCTTAGTAATCTGGGACAAGCCATCTAAATCCGGGACGTCTAGTCAGCCTAGACTAACCGGAAAAGTTCAGGATTAACTTATCGCTACGGGAACTGGACTGTATCGAACATGAACAAAAACTTATCGTGCGACACCTCAAATTATGCCAGAATTTAAAAACTAGATTCGTAACTCAATAATTCGTCGAACGATTTTTTTTTGAAAATTGGCTCAGAGGTGTAGGGTGGCAAAACAAACCAATTGGCATTTGCCGTTTAAATTAAATATTTTTTTAACACCGTGGTATGATTTTATGCTGAAAACTTGAAGAGTCACTCGAGCGCCGCGGTGTAGCCCTGCTGCGAAATGTGAAAAACTAACACTAGCACAAAGACACATGTTCGCGCTGATTATCAAGCATATCTCCTAGGTACTTTTACGAACCTAGCGTACGCGATACCGAGTGTTTCCGAAGTGTTAAAAACCGGTGCCTAAAATACAACACCAAACCGGTCGCGGTTGCTTTGTTTTGAGCATGTAGTGCATTGCATCAGTTCATGGCAGCAGCGTACCGATTCAAATAAAGTTCTTAGGAGGTTTCAAATGCAGCACGAAGTGCGGTTCAATTTTTATAGATGCCTGGTGACAAGCTGGATTGTGGATCACTATTCCGAATGCCATCCACAAAGTATATTTTCAAGTCATCTTCCATCGACTATCGCCAATAGTCAAGTGGTGTAACTTAGAACGTTATCTGGCTGGCTTCGTGAAAGGTTGGTCTATAACGGACCAAATCTTAGCTTTGCAGTCGATTCTTCATTAGTACCGTGAATTCCGATTCGTCATACACCACCTGTTCATTGAAACCGTAAACCGTCAAGAAATATAGAAAATTTTGGACGAAAACCTATTTCCGGGAAAGTTGACCAGCCAGACATATCGTAGTTATGTTGCTGTGTGCGTAATTCGGGTGGACTGTCGGTCCGATTCGATTATCGCAGGGAACTTCGACAAGCTTGGCGTTTCCTGCCTGCTACTTAACATTGCACTAGAAAGTGGTATAAGTCGAGCAGCAGGTAATGCATGATTTTCTATAAATACAGTCAAATTAACAATTTTGTCGTTGTGTGTTCATTGTTAATATAGACTTTTAAATTTTGAACTTAAGACATTTCCCCATTCTATAATCATCTCAATGAGGTAATGTAACGCCAGGATATTTTTTGTAAAACTCCCCCTAGGAATATTTTCTGGCTAAGTGTCTGCTTGTTTACCTTACTCCCTATTAATAAAGAGAACGTGCTGCTTAAGCCACAAGTGTTTAACATTATGGATATTCGAGGATATCCAATGGATGTAATGGAGCATATGACCATGCAAAGCGGTAATCAAATCTTGATCGAAGAAGTTTTCAAACTTCTGTACAAAAAGAATATAATAATACATTCCATAGAAATATTCCGCTCACCAGGCCCTTGTTGGACTAATCCCATCGCAAAGATAATTACTGAACGTCCGGTGAAAAAATAGTTAAGCTGCAGCAGAAACAACTGATTGTGAATCCTCTCCGCCAGTAAGGAAAATTCAACACCGCAGCAGCAGCGGCAGAATCTTCGCAGAAACGCTCGAGGATATCACGCAAGACTGCATCGCGCGCCGGCTCACAACTAAACGGTAGTGCAACATAACGTTATTTTAACTATCAATTTAAACACATTCAATACCCTGACAACCGACAGCTCAAGCTGTTAAATGAGTTTTTGATGATCAGGGGATGTCGGATTTATATTTCGCAATTAACGGGCGTAGTGCAAATGCCGTATGATTGCTTGTTAATTGCAGAACTGCCACATAAAATAATGAAGACCTGTTATTATATTCTGGGTACCCAGGTACAGAAAGATACAAAAGAAGAGAACATTTTTTTCAGTTAAATATCTTGTGAAAGACTTAGCAAACTCGTTTTTATCCAGTTAAATCAGCTTATAGCATATGTTACTCGTGTAGGTAGATATTGTATGCAAATCAAGGTTCTAATTGATAAAATAGGGGGGTTAATAAGGGAAACTCTTTGAAATTTTTAAATTACTAACAAGTGATCCAATCTATTGTTTTTACAATAGCAGCCCGTTCGTGACAGCACCACATGTAAACGTTTGAGCATATGGATATTTCTAAGCATAAAACATTCGTGACTATGAGACATGCATATCTTGTGTGTATAACAAGTTTCGGCATTTATTTGCTGTCTACAGCGTTGGCGAAAGGCTTGTTTTAAGTATGTACATTAATTTTTTCCGTGAAATCAGTGTATTGTTTCAATATTATGAAGTATAAATACCATATTTAAAAGAAAAAATGAATTTTCAATTGACGTATTAACATGGATAATGAGAATTGAATAAAAAAAACAACTCCACTACGGAAAGGAAAACAGCCAATTGCAAAGGGCTAAGGGAAGATGGGATTTAAAACTAATGATTGCGCTTGCTGCTGCATATCTTTGCATCCATAATCTTTCTGATCGTTTCTAGAGTGAACGATGCGTAAAGCCATCACGGATGAGGAGGTGAGTAAATGAAAGCGCAAGTTGTGAAAGTGAATCACGTTGTTTATATTTAACACAAGTGCACTCACTGCTTTGATTCGACTAAAGCTAGGCGGTTGTTAGATTGGAAATATATTCTTGTGTTTTATGCCTTTGAATATTTTTTCGAAACGAATGTGAAAAGTGGTTTCTACTAATCCGTAAAGTGAAACAAGGAAAAGGATAAGTTTTTAATGCTCCCAATGTATTTCCGGTATAAGATATTTTCGCTGGATTCGTCCAAGTGGAAAAGACGTAAAGGTTACACCTATGTAATCCGAGGACCCACTGTGTCCAATCACTTAAGTTACAAGAATTTCTATCCTTACTTCCTCGTATTACTAACCAATAGGAGCAACTTTAGTCGAGGTCGGTTAACCAATCCCGTTCGAAACCAAGGTTGTATGCTGACAAGGCCTTGCAAGGAAGGGATGCGGTCGCTGAGCGTTGACACACGGTATAGCCTTGCCAGCTTGGAGCGTCTGTTCACACGTCAGAGGCGTCGATCGGAGATAGGATGTGTTTATTGAGGATAAAACATCGTTTCTTCAACTACGCCATCATCAACGTGCTTTTCCACATGAATGACAATGGCTCCTCACTGGGTTAAGTAGCTGCTCAGTTGGAGTTGTTTGTCTCATCTAAAAAAAATATTTGGCTAAACTGCTGCAATTATCGCGGCATAAAGCTGTTAGACGCCATCTTCAAAGTACTCTCCCAGATTCTGATACGCCAACTGTTCTTCTCTGTTACTGGCAGTACAAGGTTACGTTTCTTGAGAGTTTTCCCCTCAGCGGACCACACATCCATAATCCGACAGACAGAATTCAATGTGCCCATGCAGCACATATTTATCAATTTCGAAGCAGAATAGATACAGATCGATACAGATACAGTCGAACGAGACCAGTTTGGTATAGCAGGTAATGAAACTAATTAACGCGACTAACCAGATCAACATTGGGTCGAGTAATGTGTTTCGTGCGTATGTTGAGCACGCTCTTGGGTCCATAAGGAACTAATCTCCTTATAAATCCGGAGGTATGTCGCTTAGACCAAAATGCTTTTCAACATTGCTATTGAGGAGGTTATCCGTCGGGGTGGCGATCAAAGCAAGAACCACGTTTTTCAACAAAGGTAGCCAGATCCTGAACTTTACAGATGACTTGGACCTAATAGGCAGCTACTTTGCGACATCAGAGGCAATCTACGCTAGACAGAAACCGTAGGCTAGGAGGATTGGGGTAGAAATAAATGTGTCGAGAGACCAAAAGCATGAAAGGTAGAGGATCGAAAGGAACGAATGCGTGCCTCTCATCGTTGAGGACAACACACTGGAAGTGAGAGATGACTTCGTATAATTGGGATCGCTGGTAACCGCGGAGAACAAACAAATACAGGAAATCAGATCCTTCGTAAGGAATTATGATCGAGAAGCGTATGGCGCCGCACGAAGTCTACAATGTGCAAACCCCTGATTGGGACCGTAGTTCATTGTGGACTTTCAGCTGTGATGCTGATCGCGACAGACATACGCGCTTTTTTCGTGTTCGATCGGTAGATCTTTGATTGAGTACAAACCGAAAGCCAAGAGTAGCGAAGGCGTATGTATCACGAGCTACAAGCATTACTTCGAGAGTCCTCCACTGTACATCTAGCGAAAGTCAGTATGTTACGGTGGATATATCGTAACGATGCCGGCAGACAGTGTGGCCAAAACCCTTCTCTTCAAAAATTTAATCGCCCATCCCCAGCAAGAGAGGAGCCCAACGTACCAAATGATAAGAGTGAAATTCATCTATCTCAACAGCAGTAGTGATCCATCGGAAATTACACAGCACACCAGTTCTGATTGAAAATCACGTCTCGCCTGGCTTACTACCTGCAATTAAACATTGGTGACTTCCAGTATTTCCTGTGTATTGTGTTGTTGACAGCTTTGTTGCTCTGGTAGCGTCATTGTCGTGGGTTATTCAAGAAGTATATTGACTGTCGCAATGCTGAAAGGTTTAAGCCCCAAACACAATGCATACGGATTTTACTACGTTGCGGCAATTTGACAGTTTTTACATGAGTTTTCCGTCAAATTTCCGCAACGTAGTAAAATCTGTATGCATTGTGTCTGGGCCTTTAGTGATTTTGACATAAATGTCAAAGCAGTGTGAAAGTTGAGCGCTGAATATTTTTATTGGTAACTGATATTTGCCCTTATTCTGCGAGTCACGTGACTCAATACGACAATTGTCACTCGCCGTGACTCGCCACGGCGAGTCGAGTCACCTAGGTGACAACCGAGTCACCTAGGTAAGAAACCCCTGTCACCTAAGTGACAGACCGTGTCACCTAAGTGACAAAGCGAGTCACCTAGGTGACAAATGTCACCTGATTCGCGGTGACTCCAAATAGTCACGTCACTCACCTCGCAGAATAAGGGTGATTGTTTTGGTAAATAAGAGCAAACATAAAAACTAGAAACCAAGTAAAAACCCGATTTAATCCACCTAGTGGTGAAAGGAACCTTTGTTATACGGTCTTACTTGCTATTTGAGGTAGAAATCGACACGTCTTCGGAACATAATTCATCTATTGGTTATCGTTGCGTAGTGCGTTGATTTACATAAAATTTTTGAAAATTGCATAAGTTTACAAAATTTGAACAAAATAGAAACACTTTTAAATTTTGATAGATCCTTTGTTCATGAAATTTCCGAGTAAGGATAAGTAAGTTGTTATTAACCTGAGTAAGTGCAAATAAAAGTAAGTTGTAAGTGGAAATCTTATCCTTTAGCATATACGTTGTCTAGTAAAGGTTTAGTGTATAGGTTTTTGAACTATGCATAGTTTCCTGTAACGCCATTCTATTTCACTCACATCAATAGAGTTTTCTTGAATAATTTTCATCAACTTTTATTAACTCACGCTGTTATATTTTATTCAACACGTGTAGGTTTTTCAACGCCATATTGTTATAAAATTACAAATCGTTGTTTAACTAACGTATATTCTTCAACAAACTTATTGTGAGCAAAATATCATAATTATTCAATGCATTAATAATTTAAATTGTTGGGAAAATGTATGCAGCAAATCTATCAGCAAATGTAAAATGTTTAAAATGTATCCGTCTGCTGGTAGTCGAGTAATGCGGAGTCAAAATTAGAGTATTTTTTATAATCAAAGTTCCACAGATCCTAAACAAGCAAACATAGAGGTATAGTATTTTCAGCAAAATTGTGTATTTTTACTATTTGTACAATTTTGTAGTACATGAAAAAGTCTTACAATAATTACAAAAAGAGCAAAAATAGAAAACTGATTTTACAAATTCATATACAATAAATAAGATATTTCTATCTTCGCTGCAGAGATAGATGGTTACTGCCTTTAGCAAAATTTCTTGTAATAATATGTTCTATAACTTTGCAGAACACATCAATGTGTTATATTGACACTGAAGAAAAATAATTTTTTTATTTCACTTTTAGGGGGATTAATCAAAATTTAAAATCCACCAGACGATCGAGCTTTTAATTTCAAGACACTCTTCCAAAGGTTCGATAAACCTAAAACCAAGTTTTCCCAGTCAAAACTCTAGTGCACACGTTTTCTTTGGTTTAGGGCTATTTTGCGCGCGAGTAACCGTGTTATAAAAGTTGGCGCGAGTGTTCGAGGATTAATATCTTTTAACCGGTAAAACCAATTCTTATGAAATTTTGCATATATATTCGTAGTGTCAAAACCTCTCGTTTGATATTAAAATAATTCAAATTAGGTAAATTATCTTGGTTAAAATCATTATAAATTATTGTTAATTTTGGTGTGGTGTATACGGTTGCTCATAACTTTCAAATTAAACGTCCAATCAAAAAACCATTCAATAGTGATCTATTAGGATATATTATCTTTCAAATGAGATTAATAGCGCATAAATCGGTTTGGCTATCTCTAAGAAACAGGCGATAATTATTACCTTGTCAAAACAGGTTTTCTAAGCATAACTTTTAAACTACTTGTTTGTTTTCAATTAAAAATTCCTGAACAATTTAGCTTTAATAAGGGCTTTCATTTGATACTAAGATCGTTGAAATCGGTCATGTAGTTCCGACGAAACCCGTGTCACGTATTTTTCACATTTTTGCTTATAACTTTTAAACGAAACGTCGTATCACGAAACAACTCAATAGTGATCTACTAGACAATAACACCTTTCAAACAAAAGTAATAGCGAACCATTCGGTTCAGCCATCTCTGAGAAACAGGCGATAGAAAAAATCATTACATACATACACACACACACACACACACACACACACACACACACACACACACACACACACACAGACATTGCTCAAATCGTCGAACCCTATCGATTGGTATATGTGACTTGGCCCTCCGGGCCTCGGATCAATTTCGTGTTTTTCGACCAATTTTTAAACCTTTGTTATAGTATAACAAAGGTAATAACAAAGGTAAAACTCGTTTGCAAGAAGTGACATCTGCTGTATTCAATTAGAACCACAGATAGTTTCAAGAATATCTCTGAAGGATGGCACCACGATAATATACTAGTACCGGCTTCTACTTCTTGTTATCAGTGATGACTACCTAATATATTTAGTAAAATATTTAGTAAAACATATGATTTATTCGAACATGGAGGGGAAAAAATTGATTCTCTCTTCATTTGTTTGGAAACAAATCGTCATTTGCTAGCGCTATTTTCTTCGTTCTAGTGTTGTTGTGTTGATTTTAGGCCGTCACCTTTGTGAATGCATCTAAAACATCTAATGCAATGTACCTAATGTACCTTTTTGTTGTCACAATAAAACCAAGCAATCAAGCAGAGCTAATTGAGGTTACTAGGGTAAAAGCACCATTAGTGATGGTAGTACCAGTAGTGGTGGAGACTCGAATTATTCCATTATTTTTGCAGATTTTGGTACAAGTTTGATATTTATCAAATAATACTGTTACTGGTGGTTCAATACTTATCAAGCTTGTACCAAAATCTGCAAAAATAAAGGAATAATTCAAGTTTCCACCACTACTGGTACTACCCCCACTAATGGTGCGTCTACCCTAATAATGTTGCAAATTGAAAATTTTATTATGCCATAGTTTGTTTTTAAATTTATTAACAATTGAACGTAGGTACAACATACAAGCAGCATACAGAAAAAACAGCCTTGAAGTTGCGTTTTTCCTTCGTTATTTGCAAAAGTATGCTTGCCTTTTCAGTAAAGCTTTACAGCAGACTCGTTTAAGCTGATGAAAATGTGTGATGCTAAGCTATGATTACTTAGGTTCCATAAACACTTATCAAAGCTTTAAAATCAACCGCCATTTTAGTGGCAAATTTGCACTTTGAAGTGTAATAGTTCAAGGTGTTTTCCTTTATACAGTCGTTCTACAATTAGGTGTCATATACAATTATTAGCCAGTTTTGACTTTAATTGCTTATTTCCGTTTTAATATTACTCATTGTTTGAAAAAACTAGCCGCCCAGTTAGCTTCAGGGGTACGATGCTGGCCTAACAAGCCAGTCGCCGTATGTTCGAATCTCGATAGAGTCAGTAGGATTGTTGCACTAGCCCCGTAACCGTCCTATACTCTAATAGTCGGTTGCGAAGTCTATCGATAAAGAAGGGTCAAGCCTTTAAGGACGTTTATACCCATGGCTTTGCTTTTGTTTGGGAAAATAATTTTCCAACAGTAGATACGTTTCTTCTGTACCATTAAACATGTCAGTAGTATCTACGCCTGAACGCTGAATAAAATATGTTTTGAGTGTTTTTCATTTTCACATAATCCAGCTGTCAAACAATCGCTAAAACTGTAAACATCTCAAAATGCGGCTAGTGAATTAGTAAGCTTCGCAAATGCAAATTAAAAAGAATTAGGGGTATTAGGGGCATAATGAGCACCCTAACTTGTTGGCTGGTTTAAGTACCCAAAATGACTAGATTTTTAAAGGGTCGTCATTGCAAAACATACATTCACTATCGATAATTAAAGGCATACTGTTGACAAATTGAAAAATAATTGATTTGATGACGAAAATTGCAATTTAAACTTATGCTTCAAAAACTAAAAATCGGTCAGCGTGTGGGGCAAAATGAGCACCCCGTGGGGCATAATGAGCACCCTTATAAACACATGCTTGAAGGGTGTATATAAGTACAACAACCACACACATACACATACACACACACACACACACACACTCACACACACATGCATATACACATACATACACATATATACATACACTTACACACCCATACATACACAAACATAAAACGTGTCAAAATGTCGAAAAAACTATTGACCGTAAGCCGCTTGAAGCCAATTGAGCCGCGGAGGTTGCCTCTGGAGCACACAAAGAATGTTTCGGATGACGCTAAGGCTAGCTGTATTTTAGTGTTGAAGACATATGCTTTTCCGTTTCCCTCTGCCAGCTGGTATACGAGGATTCTGATTTCACGGGTAATAATACCGTAGCATCGAACCTCCATTTACAAAATATGGACCACCAGTTCTTGTTCTGCAGCGGGAGTGAAAACAGACAGTTTTGAAGGAATCAATTTGGTCCACCTCTTGCCCCGAGATTGCCCTTTCGTATGGCCTCACATACCGAGCTAACGCCTGCCTCAGAATGCCGTGGAACTTGGCGACTTATTTTGTGGATATTCCGTCTCGCCGTATAGTGGTCAAGGTCGCTTGCAATGCCTTTTTTGACCAATTATGTCTTCTGGATTCTCTTGGCATATTCATACCATCACTGTAAACAAGCATAGACGCGATAAACAAAGAAACTGACAGGTTAGTTAATGCGACACAGTGCTCGTTTCACCCCACCTAAGGGTGCCCATTTCGCCCCCAGTCAAGTAGTTAAAGTAAAAATGGGTTTTTCCACTAATTATAGTATAAAATCAAAACTTCAATGAAGGTGAAATTTGAGATACAATGCATACATTATGTTGCAGTGTGCACTTGATAGATTAAGATATTTAAATGATCGTAAAAGCTTATTTGGTAGTGCACCAAAATTATAATTTTTTCAGCGTCTGAGAACCTAGTTAAGTTTTTTAATATAACTCCGTGTTTTAAAAGTAGAGATCACTCATTTTTTGATAAATTGATGCTGTAGTACCTACAGCAGTGTTTCGCATGCCATATGATGTTACAAAATGCGTACTTTCGTAGAAAACAGGGGTGCCCATTTCGCCCCGTGTGCTCATTATGCCCCTAAACCCCCTACTGCTGAAAACTGTTGTTCGTAAAACTAATTTTGTTCAATTCACCATATTTGTCCGTCCATGAGGCGCAATTGAAGCTTCAATAATAAAGAAAATAATGGCGTTTGGCTACTAACAGGGAGGGGTTTGAAGTAAGCTAAGTTGTACAATAAAAGTTATAGGAGAATCTGGACCATAAGCGCCCCGAAATCAAATTAGGAATGACAATTTTAGAGAAAGATATCCAAATCATCCCAAACCATATGTTCTTTCATCGTTTTGAGCGCATTATCTCTGAGTGGATAATAATATGTGTTCTAATAATAATATGATGGATGGATGGCAAGTAGATACAATTTATACAGATATGTCTAAAGTTTTTGACGTAATAATTGTAAATGCAATTACATCATTAAGTATGGAATAGGCGGTATAAAACTTAGGTGGATTAGCGATTATCTAAAAAATCGATCGCAATATATCAAGATTGACAAGAGCAAGCTTCATTCCCGGTCTGGTCTGGTGTGCCTCAAGGGGGTCATCGTGAGCCATTGCTTTTCGTCACAGTCATGAACGAACCACTGGAACTTCACCCTGGAGTTTACATCTTAATTTACATTGACATTGTGACGGTTCTAGTTTAAATTCCAGCTATAAATTTAAGTTTCCAGTTTAGTTCTAAGTCTAGGTTTAAGTTCAATTCCAAATACAATTTCAATGCAATATAAATCCACTTTATATTCCATTTCAAGTCAAATTTTACCGATGGATTTCTAGAGGAAAATCGTGTTTTCGTGCTGGCCCTGAAGAAAAAACGGAAGTAAGTTAAAGAGTACAGAGGAAAACGAAACAAAAACTGAACAAACGGGATAAAAAGATTGAAAATGCGAAAAAGAAAAAGAAGAAAAACTAACATGAAACATAATCGAAAGGAAAATCGTGACACAATGAGAGGTTAAACGGAATGTAAAAAAGAAACAAAAAGTGGAGAAGAAAAGCAGATAAACTGGAAAACCTGGCAAAAAAGAGGAAACTGGACAGAAAAAGAAGAAGAATGGAATTGAAAATAAGTTAAATGAAGAAAAAACTATGAAGAAAATTAAAAAAATGAGGACCAACTAGACTAGAAATGAGAAAAAATAGTACGGAAAAGGGAAAAACGGGATAGAAAAAGAAGAAAAGAAAAAGAGAAAATGCGGGACCAGCAAAATTGAAAAACCAAAACAAAAAACTCTCCATTTGGCAAAAGACGAAAGACAAATTGGATAAAACAAAAAACAGAACGTGACAGAAAAGGGGGAAAAGTAGGACATAACAAGAAAATGAAAATGGAAGAAAAAAGACAAAAATTGAATAAAAAACAGCAAAACAAGAGGAAAATCAAGACTGAAAAGGGTGAAAAACGAGACAGGAAAAGATGAGAAAAAGGAAACAGAAAAAGCGGACAGAAAAAAGCAAAAGCCTACCAGAAATCAGAAAACCGATAGAGGAAATTAGGAAAAGAAGTCCAAAGGGATATAAAAGTAAATAGATGGGACAAAACGGGAATGCGCTGGAAAAATGGGACAGAAAAAGAACAAAAGAAACAGTAAAAACAGTAACAAAAACAGTTATTTTTTGAGCAAAAACTGGAAAGAAAAAGACGAAAAACGGGAGATAAAACAGGAAAACTGGAGAGCAAAAGGAAAAAAAGAAGCCAAAAACAGAACAAATGTGACAGAAGAGGAGAAAATGGTGCATTTAAAAATAGAAAAACGAAATAGACAAAGACGTAAAACAAGAAGGAGTGTCATAAAAAAAAATGAAAACTGCAAACGAAAAAAGGGAAGAGAAAAGAAGGAAATGGTAAAAAATATCACAAAAAAATTAGTGAAAAACAAGAGAAAAATAGTAATAAAAATATGAAAAATGGAACATAAAACAAAGAAACCGGAACTATGAAACCGAAACATGAAAAGAAAAAAGAAAAAGAGAAAAAACGGGAGGAAAAAGAAGAAAGGTAGAGCAAAGCCAAGGAAAAAGAAGAAAGTTAAAGCAATACCAAGAAAACGATACAGAAAAGAGAAAAAAAGCGGAACAAACTGTGGAAAAACGGGACTGAAAAAGAAAAAAGATCAGAAAAGATGCAAAACGTGTGACAGAGACGAACACTTTTTACCCTGATTTTTCTTTTCTGTACCATTTTCTTGGTTTTTGAGACGATCAATACATTTGTTAGGACGAAATATGTGAATCCTAATTTCAAACTTCACGTCTAATCTCGTATGCATGTCCAAATTCAAGTCCAATTGAATATCCAATGTCAAGTTGCATGTCCGATTTTGAGTTCAATTTCAAGTCTAATTTCATTCCAATTTTAACTCATATTTAAACTTGATATCAAATCCAATTTCTAGTTAAATTGGAATTCCAATTTCAAGTCTAATTTTAAAAATAATTCCAAGTCTAATTTCAAGTCCAATTTAAATCCAATTTGCTTTCAATTTAAAGTTCAATTTCGAACATAACCTGGATTTATTCATGTTTCAACTTTAATTTCAAATCTAATTTGAAGTCTAAATCCAAGTCTAATTCAATTCCAATTGCAATTAAAATTTCAAGTCCAATTTAAAATAAAAACTTTAAATTATCTTTTAAGTCAGATTTCATGTCTAATTCCAAGTAAATCTTCCAGTCCAAATTACTCCCAATTTAAATTGAATTTCAAAACCAATTTTAAGTCCAATTTTCAGTTGAATTTGTAGAGGGTGGTGAATAACCATATGGTTAAAACCACACTAAAAAATTAAAAAAATAAATTAAAAAGTACAATTTGATATAAAATTTCAAGCCCAAATTAGTAAAAATTTCATTTTAATTTAATGCCCTATGTCTAGTCCAGTTTCAACTGAAAATTCTAGTCTAGTTCCAGTTTAAAGCCAATTGCACTCGAAAGTTTGGAGTTTTCTAATCGGTAAACCTAATCGGCCGGTATTTTCGTGATAGGTAATAAATAATACATCCATCCCACAATTATTCGATTTTCCCGACCAAAACAATCTTTTGAAAGGTTAGGTGCTCCACCTTTTGTTTCCATCTGGGTACGCTAGTGTGTACCAAACTGACCCAAAATTGTGGTTTTAATTAGATCCGAACTTTTTCTTTGTTTATATATGCAATATAAAGATGAAATACTAGCTAAAACATGTTTGAAATAATGAATTGAAGACACGATCATCTGAATGTGTGACGTTCTAATAAATGGTTCATTTTAAAATGGATAATGATTTATTTTGTAGTGCGATGATTCGTTAAGTGGCTCATAATTGTGGAACGACTTTACATCTTTTTAGACCGAACACGTTTTCTTAAGGGGACAACGGACTAACATTAAAATAGAAAGCGTGAAGGCTGTACCTTCCGTAAAAAGGAATCATCTGATCATGGCTTTTTTACTATTTTCTGCTGCAAAACAGATTATATGGCATCGCAATTTACAGGTTATTTTCTATTTTTATGAAAATGTAAACAGTAAACTTGAAAAACTAAGAAAGTCGACTAACTATACCGCGTGATCCAAAGCGGACCAATAAATACAAATAAATGAATATAATCCTACCGACCATCAGCAAAACTAGCAATTGAGGTTCACACGAGCGAGTGAAGCAAATGCTATTAAAGTCCACGCAATTATGATTAAATTTACATTGTACATAATCATATAATTTTAGCTAGTATGTTGCCAATTACGTTGACACAGTTTCGAAGTTAATTTGTCACTTCAGAGGCGGTCGATTTTGTGTACGTATATAAAAAAATACCGGTACTTTTTGATGGCATAGCAAACCCTATTAAGTGTCATTTCGTTTTTCTTGCACTGTATTTGGGTCATAACATACGTAAAATTGAATGTCTAGGAGTAGTAATGCAAAAATCTGAAACTATTGCTGTTTTTCGTTATATAAATAAGTGGATGCTGTTTAAAGATGAAATTGGTTTGGTAGTATTTCAAGAAGCTTTTATTACAGTGTACTATGCGAACTATCTAAGTCATAGTTTCGAACACGGTTCGATAATTGAGTCCACCCAAGCTATCCTTGTCGACGGCCATCATTCCATCGTGATGGGGCGTAAGCTCATCGATCGACAACCGACAGTTAGCTGAGATGGACGAAACAGGAATGATCACATCATCCACCCGAACGTTTGCAGGTAGCTTAGCAATAATGGCAAACTAGCCGGAATGGATGAAAAAACGGGGATTGGAAAGGTATGTCGGTGAGGTGAAATTCGTTACCCGTCTGCGCATCATCAAACCCAGAGCTTGGTGTTATGTAACGAACGCGTCCGCGTCGATCTCGCAATTCAAACGAAAACAAAACATCATCGGAATTCGATTGATTGGTGCGTGAACAAAGCTTGCGCCTTCAGCTTTTTTAAGGACAGTGGATCGTGCGAAAAAATGTTACCTGACAACGCGATGACAGCATCATCGAAATTCGGTCGGCAATTTATGAGAGGATTGTGACCGGATGGGATGTCATAAAAAATTCAATTTATTTCAAAAATTGAAATAAAATTATGCAACTAATCCCACTTTAAGTACATCTATACATCATTCATTCTTGTCTATAATTGAAAAAAAAAGAAACTCATTATTTTTCACGAGGGAAAAAAGTATTTCATTCAATTCGATTACGATAAATAGTACAACTCCAAACGGACGAAATCAATAGCTATAAAATTAGTCATTAAAGTTTGATGTCGATCAGAACAACATTCCTGCGTCTCTTCCGATTACCCGTCATAAACCAAATCACGCGTGTGGCTTAACTCTGATAAATATAACCTACTTCGCCAGTCCGCGCACCGGCGCGTTCCTGCTGCCCCTTTGCGGCGATAACGTCCCCTGTGCTCGTCGGCCACACGTTAGTACAATGATTAAAAACAGTCCTCAATTGAAAAAGAATCGTTTCATGGCCAGCGACTTCTCGCTGATCTCGAAGCACACACACGCTCGTCGCTGTCTATAGCTAGCCTGCCAGTCAGACGGAAAGAAGCAGCCTATCGCAGCCAAGCTGTTCCTTTCATAAATCGTTTGAAGGTTGGTAGCAGCGGGCGTCTTCAAAAGGGCCGCGTTCCGATGATTCTCATTCCATCAGTTGCGGCTATACCGCAAGCTCCGAACAACACTTCGAGCTCGCGCGAGAATCGATCAAGTGTTTTGTAATACACGATTTGCGGTGGCGTTCCTCGTCGAAGGATTGTAGAGCATCCTACTACAGCTGCGTCATCCCAGCCACAGTCAGATCATCGTAGGTCGCATCGTCGCAACCTTTCTGCCATGTCATGTAGCCACGAGAATGTAGTATCGGTTAGGAATAACCCGGTAAGCGCGATTGGAGTCATCTTTTCTTTATGGCATCATGCATATGGAAAACTTCTAAGGTTTGGCTCGACCAAAGACGGGAAAAGGTCTTTCGTGCAGCTTCACCGGTACAACGATCACGAGGGTGCGCCAGTCGCTCGCTCGGTTCAGCAAAATCTTCTACCTATATGTGATTATTTACTTTTCTGCTCTCTGTCATTCATCCAGGTACGATCAATCAAATTTGTCTTCATCTCTTATGCAGGTACGCAGGACTTCATTTTCCTTCTCTGCCGTTGAGCCAACGAATAGAAGATTGATGGTTGAATCAATTGCTTTAGTTGTACCTGAGTTGTTTTGTTTTATTTTCTTTTTCTGGTCGTATCCCGACAACGGATGAGAAGGAATTCCGATGCAGTGCACGAGGGGTAGCTGGAGAGAATTTCCTTTAGTAATTTCACTGCCCTTCGAGCGGTCAGTAAATCCCATTCAAGGCGCTCCATAAACTTCACCGTGTTTGATGATGCGTTGGTTGTAAAAATAAAAACAAAACAAACAGACTAATCTTGGGTTTACCCGAATAAGACCTTGGAAAACCCGTCGTATAATGAAATTTGCATGCAACGGGAAATTACCACCAATAATATCCATCGCACCCTAATCTTTTAGGACATATCGTTCAGATTTTCCATCGTATTTCAATGTTATTGTCCTGTTTTACATAAAATTGAAGTAAAATTTAAAATTTTCCAATGAAATAAAGAGATTTTTTTCTTGAGACTAACATCATCAAAATCAGTCCAGACATAGTTTTCATAGTGATCTACACCTACAAGTCGTATTTTAATGAAATAACCAATTAAAACCTTTAGAAACATAACCAATCCTTTTAAAAAATCCTGCCTGCTGCGTGCAATAAGAGTTGCTTTGTAAAACTTTCTGTCCTACTAAACTGTGAGAAACCAAGACAACCAATTTGTTTTCAATCGCTTAATAAAACTTTTCCTTTTATTTTGAGTGCTCGTAAAAGATTAATAGTTTTCACCTTTACGAGCACTTCAAATAAAAGGAAAACTTTCCTGCTGTGGGTAAAATCTGAAACTTTTGTAAATGAATCGACCTGTTAACTGTGCGTTCGACTAGTGAAAGGGTATTTAATTGTAACTTTAAGAAAATCGATAGTGAAAATCGCTCTAAGCAGGCTGCATTTAGTAGTGAACATTTATTTTGCACAAACCACGACTAGAAAGCTAGAAAGTGAAAAAACGAAAAACACATTACAATAGCATGGCCTCAAACTTTAAATAGAAAAATCCCAGTGCTTCTATCTAATTAGGGTAGTTGATCCAGTAGTTGTGGTAGTACCAATAGTTGCGCTACTATTCATTATTAATGCATATTTTCGTCACCGTAGCATTTTAGATAAAACAATTACATTCATTATATAAAACAGGTTTTTAGAAGTATTGGTAATTAGACTACACCATTTAAAATTAAAGCATTATTTGCTAAAATGCCAATTTTCCAAAATCTAACGCGCAGTTGGAGCGCACAACTATAGGCGCTCACCTATAGTTTTGCTACGATGTTTTTTCACTTAGCAACCTAGCAATGTATATGGAATAACACAATTAAAGGAACATCAAACTTAATTAAGGAAACATTAGCGCAACTGTTGGTACAATATAATTGAATCGGAAAATTCATTTTTTCTTTATAAAGCTTCTCGTACAATGAAAGCAATTGTCTTGCCTTGTGACAAATACCTTGTATTTGATAACTTTATATCCCACAAGCATTAATTTAAGCATATACCTCAATAAACAAGCAAAATGAAGGTATATTGTGCTTAGTGGCGCAACTAATGGATCATCTACCCTAGTTAATTTACCTTTTTATCATTTTTTCCACTACATGCTTTCTTCAAATCCTGCATGTTCAATAAGCATTGCTTATACTTTCCATGAATTCCGTTATGACAAGATGGTAGCAAATGCTTAAGTCCTGCTCAAGCACTGGCTCTTTTCGTGTTTTCGTAGACCTAGATTTGTCGCAGTAATGACGGTAGAGCGGAGACTCACCGTTAGCTGCTTAATGTCCAGGCGGACATTCGACCGCGGGTTGACGCACGAGTACAACTCGTTCACCAACCTTTTTACTTCCTCCAGTTTGCTACAGGCTGGAGGTAGCCCTACTCCTACAACAAGAGGATTTGCCACTTCCTCGGTCGACGGTAACGATCGGTCGATTGCTTCTTACTACCGCTGGCGGCCACCTTTTTGGCAGAGCGGCAGCCACCTGCAGTCTAACCGGGGTGTTAGACTTCGGTGGAGTCGACTTCTTGGGGAGCACCTCCGTTTTGGGGCTTCCCTCCTTGGGCTGCTGCCCCGATAACGGCGGGCCTTCCTTCTTGGGGTACGTCTCCGGGCTACCTTTCTGATATCCTTCATGGGGATATGGTGCAGAGCCAGATCAGCGTTCATCAGGAATGTACCGTCTGAGTCTACAGCCACCGACTTTGACGTGGGTGACAAGCTTTGAACGTACCTATAGACCAGCCTCCTTCACCTTCAGGAAGGTGTCACCATTGCACTACGGACTACGCCACCCACAAGTACTAAGTGTCCCAATCAATTGATTTTAATAAGTTCCGCTCCACCGTTTGAACGTTCTTATTTTTCCTATTATGTTTGTGTTCATTTTCGGTGCATGTCCTAGGGTACATCAGCTTTTGCAAAAATACTGTATGCAACATGCGATAACTCGGAAGCGCATAGTTCATTGCATGTAAAAGGACACGTTATGAGTACTATCGTGAGAAATTCGAAAGCATGTTTAGCGTAAAATATTATCAAATGTTTGTTTCAGTTAGCAGCTAATTTATAACAACAAAAGATAAGAGCAATATAATTTCTTATTTGTGTTTTCCTAAAGAACTACCAGCCGAAAACTTGCATGAGTTACTAATACTTTTCCATTTTGGCCAATAAGGCCATTGCAAATCATTTCAAAAGTTTTTGTCACCCCCCCCCCCCCCTTGGAAATTGACTTGAAAAATCGGGGAGCAAAAAAATAATTTGAAGGATATAAGTTAAGTTTTTTTTATAAAATAAATTGTCTTTGGGCTCTACAGCCTGAAAAACTTGAAAAACGAGTGAACGAGTTGAGTTAACGCTTCTAGCATGAAATAGAAATGGAAATTTAAACAGCGGAATTTCCGAAAATCGGTCAAAAATATTTTCTTTCGTTTTTGTCTTTTTTTCGTAGATTTTTGCATGGAAATTAACAACGAATATATTAAAAGCAAGAATAGATTTGGTCTTCACGTTTAAACTTAAAATAAAAATGCCTAAAATCCATATTTTTTTTCTCGATTAAAAAATTCCCTTTGTTTTTTTTCGACCCCCCCCCCCCCCTCCAGTGGCCCAACACCGGAGGGACAAAAACTTTTTAAAATATTTGTAATGGCCTAATAACAAGTGGCTGCATTTGACGTTGGATTTTTTCCTATTCGCGAATCTCTCTCAGATTGTGACCATAATAAAATATTCCATACAATAAATAATAAATTTTCAGAATACTCTTTAGTTGTGCAGCATATGCGCATTAAATTTTATCTTGCATATTGATATGATAGGTGAATAAAGTCAACGCACCATCAGAATTTAGCAATTTTTGAAAATGCTAGGCAAGAGATGCTGGAAAATAATGCAGATGCCGTGGAACCAAGCAATTGAGGTAAGACTATAAGAAATAACAAAGGAAATCTTGGATTAAATAAGGTACCTACTACGTACGAAATAGAAAACGGGAGGAAGACTAACGATCTGTGTACTACAAAAACTAATTGAGGGTGTTAGAAGGAAAGGAGTGTATGTGAGAAAATTGAAAAAAGTTAGATAATGTCGCGAAACGATATTTTGCGCATAGTTTAATGCATGCTAGAAAACTCAAGTCAAAATTTTTACCTTTTAATGACTTTTTAGAGTCATGAAAAAACAACAAAATAAAAATTTGTTTTCACTTGGTGGAAAAGGGGGCGCGCAAGTGCATTATATTCTTTCCTTCCAAGTTAGTTGGCAGTTTTTTTTTCATACTCAATATGTATTTATTCCTGATAATTAAGTAGCCCTCGTTTCAAAAACAAGCCGGAAGTTTTCGGTTCTTCGTATGGAAACTGAGCCATTTCGATCTATAGATCAAAAGCAGTACTTTCTTTCATTCTTTCCAACAAGGACGTCAAAGGAAGCCATAAAACCAGTAGTTTCATTTTGAGAAATAAATCATTCACGTTATTTTATAAGAATAATTTGAATGAGGAGGACCCCTTGCAGATCATCGATTTGAAAAAAGTTGAACCAGGGCGGCCATCCTTTGGAGGTACTATTAAGCTCAAGCCTTTATATCGTCAGGCAGGCAGGCAGCTAGCATTAAAATCGCCAAGTATAATGATCTTCAAAAGTTGTTGAACTATTTACCACCTGCGCACTATCAGTTTTAAAAGTCAATCATATACAGCGCATCGAAAAAGCAACATCCTACTACAAGTGATGAAGAAGATGATGTTTAATCTGTGGTTTTTGATTACGGTACAGATGACTAAACTTCAAAGCAAATTCGTTTTGTTTAATACATCAATGTTTTTTTTTTTTTTCAATGAAAACTAGTTATAGCTTTTACTGAGCATATTATTAACTGAAGTCTTGTAAGAAAAGATGAGGAATGTGATTGAATATAAGTCAAGTCGCATTTTTACGCGAAGGATTCGTTTCGCGTAAATCAAAATCGCGTAAAAAACGCGTAAATACCGAAATTCGCGTAAAACTAGTCGTGTAAAAAACAAACCACGTAAATAGTGTCTTTAGTCTATACTAAAGCAGTAGTGTTCAGATGTAGGCATCAGATCAGGTCTTCCCGTGGAAACCGCGGGCCGCATTGATTTCGGACCATTACTGCTCGTAACAATATGGCGTCCATAATCATTTCTGGGAACTCATCATAATATTCATACCGGAAAGCAGTGGGAAATTCTCCAATTTTTGGCACATTATTCAGCGTTTTCATGAAAGAAAAGCCCTATCGAACCTGAATTCGAACTCTGTTCAAACGTTCTACATTGGTCCCTATTTGGAACATCAACATCCTTTTCCCTCTTAGTTTGATGATTTTCACAGCAAATGTATTTTATTTCGCTATTCGGAAAGAATATTGGATTGAAACTCAATAATTAAAAAATGGTAAAAATGGTAGTTTGCTGAATGCTTGATATTTTGTGTAAATAAATGTAGGCTGTTTCAATGAGAAAAGTTTGCTCTACAGCAAGTTATTTACAATAAGTTTCAACAAAGGTGAATGTAACCGAAATGTAAAAGAGGGAAGTGTGGTCAAATAATTTGACATCAAAAATAAGATGTTGAGTTTTGATCTTACAAGGACTTAAAACTTATTTCAAGGTTTTTATAAGACTTTCGATTGTAATCGCGCTTCTAGAAATACTTTAAACCAATTTGCATCATTAATAATTAGTATCATTGAGTGAGTTTGAAATAAATGAATATTTAATGGGACCGTGACTCGATGGGTACAACAGCATGACGCTTAAGCTACCTGCTAGTGAATTCAATCGATCAATCGAAACAGCATACAATGTAATAATCGCATAATCGCATATTATCCGTCAATCAATATTAAGCGATGAACGAGACAAAAAATCACACATCGCATCGACGGTAGCATGGATATGAATTTGAATAAATCAACGTCTGGAGTGGTTCAATCAGACTTATTGTAGCAATACTTTCATTTTTGGCGCGGAACAAAGCTGCGTCCGTTGCCAATTTGCGGGACAGCTGGCATACTTGTCAAAATATGCAAAAAAGCTTTCAAAGCACGTTGTTACCCCATTTCACATTCGCAGTCAGTGATGTAATTATGATTGGTCGAAACGGAAACATTCCATTCCCTTATGAGGCTTCCCTTTTTTTTGTCTTGGCCCCCTTGGAATTACGAAAAGTAGAGTTGGCACAATAATTCCACTAAAAATCTGTGCGTTTACGCTTTAAAAGAAATCTGGGTAGTCTAAACCCATGATTGTATAAAACTATTTGATTATTTTATCCCACTTATTAGTTCATGCAATTCTAGTGCAAAAAATGAAAAGTGATGAAAAATAGAATCCGTGTTACGGCAGGTGTTAAATGCCTCGACTTTTACTATTCGATTTACGCTTTTAACGATAAACAAGTGAAGCAAAAAGTTTTGATATAATTGCGCGTTCAATAAACTTGCATCGGAAGGCAAAAACACTTTTCCATCCACATACTTACGTACAGGTGACTAGTTCTTATTGCACTATCTAATTAAGCAACATCTGGTGGAGAAACGGCACTGGTACTGCCAGCCGACTAGGTAGGTACCTACATATGTATTGATCGTCCGAAGACGCTCCAAATTGAAATAAAAATCAACAGGAAATACTGATTAAGTCATTATAGTCGATCATCGTGAATCCAGATCACTGCTTGATCCACATACGAAGCCCGGCAGTATTCAGGTTGATCCAGTTTTGGTTCGTCTCGTTCACCTGCGGTTGAGATGGAGTTGTTGTACACAGCATTGAAAAAGATTGTTGTTCGGTTGAACTTGGGCTGCTCTGATTGGGGAGATTGGGAGCCTCATGGTGGTGGCCACGCTAGAGGGGTGTGCACGGTCACCGCGGGTTCACATTTTTTATCGTACAGCAAAGAAAAATATATTTTTTTCATAACGATAATTCTCGTTTCACGGCATGTGCGCGGACGGTTGCACTTTTTTTACTCTCAATCACCATAGCTTTACAACAACTGGCCAGCTGCAGTTTGCTGCAGGCAAGTGGTTGAAATGAAAGCAGTAAACCTTTTCTGGCGCTGCTGGTTTGCTGGCGGTCCACCTTCCATATCCCGTGGCGTTTAACTGGCTGAATGGTTCAGCCACTGTAGTAAATTGTATGATGTGATGAAGTACAATGTGGAAAAACGAGGTGATCGGAATTTCAATATCACTGCAATTTATTGTACTGCGTCGACTCAACCCATATAGCAAGTCTATGGGGTTGCCAGGTTGAAGCTTATTCATAAAATTAAGCCAAGAATACTATCATGTTGTGTTGTATTATGCCCATTGAAGCATAATACAGACCCATTGCAGGACGCAGTCATCGATCTGCATGAAAAGCTAGGAAGGAAGCTGCGGTGACTTTAAACTTAAACTTTTGCTATCCTATGATTGCTGTCAACCGCCTCCAATTTTATTGCAATTGATCTCTCTATAACAATGAATTCTCTTTGCTGTATATCGAACTTTTGTAGTTATATTACAATGCTAAGTACTGCAAGTTGCAGCCTCTAAATGAGAAAACAGGGCTTTCTATTTTAAAACGAGAACACTTTCTTCATCTGAGTAGTCACCTTTGGCATCAAAATATCTATGAACAGATCCAAATTATGCGAAACCAATTTTAACGATAATGGGAAAAACCGTTAGAAAAATTTAACAAATCCCCACATGGAAGACCTTCCAATTATTTGGCACTGACAGCTAATTAGGCCCCTTTTCCCTCAACTTCTTGTTATATCTTAAGAATTAGACAACTATGACGACGAACACAAATGAGCTACATAATTTGCATATAGCGAAGATCAATAATAGCCCTGCCTGAAAGGTGCGAATTCTTTCCTGTTTATCTCTTTTCAGTTAACTTTTGGCTCTCGAGAGAAATTGGAAATCATTTTTAGGGTGTGGGTTTCTTGACATGAATCGCCTGTCATCCGATCTATGCCAATAATCGCTTTGGGCCGTTCGAGCACCGGGCGTCGTCTCGTCATCATACACAGGTAAGTGCGCGTAAGCAAAGGAATGTGGTAATCGATTTACCACCCGCCCGCGTGTGTTGACCGATTGGAGACGATGGACAACATCCAGAAGTGGAAATATGGGTAAACAAATCCAAAACTAAAATAAGGCCACAGGTCACCACTATTAGGTGTGTGGTAAGAAGTGTGATGAATATTAATACATTATATGATCGTTTGTTTACTCGTAAAATATTACTTACATATTGGAAGAACGAGTGGTACTCAGATCTTGAGATTGAGGATTGGATGATCGTGTTGTTAGTTACCTGCAAGAAATAGGGATAGATATTAACTCATCACATTCAAATAACATACAATAGGTCATTGAATTAAGAGAATTTCTCCATTATATAACTTTTAATCAATGAAACTATTGCCATTTAATCTAAAATTATATACTAAGAAGTTTGAAAGATTTCTAAAATTATGCTATTACCATGTAACAGCTGACTTTTAAGATTTCAGATCCATCCGGTTTCAAGGTTTCAAGCATACATACGGTAGTGGAAGTGACACGAACAAATCAACAAAACTTAATCACGTAAAGGGTGTCCACGATAAAATTGCATCACACAAAATTAATCCGCAATATTCGAGTTTTTATCCGATTGCTATCAAACTTTCAGGGTCTCAAGTGAGACAATTAAACTTAGTTTTAACTTCTTTATTTTATTAAATTTCGCTTCCGAATCCGGCCAAAACCCCATCCATGAGATTTTGCATAACCTCAAAATCGACATGTTTGGCATATTTACCCATAGTTTCTTAATTTATTCAACTGTTTTGACTGCTTTAGGATAGACTAATCTCATGTTTTTAGTCTTGACCTTGAAATGCGGTCATACATATATATTAATACTAGCTGACCCGACAAACTTCGTATTGCCACAAATTAAACTGTGGTGTACATAAATCGTGAATCTCGGATGACCTTTGTCACAATCTCGAGTTTTGCAAGTTTCTGAGGAGTTCATGGGTGTTTTAATATACAAACTTTTCTCACAGTAAAGTAGAAAACAACTCCCCCCATCGCTCAGCCTGATAAAATAAAGCGGATAGCATTTAAATATTCGCCATCATTACGAATCATATCGCCAAATACCATTTTGCGGAACATCAATTCTCGGTTGACCATAACGCGGAATATAGAGTTTCGCAGAATACCATTTCGCGAAAAACCTTACGCGAGATGTACCATTCCACAGAAAATCTTTTCGTAGAAAGCACCGTTTCGCAGGGGTGACCCAACTGAAGGAAAGTAATAGAGGTCAGTAGAGGAAAATAAATAAACCTAGATAGATGTGATCTCTACGGGGGGCTGCCCCCCGCGCTGAATTATCTAATGTTACTATTGATAGTTTTTGGTGGTCTTGTTATTGATTAATGTTTTATGAGTCTAAAATTTCTCGAGTTTGATTAGTTTTTGAGTTACGCAAAAATTTCTGTTTTATTTGTATGAGAGTCCTTATCCCTCTACCACAGGGGTGAGGGTTTTCAAGCCATCATTAAAAAAATTCCTGCCTCCAAAACCCCCCACATGCCAAATTTGGTTCCATTTGCTTGATTACTTCTAGAGTTATGAGAAAATTTGTATTTCCCCCCTCCTAAAGTAGAGAGAGGTTTCAATTCACCATAGAAAAGATTCTTGTCTCCAAAAACACCCACATGTAAAATTTTGTTCCATTTGCTTGATTGGTTCTCGAGTTAAGAGGAAATTTGTGTTTCATTTGTATGGGAGTCTCCCCTCTTAGTGGGGGAGGGGTCTCTTACTAGCATAAGGACCTTCCCTGGCCCCAAAAACACCTATATACAAATTTTCACGCCGATCGGTTCAGTAGTTTTCGATTCTATAAGGAACATTCGGGCAGACAGACAGAAATCCATTTTTATAGGTATAGATTTGTATGGGAGCCCCCCCCTCTTAGTGGGCGGAGGGGTCTCTAACCATCATGAGAACCTTCCCTGGCACCAAAAACCACTACATGTAAATTTTCACTCCGATCGGTTCAGTAGTTTTCGATTCTATAAGGAACATAGAGCAGACAGAAATCCATTTTTATAGGCATAGATTTGTATGGGAGCCCCCCTCTTAGTGGGGAGAGGGTTTTTTTGCCACCGAGAGAACCTTCCCTAGCCCCAAAAACCTCTACATGCAAATTTTCACGCCGATCGGTTCAGTAGTTTTCGATTCTATAAGGAACATAGGGACAGGCAGACAGACTGACAGACAGACAGAAATCCTTTTTTATAGGTATAGATTTTTTGAAACGGTGGTTCCACAATTGATGAAAGGACAATAGGGGAAAGGTAGGAGCCAAAACGACTACTTGTTAAGTGTAGCTACCCCCCCTCCTTACCTTTCCGTTCTTTCCCCTCCTTCACAAAAAAAATTCATTGTTTCCCCTACTGTCCCTTCATCAATTGTAGAACCACCGTTTCAAAAAACATTGCTTCAGGATATTTCAGAAGATTCTGCTTCATAATAGCGCAATATTTGTCGGTTGGCCGCAGCACCGGTGCATTTGAGGGGTTATGTTCTTTCAGCACGAAATCGCAATTGTTTTCCTTGTCACTCCAGCACGGCCTTTGCGTAATTGCATGAAACTAAATCCTATTAGAAGATGTAGGAGACGTAGGAGTAGCAGCAGTGAGACTTCAGAAGAGGCAGAAGTCGCTTTTGGAGACATTCTTTCAAATACACCGGTTCATTCATGATATCTGTGGTCACGAAAGGCGTACTCCGCTGTCCACATGAACAAATTGCTTGCCAAATCAAGAATTTCTTGCCATACTTCGACATCTTCTGTTTACGGAGGTGCTTTAAAAGTGAATTTCTTTTTAGATATTTCAATAACAATTAATTTATAATAATAATTTACATTCGCCTAACAAAATACGTCACATTTCGAACGAGAAACAGATAATCATGCAGCGAAAATTACGTCTGTTGCTGGGGAAATACCGTATGAATCGTTCTTTTATACGCACATTAGTATAAAAGTGATTCAGTGATCCGTGATTCCGCCAATGTGACGAGACTCCCATACGCTGGAGTTTTCGTAAAAGAATACGGTGGTCGATCCGACCGAACACTGCTTTGAAATCAGCTTTAGAACCCGGCTGTACTGGTAAATGACCATCGGAAAGTACTTCCAATTACCGGTTTGGTTGTATAACATGGTTAATATCTCCCAAAACGGATCGAACGCCGCCATCATTAAAGGCAGGAACAGTTTCGGTCGTTCTCGTCAACTTTCAAGCCAGCTCGAATGTCCTGTCGGCCGACGTTTCAAAGTAATTGAAGGGTGTCATGTACTGATAGTTTAATTGTCAAAACATTTGGGCGCAAACCGAAAGTGTGTGGGTTACAGTCCCACTCAGTAATTGCACTACGCAATATATTTTTCCCCTTATATCGAGGTTTCGCAATATCATCGAGTCTACCATTCTTCCTAAAAAAATAGACAATTGCAAATTGTCGAGCTTTAAGTCGATGATGAAGTAGCAATGAGCAATCATCCCGATCAAATTTAGCAACATTTCTTTTTTGAATAACATCAGTTTATGGTATATTTGAGGTTTGACGTAAATCATTCAAGGATGTTTACTCTCGATTTTAGTTATGATCCTTCATCATTCGCCTTTCGTCTTTGTTTTTCCGTTTCTCATCTTTCATTTTTCGTTATTTAAATCTTTCATTTTTATGTCTTTCTTTCATTCTTTGGTTGTAATGTACTCTGTTGTCTTTCACTCTCGTTTTATATTGTTTTTTGCTGCTTTTAACGTCTATTAGTCGCTTTTCGTTTTTCTTCTCAGAGATTTGTTGCCATTTTTATCGTCTTCTAGGGCGTTTTTGGTTCCTCTTGATGCCATCTTTTTGTCGTCATTTGTAGTTTTTGGTGCCTTTACAAGTCTCTCCATCGAATTTTCTGCATTTATTTATAGTCTTTTCGTCGTTTTCAATTGTATTTTTTGACATTTTTTCGCTTCTTTGGCGTTTTCAGCATCTTTTTATCCTATCTTTGTTGTCTTTTGCCTTTCTATTACCGTCTTATCGTCTACTTGTTATCACTTTTTTATCTGTAATTTTTTCGCCATCTTGGGCTATATTCGCATCAGGTGGGCTTTATGGGAAGTCGTGTTACTACGGATAAAAGTTTTACTCTTCGACAAATCCTCTAGAAATGTCGGGAGTACAACGTGCCTACGCATAATATCTTCTTGGATTTCAGGGCAGCATATGATACAGTCGAGCGCGAACAGCTATGCGAGCGAACAGATAATGCACGAGTGCGGTTTTCCGCAGAAGCTGACGCGGCTGATCAAAGTTACCCTGGAGCGAGTAATGTTTCGAGTCCTTTCGAATCGGTCAGAGGGTTGCGGTAAGGGGATGAACTGTTTTGTATGTTATTCAACATCGCAATTGAAGGTGTGATCCGGCGAGTGGGTATCGAAACAAGAGGAACGATCTTCAGCAAGAATAGCCAACTCCTAGCCTTCGTAGACGAACCTCGACATCATTACTAGAAACCTTGGGACGGTAGAGGTAATCTACGCCAGACTAAAAACGGAAACTAGGAGAATTGGGTTACGAATCAATGCGTCGAAAACCAAATATATGGTAGGAAGAGGCTTCCGAGAAAGCAACGTTTGCCTCCCACGGGCAATGAACACATATGAACTGTAAGTGGTTGATGAGTTCATATATTTGGGATTTCTGGTCACCGCCGACAACAATACGAGTAAGAAGATTCAACGATGCATTCAAGCTGGAAGTCGAGCCTACTTTCCCTCCACAAGAAGCTTTGCTCAAGGAACATACGCCGCCGCACAAAGCTGACGATGTACAAAACACTAATCAGACCGGTAGTCCTCTACGGACGCGAGACAGTAACTTTGCTTACGGAAGACATACGTGCGCTTGCCGTATTTGAACGTAAGGTATTGCGGACTATTTTTGGCGGAGTACAAACGGAAAGCGGAGAGTGGCATAGGCGTATGAACCACGAGTTGCAGGCACTACTTGGAGAGATTTTCATCGTGCACCTGGTAAAAGTTGAGAGACCACGGTGGACCGGCCACGCTGCAAGAATGCCGGACGACTGTACAGTGAAATCTGTTCTCTTCAAGAACTCCACCGGCACTGAAAATAGAGGGGCACAACGTGCGTGATAGCTTGACCAGGTTGAAGCCGACTTGCGTGTGTCGTGACCAGGGACCGAAACGGTTACACTTTTTCTATTACATTTACCAGCATGCAATGCCATGTCAGACTCTTAACCAATACCATCACTCTGTGCTGTTTCTGTACCGGCAGTGCCTATCTTATAAGTGTCGAGACTAGCCAGAATATGTACATGATAATAAGCAAACATTTTCATACGTTAGCCGACCATTCACACAAAATGTCGTGTAGAAATGACATGCATTCGCCGCTTTTTGCTTACAGTTATAGTTGAAATAGTATGGTGAAGTGATAGAGAATAAGATGTATTCGGAACCTTCTTATTTAAAACCGCGTTGTTTGGGGGAAAGCTGTATGTTTGGCTTACGGACGCAAAGCAGCAAAAGAGAATACAAAAAAGAGTGTCGCTAAGACTGGTGACACTCTTTCCCCCATATCGAAGAGTGTCTGACATGTAGAACAAAGGATGTTTTCGTTATTCTTGCATTTCTTTTCGGTGCTTGTGTACTAGTAACATGTCGCAAGACTGGTAGCAAAATAAAATGGTAAAAGTCTTCAAGTTTTTGTCACCAACCAGTACATTTAACGTCCCTGGTCGTGACGCTCAACGAATTGGCGACGAGCAAGCTAGGACCGAGTACGGTGGAGAGGAATTCTTGATACAGTAAGAGCCATCTCGGGCCTCGGCTGGTAGAAGAAGAAGAAAAAAAGAAGAAAGAGAAGAAGAATATAGTGTACTCGTGATTTTTGTAACTAAATACATTTTCAACGTTTGCCGTAAAGCTTATGAAAACCCGTAAATTCGAACACTTGATCCGTTGGTCCGTAGAAAATTTCATATTCCGTTGAACTAAGGACAAACCCGTATCTATCATGAAGGGATGTCTACAAAAAGGTTGCTATCAATGATTAATCTATAAACTTTAAATTAAACTCTTGACCGGATCCCGCTTCTTGCATCCGTGAGGATGCAATAGAGTGGTTGCGCTAGAACAGTACACAAAGGAGCTGATCTCACCAAACTGTTCAGATATTCGCTCTTTCAATATTTCCTGAACAAAGGAAGGGAAACATTTTACGTTTGAAAGCGTTAAAATATTCTAGACAGTTAAGCATAAATTGGTAAATAACTCAGACAAATAAATTAAAACTGGAAATAAACAAATGTAAAAATAACTATCCTGGAGAAAAAAATAAGAGACTAATATGGTTTCCTCTACTTAAGAAAGGAAGTGTATTTATATTTTTCGGAACAGTCGATATATCATTCGATCCACGCTACCAGTCACCATCAATATTGAATTGTATTTTGATTTGGATTAATGCCGCGATAACTACAATCGCCACGTCCAATCAGCAGGAAGAACTGTCAACGAAAATAGCTCCTATTAGGGCACTCGCTACCACACCTCCGCTCCGCCCCGGTCAGGTAAAAACAAATCCAACCAAGCCAAATATACAGTTAACCCGCGGGGTCTCTCTCGTTTAACACTTTTGCTGACACTCGGGGAACCCATTTCAGACGATAGATAACTATCATGAATCCGATCACGAATTCAGGCAGCAAACCACGCTGGTCTAAACAGGAGTTCGAATTTCGCTCTACAGCCAGCTAGCGTTCACATTCGCTCGAAACCTGTGAAAAAGGGTAGCCCAATTTGCCAGTTCGGTAGTCCTGCTAAAAGGGAAAAGAACCGGTTGAAATGCCAATGCATGGTGCTGTGCCACTTCGGCCAGAATTTGGAGGGTACCACCAGGTACTCAATAAGTGAAAAAGTATGTGCTCGAATCTACATGGGTTGTAAATATTTCTACCCTGTCAAGTTCAAATATATTCAGAATTGGTTTCGAGGTTTCGCGTAGGTATAAGTGGAGGTGGATTATTTCGTTATTGCATTTAGTTTAGCATCCTTTATTGGCATTTGAAGTTTTGCACAGGCGAGATTCATACATAAGATGCGATTTCTGAACAGTAGTTTTCACAATTCCTTTAAGTTTAGCTGAGTATTTTACAGGCTGTTTAATATTCATTTTATTCAGCGCCGTGTACACCAAATAGTGAAATAAACATTAAATACCAATTAAAAGTCTACCGGTTGGAAGCCGTAGGAACAGAAACAGAAAGTATTCAAAATGTAGCACATCGTGCATTCATCTTCGGTTGGGGGGTGTTTTACACATTAAGTCGATCCCCATCAGCTCGGGCGAGAAGATCCCATCAAAACGATAAACCACGATGAACCGCACGCTGAAATGCATGGCCTGCTTCAAAATAAACATGGAACGGCAACTGCTCACAGCGTGGAGGAGATTCTCTGACTGCGATTCTCTGTAGTTTCCTATATGTATGAGAGGCAAAAAAAAACAACTCCCCAACTCCGTTAGCCCTCCCCCAGGCCACCACCAATCGATCTTTGCGCTCTCACTCAGATGCGCCGATCCCCGAAGCTTGCAAGCGAGGAATTCAATTTAATTGATCGTACCGGTTCTCTGCAAAAACATTCCATAGTACCAACCCCAGAACCGTACGGTAAGTAACCATAACCTAGAGAACGTACAAAACTCGTACAGCAGGTATTAAATCCGCGGCGATTGTTTTCCTTTTCTTCATTCCAGTGTCTTATACCTATCCATCGGCAATCCAGCAAAAAAGATGTACCGGCTAATGTATACAAATAGCGAACCTGCTGCTTTTAACGTAAGCTTGATACCGTCTAAATCACTGTAAGCTCAGCGAAATTGTGGGCTAGCGATTATCTTACTTGCTACGCCCCTTTACTTCCAAAAGAAATATGGTCCTACATCCGTCGTTTCAGCCAGCAGTAGCGTGGGTCTACTTTCACTTCCATATAAACTTAACGATGAGCGGCTCGGGAAAAAAGAAGATATCTGTTTATTCACGAATTGACACCATAATTCATGACACTGTTGTCGAACGATATGATGATGCAAGCGCACATGGTTAAGGTAGGTAGCTCACTGTCAGCAGTGTTGGCCATACGAGTAACATCTACATAAAAGCAACATAATTAGATTTAGGTTCTCTACACAATGGTGATCATTCATCGGATTCACAGAAGCGACGACGTTTGAATACTGTGGCTGGGAAATAAGGTGACACAATTGTGGTTCCCGATGCATGGCAGCAGGCAACGTCAGCCGGTTAGTTGACGCGAACATTCTTGAAAAGGGAGAAGGAATGTCCATTTCCTGTCACCTTATCGGGTGCCCGTTTGTTCTATTTTGACCACAAACCGATTCAACGACTGGCGCAGGCTTTGGATTGAAGGTATAATCTGACCGCAAATTATAGCCGCAATGTAGTGTTCTATTTATTTTTAATGAAGTTTCGAATCATTAAAATCAAACACGTAAGTAGGCGAAACTATTCGCGGTTTACGGAACTATCAAACCAGACGATGGAATGATTAGCACATTTAATTCAACCCGTTTTGACAAATGATAACATGGTAAGGTGTGCTAACATTCGGATAGTATATTACAAATTATAGCTGAAGTATGACCACAAACTATAGTAGTATCATTTTTACCTATTTTGTTTAAGTCACTCAAAATCACTTACACAAATGCAAGAGAAACGCACCCTTCTTTTACTTATGTGGACCTCCCCCCCTTGTTAGGGCTTCCTCTTTTTGGCAACCTCCCAGTGCTGATTCTCTTATGTCAAGGAACATGTGTGTCAAGTTTGGTGGAGAACGGTCGAGACGTTCTGGAGTTATGGTGGAACATACAAACATACTCATGCACAAACAAAGCGCCGGTGTCCCTCAAACAGTTCACTATAATGAACGGTCTGCTGAAAATGCCGTGGATATTGCAGATCTTTTCTCCACGTTCTTTCGCAGTATTCTGTAACTGCGCAGTAACGTTGAACCCCCCGTAACCGAATGTTATTTGCATGGTCTGCCTCAGTTCGGTGTATCGATTGTAAATTGTAAATTGTAATTGTAAAAAAATTGAAACGGTACGGGTGTCCGGATTGGTTTACAATATGGATTTTCTCGTACTTGTGTAATCGAAGTGCATCTGTGAGAATTGTAAGCAACATGTCACAGCCATTCGATATCTGCTGTAGCGTTCCGCAGGGCAGTCACTTCGGCCCGTTGTTTTTCGTATTATTCATAAACGATTTATGCAAATTGCTCAGAGCACCGAAACTTATGTTTGCAGATGATCTCAAGTTTTTCCGTGTGGTTACTTCTGTTGCGGATTGAATATTTTCGCGTTCGATTTTTTTCTTGTTTTTTGCAGGAGAATATTTTACTCAAAATACGTTATTATCAGTGATAAAGAAATTGTATTACAGTTGGAAAAATGCTTAAAGAAGAGTTGCTACTTGCAGTAGCTTGTTCAAGGCGCCTTCCGTTTGAAGAGATTGTTGCCATTTATGTTTTGGAAGTTGGCAGGGCGGAAAGTGAATCGAATTATTCAGGATGTTTGATATTTTACGCTTGAATGAAATCTCAATCAACTTCAATAAAAAAGGATGTGATACGAGGTCAACCGGATTCTCTGAATGAGCTGCGCTTGACTTCCAGAAAATTGGTACATGGAGTTTTTACTTCGAAGACGAGTATTTTGACAGAGGATTCCATCGAAAAATATGAAAAAGTTTTCGCTGTCAATTCCGAAGGAATTGTTCGATTAACCGGACTGTTAATACTGGTTGACGGATTGTTATTACCGGATTGAAGGTACCGTAATGGATACAGGATGTACTGTCAGTGGATGATCGCTGTACTACCCATGCTGAAGCGGTGAAAGCTTGCTGTTAGTTTTGGGGTTGACCTTGAAAATTACGACTTAAGGAAAATCAAACTCTGCCGAACCCGGAGCTCCTGGCGGCGGCGAACGCCGACAACCACGGAGTCGAAGATTCTTCCCTGCTATATAACTCGTGTTCCTTCCAACCTGACAGCAGGATGGCAGCAAATTCACAAACCTCACTGTGCTGATGGAACGGGCAAGAGAACATTTTGCAAATGCATGGCGGTGAGATCGTTTCGTATTTTAATTATTTATCATAACTATGATTTTCTCTATGCTAAATGTAGAATAGTGGATTTTACAATTCTTTAATCTGATTTATTGAAAATTGGTGTTAAAATAATTTATTTTACTTCTTTCTTTCGCTAATTTGGTTTTGTATCAATTTTGAATAATTATTAAATTATTATGTCAGCATATTAATAATCAGTTATATGCATAACTTATTAATTAAGCTTTAGTATAAAGCCGTTCTCATCATTTTTTCGTTTACACTGGTTTGTAGAACAATTATTTTGCTATTTTTAGATCTTGTTCTATTCTAACACTTCGGTAGCTGGTGCGTCTTATCTATTTTCAGAGAGCGAAATAAGGCGCTATAACCTTGGCCTATTGCAGCCTGGCTTATGGTCGAAATGCCATAAGTTCATCCCCGAGGGTCCGGAGTATTATTTAATCTTTACTAGTTGAACACTCCCAACGAGCATTAAAACTAAACAATAACAATTGAACAGAAACGGCTGGTACGAGACGTCCCCGTTTCTTCCTCCCCTGTTGATTCAGAAATGTATTTATGTATGAATAAATTATTCACACAAGATTCATTTCACAGAATCGTCTTTGCGGCAATACCTCACAGTTGGCCTGGCCGATTTGATTTTTGTGATATATCTGGGATATTTTACAAATGTCAATACTGACAAGAAAATAGTTTGAAATATTTCTATGTTAAGAAATAATTTAAATTATTTCCAGGAATCCTTTATTGTGGCTGTGACAGTATTAATGAGTAATGAGTAATGAGTAAATGAGTAATGGGCTGGTAAATGGCTAGGTAATGCGTACCATCGGTGCCTTGTGCACTGGGCATAAAATAGACCCCACAGTGGTTCACAGCCTCTTACCTAGCAACTCCTACCCCAACCTCCTCGTGGTACCAGCCGGGATACGAGCAACCTCGGGTGGAGATCGGGTAACCAACCCCGGTGGAAACCAAGGTCGTATGCTGACAGGGGGGGAGGGCTCCTTCGAGCTACGTTGGCCCTCCGGCGATACTGTGGGGTTGGTTGCGGGCTTTGCAAGCCTGAACCACTAAAAAAACCAAAGCAATGGACTCCGCAAGTAATAATAATAACTCTAATCGGAACAATCGGCAAAGACCCAGGCGACGAAAACGGACTAACGATTGGAAATTAGGAACATGGAACTGTCGGTCTCTAAATTTCCTCGGAAGTACCCACGTGCTGTCTAAAGAAGTGAAGAGCCGCAAGTTCGACATCGTAGCGCTGCAGGAGGTATGCTGGAAAGGAACGATGGTACGTACGTATAGAGATGGTCATACCATCTACCAGAGCTGCGGCAATACACACGAGCTGGGCACAGCTTTTATAGTGATGGGCGAGATGCAGAAGCGGGTGATCGGGTGGTGGCCGATCAACCCCCGAATGTGCAGATTAAGAATCAAGGGCCGATTCTTCAATATAAGCATAATTAACGTGCACAGCCCTCACCTCGGAAGTACCGATGATGACAAAGACGAATTCTACGCGCAGTTGGAGCGTGAATACGACCGCTGCCCAAGACATGATGTCAAAATTATCATCGGGGACTGTAATGCTCAGGTTGGTCAGGAGGAGGAATTCAAACCGGTGATTGGACGGTTCAGCGCTCACCCGCAAACGAACGAAAACGGCCTAAGACTTGTCGACTTCGCCGCCTCCAAGAACATGGCCATACGTAGTACCTTCTTCCAGCATAACCTCTACCATCGGTACACCTGGAGATCACCCAACCAGACAGAATCACAAATCGACCACGTTCTGATAGATGGTCGGCACTTTTCAGACATTATCGACGTCAGAACCTATCCGGGCGCTAACATTGATTCGGATCACTACCTAGTGATGGTAAAGATACGTCAAAAACTATCTGTTGTGAACAACATACGATACCGCCGCCCGCCACGGTATAACCTAGCGCGACTGAAGCAACCAGAGGTCGCCGAAAACTACGCGTTATCTCTCGAAACCGCGCTGCCGGAAGAGGGAGAGCTGGATGAAGCCCCTCTTGAAGACTGTTGGAATGCCGTGAAAACAGCCATTAACAGCGTAGCGGAGAACGTCCTAGGTAGTGTGGCACCGAATCGACGTAACGAATGGTTTGACGAGGAATGCCAGCAGATATTGGATGAGAAGAACGCAGCGCGGGTACAAATGCTGCGTAGAGCCACCCGTCAGAATGTGGAGCGATACAAACAGAAGCGGAGGCAGCAAACCCGACTCTTCAAGGAAAAGAAGCGCCACCAAGAGGAGAAGGAGTGCGAAGAACTCGAACAGCTGTACCGCTTTCACGACACACGGAAGTTCTATCAGAAACTCAACGGATCTCGCAAAGGCTTCGTGCCGCGGGCCGAAATGTGCAGAGATAAAGATGGAGGTATCTTGACTGATGACCGTGCGGTGATCGAAAGGTGGAAGCAGCACTACGATGAACACCTGAATGGCGTGCAGGCGGAAGACCATGATAGCGGAGGAAGTGACCACATTGGTGCAGCAAGCGACGAAGATGTGCCACCCCCATCGATAAGGGAAGTTAAAGAAGCCATCCAGCGGCTGAAGAACAACAAAGCAGCGGGAAAGGATGGCATTGGAGCGGAACTTATTAAAATGGGCCCGGACAAGCTGGCCGGCTGTCTGCATCAATTGATTGTCAAGATTTGGGATACGGAACGACTACCGGAGGAGTGGAAAGACGGGGTTATCTGCCCTATCTACAAGAAAGGTGACAAGCTGGATTGTGAGAACTACCGAGCCATCACTATCCTGAATGCCGCCTACAAAGTGCTGTCCCAAGTCCTATTTCATCGACTATCGCCAATAGCCAATAGATTTGTGGGAAGTTACCAGGCCGGCTTCATGGAGGGTCGGTCTACAACAGACCAAATCTTCACCCTGCGGCAGATCCTCCAGAAGTGCCGCGAATTCCGAGTCCCCACGCACCACCTGTTCATCGATTTCAAAGCCGCATATGATAGCGTAAACCGACAAGAGCTATGGAAAATTTTGGACGAAAACGGCTTTCCGGGTAAGCTTACTAGACTTATCATGGCTACGATGGATGGGATCCAGTGCTGTGTGAGAATCTCGGGTGGATTGTCGGACCCATTCGAATCTCGCAGGGGACTTCGACAAGGAGATGGTCTTTCCTGCCTGCTATTCAACATTGCGCTTGAAGGTGTTATAAGGCGAGCGGCGATCGAAATGCGGGGCACGATTTTCAATAAATCCAGTCAATTTATCTGCTTTGCTGACGACGTGGATGCTGTCGGCAGAACATTTGAGGCGGTGGAAGATCAGTACACCAGACTGAAACGCGAAGCAGAGAAGATTGGATTGCAGATAAATACGTCTAAAACGAAGTATATGCTGGCGGGCGGGACCGAGCGCGACAGGGCTCGCTTGGGCAGCACCGTGGTAATCGACGGGAATGAGTTCGAGGTAGTCGACGAGTTCGTATACCTTGGCTCGCTGGCAACAGAGGACAACAATACCAGCCGTGAGATTAAAAGGCGTATTATCAGCGGAAGTCGGGCCTACTACGGACTCCACAAACACTTGCGGTCGAACAATCTGAGCCCCCGTACAAAGTGCACACTGTACAAAACGCTAATTAGACCGGTTGTCCTCTACGGGCACGAAACGTGGACATTGCTAGAAGAGGACCTACGAGCACTCGGAGTTTTCGAACGGCGGGTGCTAAGAACCATCTTTGGCGGAGTGCAAGAGAACGGTGTATGGAGGCGAAGAATGAACCACGAGCTCGCGCGTCTCTACGGCGAACCAAGTATTCAGAAAGTGGTTAAAGCTGGACGGATACGTTGGGCAGGACATGTTGCTAGAATGCCGGACAACTATCCTGCAAAAATGGTTTTCGCATCAAATCCGGTAGGAACAAGACGAAGAGGGGCACAGCGAGCGAGGTGGCAAGACCAGGTGGAGCGAGATCTGGCGAGCACTGGGTGCCCGCGGAACTGGAGATCAGTTGCCATGGACCGAAACAGATGGAGAAATTATACTGCGCAGGCCTTGTCATAAGACGCTAGGCCAATTAAGTAAGTAAGTAAGTAATGAGTAATGAGTGGTTACTTCTGTTGCGGATTGTATTGCACTCCAGGAAGATATTGACCCTTCTTTTGAAATGATGTGAATGTAATGGAATGGAAGCCAACGTAAAAAAGTATCACATCATTACGTTCACCCGTTAGCATAACCCAATCGTCTACAACAATGTCCTGAGGGACATCGCACCAGGTGTTACACGGAAAAAATACTTCTCAAATTACCTAGTGTACGTTGTTAGTCATACCTAGTACATCATAAAAACACATTTGAAATCTTCCTAATACCCCCAAGTTATTGCAAAAAAACGTTTTTTGGCTAGGTGTACACATACTATCATGAATAACTCAAAAATTTTCCTAGCAATTTTAAGTTTTTTATACATTTTTGGAAAGCTTAGAGGATAAGCTTTCAGGATATATATACATTCACCATGGTTATACAAAAGTTAGACGAGATTTTTTCAATTAAATATGAAATTTAACTAAAAAATTAAAATTTTTCTCACTTTAGGGGTCCTTAAAGTTACTTTAAAAATGACCCACATTCCTAAGTTCAACATCACTTGTTTTATATTCAATCCTAAGACTTTGGTCAAAATTTCAGCCAAATCGGTCAACAAAGTCACCGAGAGGATTAGTGTTCTCTAGAGCGTCAGTTTTATGCGAATTTGCAAGCTACGAGACTTCAGCTACACCTGCGTATTACCTGCGTAAAGGCCAACTCGCAGCTGCAATTATTAGTCGTTTTATTTTGCGACTTACATCGTTGTCACATGTCACGAGCATACCAAAATATATTCAGTTCCTCTTCGACACCAATACCATTTGGATTTCCACACCATGTGCTTCGTTTTGGCGGTGTTAATGGTAAGTCCCAATTTCTCAATAAATGTCCTAAAGGCTTCTTTCCCTGCTTTACTTTTGATTTCGGTTATATCGACGTCATCCGCAAAATCAAAAAGCACGTGAGGTCTCAGCTGCTATTCTGACTCATAATTTTTATTCATCCAGCCGTAGTTCTATGGGGAAACCATGCCTTAGCGTTAACTGTCACAGCTCATTTCGTTTGACTGAACCGTATGCCGCCTTGAAATTCATAAACATATGATGAGTCTGCAAGTTGTACTCCCGGAACTCGTCAGTTACTAGACGCAGGGTAAATATCTGATCCATCGTGAAGCGATCCTCATGAAAACCAGCTTGATACTCGCCGACGAAGAACTCCGCTAACGGCCTCAGTCTAAACACAGGATAGGGAGAGCACCTATCACCTATGGCAAAATTCTTGCACCTGACCGTTTTGTAGAAACTCCGTTTGTCGTTGCTGGCGAACCTCTCCTCTGGACTAGCGGGCACGTGCTCTTCGTACTGGCGTTTTTAGACGGTGAGTTATTTTTTCCGCAGCTCTACTAGGACGAACCAAAAAGATTCGCGTAATCTCTGGGATTCCTCATATTGGAATCGTGTGAAGATATTCTGCACAGGATTCGCACAGAATACCTCGCTTATAGAAGCAGGATTCTTATAGGAGAATCCTAGAGTTGAATCTCAGGTATAGCAATAACTCGGCACGGGAATCGTCTGCACTATGAACTGTTCTGTTCTGACGTGTAGACGCAGTCAGCTACTCATATATATTGAACTGTTGACATCCTATCATTTATAAAATCAGCTTATTTGATACTTGTAATTTTGCATGTAATTAACGCTATAACTTAAAATCTGCAAATATATAAATGGGTGATAGATGAGGAAAATATTGCATTGGTGGCAAAGATGCACAGTGCCACTCATCAGAATGTAGAAAGCGCTCTTCCAGGTTCGCTGAAGGACGGTCAGTAAAGAATCAAATATTCACGCTGCGGCAGATCCTCCAGAAAGTCCATGAATACTTGAATTCTGTATTCTGCACAATTATTTCATTGATTTCAAAGTTGCGTATGATACCATCGACCGTAAAATCATGGCCATTCTAACCTCGCAGGGGACTTTATCAACGTGATAAAGTGGGCTTTTCTCTCATGTGGGCTTTTCAACATGCCGCTACAGGCTGTTATGAAAGGAGCAACACACGGGCACAATCTTCAGCAAATCTAGTTAGTTCGTCTGCTTTGCCAATGAAATGGATATTGTCGATAGAACAACATCTGTGGTGGTGGCTGAGCAAACTAAAACTCAAAGTAGCGAAGATTGGGTTGAAGAAAAATGCGTCCAAACTAAAGTACCGTGAACCACTAATATGACGCACGCGCTAGAAGCTGGTGACTCGGTCCTAATAACGACTGAGTTTGTTTTGTTTCGAGCATCGAGCCGCTATGCTGCTCGTTCTCCTGGTAGTCGACACTCGACAGTGACTGAGTCTAGTCGAGTTGCACGACATGACTTACAAAATAGAGCCCATATTCATTCGATTTACTGTCTGTGTAACGCCGATGTGTTTTGAGAAGATGTCGTTTTCTGTGATAATTTACTATCATGAGAATATTGCAAACTGAGCCCCTAATCTCAAAGGTCCGGCAGGCCCTTTGGCTACCAGTCCGCCCCTGCCTCCAGGTGTACATTTATACGAGTACTCTATACGAGTTACACGAACTGGAATAATTACGTACGGTATTACGTACGGCCATGTTCTCAAAAGGAGCCAAACCAAATCTTAAGTTCATGAATATTATTGGTCAAGTGGTGTGCGCTGAACCACCTAATTACCAGTTTGTATTTTTCCTGATGGTCTCCCTGAACTTTGAATCAAAACTTCCGAAGTCAAGACAATGCACGTTGATGATGATTATGCCCACCGTCCATATCACCCATCGCTACGAAAGCTGTACCCAACTTGTGTTTATTGCCGCAGCTCTGGGAGATAGTATGACCATCCCTGAATGTGCGCCCTCTGAGGGCTGAATGTGGCAATTCAGTGCGTGGGAGAGCACTTGTGTGCTCCGCTTTAAAATGAAAGATCGGCAGTTCCACGTCCCGAATTTCTAATCTGTAATCCGTTTTCGTTGCTTTGGTCTATTCTGATTACTCCAGTCCGAATTTTCTAGTTCTTCGTTAATTTTGTATTAAATTTTTTGATTGCGGCTTGCAAGCCCTGAAGACCAGCCCTGTGAAGACCAGCACTGGGGAACCATCGTGCACAGCACTGGCGCAAGGACGATCGCCCCTAACTTGGAGATTGGACACCGTTTTGACATGAAGGCCAGAAGGTCTGAAGCATGAAAGTGACTTTCCTCGCTGTTCGCATGCGACGTTGTTCACACCGGGGTTGGTTGTTGGCTATTCGATCTTCTTTTGGGTTTTCGTATCCCTACCGATACCGCATGGGACGGGAAATGTTGAATAAGATAAGGATGCGAATTACTGTGGAGTCCATTTTATGGCTACAGATATGCGAGGCACTTATCGTACTTGTATATGGTAGATTCCTAATGTGCTAATTCCTAATAGTTTTTTTTTCTTTAATAGAAGGAGTGAAAACGGCGTTTCCGCAGCACCATATAAACTACCCTTTGTAGCCATAAATTAAGAACGTAGAATTGGACAACCTACGGTTTTAACAAGAAGCCACAACATACTGATTAACCTGTCAAACAAAACAAAGTGGAAAAATGATCTATACCTATAAAGAAGGATTTCTGTCTGTCTGTCTGTCTGTCTGTCTGTCTGTCTGTCCGTATGTTCCTTATAGAATCGAAAACTACTGAACCAATCGGCATGAAAATATGCATGTAGAGGTTTTTTGGGGCCAGGAAAGGTTTTAGTGATGGTTAGAAACCCCTCCCCCCACTAAGAGGGGGGGCTTCCATACAAATGAAACACAAATTTCTGCATAACTCGACAACTAATCAAGCAAATAGAACAAAATTTGGCATGTGGGTGTTTTCGGTGACAAGAATTTATTCTATGATAAATTGAGACCCCTCCCCTCTTTATAAGGGGAATTATAACTCCTCTCCTCTTTAAAAGGGGGGGCTTCTATACAAATTTCCTCATAACTCGAGAACTAATCAAGCAAATGGAACCAAATTTGGCATGTGAAGGTTTTCGAGGGCAAGAATATTTTCTATAGTAAATAAGGACCCCTCCCCACTTTAAGAGAGGGGGCTCCTGTACCAAAGAAACACAATTTTCCTCATAACTCGAGAAGTAATTAAGCAAATGGAACCAAATTTGGCATGTGGGTGTTTTTGGAGACAAAAATTTTTTCTATGATGAATTGGGACCCCTCCCCGTTTTAGGAGGGGGGGATCCTATACATTTGAAATACAAATTTCCTCATAACTGAAGAACTAATCAAGCAAATGGAACAAAATCTGGCATGTGAAAGTTTTCGAGGGCAAGAATATTTTCTATGGTGAATAAGGACCCCTCCCCACTTTAAGAGGGGGGGCTCCTATACAAACGAAATACAAATTTCCTCATAACTCGAGAACTAATCAAGCAAATGGAACCAAATTTGACATGTAAGTGGTTTTGGACGCAAGATTTTTTTCTATGGTGAATTGCGACCCCTCTCTTCTTTAGAAAGCGAGTTATGGCCCATCTCCCCTTTAAGAGGGTGGGCTTCCATACAAATGAAATGCAAATTTCCTCTTATCTCGAGAACTAATCAATCAAATGGAACCAAATTTGGCATGTGGGAGTTTTAGATGGCAGAAATTTTTTCTATGGTGAACTACGACCCCTTCCCCTTTTAAGAGGGGAGCTCCCATACAAATGAAATTCAAATTTCCTTATAACTTGAGAACTAATCAAATAATGGAACCAAATTTGGCATGTGGGAGATTTTGGAGTCTTGAATTTATTTTACGATAGTTAGACACCTCTCACCCCTGTGGTAGGGGGATATGGACTCTCATACAAATAAAACAGAAATTTTTGCGAAACTCAAAAACTAATCGAATTCGAGAAATTCGAGACTCTTCCATAAAACATTAGTCAATACAAGACCACAAAAACTATCTATAGTAACACTAGATCATTCAGGACGAGACGGTCGCGAGTGTTGCCGGTGACCCGCCGTCGGAAGCGCCGCCCACTGGGGGGCTTGCAAAACTCGAGATTGTGACAAAGATCATCCGAGATTCATGATTTATGTACAACACAGGTTAATTTGGGGCAATACGAAGTTTGTCGGGTCAGCTAGTCCTATATAAATGATGGATATATTCGAATAATGAAATGGATCGATGTAATGTTATTTTTAGAGGTAAACACTCTCAAAACATGAGCTTCCTATCGTGAATTCTATAAACACGAAATTTAGTGTGTTTTAAAGCTTCCACGGCTTCTACAGCTTGCTTGATTCTTGCAATACTCGCGATGCCTTATTCTGCCATCCTGTTCGTGTGCTGGAGTGTAAGATCCCGCAATCGATTCTCAACGGCAAATTGAAAGTTCCATTTTAGTTATGCGACGATTAACAGATCTATCTAAGACCAACAAATTATTTTATTAGAGGCCGGCTACTAAAAGCTAATTTGTTTAATTAGTTTTCGGAAGAACGAAATCTTCATAAACGAGCCAATTTGACATGACCTGCGTACACAATCACCTGCAACAAACAAAAATTTATCAGGCAACCAATACTCTGATTCGCAATGATGGTGATTTTTGCATGAAAGCACAATTATATTTCTTGCGATAACGCACGTGCCATGCGCCCCAGTGGCACACTTTTATGTACATAAAAATAAGGAAAGGAAAATTTCCATTCTGATCGCACTTTCGCATGGTGTTAAACTTACAAGAAAAAATGTTTCCCATGTTGGGCCCTTGGTCAGTAAGCTATTTTTAACGTTAAAAGGAAATGTGTATCACTGGGTAAGCGGAAACCATGTATAACAGTGTTACTACATCTTTTTTTCACTAACAAATGTTTGTAGGTTCGCAGTAGAGGAAAGTCATACTTCGAGGCGAGCGGCGAAACGGACTCTGTGTGTGGAACAGTTTTATCGTTTGCCGGCAATTATTATGTAATTATAAAAAAACAAAATCAAGCACATGAGCGATTGATGGCAACGATGGCGATTGCATCGAATTGTTAATTTTTTCGCTTTCAATTGTTATAAAATTCACGGGTCCGCAGCAGGTGTGTGACATTCAGTGTCGGTGGCAAGGCGTGTAAAGATCGCACGATCGATGGTGAACCGCGATGGTTTTAAAAGGTGTTGTGGTAGTTTTGATACTGTTGCTGAAGAATTGCTGTTCATTCGATCTGTTAGCGGGGATATTTGATCCTAATCCCTTCATACCAAAGATCCACCCTGATGTACTCGCAATAACGAAGAATGTCGAGCACAGCTATTCTAAGGTTCCCACGGTTACAACGGATGCCGAACACGACCATGAACAGAGTGAGCAGAGTAGTAATGATGAAACAGGAGAAACAAACGAAGGTGATTGGGGCTATCTAAAACTCCAAAATGAAAAAGAGATTGAAGCACTTCATCACGGTACAGGTCCGGATACGAATGATTTCGAGTACAAGTCATCGGAAGACTCTGCTGATTCTGACGGCGACTGGAAACCAGTGAACGGCGAAGGTCTAGGAATTTCATATCGAACCTACCGAGTAACGGAAGATCTCAGGTAAGCGAAGTGCTTCTGTTTTGTTGGTTCAGCAAAGAATCCGCCGTTTTCAGAGACGACGTTAAGGATCCAAATAAGCAGAGGGTTTTCGGGGCACCTGCGAACAATGTGAAACAATTACCTCAGACTTTGCCAGTACCTGGCAGTTGGTACTCCTATCCAGCGAAATCAACGGTCAAGGAGAATGAGTATGGATACGAATCGGTTATTTATCACCATGGCGAATACGAGCAAGCAGCAAGCAGTAATAGTTTACAAACGAACGGACATGCTGCCCCACAACAGCCAGTGTTCGTCTATCTAAGTAATGTCGAAACCAAAAATTCACAAGAGGATCGTCAAGAATATTATTATCAATACCTCTCGGATGATGCTGGCAATCGCGACTTGGAACAGCATAATTATAATACTCTTAGTTTCGGCAACGATCGTGTATCGAGTGGGTGGTAAGAAAAATTTATTCGAAACTGCCCACATACGAGCTCGTAGGAAATTGTACCACATTGGGCCAAAGAATTAACTTTGTTATAATTTGTACAGCATTTAATTTAATTAACTTTAAATTATACTTCAATTAGTTAAGGTAGACTGAAAATAAACGTTTATTTAACTGTATATTTTAGATTTATATCACTTGTCCGAAAAGTAAATGAATCGTTTGTTTGAGAAACCCCACAAGTCCACTCGACACTATTGTTGGAAAACAACAAAAAACTGATTTTCTCAAAATTTTGAACCAATCCTTATATTTTTTGGTATGAGGTTTTATGATAGTATCTAAAATACATTATGTAGACTTATCTTTTGATCAAAATAATGATTCTAGCTAAAATTACAAGGCTTTAAAGTTGGTGGATATTTGGGGTTTCTCAAACAAACGAGAAATTGACAGTGCACTTGAGTAGTTTTAGACCGGTTTTATTCAAACTTGTGATCTTTCTATGTTCATAGAGTGTAATTTGCTACCATATATCACAGGGGATGTTAATTTAGTACGTACCGCTAAAAAGAAGAAGGGAGGGGCGCTAAATATTATTTATCAAAAATTTTGAAGTAGAATACTACAAGTTTTAGAAAAAGTTTTGTACTTTTTTAATCGAAATTTTTATCATGGTTTGCATTTACCTATGAAATAATAAAAGGTAAATAGAATAACGGCGGGTTTTAAATTGCATAAATGGACCAGAGTAACACGAACTCACATCGCATAGAATACCTTGATACTTTGCTAGTAGTAATCAAAGATATTATAACCAGAAAATAAGCATTTTGAATCTTGGATAACAACCGTACTATAATTATGGAGCAGAATCTGAGAATAAGTGTCTGTTCTCAAATTACGTTATACCAAAAGGAAACGGAGATATGTAAACAGCACCTTAAATAGTTCGAACGGATAAACTATTGATTTTACACTGACTCGGGAGTGCTCGACGGATCACTCACATTAGATAAATAGAAGATTTAACCTTTTATTTAAATATTGTGCTATTATTAACATTGTATAGTAAGTAGTGGGTTACTGCTTTTGTGAGAAACGCATGGATAGTTTAGTCTGTCGATTTCCGGAACGAGATTGCTACAGTTTTTACTGTATCTAGATTACAAGAATGGTTTATTTACGTTTATCTTGTCAACATACTAATCCAAGCTTATCTGCATTTGCAATCAGCTCTCACTTTTTCAGCTAAAACTTTTTTTCTTTTTGATTCCATACGCCGTTCTTTTACTTTTAATAACTTTCGCCTTGTATTCTGTAGTCCGCCGAACACTATGTTTCTTCTTTTTGACTGTGTCTAACTCGTAATTTTTCGATTCCGAAGACATTTGTATACGATTGAATTGTGTTGCGAAAACTGCTTACAACATTGCACGTAAATATTGAATGATAATTTTGTACCTATCGCAGCGCCGCTCTAGGTGATTATCGGAAACATGGATATTTGGGGTTTCTCCAACAAACGGATATTTGCAACCCCAATTAAAAGGGGTTTGTGGAACTAACTTTGTCTGGAAATTTGAGGGAAGGTGTAGATATCCTCAAGGATTTGAAAACTGTTAAAAAGTCAATTTTCAAAAAATTGTGGGGTTTGTCAAACAAACGATTCAAATAGTCAAGTAAATCATATAGACTAATCTCAAGTGTGCCAAGCGCAGCTACCAATACCCCCCCCCTTCCTTTCCGCTCTTCCCCTCCTTCACCAAAAATTTTCACTTCTTTCCCCTACCGTCCCTTCATCAATTGTAGAACCATCGTTTCAAAAAATATTAAAGTAAATCATTTTAATTTGTCATCACAGGAATAATTTGAAGACCACTTTTCGTCGTACTAAGCACGATCAGCACTTTAATCCGAGTTTTTAACGAAAGTGTATGTGCGTGTATCAAAATTTTGCATTTAAGATAAATTTTACACTTCTTAGCTGTACATGTGTTGTATTATTGTACATTTGTTGCATCCTTTGGGGCAGACAAAATATTTCGGAACTTGCATTTTTAGTGAAACAAATCTTCATGTTCCAACGCTTAAATTTTATCATACGAAATATAAAAGAACAGAGGGTAGGCCCAAAATAGAAAGTCGTAAAATCTACTACCATATACAAACAACACTGGGTTAAATTTAATCTTTAATATAAAAAAGTTTAATTAACAATTCTAACGGTATAGTGTATACGGCACGTGTCCATTTTTAGCATTTTTGGCCAATTGAAGGGCATTGAGACTTATCAGTGACCTGACCATATATGCGTGTGAATAGTCTCTCGATTTTCCTATAGGAACGACTCTGGTGTTGCACTCTAACAACTGGCTACGAAGTTTCTCGAAATCAGAAGGTCAAAGTTCAGAAAGCGGAACGTTTAGAAACTGAGGTTTTGCTTTTTATATGCGTGTGAAGAAATAAAAGCAAGTTCTTTGAGTATAGCACGCACTGACAAGCGATAAACTCGTTAACGGAAGCAGGTATTCTATGAGTTTCTCGGGAAAACATATGAAGGTCAATCATGGAATTATAAATACACAGGTTATTGGTAAACGCTAAAGAAAACCATCATTCTTTCACAAATGATAATGGTCTAAGAACATTCAAAAGTATATTTCGAAACCCCCAAATTGAGAAACCCGCACTCAGGTCGATCACATTTTACTCGAATGTTAAAGGAGTCTGCAAACGGTACAAACTTTCGACCTTTTTGAAGGCCAAATGTCGACTTGGACCACTACCTCAAAGTATACCTACAAGGTTACAAGATTCGTGCCCTGCTATCTAACGTACTGAAATGAAATGAAAACATTCGAGGAAAACACGATTGAATATTAGCTGAAGCAGGAATTGCAAAGTACTCACAGAGAGTTGATGACCAGGATGTGATAAGCTTCCATAAAATCCTATTATATGCTAAACAGAAAGGGAATTCTGACAATCAAAAGTCGTCAGAGGTTGAATACAATAGGCCGTATGAATAAAAGAATTAGAGCAAACTCTCCCATAAGATTTACACCGGAAAAGCAAAGCAAATTGTTTTATTCATACGGCCTAATAGCTTGATATCCTCTTGAACAGAGAGGTAAATGGAATCATTGAACAGAATGGACATTGAAAATGACGGACAATGTATGGATCCATCACTCTTATTTCAGCCGCAGGGCCGTCTAGTAAGTTTCGAACTGCGATGCTGATCTAACAAGCCAGTCGTCGAATGTTCGTATCTCAGCTGGGTGGTATTGCTAGAGGCAGTAGAGCAGTTCCACGTGAAATAGGTAAACTGGTCTAATCTAATCTCACACTAACGCAGCGAATTCTGGAAGGCATCCTGGAAAATGACGATTACTTGAAACAATCATTTTTTTGTCAACGGCCAGGCCACCTGCGCAGCATGTACCGCAGAGAGAGTTCCAAGGAATCAAGTGGAACCAGAAAAAATATCTAATTCCATTAAAGGGAAACTAGCAGTCATCAACTTTTCGTCGTTTAGCCCAATTTCGGAAACAGTTTTTGGGCCCAAAAGCGGGGTTCTGTTTATAAAAATGTAAATATTGCATTCTTCTTGCAAATCTGAACACAGCGAATATATTTTCATGAACAGAATTTTCGTTTCAAACAAAAAAAACTGCTTTTGAAATTGGCAGAATCGATGACGACTTATTTCACCTTAAGCTCCTTGAAATCAAGGGAAAGGAAGAAAGCGTGGACCTCCCGTACCAAACGCTTCCCATATACATATACATAGATAATGATTTATTTACAGTCGTTGGGAGTATCTTTGCTAATAAAAGTTAAGTGATACTCCGGAGCCTCAGGGATGAACTAATGGCATTTAGACCAGAAGCAAGTATATTATATTTACAATAAAAAATCCCATCGCAAAGTCCCATCCAAAGTGACGCAAAAGTAACACCCTCTTCCGGACAAAAAGGTGACTAAAAGCTTTTTGTAATAAAAATTTTTAAGCGTGTAACCAATACATAAGAAAAAGGGGCGGTAGATGCTATCCCTAACGCTATGACGTCATTCTTCTAGATTGTAACGTTAGGTATAAAATTTAATTGTGTTACTATCACCCTAATGACATTTCTATATCGAGCTGCAATGAGTGACAGCGTGAGGATGTCCCGGGCTCAAAATTTGACAGCGGGCCCAAATCAGACTGCTGGCAGTTGAGTGAAACGCAGTGGTGAAATGCTATCTCATTTTCGCACACACGAGATGTTGGGTGCGAAAACATGGTTGCCTGCCGATGGGGTGGTTACTATCCATACTATGCTGGTTCCCTTGTTTACATATCAAACGACAGAATTCAGCAAAGATTCAGTTGTTTAAACGGCATGTTTGTTGTTTAAACAGCTGCAAAACTGAATTAAGAAAGCCATTATACCTGTGAAACGTTAAACACACTACATTCGATGTAAATGAAAAAGAAAATAGTGCAAAATATAAACAAAGGTGGCGGTATCTGTCAATTGACGGCCTGATGATTTGGTCTTTTTCATGAGTACAAAAGGGATGATAGAGCTTCTTAGTCGTGAATTAAAGCTAGAACCAACAAAACGGCGAATGTCGCGAGCGCGAACAAACCGAGGGAGAGCTGATTTTCTTATGCTGGTCCCCAAGCTGGTCCCTCTCCCGTTTTGTTTACGTTTGCGACTTTCACCCTTTTGTTAATTCTATTTAGAATTGGCTAAACTCTATACTGAAAGTTGAGTTGTTTCCGATAGACGTGTCGAATTTACGGTGAACATTGGTAACCTTTTATGCCACTATGGTGCTAGTGGCCGTGTCTTTAGGATTGTAGAAGAGTGAACTAACAATATAGTATAATATATTTGATGCAGTTTGACAGTGAAGTTCCCGTTTCGAACCTTGAACACTCACACATACGTGCTCATAATGTAAATGCACCATCTGATGTGTCATGTGTGATGTTTCCTTCAGAGAACGGCAGGAAAATGTTTAAATTTCAATATTGGGTTAATTTGTGTAACGTATAACTTATTTCCGTTGACAGTGTATTTATTTACGTGTACTTTCAAGTGCTGGATCAAAGCATCGGAATTGTTTAATTATAAATTTGTGAAAATTTACGCCAAAGAAGCGTTTACGAGTTTGCGGCTTCCTCATAGGTAGGCCGAGGAAGATTGCCAAGCTGGTAGGATGTCATTTGGCCACAAATTGCAGGACAAGATGACCTTAAGTAGGGGAAGAAGTACCCAGAAGTGGTGGTCCGCTGTTTGCACGTATGCCAAACGTGATCAAATCGGATCGTGCAAAGATTGCTCGCAACCCGGTAAGGTTCATAAGGAAACTTGCCTAGCAAGCCTAAATTTCTGAAAAATCCATGCAAATAATCATCAAAAAAGACTTGAAGACTGCATAATCCTGTTCTCCGATGAAAAGCTGTTCATCATTGATGCTGTATTCAACAGTCACACAGATCGGTTCATTTCACCGGACAAAATTGAGGATGTTTCAGAGAAAGTGAAGTTTAAGTTCCAAACCAAACATTCGACTGGTGTCATGGTGTCTGGCTTTGTGGTGTCCAACGATTCGATAATGACGCCTGTTTTCATTGATGCTGGTGTTGATTTTACGTTTTGACTCATGTCTTACAAATTTTTTTGTCCTAATACAAAATACATAATTAGTTATGTTCGAAAAGTATGTTCTAGCTTCCGGCGTCGTCATCAGGATGTTATTGATTGTTTGAATGGATCGAATAAATATAACATTCGAAAATGCAGTTATTATTACCTAAACTAGTAGGAAATGTGATTACACGGACCCTTACACGGGCTACTGCGACAGAGGCATTCTAACATTTCTGATTCTACTATTTTAGACGGTCCTGAATAAGCGCGGTTGTAGAAAAATTTGCTAGTGGAGTGATATAAATAAGTGTGGAAATATCAGGGCAAAGGCAGTTAAGAATTGCAAAAGCACTTCTTCGACTATGGTAATATTCGAGGCATAACTCTCCTCAGCTCTGTATATAATCATTTACTGCATTATATTGAACAGATTGAAGAAGAGGAATCTTTTGGCAATTATTAGTGTGATTTAAAGAGGGGCACTCTACAGTGAATCAAATATTTGCGTTAAGAAACATCATCGATGCATTTGAAAAATTTAATCAGGTACACTATCCGTAATAGACTTTCAGGCAGCGTATGATTCAGTCAAGCAAAATGAGTTAATCAAGATTATGATAAAATATGGTTTACTAGCAAAATAATAGCATACTTCAAAAATATATTTTTGCGATATACATACATATTTGATTACTTATATTTTTGTTCATCAGAATTTCCAGTATAGCCGGAGGTATCTGGAAGTATCAACTATGCAGTATTAATTAAAAATTAGCTTATTAGTGACTTTATGTCGAAGCTTGGGACTCATTCAAAACTCATTGTCAAAATTCTTTCTCATTCAATTCTTTTTCAAAAAGTTTATCTATATACTTTTTCAAAATGAGAATCTCATCACAATAAGTACCTGATCATTGTTCGGCAAAATTCTATGTTTAATTTTTTTACCATTCTATTCCTTTCAGCAATTGAAAAACGACGGCATGTTATAGTGTCACAATTCTGCCGATCATTTCATCTTTACAAAGACGTACCGATTGATCAGTTAAGTCCGCTGAACAGAAAACCACACAGACGTCCACGGGAAAGCAATTGATGCTTAAAACTATTCAATACTTTAATAGATCAATACTATAAAGCGTTGTGCGAAAGCTATTCTGAAAATTTTATTTTTCATTTACCGCGGCAATGCAATAATTTCTTTTACTGAATACAAGTTATAATTAGAGATGGGATTGAATAAAATAACTGTAATGAAAGTCAATGAACGCAATGATGTTGAATATATGATTTAAAACATTTATTGGAGTTAATTTAGAAAACTATATTACTATATAACTCACGAATTGTTGACCTACATAGATGTTCAGATGTAACGCAGATAAGGAAATATGTACATCATGGTGTGGTACGGAGTCGCACTCGATCGGTCGGTGACGCAAATTCGAATGCGCATTGCATGCATGGTTATCTCAACTCGAAACTATTTGCTGGTGCTTCTGTAACTGCCGCCACTTATCGTGGCGGTAATGGTACAAATGGGTCGGTTTCCACTGTAGCGATTATCGTGGTCGGTTGTTTCAGAACAATTTATGACTGGCGGCGCGGTGCGGTGGCGGTGGCGGTTGGTGGAAACCGGTGTATGTAAGTCTGAAGGCGAAACTTCGGTAAATGTTTCCTGTTGGCGGTACGTGAGTAAATCCAATTTTATTGAAGCGGACAATTAAGAAAACTTATTGGGAACCCCGCCGGTTGATTCGCTCGCTTCTATCAGGTAATACCAGGTGCAGGTGGTGGATGGTGAAATCGGTAACGTTTTTGATCCTAGCAGGACCAATCGAACCCAGTAATTTATTGGTATACCAACAATTTGCTGCATACCTAGTCAACATAGAATGTTTATCACTTATGTCAACGTCGTCGTGTAATTACTAGATACAACTTTTATTGGAATTGTCTTACGCAAATATCTCTTGTGGCACCTGAACAAGATTCGATGGGTAACGGGTGATTAGTATCGGGCTACATTTTGATATTAGAGGATATCAACTACAATTATTATTCCAATAATAAAACTACCACAGCAACATTACGCGTTGAACGAATAAATTTAAAAATAGGCCATGCTAGTGCAACTGGCGTTTTATCGAATCGCAGAACACTCACTATATTTCTTCATTGGGTTATGGTTTCCATAATTACTATAATTTTTCGTATTTTACATTTAGTCGAGATATATCACTGAAGGGAATAATTATATCACGCAAACCAAGAGTATGAAAATTACTTGTTAAGAAATGAAAAATTGCACATCGTCTTCAGCTGGCATGCAACCTTGCAACCGAAGTGACTCGTGCCGTGTCAAGAACTAATGTCAACTCCACACGGTCGTGGGCTACTCGTCGCCAGTCTTAGGGACCATCCACATACCACGTGGACATCTTAGAGGGGGGTGGGGGTATGAAAATGTCCACGCTTATCCACGGAAGGGGGGGAGGGGGTACGGAAAATGTCCACGTGGACAAGTTTTTTTTTCATGCAATAGAAATTAGAAACAACTCAATAGAACTGCAACAGAAATTTTTTTACAACTCTTGCCTTCTTTGGGAAATGATAAATGTAACGGAAGAATCCACGAATATTCACCAGTCACGTGACTCATTTATCACATAGGTCGCACTTGCGCCAAATGATTGCATTTTGCCTCAAAATCAAATGCAGCTCGCCAAAAAAGGGCTTCCATGGACAACCTATTTCCAAAAGGCTTCGCCTTCAAAAAATTTTACGAATCAAATTGCGTCGAAAAGGTCTTGTGTTGCGTTGAAGTAGTCGGCCAAGCTGAGATGTTCTGGATAAAGATACTCTGGACAGAGAAGAATCGTCAAGCGAAAGTCAAGCTATCAGCTTTCTTGCAGTCGATAATAATTTGCAGTAGACAAGATCATAAGAATTAAGGTCCTCGGATTTTAATACGCTGCGGAAAGTTGACGGAAAATCCATAAAAAAACTCAAATTTCCGCAACGCCGTATGCATTGTGTCGCGGCCTTTAGACTGGCGCTTCCTTTCACGTCAGCTTTTTGATAAATACTGCATAAATCAAGTTGAAAACAAAATTTAGAACAATGCATTTCTGTTTTGTTAAATTTGACATAAGAAAAAAAATGTCCACGTGGACAAACAGGGGAGGGGGGTGGGGGTTGAGGGAATGTCCACGCTTGTCCACGGAGGGGGGCGGGGGGGTTGAAAATTGGTATTTTTCTGTCCACGTGGTATCTGGATGGCCCCTTATTGAGCGTCTCAACACTCGCAACCCATCTCGGCGATCCATCTAGTGCGTTGGACCCCTCTATTTCTAGCGTCGGTTCCTTGAAGGGAACAATATCGCAATGTCACCTGGCATTTTCCGGATGTGGCCGACCCGAGCAGGAGCGAATAGCAAAATAATATCAAAATGTGTTATTGGAAATTGAATAACTCATATCAAAATTTGGTCTTGTTTTGGCTGACATAGTTGGTAAAATAACAAAAAATAATATCAAAATTTTACTCCTTTAAGGCTAAAAGAATAACTAGTTGTGTTATTTAAATAACAAAGCAATAACATGACTGTATTCAGAGTTTAGAATAACATATTTTAGTATTATTAAGGTATTGAATAACAAATGCAGTAGTATATGATTTATTAAAAAATCCTTTTATAAAATATTTAGATTCTAAAATTTCTTTAATCAATAAAAAAAAATTGTTTGAAATATATCAAATGTCATTTTAAGGCCAAAATAAGATATGATAACAAAATCAGTTATTATACTCATCTTACAACCACTGTTTTGAATATCTACTCAATAACAAAATGTGTTATCAATGTATCTCCATATCTATTCAATAACAAAATATACCATTATAACACAGTTTGATATTGCTTTTGCATTGTTTTGCTCTTCGCTCCTGCTCGGGGACCCACCATCATCCTTCAATTTTCGGCAGGTGTTCCGCTTTTTGTATGTACTTCGCCGAAAATAATTCACAGTCGTTCGAATACGGCGAACCCTGTACCCGTCGCTCGCTGGTAAGCAAAGCTACCGTCTCAAGTAATTAGCGTTTTGGACATTTTCAGCTTCGTGTGGAGGCGTATGGTCCCTGATTAAGCGTCTCGCTCAGAGAAAAGAAGCCCCGATTTCCATGAATGTGTTTTTCAATCTCTTTACTCGTGTTGTTGTCGGCACTTTCTGGTTGTAATGTCGAGGACGATTGCCAAGCCTAGAAAATTGGTTGAATATCGTGCTTCTTATTTCTATGCTCACTAGCCGAATCACACCTTCAATAGCGATGTTGAATAACATACAGGATAGTCCACCATGTTGCCGTGACCCTCTGCGTGATTCGGCTATTGTAGCTGCACTAGGTTATCCGTCAATCCGCCATAGTTGTCCTCGATCGACTGCATCATATGCTGCTTTGACGTCGACGTAAATACGATGTGTGAGCATAATATATTCTCCACATTTCTGAAGGATTTTTCGAAGTATAAGAATCTGAACCATAATGATGCGGGTTCCAATAAAGCACGCCTGCTACTGCCCTGATTATTCTCTTAAGGATAGACGACGTAACAAGATCTGCTAAAGCTTTTTGTAACGACGTTGAGCAGTGTTATGCCGCGGTAAATACAGCAATTAAGTCATAGGCTCCGAATTGTGTTGTTTTAATTCTCCCCGATAAGCATACATCCTACTCCCACTTTTTGCCTCCTCACCTCAGAATCACTGTTAACTCATTTCGCGTTCGTCGATACTTTGCCAAGTTCTTCCTCGGTGAAATTCTCTCCATCGCTTGCTGGTATTCCCCGTCAAATCAGTCATTTCGTGCACTCGGGGATTTGGTTTCCAGAGCCGCGCCCAGAGCAGAGCCGAGAATTTCACACATCTATCTAAAATTCGCGCCGTTTCGGTAACTCAAACATCACAATTTTGAGCCGCAAAAATGATTTGGCGTTTTTGTTTATTGTTAATACTCAATATGATCATTTGCGATAAATATTTGCAAAAGATAGTTGAGATTTAATGTAGCCAGCTCTCTGGCCGGCACTATTATTTCATCCATAGTCAGATAAGATATTTATTTTCTTTTTCTGGCACCCAGGATAAACAGACTTCTATATTTTATATACATGGCAATTTTTGGCTTCTCTTAAAGAGTTCACGATAGTACTTTTTACACGGCATTTTTTACATATCGCTGACAGAACTAACAAGTCGTCACGTAACAACGAAGCAATAAAACAGCACCAATCGCTTCAAAACTAGCTTCAATCAGCGTCAGTAAAACCGGTTTCACTTCATCATGACGATCGGTTTTAAATTTTCATTTGTACTTTTGTATCAAATATTCAGTAGAAGGCCAGTAACTTTGAATGCAAATTAATTGAATTTAAGTAACATTTCCTACAATGTAATACATATTATAGTTAACCTGGTCAACAAAATCGTACCTCGACCAAACCTCGCGATTTTCTAGCCATGACCATGAAATGCGGTCAGGCATATATTAATATTTTTTTGAAACAATGGTTCTACAATTGATGAAGGGACGGCAAGGGAAAGTAATGAAGGATTTTTTGGGAATGGAGGGAAAAGAGGGGAAACGAAGGGGGGGGGGGGGGTAATAGGTAGCTACGCTTAACACAGGAACGGTGCCTTCCCCCGAAACCCCGCACTGAGAACCGCGGCTAACACGCGAGCAGACGAGCAGCGTTCACGCGCAGTACCTTGTAAGTCGCAAGGGCCTGCATAGTGTCGTCTTCTCGTCAGTAAACACAAAGTTAGATTAAACTTCTCGATCGGCGGAGGAAGAGACACAATTTGTGTCTAAAAATAGCCCAACCCATGTTGCTACATTAATAAGGGGGGTTACACCTCTGTGTTTCATAGGTACACGGGTACCAGCGATCCACATGCCCTGGCGGGTGTTGAGAGTTCGAATCCGGTTATAATCTCAGGTTATAGCTTGGTTCGACCCATGCAGCTTCCAGCATTGGACAAAAGGTAGGAGTCACAACGACAACTTGTTAAGCGTAGCTACCTATTACCCCCTCCCCCTTCCTTTCCCCTCTTTCCCATCCATTCCCAAGAAATCCTTCTTCATTACTTTCCCTTACCGTCTCTTCATCAATTGTAGAACCATCGTTTCAAAAAAATAATAAAATCGTACCTGACTTTCAGTCGTCTTCACTTGAAACAGCCACCATCAGCTGAAGCTTACTTGAAATGTTCTGTTCAACAAATAAAACAAGTCACTTCATTTATGAAGGGAAGGTAAGAGAAGTTTCATTTATTCGTTTCGACGATCCCGGGCCCTGCCTACAGGTATAAAATAGACCCCACAGTAGTCCTCGGCCTCTTATCCAGCAACTCTTATCCCTACCACCTCGTGTTACCAGCCGGAATACAAGCAACCTTAGCGGAGATCGGGTAATTCAACCGATAGGGAAAGAGGCACCCATGCGAACGCTGTATGTAGCAGGAATGTGGAGGAATAGCCTGGTCGATCTTAAGCGACTGCGAAGGACGCTTCTTGGTGGCTTGACGATTCCTCAATTAAGTGCGCGGTTGTACGCCAGGTTAGGAGCGGCCTACGATAGCAACTGATCCAGAACGGGCGGCTAAATTAAGAAATGTGATGTCCCGGCACTACACCCAAAATGACAGTCCCATCACGACACACTGTAAAGAGGCCATAGTGAGAACCGAACCGAACGAAACCGAATGAACCAGGATGTGCCAGCAGGTATTGAATGAGAAGAATGCAGCACAGCTACAAATGCTGCTTGGAGCTTCTCGTCCGGCTGTGGAGCGATACAAACAGAAGCGGAGACAGCAAACACGACTCTTCTAGGAGAAGAAGCGCCACCAGGAGAAGAAGGACTCAAGCAGCTGCACCGCTTTCACGATACACGGAAGTTCAATCAGAGACTCAACGAATCTCGCAAAGGCTTTGTGCTTCGGGCCGCAATGTGCAAAGATAAAGATGGAGGTATTTTGACTGACGACCGTGCAGTGATCGAAAGGTGGAAGCAGCACTACGATGAACATCTGAATGGTGTACAGGCGGAAAACCATGATAGTGGTGGAAGTGACCTCATGTTTGTAGCATTCAACGAAGATGTGCCACCCCCATCGATAGTTAAAGCGAAGTTAAAGAAGCCAAGAAGCCAACAACAAAACAGCGGGAAAGAATGGCATTGCATTTTTTAAAATGCATCATCTGATTGTTAAGATTTGGGATACAGAACGACTGCCGGTGGAGTGGAAAGATGGGGTTATTTGCCCTAGCTACAAGAAAAGTGATAAGCTGGATTGTGAGAACTACCGAGAGATCACTATCCTGAATGCCACCTATAAAATGCTGTCCCAAGTCATCTTCCATCGACTTTCCCCAATAGCCAATAGATTTGTGGGAAGCTTTCAGGCCGGCTGCATGGAGGGTCAGTCTATAACGGACCAAATCTTCACCCTGTGGCTGGATCCTCCAGAAGTGCCGCGAATTCCGAGACCCCACGCACCACCTGTTCATCGATTTCAAAGCCGCATATGATAGTGTAAACCGACAAGAGCTATGGAAAATTTTGGACGAAAATGGCTTTCCGGGTAAGCTTACTAGACTTATCATGGCTACGATGGATGGGATCCAGTGCTGTGTGAGAACTCGGGTGGGTTGTCGGACCCATTTGAATCTCGCAGGGGACTTCCCAAGTAACACACAAAACAAGTTAAAAAATAATATTCGTGGAAAGTAGTCGCTTAAGAGTACTATAAACGTACTTTGAAAACATATGTCGTTATTATTAAGGTTTTGAGATGTTTTGGGATAACATGAATTTATTTGACAGCTTATATCAAATGTATAATGTTTGTTTTGTCAATATGTCAACACGAAGTTTTTATTATGTCTCCATTACTAAATTTAAACTACTGGAAGAACAAGTGGTAGCTTATGCTTTAAATAACGTTTTAAAGTGATATGAAATAACCTGATACATATTTTTTTCAATTCTTGTTTCATTAGACTTCAATTTTTTGCGCTGTTCAGGTAATAGAGAAGTTGTAATATATGTAATATTATACAGTTCTATAACAAGCTGTGTTGCTTGGGTTTGATAAGGAGATGGTCTTTCCTGCCTGCTATTCAACATTGCGCTTGAAGGTGTAATAAGACGAGCGGCGATCGAAATGCGAGTTACGATCTTCAATAAATCCAGTCAATTTATCTGCTTTGCTGACGACATAGGTGCTGTTGGCAGAACATTTAAGGCGGGGGAAGATCAATGCCCCAGACTAAAAAGCGAAGCAGAGAAGATTGGGTATAGATAGGTCTAAAACGAAGTATATGCTGACGGACGGGACCAAACGCGCCAGGGCCCGCTTGGGAAGTACCGTAGTAATCAACGGGGATGAGTTTGAGGTAGTCGACGAGTTCGTATACCTTGGCTCACTGACAACAGAGGACAACAATACGAGCCGTGAGATTAAAAGGTGTATTATCAGCGGGCATTATAAGTCGGGCATACTACGGACTGCACAAGCACTTGCGGTCGAACAAACTTTGCAGCTCTTCGAAGCCTGATCATTAGAAGCACTCTCTTTCCCCGCAAAGATTTCCACAAAGCGCCCTGGAGATCACCTGATCAACGAACATTGAACGAAATCGACCATATTCTCTTCGACTGCTGGTTTTTCTAGAACATCACCAACATACGCTCCCTACCGGGTGAGAATATCGACTCGGATCATTATCTAACAGCAGTACAAGTGCGCTCGAAGCTATCGTTTGCGATGGTTCAAATCTCATGATAAAGCCGCCCTCATCAGTTAAACATTCGGCAATTGGACAACCTATCAGTTGCCGAGAACTATACGTGCGGGTACTGGATAAAGCTCTACTTTACTTTGTGGAGCTAGGTGCTTCGACCCTCGAAGAAAGATGGAGCAGAATACGCCCGGCCGTTAGTGAGGCCATAACCGCGTTGCTAGGTGATGAAACCTTAAGCATACGAAATTACGATTGTATTACGCTGATCAACACCGCCCTCAAGTTGCTCTCCTAGATTTTATCCTCAATAGCAACAGAATTCGATGGGCAGTACCAGGTGGGCTTTATGGGGGGCCGTGCTACTACGAGTTAAATTTTTACTGTTGTTCCTCTTCAAATGCTTAATGCGAAAAATATAGATACAGGCAAACTGAAAACTGAAATAGGCCAAAAATATAGCCAAATATAGCGAAGGTGAAAGTCGAACTCACAGTTCTCAATCTCTAGTCGAGTGTATTGCTTAACCAATTACACCACTAAGGTGTCTATACTCTGTGGTCTAATATCAAGATTTTGTTAACGCCTGATTCTGTCATTCAATCGCACAGTTATCCAGCCCGAGTATATTTTTGTTGACTGTATTTGTTGCAACCGTACAGATTGATAGACATATAGCTACTCGGTTTGTACTTAGCAACAATCAGTTTCTTACTCTCCGACAAATCCTCCAGAAATGTTCAACGTACCCACGCTTCATTATTTCGTGGATCTTAGGGCATCACATGATACAGTCGTGCGCAAACAGCTATGACAGATAATGCACAAGTACGGTTTCCCGGATAAACTGGCGCGGTTGATCAAAGCTACCCTAAAGCGTGTGATGTGTTACGTGCGGGTTTCGGGAGCACTCTTGAGTCCCTTTCGTATTGCGCAGAAGGCTGCGGCAAGAGGATGGACTCTCCTGTATGTTATTCAACATCGCTATTGAGAGTGTGATCCAGCGAGTGATGTGATCTTCAGCAAAAGTAGCCAACTTCTAGTCTTCGCAGACGACTTCGACATTATTACTAGAAAGCTTGGGGTTCTATACTGTTAAAACAACTATTTTACAAAACACCACAAAATGTTGATATAAATAATTATGATAGAGCAGAAAAAGGTCTGTACGAAATATTTCTTACACTCTATCTATGCCAAACGATATTAATGCCAACGAAATGTCACTGAAATTGTCAACAAAGCAATATGTCTGTCATTAATGATAGCGTATAGATTTTCAATGTGTACACGGTTAATTTGATTCAGCTTTCAAGCGATTGCAAAGTAACAAGGCTTATGTTAGTTAACTGAGATCGTGCACAATTTTGAGAAACAACGTATGCATCGCCGCAAACTTTGTTGAATTCAGATTGATACCTCTCTACAAACATTATCTCTTGCAGTTTGGCACTTACGGATGTTGTCCTAAACGATTTCTACGACTAAAGTTTTTTTCCCTTTTGATCCACGTGCTGTCCGTTTGTTGTTCGTTTGTCTGCTCAATAGTTTATTATTGTATGGTGCCGTGTGAAAATCAAATTTGTAGTTTTTATTATTCGAGTTAAATGGTATCTTTCGCCAAAATCATATAAACAGTGAAAGCAGTGTTTTATCAACCTGTGGAGTAAATTGCTAACTGGATAATGGGGCTCTTCACTTACGAGCTCAGAAAATCTTTATGCTATAACGGATATCTAAGACAAAGGGAGTTAGTTACTATGAAAATTTCACTTTCCAACATAGTATAAATGAAGAGAGAAAATAGTATTACGTTAATATCTACAACTATAAAGTAAATTCCGAAAATAATCGTATTTCTAATGTTATGTTATTTACAGTCTGATCCATATGACAGACATCTTGCTTTCTCTATAAAAACTTAACCCCAACATTTATCGCAACCAGTCTACAATTAGACATGCAGGCAGGCTTCACCGTCAACCGGCTGGGTGGTTTGTCCATAATATGATTATTTTCATGTGCATTTTATCCCAATCCAAATCGTTTGGGTGCTTAAGAAAACGATTACATAAATAAGCATTTTTATGGTGGAATTACCGTATGACTCTCTTCTGGTTGTCTCAGGTTAGGGTATAACATCGCAAAGTACACGTTGTTTTACAAAAGCTACACGTTCAACTGATTTAGAAATACGGAATTTAGCGTGTACAATATAAATATTATTGGACCGGTTCCCTTAACAGCACTAGCACTAGTAAGCAAGGTATTGATGCTCTTTTATTAATAGCCTTGATGCGAATTAAAGTTCGTATAGTTTTTTTGCACCAAACAACATTGCGCATTATGGAATAACAATGTTAAATGTTTAAAATCAATAACCTAATGATCGGTGTATAAAATTGAAGTATTTGCAAATCAAGCAAGCAACTTAAAAAGAACGACGTCCGCTCGGTTTGATAACATAAACATTTTTTTCTCTTCCTAATTATTCCACAAACACGCACGCTCACTCGTCTGGAGCCAGGTCACAGCAGTGTGCGATGAATCAAGAGCTCACCTCTTGGATTCTTCACTACTTGTCATTCTTCCTAACCTTTTCATCTTTTTCCTTCATTCAGTCCCAAATTTATCCAGCACCAGCGAGAAAAAAAAACAAACCACGATTCCTCCTTCGTGTCGCCGACCCATTTCTTCACCGACCAAACGTATATAGTAATAAACATTCTTTTCAAAAGTTTGACTTCGCAAGTTGCCGGCTGCTGTTGTGTGAAACCAGTTTTTGTTGTGATATAAAATTTATTCACCTGCCCTCTCCCCACACGGGTTTGGCTGCTCGCGAAGATCATTCTTTTTTCGTCGGAAAAAGTCAACATCAACAGAATCTTCGCCGCATGCCTACGGCTGGCAGAAGGTCTCCCGTGCGTTAGCCGCTTGGACGTACAAATTGTCCTGCCAACAATGCTATTTCGGGCTTAAAGTCGATCAGCAGGAAACAGAACTTCGGTGCAAACGCGCTGAGCTGGATTATACATTCTTTTTTCGGCAGGATGTGGTTTTGAGAAATGTTCGTTCGTTGGAATTTTGATAGCACTTTTAATAGTGCTATCAACAAAAAATTGCGTGATTAAACCACATCTTAACAAATATAACTGTTTTAAATTAATTAATTCAAAAAGTGGTGTTACGTAGAAGTCAAATTTGTCAACTTTCATATTTTATCTTTTACATTTTATTTTTATCTTTCAACCTTTTTTTGTTATCTTTCATTTTCCATTTTCTATACTTTATTTTTCATGTTTAATTTTTTATCTTTCATCTTTCATCTTTTACCTTTCATCTATCGTCTTTCATCTCTTATATTTCATCTTTCATCTTTCGTCTTTCATCTTACATTTTTTATCTTTTATTTTTCATCTTTCATATTCCATCTTTATTCATTCATATTACATATTTTATCATTCATCATACATCTCTTATCATTCATCTTACATATTTTATCACGGATCTTACATCTTTTATCATTCATCTTTCGTCTTTTATCTGTCATACAATTGGATGCCTGAACTTTGTGCCTCCCATTGACGTATGTACTAAGCTTTGACATGTAGACTGATAAAACTGATTCAACGGGTTGTATAAAAACGTATGCAGCGCAATCAAAAAAATTCAAAAATGGCGCTACATCTGGGGACTAGTCGTCATACAGGATTATAAAAAAGTCTGGAAAAGAAAGATGAAACCAAAACTAGCCTTCGGGACGAATCTTTCGGACCAGCTTTCCTCTAATCACAAAAGATGATCACCCAACAGCATCAACTATGCGCGTCGCTTCAGGGAAAACAGCCCGGTTCGCTTGAATGGATTTGACTGTTTTGTTCAAAACCACCCATTGGAAGTCTTATTGGTGACCGGTGCGGACGTCTACGATAGACATTAATGAGTTTCTTCATTCCTGCTACACCTCTAACCACCACTAGCTAGCCAGCAGCTCAACGGCTCATTTTTTATCCGTCTTAACGATTGGCGTTGATGATCTCTTCAAATCACAGACCTTTTGGGGGAGGCTCATCAAGAGGAATTATACAAAGCGAGTAGACGCTGTCTACGACGCTGGAGTGCTATTTTGTTACAATTTTTTTTATTCCAAGGTGGGTAGGCTTGTGCTAGGTTTGTCTCGATGAAATGAATACCAACAGAAAAGAATTCAGTTATGTGAAGCAAGGTATTCAACATAATCAGAATCTCCATAAAAGAAATACCGGTGGAACAAGACAGCACGGCCGCAACCGCCTAGTTGGAGAGGTATTTGTTAGTGTGTGTAACGTGTAGCAGTGTGCGGTTTGTCGGTTCTTTGGTTGCTTCTCCTAATAAATTACAACTAAATAAATTCGCCAAAGATTTGCTAGTATAAATGAAATACTCCGAAGTATAAACAAAAATCGGTGTTTGAAAGAAAACAGCAAACGGATTGCACTTTGTTTAGATTATTCATAAAGAGATCACGTTTTGCGAATGTACCTGTAAATATTTAATTTTGATCTGACGAAATCCGGATTGCAGAGTTTCTCATTGAAAATGTGTGTTTCTTTATGTATCATCTAAAACAAATTAGATTGGGTATGCCACGATCTATAGATTCATCTCTCGTGTTTTCAAGAATTAGCCGAAAAGTCACGTTAAATATTTGCATTTCTATGTGATAGATAGCATGCAAATCGAGTCTCTTAAAGCAGTTCAGGTGCACTGTCCTCTGATGAATTTCTCCCAAACACGCATTTAACTACAGTAATGTTCCGATTTTGTCCACCCCCGATTTTATCAGCTTTTTATCCCGATTTTGTCAGCTTATAAATTTTGTTTAACTTTTGTGCTTTTGAACAGGATTTACAAAACTTTTCAGTCTGCATGAAACTAGTCTGATTCCCTAGGAAGAGTTTTTGAATGAAATGATGCTTGTTTTGCGCGTAATACGGGGTCAAAATTAGGGTATTTTTATAATAAAAGTTCTACAATTCCTTAACAAACAAAGATAGAGGTATACTATATTTAGCTATGTTGTGTATTTTCACTATTTGTACAACTTTGTAAAACATGAAAAAGTCATACAACAACTACAAAAACAGCTAAACTAGAAAAACTGACAATTTTTGAAACGGTGGTTCTACAATTGATGAAGGGACGGTAGGGGAAAGTAATGAAAATTTTTGGAATGGATTGGAAAGAGCGGAAAGGTCAGTGGGGGGGGGGTTTATTGATAGCTGCGCTTAACAAGTAGTCGTTGTGACTCCTACCTTTTATCCAATGCTGGAAGGTGCATGGGTCAAACCAAGCTATAATCTGATATTATAACCGGATTCGAACCCACTGCACTCGCCAGGGCATGTGACTCGCTGGTCCCATGTACCTTTGAACCGCAGAGGCGCTGGAACTGCAAAGCCACAATTATTGGAATCTAATTCAATTTCAATTTTACCTCCGATTTTAAGTCCAATTTTAAGTGAAATTTCAGGTCCACTTGACGTTCGATTTCAAATCAAATTTAAAGACCCTCTTTGAAGACAAATCTAGCTTAGTTCCAATTTTAACTTCGATGTGAAGCCGAACTTCGAATCCAATTTACATTCAAATTCGAATCTAAGTTAATTCCAGTTTCAGTTTCAATTTGAAATTCAGCAATTTCTAACCCATATTCAAGTCTAATTTCAAGGCTAATTGTTGTCCTATTTTAAGTGCAATTTCAAGTTTTATTTAATTCTAATTTTGCCTCCGATTTCAAGAAAAATTTCAAGTCCGATGTCTCATTTTAAGGTCAATTTCAAGTCTTATTTAGTAGCAATTGGACTTAAAATGGGACGTTAATTTGAAGGCGAAATCGCACTTAACATCGGATTTGAAATTACACATGAAATTAGATTTGAAATTTGGCTTAAGCTGAGTTTAAATTGGAATTAAATTAGACATTCAGTTGAACTTAAAATGGGACACTAAATAGGACAAAAAATGGACTCAAACTGAGACTAAAATTTAACTTGACTGGATGGACTACTTAGAAACTAAACTTGCAATTTGACTCAAAACTAGGCTTGCAATTGGACATGAAATTGGCCGAAATTGGTGTTGAAATTGGAATGGAATTTTACTTTAAACTAAATTTAAGTCAAAATTAGACTTAATATCGGACGTAAAACAAAGCGCCGTTAATAATCCTTGAAGGCGAACATTGTTATCTTTCAAACCTCTACCTACTATATATTCGGATTTCGACATATTATTTTTAATCCAATCTTCTTAGAGTCCGTCCCAATGATTCTAGTAATAATTTCGAGGTTGCCTGTGAAGTCTAGGGCTGACTACAGAAAACCATTCCTCTCGCTTCGATGCCCGCTCGCTCGATGACACCTTCAATAGTAACGTCAAATAACGTACAGATCAGTTCATCCCATTGTCGCAACCCTCTGTGGAATTCGGAGGGACTTGAGAACAACCCTTGAGATGAATATGTAGTACACCACACGGTCTAAAGTAGTTTTGAACAGCAACGTCATTTTTCCAGAAAACCAAATGTGTGCATCATCTGCCATGTAGCTGATTCCAACCGATTGTATCGTGTGATACACGAAAATCTTCGAACATATGATGCGTGGTAAAGTTTTATTTTCGATATTTCTGAAGGATTGGTCGGAGTGTGAAAATCTAGTCCTTATTAGCGCGTGGTCCGTCAAATTCGTAAAAATATTTGCCCCACTAGATGGGGCAGTGCTGACCATGCGGGCGCACGGAGCCTCGCGCTTCGGGGGAGAAAAATTCTAATGGACAATACCTAGCTGTATATCACACAAACACATGGTAATAAAAAAATCGATGAAATAAGGCCACGCTGTTTTGGACTCGGTCGTTACATAATGTGCCAATCGACTCAGCTCTACTTGGACGCCGATTGTTTACGAAGATTTCAATTGTACGGGCACTTAGATCTTTCGAACTAATGAAATCTCCAGATCCGGATGGTATTTTACCCATCTTCGTACAGAAAATGGACGACGTCGAGCAGATAAAAGAGATAAAACCATTCATAAGCCATTCATAACCATTCATGAAGAAAATCACGGATAACTAAATCCGCAATGAGTTTGTAAACAACTCTCCATTGTATGGAAATGAACATGCATGCCAACACAGTAAATCTACAGAAACCGCACTGCACTTCACAGTGACGTGAATTGAGAAATCGCCTAAATATTAAGAGACGGCACTTTATGCTTTTCTCGATATTGAAGGATCTTTCGATAACACGTCCTTCGTTTCAACTATTACGACTCTCTTTCAAACCGGAATCGACCGAAATTGTCATCTTCACTTTTGGTTATATGCTACTATTGCACGGCCTAGGATAACCTATGCTGCAGTCGTATGGCTGCCAAAGGTGAACGAGGTGACAACCAAGGCCAAAGTTAATAAAATACAGGGTCTGGCCTGTCCTTTAGTAATCAGTGCCATGCATACAATATTTAGTCATATAGTCATGAAGGAAACTTTATACCTGCCATCCTTATGTAAAGAAGGAACCTGAATTCAGCCTACAAAGGTTACACTCGAGGGTGACCAAATCGGTCAACTTCGCATATTGCGGGAGTTCAATCCGACACCGCTTGTAACTTCAGTTTCTGGTTGTATAGAGAAGGCCCAATCTGGACAGTTCATATGAAATAATTGAAACAGGCCGCTAAATGTGGAATAATGGAGGGCCCGATCTTCCACCTAGAACCATCTGATTTTTACAGATGGTTAAAAAATGAGGATCTGCGCAGGATCCGGACTCAACTTAATTCGTAGTGAACTACGCACAAGCTTGCCCCCAAAGTCGGTCACAGTGTGTGTTTGTCCACAATCCATCGCCCACTGACCGGCAGCGCTTTTATGTAAAAAAAATTACTTGCATCCAGAAAGTTTGTTTCTGTAAATGCAAATAATTTTAGTCCTGGAGATGGAAGGTGATAGCTCTATTGTTCATCCAGCGACCCATTTCTAGAATGCCTGGATATACACGTACATTCCGAGGTCGCCTTCATAAACAATAAGCCCCGCATGTATATTTTTACATATCCATACTTCCAGAATAATTTTCATTATTCTGGCACGTATTTAGTTAAACAAAATCATAATTGCAAAATTCTTCTAGACCAATTTAATTTTGATGCATGAAAGAATAATTTCTACCGTAGCGCCAACTACATGTCAAATGAAATCACTTTTCGTCAATAACTATCAAAAATAATTTTCGATAATTGGCATCTGGAAGAATTTTATCGGGGTCTATCAGGTTTGTTTTGTTTCCATGACATGTGTTTGGAAACTACTTTAACTTTGAAAATGTATACTTATCTCTTGCCAATCGACATGGTCAGCATACTACAGGAAAGAACAAACACTAAACAGTACACTCGCACAAACCATATCAATAAATACTTTGATTTAACACTAAAAATTTTTAGAAAAACGGAGCGTTCGAATGAAAACAAACAACCGAAACCGTGCTCCCAGACCAATCAAGCTGCCCTCAAAGTCGGTCACAGTGGCCTTTTATCCGAATGCGGTTCTGGCATACAAAAAAGGCCTTGCGGCTTAACCTGCATAAGGCTTTACGCGCTGTAACGCCGGCTCTGGTGCTGACCAGTAGGGTTGCCAAGTGGCCGGATTTTGGCCGACCCGACCGGTTTTTCACTTACAATGCCGGTGGCCGGTCAATCCTGTAAAAAGGCCGTTTTTCCGACACAGGAAGCCGGATTTGTTCTTTTTGCCTGATTTGTAAATTTTCTGATAAATATGTTAGCAATCCTGAGCAGTGAATTTATTGAAGATAGCCAGTTTTGCAGTGACAATACTTTACTTCTGACGGTAATATACCTTAAATTATCCACTAGTACCAAAAGCAAGTAGTTTTCACTCTGAAACTAGCTATCTTCAATAATCCATTCAATGTTCGTTGTGGTTTCGACTGTGAAGTTCTACCATTCGCTATCTTCACAACTTCATCCCATTTACACGGGAAACTGTCAACCGACTTCCGGCGATTACCCATAAAATACGTCATAAACCCCCCCCCCCCGCGTTTTTTGAAGGCAGGATCGACCGGCCGGTTTTTGTAATTTTCAGACTTGGCAACTCTACTGACCAGCGCAATGCAGTGGTAATTACCGGAATTCTCCACCTTCTAAATCCAGTGAAGTGACGTTGCAAGTGGTTCTTTGTCATTGTTTAGAGTTTTGCCGAGAGTCAGTGCTTTCCAGTGGCTGTTTTCGTTATCAGCACCCCGATTTCTCGAATTTGTATACTAGGCTGTATGAATAAAAGAGTTAGATCAAATGCTCCCATACGATTTAAACGAGAAAAGCAAAGTAAACTGTTTTATTCATGCGGCCTACTGTTACATATATTTGTATATAACGAATTTAAATAACTCGAGTTGTATATAATGTCGGATAACAACTACAGCAGTAATATACGCAGACTTATTCTTGTCGGAATTCGCGCTTATTACGGACTCCATAAGACCCTAAGGTCTGATAAGCTTTAACCCCGTACCAAATGTACTATGAAAAAAAAACGCTAATAAAACCAGTAGCCTCTACGCGGTCTGGCGGTGTATGAGAGAACAGTTTATGGAAGAGAAGAATTAACCACGAGCAGGCGCGGCTCTTCGACGAACCCAGTATCCAGAAAGTTATTTAAACTGGAGAATACCGGACAACAACCCCGTAAAAATGGAGTTCACCTCGAATCCGGTTGGTACCAAACGCAGAAGTGCGCAGCTTACTCGATGGCTAGACCAAGTGTAGCAAGACCTGAAAAGTGTAAGACATTCGAGAAATTGGAGACGGTCAGCCATGGACCAAGTTTGTTGGTGGAACATTGTTAGGTAGATGAATTCCTAAAAGGCACCAGGATAAGAAGAAGGCGATTCTTAGCAGACCTTTTCGAGCAGGGACGCTAGTATCATTTATGGGCACTCCCAGATTTACTTCGTTTCACCTCTTTTCCCCATCTATTCATCAAAGAACTGCTTTCACTTGTCGATCACCTCGCGCTCGTTTGGGATCAGGTTTTCTTTCTCGTTCCTACACCTGCCAGGCTTCGGTGTGTAGCCTTTAAGAGAATGGTTCACCAGCTTATAGAACTTGCGCGTGTCAAATAGTTGTTCTAATTATTCATGATCTCTGTACTCCTTTTGGTGTCTTTTCTCCTCAAGTTTGTGTTCGTTCGTTCCGCTCACACCGATACTTGACCAATTTCACCCTCGTGGCAATACTTAGATAGTTTTTCCAACTTCTTTTTTTGTCTGTCAATCCTTTGTTGGTATTCCCCGTAAAACCAGTCATTTCGTGCACTCAGATTTTTCCTCAGCTAGCGTCGCATGTCTTCGAGGGTCGAAGCCTCAAGCTCCATAGACGAAAGTAGAGCCGCATCCAGTAGACGCGCGTATTTCTTGGTAGCTTATGTATGGTCTAGTTATCGAGAAGAACGGCTTTTTCACGATAGTATTGAGCGCAGTACATACTGCTTGTCACTTAATTCAGCAGCCCGCTTCGGGTCAGACGCTCACTACGATGAGGAACTATGCTCGACTTGGCAGTGGAATCCTTGTCAAGAGTTATCCCTGATACGGACTCAGACGCTCAAGATTGGCAAAGCTATTTCACATTCCAGAAGTTGAGACTAGCAAGCCGTAAAAATTATTTCCTTCACAATCGTGAATGGTTTGGCAGTTGAAAACGAGTTTTATGTGTCAATTTGGTCATATTTGCTTATGTGCAAAATGCATGTGAGAAAATAACAAGTTCGTGCAATTGCAACTATTGACAAAAGGCTTTCGATTTCTCTTTGATCCATCCGTAAATGTTTACGATGGTAACATTTGGTTTTGTAACAGTATGCAGCGAAAAACGTGATCACTAGCGTACTGTAATGATACTAAACTTTTTGAAAGTCGCCTTAAAAATTTAAACAGAAACCAAAGTTCGATTACCCGCTGCTTTGCATCTATGCGTGTTCTTCTTCAAGCAACTACACGGCCGGACGGGTTGTTGTTACACCGCAACCTGGCCGTCGCCAGAGGGCTGTACAGTTCAAACATCAGTAGAGAGAGCAAAGGAGGACTCCTTTGTTTTTTTTCATGCGAGCAACAACTATTGTAGGTTCGAAACTTTTTCTAAGGTTTAGTTTAGCACTTAAAGTTAATTGCTTTAAACTCTAAAACTTTGAACTCTTCATGTAGCTGAGATTGGACCAAAGTTTTAGCTATAATTTCCTGAACTGACTTAGTGAAAGATTCACCAGAAATAGAACGAAAGTCACGCGGTAGGAAGTGGCTACTGACGACATGGTTCTTTTTGCTTCATCGCCTATCATTATCGATGTTTTCTCTGAACATCTGGAGAATATTCGGAACACAAGCTCTGTCTACGGAAGTGATGATTGCGTAATATGATTTTACTGAAGTTCGAATTATAGCAAGTCGAAGGCTGGGTCTGACATTGTCATTTGTACTTACAATTTGGCTACTCTAAAAGAACTCATTGATTCAACGTGCGAGAAGTTCAGAATTACGCGATGTGCGATTAAATTTTTTGCGTTACTTAGACGCCATTTTGATAACTGAAGATTAGATGTCATAATCATAAATAAAAAATAGTTAACTCCTCACATACACTCCTGTAAATGGGGTTGTTCAGGCATTTCAAATGCATGATTTTAAAAAATGCGACAAGGTCAACCAAATTTAGAGAAAACTAAAAATAAAACATGTAGCTTTTAGCTTCACTCTAAACAGACTTTCTTATTCAATCTTTTCCATGTTCAACCTTTAGTAAGTCTGGTATTTTGCACGTGATTAGTTAGATTTTGCACGTGATTAGTTGCATGAATATTTCACTAGTATTGAAAATGGCTATCATTGTTAATGACTAAAGTCCGTTCATTAGTCGAAAAGTTTGATATTCCGTAGTTTGATTTGTAAAACCAAACAGATTTAAATTCATAAACATGGATATGTTATTTATCTAAAAATATTTGTTTGCTGCTAAAACGCAGATTTTATCGACGGCTAATTTTGATATGATGCCACAATATGACACCCGCATCAATGCGTCTACGAAAAGATACGCCGGCCCTGAATGAAATGATTCACAGATTGAAGGAATCTTCACAAGTAAGAACTGGTTTTAGCGTAAACATTCTCACTGCTGCTAAATAAAAAACAAGGCAATAAACAAATAAACATAATGGTGATTTTATTAGGTTTCGATTTTAGCAAAATATATTTTGCGCAGCAGAATCAAGATTGACTTGGTATTGGTGCTATCTGTTAGATGCACTAAATTAATGGGAATCAATCTGCGTGAATAATTTACGGCAGCAAATATATACAATTAACATTACGCAAGATATTGCATGTTTAAAAACCTGTGTAAAAAACAACAATCAAGAATAAAAATCAATAAGATTTACTCTTTAGGTACCTGACAAATTGTAAACTGCAAAGTTAGTTTATAAAAACATCTTAACCGCAGATACCTGGAAAAGAAAAAAAAACTTAATTAGATAAATCTATATGGTAAACACGTTAACAATGTTAAAAATATCAAATTTCTTATTTATTTATAAAAACAATCACTGACCCCAAGTTAGCTGCAATACAAAACAATCGTTATGATTTCCGCCCTCGCGCCCAGAACTTTGTTCGCGAATTGATCATCATTATTATCCATTCCGGATCACAAACTGGTTCCACGGAGTCGACATCGAAATCCATACGTTTTCACCAACATAATTTTGCATTTAAATCGCTAGTATCATTCAAGCTCAAATTACCGATATTATAATTTCCAATTCAGAAAACTGGTTTGCTGTTAGAAACATTCTAAAACTTCCAAAAGACTAAAAAATAAATTTCTCATCAACCCAAGCCGGACCCGGTAGAAAATCTTAGAAAGCACAGAAACAAATGGAACCTATTTATTCGACACGGTAAGCCTTTACCTTTTCGAAGAAATATAAACTTATGCTAATTTCGAATATTCTGAAGCTGTGCGACCATGGCATCCGAGACTCCCCGCCCCGATGGATTCGCGCGTGTTTGTGCTGAGAAGCATTAGGTTATATTGCAAATACGTAGTGAAGATTCCAGCTAGCGATGCAAGCATCGAAGCTACTTATAAACCAAGACAAACTGAATATTTGCTATTTGAATGTGATTAGTCTGCCTGCTACAACCATACATCGTGCCCGTGCGCAGCAGCAAATCCTACAACAGGTCGGGAAATTCCTTTCTGGAACTCGATATCGTTAATGTTATTTCACTCAAAGTCCAGCCAGAGATGCTGATGGCGATCTAACGATGCTGCCTGAGCGACCCTAGTTGCTTGAGCGCGTGACGATTTCAACAGTGCAACCTCGCGGAATCTGTGCGCACACAGCAATGCGATATGAAGATAGCGGTTTTTCTCACACAACCCCATTAGGCCGGCTAAGCCTTTTGACAACCTTTGGGCAGAGATCACCGTTCGTCGCAACAACGCAACGGCAGCAATTGCAGTTTACTGCCATCATCGGTCGACACCGCGTTGGCTGGTGCCGGCCGGTCGGTGGTGTTGCAAAGTCCTGCGAATGAGGATATATAACCCAAACGCATCCAGTTAAGCGCTACTCGCGCGTCTAACTGATATGTGGCCCGAGGGCATCGTTCCGACAGATCTATGAACTGAAAACGACGAAGTATTATCACCGTATACCTAAGCGTAGATCCATCACATTCCAAGTGTGCGATGAACTAAAAGTAGGTCAGCAGATATCTGTTTCATATTTGTACACTTTTCACTAATTTATCATTTTTATAATTCATCTATGGTTAATGGGCAAGTACCGCTAATAAGCGATTTATCCAGAAAACTTTCAAATGGGAGTTAAACATTGAAAATTATTGGGAAAACAAAATAGATTATAAGTATTAGAAATATCAGTGAAAGCAGAAACACAATATAACTTGATGTGCAGAGTAGTAAAAGTAAAAGAAACTTATTTTGTTGTTACTCTTACCTTATACCGTCAAAACCTATATTAGGATTTTAATGATCTGAAATTCAATAAACATGCTATTGTACAAAAAAAAACACAACGTTGTCGTGAATAGTTGTATAAAATTTATTTGAACATCATTTACTGGTAATAGCACATTGCAACGTAATTATTTGACATGTTGATTTGCTTCATGGATTTTATAAATGTTTAACCTCATAGAGACTACAATTAGAATTGATTTGGAACAGATCATTAACGTTGCTTACATTCATCAATATAGGGTTGAATCTAAAAAGTTGGCTTTGAAATTGAATTTTTACCTTACTAATATGTTTTGTTTATTGTATGCATTCACCTACAACCAATGTTATTGTTTAGAACTTAACAAGAAACTATAAAACACTTTAGTACGTACTTACATGTATCCAAATTAACAACAACTTTTATGTTTGGATTGGTCTGGCGAAATGAGATAATTAAATAAAGGGTGTCCTGGATAAAATTGCATTACCTGCATTTCGCGACTTTGAAAGTGAAAGATATTTTGAAGTCTACTTGCTTACTTACTTTACTTTACTTTACTTTATTTACTTTAATGGCCGACAATCCATATTAGCGGATCCTATCCGAATGTATTAATGATTTCCAAGATTCAAAAAAAATTTTTCGTTCAAATACTAAGTATACGCCGATCTGTTTCTCTCAACGTCCAAGCCTCATGACCATAAAGGGCCACCGGCAATATTATATTGTGAATATTGTGAATTCGTCGATAACCTCGTACCGTTTCCCATCTATTTCCAGCTCAGATCCAACATCATACAGACTTCCACGCTCTCTGCCAGCAACCATGTACTTCGTTTTGACCATGTTTATGATCAGTCTGATTCTCGCAGATTCTCTTTTGAAAGGCAAAAATGCCTCTACAATAGTTCTACGATCAACACCAACAATGTAGATGTCACCCGCAAAGCGTAGAACCATGCGTGATTTAGTGATGATGGTTCCATTCCTTTGCACGTCTGCTCTTCGTATCGCCCCTTTAAGTGCTATATTAAACTGTAGGCTAGAAAGTGCATCGCGAGTGTTTCAATCCGTCTAACGTCACGAATGCGTCTGACATTTCACCAGTTATTCTGACGCTTGATTTTGATTTGTCTGGCATTGTACGTCACAGTTTCATTAGCTTGGTCGGAAAGTCGTGTTCAAGCATTATCTGCCATAATTTAATTCTTTTCACTGAATCGTACGCTGCCTTAAAATCCACAAACAGATGGTGAGTCCGCAAGTTGTATTCCCGAGATTTGTCAAGGGTTTGACGCAAGGTGAACATTTGATCCGTAGTCGATCTTCCTTCTCAAAAACCACACTGGTAATCGCCGACAAAGGATTCTGATAACGGTCTCAATCTGTTGAACAAAATACGGGAGAGTACCTTATAGCCGGAATTTAGAAGTATTATTATGCCCCGATAGTTACTACAATTGAGTTGGTACCTCTTCTTGTATATCGGGGAAATGAGACCAACAAGCCAGTCTGAAGGCATTTCTTCTTTCATCTAGATTTTTTCAATCGTGGCAAACAGCTGCTCACACTCCACTTTCAGAAGTTCGGCCGGAATTCCGTCCTTCCCAGCAGCCTTTTCATTTTCAAGCTCTTTTATCACCTTTTTAGCTTCAACTAGCGTGGGTGGCTCCACAGCTTGACCATCTTCCTCAATTCGTATTCTGTGTCTGATGCTTTCTCCATTAAAAGCAAAGCCTAGGGGTGCTACATTTCGTTATGAGACTTGATCTTTAGTTTTTATACGACAGGCTTCGCAGCCAGCGGTTAGAGTACAGGACAATTGCAGGGCCAGTTGCTACGTTCCCATTGACAGTCTCTCCCAGCCGAGTTTCGAACATATGGCTTATTAGGCTAGCATCATACCTCGAGGCCAACTGGGATGCTTTCTCCATTACCTGCACCAGTTAGAAGCTCTTCCAAGTGCTCTTTCCACCTGGCAGCCACCACAGCTTCGTCAGTTAACAGTCAACCGGGTGCTCTTATTCGCCGTACTGTTGACTATTTTATAAAAACTGCTCGCGTCGTTTCTGGAAAAACAACCTTCTGCCTTACTGAGCGCCTGCTCCTGGTACTCAAACTTACGACGCCGATGGGTTCTTTTCTCTGCTGCTGATAGTTCTTTATATCGTTGCCTGTTTGGGCGTGTAGCCGCAGTGAGCATGCGACTCCTAGCCACGTTCTTCTCATCTGTCGCCTTTTGGCACTCTTCATCAAACCAGCCGTTTCTTGGTCGGCTTGTACCCAGTATGACGATTGACGATACCCAGTACCTCAGTGGCTGTACTTTTTAATACATCATGGACCCACCGCCACCTCGCATCCAAAGTGTCTTCGTTCATTCGTTGTTCAATTCTCTCATCAAACTTATGGGCATATTCTGTGGCCACGACCTGAACCGATAGTCGCTGGATGTTCAGCCGCATAGTTCTCTGTCTTCTGGAACTTGTTACGCTAGACAGCCTATCGCGAATCTTACATACCACTAGGTAATGATCAGAGTCAGAAATCTACTTACACTGACACTAAATGTCGTACGGACTGTCATCGTGTGTGTGATGACAAAAGAAACAAGCATTCTTTTTTTTCCCGCACAATAATCAAAGTAAAATCAGCAATTTCATCGTCACGAATTACTTTTTCTACCGTTTGGATTGAGTTCTTTCAATACTTCGGTGGAATGAGTTCATCGTGTATTGTTTACACTGCGTAAGTTTCATTAATAGTCGCGCGATAGTTACGAAAAATTGGATCTAAAGAACAGGCCGTATGCAGAAACATTAAGGGGGCATAGTACTTTTTACACCATATTTTTTGCCTAATTTCAAATACTTTATTCTCCATAACGCGAAAAGCGAATCGATTCGGGTTTTTTGCATTCCAAACATTGCACTTTATACTAATACTAGTTGACCCGACAAACTTCGTATTGCCACAAATTAACCTGTGTTGTATATAAATCATGAATCTCGGATGATCTTTGTCACTTCTCGAGTTTTGCAAGCCCCCCAGTGGGCGGCGCTTCCGACGGCGGGTCACCGGCAACACTCGCGACCGGCTCGTCCTGAATGATCTAGTGTTACTATAGATAGTTTTTGTGGTCTTGTTATTGATTAATGTTTTATGGAAGAGTCTCGAATTTCTCGAGTTGGATTAGTTTTTGAGTTTCGCAAAAATTTCTGTTTTATTTGTATGAGAGTCCATATCCCCCTACCACAGGGGTGAGAGGTCTCTAACTATCATAAAATAAATTCAAGACTCAAAAATCTCCTACATGCTAAATTTGGTTCCATTTGCTTGATTAGTACTCAAATTATAAGGAAATTTGTATTTCATTTGTATGGGAGCCCACCCTCTTAAAAGGGAAAGGGGTCGTAATACACCACAGAAAAAAAAATTCTGCCATCTAAAACTCTCACATGCCAAATTTGGTTCCATTTGCTTGATTAGTTCTAAAGTTATGAGCAAATTTGTATTTCGTTTGAATGGGAGGCCCCCCCCCTCCTAAAAAGGTAAGAAGTCATAATTCATCATGGGAAAAATGGTTGCCTCCAAAAGCACCCACATGCCAAATATGGTTCCATTTGCTTGATTAGTTCTCGAATTATGAGGAAATTTGTATTTCATTTGTGTAGAAGCCCCCCCTCTTGAAGTGTGGAAGGATCCTAATTCACCGTAGAAAATATTTTTGTTTCCAAAAACCTCCACATGCCGAATTTGGTTCTATTTGCTTGATTAGTTCTCGAGTTAAGGGGAAATTTGTATTTCATTTGTATTGGAGCCCCCCCTCCTAATGTGGGAAGAGGTCCTAATTCATCACAGAAAAAATTCTTGCCTCCAAAAACACCTACACGCCAAATTTGGTTCAATTCGCTTGATTAGTTCTCGAGTTATGAGGAAATTCGTATTTCATTTGTACAGGAGCCCCTCCTCTTAAAGTGGGGAGGGGTCCTAATTCACCATAGAAAATTTTCTTGCTCTCGAAAACCTTCACATGCCAAATTTGGTTGCATTTGCTTGATTAGTTCTCGAGTTATGAGGAAATTTGTATGGAAGTCCCCCCTCTTAAAGGGGAGAGGAGTTATAATTCCTCTTATAAAGAGGGGAGGGGTCTCAATTCACCATAGAATAAATTCTTGTCACCAAAAAAAACACCCACATGCCAAATGTTGTTCTATTTGGTTGATTAGTTCTCGAGTTAGGAGGAAATTTGTATTTCATTTGTACAGGAGCCCCCCCTCTTAGAGTGGGGAGGGGTCCTAATTCACCGTAGAAAATTTTCTTGCCATCGAAAACCTTCACATGCCAAAGTTGGTTCTATTTGCTTGATTAGTTCTCGAGTTATGAGGAAATTTGTATAGAAGCCCCCCCTCATAAAGGGGAGAGGAGTTACAATTCCCCTTATAAAGAGGGAGGGGTCTCAATTTACCATTGAATAAATTCTTGTCACCGAAAACACCCACATGCCAAATTTGGTTCGATTTGCTTGATTAGTTCTCGAGTTATGAGGAAATTTGTATTTCATTTGTATAGGAGCCCCCCCTCCTAAAGTGGGAAGAGGTTCTTATTCATCATAGAAAACATTTTTGCCTCCAAAAACACCTACATGCCAAATTTGGTTCCATTTGCTTGATTAGTTCTCGAGTTATGAGGAAATTGGTATTTCATTTGTACAGGAGCCCCCCTCTTAAAGTGAGGAGGGGTCCTAATTCAACATAGAAAATTTTCTTGCCCTTGAAAACCTTCACATGCCAAATTTGGTTCCATTTGCTTGATTAGTTCTCGAGTTATGAGGAAATTTGTATGGAAACCCCCCCTCTTAAAGGGGAGAGGAGTTATAATTCCCCTTATAAAGTGGGGAGGGGTCTCAAATTACCCTAGAATAAATTCTTGTCACCGAAAACACCCACATGCCAAATTTGGTTCTATTTGCCTGATTAGTTCTCGAATTATGCAGAAATTTGTGTTTCATTTGTATGGGAGCCCCCCCTCTTAGTGGGGGGAGGGGTCTCTAACCATCACTAAAACCTTTCCTGGCCCCAAAAACCTCTACATGCAAATTTTCACGCCGATTGGTTCAGTAGTTTTTGATTCTATAAGGAACACAGGACAGACAGACAGACAGACAGACAGACAGACAGACAGACAGACAGACAGACAGACAGACAGACAGAAATCCTTCTTTATAGGTATAGATTTACAATTTTGTTTGCATATGTGAACCCCTTCCCCTCTCCCCTACGGCTCCTTGAATATGATCGTTCGAAAAAAACATGATTTGCGGTACCATCGATTGGCGCTGGGGGTCTTAGCCAAATTGCAAAATTCCAAAACGACATGAAAGTATATTAAATTATCTCGTGTTTGACCCATCCTTTTTTTAAAATTCGAACGCATAACAAAATGGCGGACATTCAAACATAAAAGTAAGGTTTTTAGTCGAAAAAATTGACTTTAAACAGTTCTAAAAAATACAAAAATAGTAATATCAAAAAAAGGATGGGTCAAACACTAGATTATTTTGTTGGCTTTAAAACAAAAAAAGAATCATGAGAATTGCTTGAGCCGTTCTTGAGATATTTATGGTACCGACTTTCAAACCCTGGTTTCGAGAAAAACGACGTTGAACTTTTTATTCGCCGTGTAATCGCTCCAGACATGCGCGGTACAAATAGCTGTAACTTTGTCAATTTTTGGAATTCATTGAAATGACTTGAAACACATATGGTCAAAATGTTAATCTTTCGAAATAATCATTAAAAAAAATTTCGTTTTTTTTTTAAGTTGAAAAAGTACTATGCCCCCTTAAGTACACTCCCTCCACAATTATGGATCACCCACAATTATGGATCACTTTTGTGTTTCAAGTTAAATAACTCAGTTAAACAAACTGTTTGAAGGTATGAAGCATTTTTGCAACAAAATATACCCTATTGACTAGCTTTTAACACATAAAACATCCTTTAAATCCCGACATTGATGCTTTTTCAATGAGCGTACAAAGTTGTTATCGAGAATCTATCAACATGTCTGTCGTTTTTTTTCAATCAGCATAAGCAGTACGTTCCTCATTCATAAGGTTGCTATGTGACATAATCACCAATTTTCGAGCAAAACATGACTCGTACATAAAGATCAAGCTAAGTTCTTTACGATTCAGCGAAATATTGGTGGTTGCCAATGATGTTCCTGTAAAAATAAGTAATTTTTTAAGTGATCCATAATAGGGACCAAAACAAGTTAATTTTTCACAATTATGGATCACTTTGATTCCAATGTAATTTTTACAAATTCAAACATTTTGGCACCTATTACAAACATTTTTTAAGCAGAATCGAAAGCTGCGCAGAGCTGAGTTTTTGGAAAATGCTGTTTCTAAATTACGCAGGACAGGAAAGCTTCGTAAGGCAGTAAAACGCTATGATGGTACCTATGCAACGGCTCATCGCAAAAGTTAAGCGAATGTTAGCTCTCATGCAACAATCTAAAACGTTAATTTTTTCCTTTACTTTTTAGACTTTGAATTTACTAGTTCTTCGAGCTTTCGGTCAAATACGCGCGATTTCCTTCTATGATTATTTTTAATTTTTTCGGTTTATTGTCGCCTTTCCACTGTTTCATACAGAGTCGCATCATAGCAGCGATTAAATTAATCTCTTGCTTCGATTAACTTTTCCGAGATCCACTGTACTTACTTCGTTAATAACAATTCGGAAAAAAGAAAACTTCATCCTATACCAATTTTTTTTTGGAGCCAACGCAGCTGGTGAGCCTAAGACTTTTTTTCCAGGACAAAAAATCAGTCGTGAAATCGCGAAAAGCATTCCCAAAGACGGATCAGTAGGTGTCTACGAAGAAGGACGGCAGGCATCTAAAGACAGACCAAAAGCCACACAAGGTCTTTCATACGATTTGAAACATGTTATTTTTATGTTATTACATGATTTGAATAAAGTTCATTGAGAAAATTCGCTGCAAAAAGTGTATTTTTGTTTTGATCCATAATATGATGAAAATTGTTTCATAATTGTGACCGCTTCCAAAAGTGATCCATAATTGTGTATTTGATCAGTCATAATATAAGCTTAATTTCCGTGGAAAACTTGCACTAAATGGGTTTAATAACTGAATCAACTGAAAGATTACATATTTCTGTAACTAAAAACATTTATAAACTGCTTTTAAACAATAGTATGCGCTACAATTGATTGATTTAAAATCATACTTCTGCTTAAATGGTCCATAATTGTGGGGGAACTGTAATGCGTTCTGAAGAAGATTTAAGTTATGGCTTGTTTGTCGATCGTACCGCCATCCGGGTGACATTGGGCCACGGTGGTGAGATTGTGCCAAAAACCAATAATGTTTGTTTATAAAAATGTATTAGATCTATGCAAATTGATGGTGCTAAGTTTTAAGTGTGTTTATTTACAATATATTGAAAGGCTTTTGACTACGAACATAATTTTTATTCCAAACTTTGCACTTTCCGAGCTTTACGAGGTCATATGGCGCCAAACTATAACCACAGACAAACAGACGGGACACTCGCATTAATTCCATCGTCCAATCATTTTTCAAAAAAGCATGTTTCGCAACATGGCCACACCGCGGCGCGCGGGTGTTGCTTCGAGTTTTCAGTATAAAACCATACAAATGTAAAACCCCTACAGCATGAAACCCTGCAAATGCAAGCTACTGCGCAACATGCATAACAGAGGGTGCTAGTGTGCAAGCAAAATGGGTAGGACGATGGTTTTTAAAGGATTTTCTTCTATGTGTCGTGTCAGTTCGTCAGTGCTATAACGATCGATTCGGCGTGTGGAATTCACATACACGACAAAATACGCCAGTGTGGCACCATGTCACCCCCTAGAGATTGTGCCATATAATTTTAATGTAATCAATGTTCATTGTAACTAAACCATCTTTGTGGCAGTTGTTAACTAAACATTGAAGTATATATTTACAGGCTTCGAATCACCTTAACCCTCTAACGGGTAAGACCGTCTGTAGACGGCCTTCGCTTTTGGTGCTCCAGAGTTGCATACAAAATTTGTTTTGAATTGACAATACGCAAAATGTGTTCAGAATAGATTTCTTGACATTTTGATATTATTATCACAACATTCTGACTATGCATTCAAAAGTTATCATCTTTCAAAAACAAAAATTCCGAAAAATTTTGAAAATATTTAATGCGCGAATATTTCCTTTTTTACTTTTGGAGAAAAAGCATATCTAGAACAAAATGATTGACCTTAAAATTTTTCTATGAGTAAATTTCATGCTTTATTTCAATTTTGTAATGTATTTGAATTGAAAAATATCTGGGTAGAGCGTTAGACATGAAAAACGAAAAAGAGAAATTGGACTTTTTGTATTACAAAAAGTGGCTTCGTGCACAAATTACGTAACGCACAGAGGGGAGGGCGGAAGGTTGAGCTTGCGTTACTTTTTGTTACGCAGGGGGGAGGGGGAGTCTTGAGAAGGATTACGTAACAAATTTATCAAATTAAAAAAAAGTTGTTGAGCAAATCTGAGCAGCTATAGACCATTTGAGCCCAACAAACTCTTTATGATTTTGGTCTCGATGCTACTTTTTGATCAAAATTCTGTTCTAAACTCAGACCTGGTTTTGTTATATCATACAATTTGATCAGAATTCAGAATTGACATTCTGATTAGAGTGGTTTTGATAGGAATACAGAATTGATGCTTTTCTTGACTTCGTAAAAATAAAAAAAATAAACGAATTGTGTGATTTTTATTCAATGGTAGGGGGCGGAGGTTTAGTTAATGTTACGTAATTTTAAGGGGGGCTATGCCAAGCGTTACTTATTATTACATAGGGGAGGGAGGGGGTCAAAAAACTACAATTTTTGCGCTACGTAATTTGTGCACCACACCTAACCTAGCGCTCCTCCAGATAAATATTTTTGCATGAAAATCAGAATTTAAGGTTCTTTTGAGTGCACTTTAATGATAAAATAGGGCTCATTAGCTTGATCGCATCGTTTTTACGGTGTTGCCCGTTAGAGGGTTGCTAAAATTGTGTGTATAACAAGCTAAAGAACAAAAACCTATGCTTTTTTGGCAGAATCTCACCCCGGCAGATGGTAAGTAAACAGTGTCCCGTACTACATATCCTAAATATTAGAAACGAGTATTTCTTTCAACTGATAGATTTGCTTACCCGGACCCGGATAGTTACTTCAACAACACTGAAGGTTCAATTTAGCAGTAGATCGCCAATGTGATGTTCCATCATTTGCTATCCTGCGCAACTGACTCGCCCTTCCAGTTTCACGGGAAACTGTCAACCAAACTCCTATCACTATCCCTGTGCTAGTTACACTCTACCGTATCCAAATAATGTGTAAACAACACCCATTCTAGGCAAATCATCAAATAGGGTATAAATACTAGAATGCCACAAGACAAATATAAGTGTTTTTTATAAAGGCAGATGTTTACAATCGACGGAGGTAACGGTAGAAGAAAGTAATTAAACAAAGAAGTTGATAGTGTCTCAGGGAAGATAAGGCGTGAAGGGCAAAGAGCGGAAAATTAGGTAAGGGAGGGTCGTAGAAGCAATAAGCATTAGCAAAAGCATAAGCATAGGGTACCGCCCGTGTGCTGCTACTCCGTTATTGACCAATACCGCTGAAAATTTCAAAACGGTGGCTGAAAAAAACATACCTACTTGGGACAGCACGATATTCCTCATTGTGCAACCTTATCAGGTACCTGCATGCTGATCAATACCGACGCCGGCCAGGTCCGAATGCGGGTCCGGGTGGAATGGGAACGAATATTAGTCCAATACTTTCTGGTACTAAAGATCTGGGAATCCTCTGCATCTTCACAAGCATTTCGGGAAATTGTTGTTTGTAGAAGAGGGAGCTAGATAAAGGTCTATCTTAATGGATAATGTAATCCGAACGCTACGCGTGGTTTCGGTGTGGTTTTATTAAAACGCTCGTCAAGTGTCTTAGCACCGACTAAGCACCGATATTCGTCGTCAAGACATATTGCAATACCTGACTATTCTTTTATAAACCCAATATATTGGTACCGAAAGTTATCAAGTATTGTTTATTCATCGGTATAAAGAATAGTACAGTATCACTAAATTACGCGTGCGAGACTGTAATGCATCAACAACGAGAACTATCCGAGAACGAAAACGAATTCGAAGGCCGCCCGCTCGAAACAACACGACATCTCTCATAGAATGTCAGTGGGATAATCAGCCAAAACACAGTTAGACAGCAACATTTCAGATTTGACGTTTATTTCTAACCCCTGGGTTTTACTTCTCCTAATGAATAAACGGCGAATAAAGTTTGGCGCAGTAATGCAAAAGATTACTTTTACCTATACTTCTTTATGACTATCCATCATCAAAAATCTGCACAAAACATAGACAAGGTTAGGATTTTCTAAACCACAAGTTTATACAGCCCAAAATAAACATTTCGATCACCGCAAAACATTTCGAACACCGCAAAACAAACGGGAAAAATAACCAGTGAAATTGCCCCCAACCCTGAACGATCAGGTTACTATACAAAGCTAAAAAGACGTAAAACACCTCCGAATGATCGTATCATTTTGAATGGTAATAATAAACACTTAAGTATGTAACCATAACGTTGCAGACAGTTCAACGACATATACCATCCATTTGGTTCCTACGAACAAAACGCTTAACTCGCACGACGACCTTCGCCCATGGTTCCCATAAAAACAAAAACTCCCATAAACTCACTTCACATTGTACAGCAACAATTTGTATCGGAATGTAAAACAACCGCTCCGATTTAGCGGGTGGCGCTACGCTTGATCTCGCTGCCTCACCGAAGCGGCCAACTGTAGTTGCTTATCATGTTTTTCTAATTAAATCGCATCATAATATAACAGCATCATCTTCATAAACAGTGCATGTAAGCAGGCAGCTGTTGGTGTTTCGGTGAAACATGACAGCCGCTGGTGCATGCAATAGTCTCATTTAAAATGCGTTGATTGCCAACGATTGACGATGACCAGCATCCGAGAGGGAAATGTGTACGCGCGAAACTATAGACGTAATACGATTATTAGCGAGTCGTTATAGAAGATAAATTTGCATGTTCGCTCGTCGCATTTCCCTGCACTAGCAGTGCTGTCACATCGACTTATTTGCTTTGTGCCTATTAGCATCGGATGATCATTCATCCGTTTACGGCGAAACAAGTCAATCCTTTCATTAAATCACAACTCCGGGCACCGTGTCCATTTCACGGTAAACCTTTCTGTGATTCTCGGCCAATCTTTGTTAAGCAGAAAAAAATGTAAATAAACCAACACATACGATAGCGTCGCGCGGGAAACTAGTGCGGTATGTAATTTACGGCGATAAACATTATGATTCATATGCAAATGATCTTAATTCTATCCGCTTTGAAGGTGATTCCACAATGTGGTGTACGAGTGATATACTACGATGTAAGTTAACACATGACCGTGAGCTTCAGCTAAAAGTGGATTCGGTTTTGTAATGGTTGTTTTTACGATTATGTACTGCTGGTACCGACAAGCTTCTTTGGTATTTTGATTAATCTGATTAATCGCTCCAAAGGATTCTTATAAATTTTACCTGGATTTGAACTAAAACTTCGAAATCGGTATTGTTTTTTTCACTGTTCTCGTCACAACAGTACACGCCAGAATACTGCAGAGAGTTGGCAACTATTTCAGCAGTGGAATTTATATTAAAGTGGCATTGTTCCGCTTCAAAATTTAAATTACGTTAACAGTAAACAGAATCACAGTAGTTATTTGTTGTTAGGACTTAACTTACCTTGTTTACATCATCTGAACAAACGTGAAACAAGTATATATGCTCACAATGAAACTCCTGGGCTATCCGCGAGTAGATTTGCTGAAATTGTTTAATTATGAAATCCATCGTTTTAAGGAACGTCTGACCATTCAAAGTGGAATCCATAAGTGGCAAAAAGGTAAATGCAGCTGATCCCAACAGGGTGTTAATTACTCCAGGTAAGTAAAGCCATGCAGGAACTTTTTGCGAACTTTCTAGTTCTGTTAGAAGTTGCTTTGTATTCCCTTCGAAGTTTAATCATCAAATACGAACTAGAAAGCACGGTTAATTACTTAAAAATTAAGCTGAATTGAGTTATATTCATGATCATTTCTTTGACTGATTAAGCCAAAAAATCCCCTTTTATCGGAACTTTTGGTTACTTGGGTGGGCATAAACGTCCTGTTAAGAACTTCCCCTAACTTTCTTTATTGACAGACTTCGCATACAGGACAATTACGGGCTAGTGCAACGATGCTATTTACTCTATAGCAGAACCTTCCAGTCGAGATTCGAACCTACGACGACTGGCTTGTTAAGCCAGCATACGTCAAATTAGTTGGAAAACTATAGTAATGACGTCGCCAAAGGCAAATTAAATTCTACAATAAACTCACAACTGCGGCGTTAGTGTAATGTTTATAGTCCATAAATACTAGTGCAAACTGTTGTTAGTGTAGGGGAACAAGGGGTAAGAAGGCCCGGCGGGGTAAGAGGGACCACATCGATTTCGTCAAGAAATCCTTAAATTTTCTACAAATGCCCCAGTATGTTTTGTTTATTAGCCTATCTAAACACTTTCGAGACAACCTGTGGCACTCGGCCGTATCCAACGTCAAAACTAGGATCAAAACAAACTTTTCGTTCGCAGTGTCTTCGCGCGATATAATTTCAGTAACAACAAATTTAAGGTTTTTCAGCAAAAAAGCTATGTATTTTGTCGTTTCCCTTACCACTGACTTTAATTGGGCAATTCTTGTTCTGTGTGTGGCGGAAAAGGTATATAAAACAGTACGGATTGAAAGATAAAACCAAAATAATGTAAATTGTTAACTAGGGGTAAGACGGGCCATTTTCCACGGGGTAAAAGGGCCATACGTCATAGTGCTCATAATTGCCTAAAGTTCTTCTGTTTAGTGTCTTAATAGATTTTAAAAATATTGAATGAAAAAACTAACTTTTTTCCTGTTGAATTTGACTAACTTTTTTATTATTCTGACATATACGCATTTCGTTTACGACTTGCAGGCTTCATCAGTGTCTTTTTCGAAATAGAGTACACCTGTAATAAAAATTATTCCTGAATCTAAGATCATCCTGTCTAACACAGAGCCTCCCACGTCAACAGAAACCAACAAGTGCCATTCGAATAACACAATGAATGTAAATTTGGATCTAACGGAATCAAAAATCGATGATTCCAATTCACTTAACGGCTCATTTAATGTGTTGCCTTCTTTGCCTTCACCTAAAGTGAAGCGTATTCAAAGAGTCAAAGTCCTGCTGACAAACCAACAAAATAATGCCAAGAAAAGAGTAAATAAAAACCAGTGGAGTAAAATAACGTCTACTCTTATTTTCAAAATTGAACTAGTAGTAAAATTCCTTCTTTTAGCAGGTCTCTAAATTAAACTATACCTTCTTTTAGCATGTACCTAAAACCCCTTAAGAAGTTGTTTTTACTTAGTTAATAATATTGAAATTGTGTTTACAACTCAGAGAAACCTTCAAATCTGCCACAATCCGCCTTACTCCGCCATGGGCCGTCTTACCCCTTTGGTGGTCCTTCTTACCCCGCCTGGTTGTGAACGAGTAATTTTTAGACGTTTCGAAAATTGATGAAAAATCACGGAAAAATAGACTAATTAATTCTTTATATAATTTTTAATAGTAGATAAATGAATGTTTTTCCACGTGTGGAACAAGAAAAGGTGAATTTTCGTACACATTTTATGCTAGCAATTTATTCGCTTAGGGGGGCCGTCTTACCCCGTCTTCCCCTACAAATCATTTAGTCTGGCAAAGTACCATTTAGTTGGGTAGGTACAGTGGTGGTGACGTTAATATATTAGTCGATTTTAATTTGACATTTTATCGAAGAATTCCAGAAAAAATTATTCCTGAATGGGTGCCTGTTCGCTGTGGTTTCTCTTTCTCTCTACTTCTCAAAAAGCTTTTTGGATAAAGACTTACCAGTTTCCACATCGCATAGTCGCTTCTTTGATATTTTTACCTGTTCAATCTATCAAATGTTCAACTCAAAATTCATTCAGTGCCAACTTGTGTAGTAACTAGGGCCCTACAACGTCACTTTGAATTAATGAAGTTCTGAATTCACTTGAAAGGATTCCTATTTACTTCATAACTGGATTTCATCATAGTCAGTGAAGCCGGTTTCAATACATCATGATCATGAAAATATCTTTTATAGTTTTACGAATATTAGTACAGTTGACTCTCGGAAAAGTAAATCGATTGGTCGAATAACTTTTCCGAGTAGTTCTAAAAATCATTGAAAATGATAAATACAAAAGAGAAAAATGCATTCTGGGATATAGGACACACATTTTTATGTATTTGGAAGTTGTAATGGAAAGAAATATGTAGCAAGATCTTTATGAAATAATATTTAGTTCCTCTCAGTTAGTTCAAAATAGTCGCTAGTTTACTTTTGTTTTTTCGTAATTTGCGACTACGTTTTGATAATGTTCGCGCCTGTTTTTAGTTCCTTGCTGTTCTTTCTTTTGCATTTAAAATTTAATCTGAGTTTGCGCTTTTCCAGTATGTTATCAATAATCCTGAAGTAACTATGTGCCCGTATTGATCTATTGTTGCAACTGTCCGGTACAAGAGTTTAATTTAATCCCAGTTATGATGAGACTTTGTATGAAGTTATAAAAAGGCGATAATAAACCGAAAAATGAGAAATAAAGATAGAACACACGTGTGTGGACGAACGCTTGGACAACCAATAAATTCGAACTCTCAGAAAAGTTAATCCAAAAATTAACTTTTCAGAGCGTTGCATGAGAGCTGATATTCGTTTAACTTTTCTGAACAATTAATTTTTCAGAGAGTAAACTTTTTCGAGAGTCCACTGTATAGGGGTAGTGCGGTCTTAGCCGAAACTGCCACTCTCCTAGAGTTTAACTAGAAAGCATTAATTAATTGTGTTATTAAATATTGAACATGTTAGTACTCAGTAGGCCGTATGAATAAAAGAGTTAGAGCAAATTCCCCCAAAAGATTTACACGGGAAAAGTAAAGCAAACTGTTTTATTCATACGGCCTATTATTTCAGATATTTGAGCTTACCATGAATCATCAAATGTCAAAACAATAAACAAAACAAACGCGATTGCCCACGATGCACAGCCCAATGTAACGTTTCGCGAGTAGGTTTTAAGCTTAAATTCTCAGAAGAATTTTCAAACTAAATTTTATGATTCTAGATATTATCCCTAGTACGGTTTGTCATCAGTGAGATTTCAGTAAAAACAAGTTAGAGCAGTAAATGTGTAAATCGTCTTCTTAAATAACACGTACTATAGGGGTAAGTCCGGCACCCTTCGAACGGAGTAACACAGGCATACTGGAACAGAAGACATGAGAGACCAGACAAATTTTTCTGTGGGATTCGGACGCACTCAAAGCTGAGCTGACCAGCTTCCCGAGAAAGTTGTTCTCGTTCATGATTTTCCGTATTTGCTGTCGATGGTATCATATACAGCTTCGAAGTCAACGAACGAATAATGCGTGAGAACTCTCTCATACCTTTGTAGAGGTATAAATTGGGACCATTATCATCATCCAATCACGGCCTTTTCTGGAGGATCTGCCACAGCGTAAATATTTATCCCATTTTGCCCCATTCACCCTTATTTTTTAATAGTTTTGCAAGAATCATGCACAAACTCTCTCCAATTTGAAATTCTTTGGTAAGGAAAGAAAAAGAATCTTGTGAAATAGGTACATGAACAATTTTATTTTAACATAACATAATCTAGAAGTCTGTTTTGCCCCATTTTCCTCAAGGTTTTTGTACTACAGGCAAAATGCCAATTCGATACTTTTACCAAAGATTTTCAAGAAGGCCTGCATGTTGGGCAAGTTAAAACAGTCAGAATATCGAATAACGATCGCACCCTAAGGATCCACCCTAAGGATTCAATAAAAATATGAGTCAAAATTTTTTTACTAGAAACAAGCACATCACATTTGAACGCAATCGGAACACTTTTACAGTTGTTCGTTTTCCTATCAATACTTTCTCAGATTTCAGTACAAGTTGTAGAGAGTAAAACAAGTCAAAACATTCCCTTACACGACATTTTTGTGAAAAACTTGATCGGCATTCGTTATTCCGACTGTTTCAGCCTCACAACAGGCATGCCTTCTTGAAGATCTCTGGTAAAAGTATCGAATTGGGATGTTGCCTGTAGTACAAAAACCTTGACGAAAATGGGGCAAAACAGACTTCTAGATGATGCTATGTTAAAATAAAATTGTTCATATAGCTATTTCCCAACATTCTTTTTCTTTCCTTAATATTAAATCTTAAATTAGAGAGAGTTTGTACATGATTCTTTCAAAACTATTATAAAATAGGGGTAAATGGGGCAAAATGGGATACTTCTGGCTATTTCCGCACGTTGAGACCATCACCAATCGGTTTCTCGTGACTTTTTACATAATAAAAGTCACTTTTTGCCGCTTAAAAACAGCGACAACAAAAAATTTCGTTTGTTCGGTCGATTCTGCCCACTGTGCACCGTTTATAAAAAAATATTAACCTCTTATACTTTTGTTGCACCGTCGTTTTTTCCGCCGCCATAGTTCTCTGCCTGGGCATCATTCAGGCGTCCGTCGAAGTACAGTTTCCATCTTTTGGCCACCGATCGTTGGTCGTCCGTACTGCTATTCTTAACTCGACACGGCAAAGCTTTCGTACGATACATTCAGTTTCTAACTCAACTTTAGCAATTCCTGAAAACTGAAGCTATTCTAACTCCGCATATTCCTTCTCTTCCAGGCAGAGCTTGTCTCCAGTACTACTCCCGTATACGATTTCCCTGTATCTACTTCTGTTTCCGTCATTTTACGTTCTGGCGAGTTCAACTGCGTCAGCAAGCGTTCACGATGGTACGTCCTCTTGCACCGCTGGTACGTCCTCGTATCTTCGCTGGTACAACGAGGAGCAAGGAAAAAAAGTTGCTGAATTAAGCCCGACTAAAAGTGAATTTGGACACCCCTCGTACGAAACCGACACCCCCTTGTGGTATCAATTGGAACTATTTGACATAACTTTGTTTACATGTTTATGAAGAACAACTAGTGCAAGTCCCGTCAAAATATTCCCCCACGTTGCGGAGTAGTACAGAACGGAACTCGAACGACGTAAAAAAACGTAAAACAAACACCTGGAAAATCCAGAGTGGTCTAGATCAAAGTTGGCGAAAGTGTTAAAATAATAATGTTCTAAAAGGTTATCAGGAGAACCTAGGTGTGGAAACACGGTAAACAACTTATAAGAAAACTGAAACTAGGGACAGAAAACTGAGGGGGAAGATATTGAGCTGCATTAAGTCCAATCCGGGGTACAATGCTGGCCTAACAAGCCAGTCGTCGTATGTTCGAATCTCGACTGGGCGGTGCCGTTATAGAGTTAATAGGATCTTTGCACTAGCTGCGTAATTTTCCTGTACTCTAATAACCGGCTGCGAAGTCTGTCGTTAAAGAAGGGTCAAGTTCTGTAGAACGTTTATACCCATGGCTTTGCTTTTTGCATCTCCATCTGGAATACGGCTAGAAGGCACGATGCCAACTATCAAACCACGCGGAATATTCTCGTTCTATAGAAGGCTATAGGCCTTACAGTGCTAGTAAACATCCAATCCGGCACTTGAAGCAGAATTTGGTAGCCAAGTAGCGTGCTAGGCGTTTGTACGAGCAAGTTTTGATGAAATTCAACGGATGTATTTTAATGGAAGACGAAACATGCGTGAAAATAGCATTTAAGCAACTTCCTGGTCAAAAATGTTACATTACAAGTGGGCGTGGCGACGTGCCAGGCAAGTATAGGTTCGTGTTTGCTGATAAATTCGCAAAGAAGGTCATGAACAGGCAAGGAATATGTAGCTGGGGACTGAAGACTGCAAAGTGGGGGGACAGTCAACAGTGCTATAGAAATGCGTGCAAAGTGGAAGAAACATGCTGAATCAGTCGCGTCTTCAACTGCGCAAGGTATGATGAGTTCTATTAAGAAAAAAGTTCAAGATTTAACCAGAACAAAAGAAATGCAATAATGTAACACTGTGAAACTTAAAGCTAAATAAAAATACTCCAATCCTGTCATTTATCGGTTTTTCTGCGATTGTTCTATGCGTCCAAATTTACTTTTAGTCAGTCTTTAAGAGGCTGGTTGTTGACTAAACGTAACTGACGATACGCTTTAGTAACATAAAACACCTAAAGCATTGGGTCTATTATACAAGGCCTACGTTATCACTGAACTGTAGTGAATGCCATTAATGTTAAAATTAATGGCAGTAAAAACTAAAAATAGCCACTGCAACCGAAAAAGTGCATTTTCATATGCTGATGCTGACATATTATTGGATCTGCTGCAGCTTTTCGCAAACAAACCAATTAATTGTTGAACCCTTATTCAACGCTCGTATAACATTATTCATCATCACCGAAAACAGCAAAAGTTCTATTGTGCTACCTTGAGGTACTTCGGAACCGTTCTGAAACTACCTCGATTGAGAAGGACCCAGTTTAGCAGCATAGCAATTCAGCATTTTTTGCATTTGTTATTCTTGCTTGCTTCAGTTGGATAGATTTTGATAATTTGATGTTGATATTTTTTGATATTTGATTCAACAAATAAGCGACAAAGCTATAAAAATCGACTGTGTTTTCCCACTGAAACACTGAACAAATAATGAATCGCATTTACATAACAGGAACTATTTGACTGGTCCAATCAGTGGTCCTCTCAAGCTGGGGATAGTAGATTTCACCTGCAACGAGCCAACTATACAAAACTTGTATATACTCGTATATTCGCCCCGGTACGTTTTGCTTATCTTCACGCCATCATCCGTTGCCCGTGGGTCACCGCACTGGAGCACGCCCAGGCTAGGAGCGATCAGTAGAGATCATCGCGTGGTTACACGTGACTCGTAACACAACATGTCACCACGGCAGGCAGCAGGCAACGTCTCGGCAGTAATCTTATGAAGTTATTAGGTAACACACATGGCATGTGAAGCGTAATGAAATAGGTGATGCATTCCACAGATACCCGGCGACGAATCGGAAGAGCTGACTGCCCCTTATGCAAAGTCGAGCTTAGCGATCCAGCGATAACGACGGTGACGACGACAGAGGCAAAGGGTTTGACTCGCGGTGGAAAAAAATGTTAAAATGACAGTATGGTGAATACGTCCGCTTCCTCCATGTGGCTTCGTTCGGAGGCATTAGAAATTAACAGCATTTCGCGGCCGATAATTACGAACGCATTGAACAACCACGCCGTCGCGTCATCGTCGGTGTTTTAATCGTAAATTACACTATTATATCGTACGCCATGTCACACAATCAGTATGCAGTGCGAAATCGGTGCAAGGAAGCAATAAAGCGATGCACAAATATATGATATAAACGAATACGTCAGGTGAATCAAACTGGGCGGAAAGAAAAGCGGTCGGCATTTTTGCCTACAATTATCGCAACCTACAAAGTAGAGATCGAAGAAATCTCAACAATGAAATGCGGTAATTTCAACCGCAGCATTGTGTAATATAATTTTTATGACCTAATAAAAAAATCAATCATCAACCAAACGATTTCGTTGATATATTGGTTAAATTTCAGAACGGGGCACACCCTCGCTACGCCAAAAGTATCCTGCCGGCAGGTAACTTTAAAGCTTTTCAGTTAATTGCAAAACACGTAAATTCGGTTTATTGTCAGTCTTTTAGCCTCGGCATAAGAAAGAAACGACCAGCAGTAATGCCGCAGTCATCGGTATCTGCTCCGTACCGATCGGCGATGCAGTTGGCTGAGATTCCTACCCATGCAGCTGCTGTTACTGCTGCTGCTGATGGCTGATTTCAGTTCTCATAACTTCCACGAAAACTAAATTATGGAAGGTGTGCCCGACGGTTATGGCTCGAGCCAGAGCTTTGCGAAGTAATTCGAAATTTTCACTTTCTACGGCAACCGCAGCCAGTGAGTGAGTGGTAGCAGCCATGGGAAGACCCTGCCTGCCCGGAAACTGTGCCCGAAATCAAGACCCATGGACGGAGGAAATAAATCAATTTGCGACCGCTTGAAAGAAGATCTACTGCGCCCTGGCAAGAGATGAGGAACGATTCACGGCCGAAGCTTACGTGTTCATTAGGGCATTTTTTTTTTTTTTTTTTTGATAAATGAGGTTTTTGACTGCGGGTCTTTTGCCGGGTGCTTCCTCTGCGGTCTCCAAGGTTGTTGCGCGGACTCTATAATCTGACAAGTAAAGCTCTCCGCTGATGTTCAGTGACTAGAAAACTTTGGGCGGTACTCAAGTCGCAGGGAAAGTGGTGAAATATTATAGGTATTTGGTTAGAGAATGAAAGTGAAAAACAGCATTGGAAATTTCTAGGCAATTGCAAGAGACTTTTGTATAATAAAAATTGATAATGTGAATGACATTTTATGAATTACATTCCTTAAAACTTAACGAAATTTTCAGTAACTGATTCATTAACAATCGCAATTAGGAACGGAGATACCAATAATAAAACAAAACATGTACAGTATGTTCGCTTACCTTTAATTTTCAGCAAATAGCCTTTCCGGTAGAGCCACCATGCCAGCCCGGCGAGAAACACGACGGCCAGCAGGGTCCCAAAGATGGCACCGGCGATGTCTCCGCCGCCGAAGCACGATTCGTTATCCATTTTGTCGACACGTTTGCGAAAACAGACCTTCGCGTGATTGACCTTTGCCTCGTGCTACAGACCCTGGTAGTGGCAGCGCAAAATGCAAAACCAAACTATCTGAGAAAACGAAATCTTCACAGTGCACGTACGAAAGATTTTTATTTCACTTTTATTTCTCTGAAACTGGAATTCGTTTCGTCGTTTCGATTTTTTTGTTATTACGTTCACAATAACAAATTTAGTGTTATTAACTTCGACCTGCCTTCGTACGATTTGTACCTTCACTTCAAACTTGCTACGGTTCCAAATTATGCAATCATCGTATTTAGATCCCAGTGATTATTTCTATTTTTCTCCGATTTCGATTGTTTAAATCCCTTGCTGAAAACGTGTAAAAGAAAGAAGAAATTTCAGGTTAATAAACAGATGCGTATATATATTGAAGGTTTTTATTTTGTTTTGATCACGGATGATGGCGACTATCGAATGGAGGAGGAGAAGAAAAACAGTCAGCAAAACGTTGGCAAATTATAGGTTATTTCCGCTCAAAGACGTTTGGCCAGGTTGTCTACATCGTGCCGATTCATTGCTTTTCAGCACTGAGCAATTGAGAGACACTGTCGCTGCACTCTGATGAGTTTGTCTACCGGTTTGATTTATCCTCCGGCTGCATCACCAGTAAAGACTGAAATCTGCATTTTTCAGCAATTTGGGGTTCAACTACAAGTGTGTGTGAAAATGCTTCACCTCGGAGGCGTAAAATTGTGCATTGTATGGATATTGATGCGAAATAAAACATTAGCCGTACGTAATAGGTGCAGTGCGTTTGTAGTTATTGCAGCCAGCTTTAAAATGTTATTAGAGTAAGTTTAGTTTTTAAATTTTATAAAAGAATACATGAACACTAACTGTAATACAATAAATACTGCATGTCATTAGTACTTGTACTTTGTTACCGACTTTTTTTAATAACGATTATTAAAAACTAGCGATAAACATTAGTTCATGGATACCTCGATATAAGACAGCCTCGATACAAAACAACCTAGATAGAGGAATACCTCCATATATGACAACAAAAATGATAAATAATTTATGTCGCTGCTTTTGGAATGAAGTTTAGCTCTGGTGTGATTGACAAATTCAGGGAAATTTGTTTTATACAGGGAAACCTCAATATAAGACAACCTCGTTATAAAACAACCTCGATATAAGACAATTCGAAATAAGACCCCAAGTAACAATTTGGGTTTTATTACACTCTTATGATGGTATTTAAGACCAAAATTGGTCTTGAAGACCACCATAAAAGTACAATAAAACTCACATTGCTGCTTGGGACATTTTTTAACTCGATACAAAACAAATAGTTGGTAAGGACACCAGAGCTAATTTTCCATTCCAAAAGCGGCGAGTTGGGAGCACTGTTGCAAATCGAGCGAGAAGAAAACGATGCCTACTTTCACGCAAGCTAGTATGAGAGGCATAGCATCCAACGTTTACACCACTGACACAAACGCTCGAAAAACAGCCGCCGTTGCTGTGTGCAGACATTCTGCTACCTACACACTCGCGAACGCACGGACTAGTAGCGTCTTTCTGTATAGCCTGTTCACGAGGCAGACAACTCGGCACTTGGACGTTCCGAAGGGAGTTGGCTATAGAGTCCCAACTAGCGCTATTAAACGCATTTCTCACGTCGAGCGTGACAACTGCGCAATAGCGGATACCTGTCCTCTTGCACTGGGTTGCCACCTCGGCTGTCTTACTGACAAACAAGATGGCATTCACCGTAGGTTTGCTCTTTCGAAAGCTGAATTGGTTCCTTGACAGACCGCTTGTACCGTCAGTGTGCTAAAGTGTCAGTGTACGAATCTGTTAAGGATAACCCTCCCCAGCACCTTGCCGGCAGTATCGATCTATATGACGAGGAGACACCCGGAGGTTTTCCCGGCTTCAGCAATAGGATCAGGTTCTGTCGTTTCCATCTGTCCGGAAAGTGGCCATCTTCCAGGCATCTATTCATTACTGCTCCGAATAATTCGGGAGCCTCTGAAATAGCTGCTTTAATGGCCAAATTTAGGATTCCGTCTGGTCCCGGTGCCTTGCTCACCTTTGGAGATTTAGCGATCTCAATGAGTTCCTCGTTCGTAACCGTCGCTTCCTCCCCGACCTCCACACCGCCGTCGCCCTCGTTACTTTGGATGTTCGGCTGGGAGGCCGACTGTCTTACACTATGGTCTGAGCTACTGGAACGTCGGCCGTGGGACGACTCAGCGGCCTGAGGCCAGGGCCTTGGCTCGTAGCGCGGAAAGAGGCCCTCGATTATCCGCTCCAGCATCTCTGGCGATAGCAAATTGAGCCCCTCTACTACTGGTGCCGGTGAGGTTCTTTAAGAGAACAGATTTCATTCAACAGTCATCTGGCATCCTTGCGACATGACCGGTCAACCGTAGTCTCTCAACTTTTACAGGTGCACGATGGGAATCTCTCCAAGTAGTCCCTGCAACTCGTGGTTCATACGCCTTAGTCACTCTCCACTTGTACCACTCCGTTTGTACTCCACAAAAAATAATCCGCAACACCTGAGTTCTAATGCAAGTGCACGTATGCCTTCCGTTAGCAAAGTTACTGTCTCAATTCCGTAGAGGACTACCGGTCTGATTAGCGTTTTGTATATCGTCAGCTTTGTGCGGCAATCTATGCTCCTTGATCGAAGCGTCTTGCGGAGGAAAAAGTAAGCTCGACTTCCAGCTTGAATGCGTCGTTGAATCTCCTTACTCGTATTATTCTCGGCGGTAACCAGAGATCCCAAATATATGAACTCATCATCCACTTCCGGTCCTTCGCAGTATATAGTCACTGTCTGTGGAGGGCCGAAGTTGTTTTATGTGGAGCTTCTCCCTACCATATACTTGGTTTCCGACGCATTGATTTGTAACCCAAACCACTTAGCCTTCGGTATTAGTCAGGCGAAGATTGTCTTCGCCATCCCAAAGTTTCTAGTTATGATGACGAGGTGGTTTGCGAAGGCTTGGAGTTGGCTACTTTTGCCGAAGATCGTTCCTTTCGTTTCGATGGCCGCTCGCCAGGTCATACCGTCAATAGCGATGTGGAATAACATACACGAGAGTCCCTTGCCGCAACCATCTGCGCACTTCGATGTTATTCAAGAATACCCTCGAAACACATTCTGGGGGATTAGTCGGAGGGTGAAATTTTTTTCCGTAGTAGCACGCACCTCCATAAAGCCGACCTGATACTGCCTTATGAATCCTCTAGCTGTTGGGGATAGATGACGCAACAAAATTTGGGAGAGCATCTTGTAGGCGGCGTTGGTTAGCGTAATGCTGCGGCAATATCAGCAATCGAGCCGATCGGTCTTTTATTAGATGGGACAAATCGCACCTTCCATTCATTTCTCCGGTAGTTTCTCCTCCTCTCAAATCTTTTTAAAAATATATATTGAAGTGCCGTTGCTAATGGTTCTTTGCATTTTTGTGGATTTCTGCCACTAGTTGGACCTTTCCAGTGGCCCAATTATTCTTCAGCTGACCGATTTATCACCGAATCTGTTCGAGATCGCGAGCTGAAACGCTCTATTACCATTTATTGGTACTCCTAGGTTAACTTCCGTTCGTCTCCTTCTGTTGTATCGCTATTGAGATGCCCATCGAAGAACTGCTTCCATGTGTCAACTACCTCACGCTCGCTTGTGACCAGGTTTTCTTCCTCGTCCCTTTCACATATCAAGCTTCGGTTTTCGGTATGTATCCTGCACGAGATTGATTTATCATGTTACAGAACTTGGCGCAGGTTTCTTCACCTAGCACCGTTATCGTTCGCGTCGGAGTGCAGGTTATGGGCCCTGATCACCGATCAGTTCCCTATCGATCTTGGCGTTCATATGCCTGATGATGATTTTAATGTGGCGTGACGAACAGCTATCCTACGTAGCCTCCAGCTGCGCATATAACGCTTCCCTCTCATTGTTGGATCTACCTTCGTGTGGACATTGCACGTTTACAGTAGTGTAGTTGAAACAATGACCTGTTATTCCTCAACATTCACGTCCTCTCGTTGATGGCCATTCAGTCCATCACGCGATACTGCATCCTGATCATCACTACAAAGTTCGTCCCCAGCTCGTCGGCCGTTCCACCCCTCTGGTAAAATTGGGGCTTGGCGCTGTAGATCCTTAACGAAAGATCTCCTGCCACGATAGCGGAATTTAGTTGTTCTAGCTGTTACAGCAACTCTCTGTCGCCACCTGTGAAATTAAACGATTTGCAGTTTCAGGTATCAAGCATCCAGCCGAATTTCCTTGATTGTTGGTAGTATCTTTAGATTTAGGTAGGTTGCTTAGATTTAGGTTTAGTTCCGAGACAACACATTCGTAATTCAGCCGTCCGCTCAGGATCAGACGCTGTCGTGAGCCGCTCATGATCTGGAGTACAATCGCGCACTCAGTTCATAAATTGCCAAGCCTTGATGGAGCCGCCCCTTGGCATGGGAACAGACACTTAAGGCTGACATGACTGTTCGTCGTTGCTATACTCGTTGCTATAGCAACGTTGGGTTGTACGTGGTTAGTTGGTTACCCGACCTTCGCTAAGGTTGCTCGAGTTCCGACTGATTCCACAAGCAAGTATGGATATGAGTTGCTGGATAAGAGGCTAAGGACCGCATTTATCCAACCGTTCATCAATTGATGTTAGTATTATGGTATTATTTCGACAAGTTTATCCGATGGACTATGTAAATAAAATTAGGGTATCAAGAAATTTGGGAAAGAGGAGAAGCCACCAACAAAATACTCTCACAGATCTGGTTACACTGGTTGTTAACGATGATTCAATAATTTGTAGGTAACCGTTAAGTTAGATTTCATTGGAGTCACGGTAATTTCGGAAACGGGGGAAGAATTTGAAATGGAAATTTTAAAGGACTTGGTTGGTTGGAAGTGTGTACAAAAGAAATTTTCAAGATATCGAGCGTACTGGGGGATCAATTGGTTACTAAAATGCTGAAAATGTTCAAATGCGGCTATGGAAAATAGCCACTGAATTTCAAGAGAATGCGCAGTTTTATTCTATATTTATTTATCATACTGTGAATTATTTCACGATTTTTGTTTCCAAAGACATCTTAAACATATTGTAACAGACTAATTTCTTGACCTCATTCTCATACCTGGTTCAGGAGTCTAAAATGTGTGTACGGTTATAGAAAACAGTCACACTGTACACTGTACAATCGCGTTGCAATACAAAATCAATTTTGTAAACCATAAAAGAGAGATCTTAGGCTGCATACAATCATCAAACGAATCTGCGTTCAACAACACAGTTCGTGAATCAGTAGAGTTTTTTGTACCGACGTTAATTCATTTTGTACTGAAACAAATAAATAAATACCAAAGTCGAAATAACCATAAATAGCTACCCATAGTATCGAATCATAGTATATTTTCTATAAATAGAAATGATTTGAAAACATTGCAAAATAAGTAACCGGCAATCAAATATTTTTCCCACCAAATCTCTCGATATATTCCGTGCAACAATGCAGTTCCAACACAAAGGAAAGCACTCGGAAATTGTTGTTTTGCCAATTTCCATTTATGCCGAAACTCCTCTCACTGACATCTGACGTCTACATCCATCGGCCTCTGCTGATCGCACACCACACGTATGAATCATTGCATTTGTGTGAATATGTTTCTCCTCTTGCGAGCAGCATAGTTTTTTCTACGGTCTTAAGCCAGTTAAGGCAGGAATGCGCAGCGAACAGCATTTGTAGCTTTCGTCGTCGTCCGTCGTTGCGAATCGAGATTAGTGCTCCTCAAAGCCAACCACACGACTGGACCAGTTTTCGGACTTTGGGCGACTAAATGGACAATGATTTATCAGTATTTTATCTAGCTTTTTGTACGAATATGTTGCTGTATTTTCGAGGAGAAACGTGCCTAGAAATCGGTGAAATTTCTGCCAACTGATTCACTGTCAGCGTAAATTAGGGGGATGTGGAATTTGCATAACTGGCGGGAAACTTTCTAAATTGCGTAATTTATTTTTACAAACGCTTGCGATAGTGATATCATAATGTGGGAAGCAGCGTCAAAAAAATCTATCGTATAGGATATGAGCTCAGCTTAGTTTCTATTTATAACTGATATTGAATCACAAGCAACCATGAAACGGCTAATTTTTGATCACGTGGCTAAGTTTGATCTTTTCCAAAAAGTTATTTTTTCGTTTTAGACAATTTAATTGACAATGTTCAAAAACAACAGACAATTTGCAGCTTCAAATATGCGTGCTTTTTTGCGTGTGTGCGAGCAAAAGCATTTTTGTCAGATTTGACCCCGTGCGACTTTTATAATTAGGTATTATAACTTTTTCTTCTTCGCGAAACTCGTGGTAGTTAGATTGCCACTCTAGTCTTTTCTAGTCAATTGAAGTCATAAAAGAGAGTTGGATTTATTCAATGCGGAGTTCAATGCCAGACTAATAATCAGTCTATGAACATTTTGAAGATTGTAAATAGCACTCGTGTACTTTGTGATAATTACTTTGAAATTTTACGAATCGTCTCTGTCTAAAACGTATACCAATCGAACAAATGGCGATGATTACGAGTAACAACAATGGTACACTCGATGCTATCGAAAGTATTTTCAGTACAAATAGCTCGAGTGCTGCAGCCAGTCAGTCAAACGTCAAGCGTTCGTTGACTTCTGCTTTCTGTCCATCCACTATCACCCACGTGCGATCTGTCACGAGACAAACCAGCAAGGTTTCCGATTACAGTTCGATCGTTTCAACAATATTGCAGCCTGCTGGTGCCACGGTTTACGGGTTTCTCTCTACCGATCAGCAGCGTTGAAGTCTCCGGCTACCACCGTCGGTTCATGCGGTAAAAGTCCTCCGTGTCATGCATGCCGCAGTGACGAACTATGCCAGATACGGCACGAGAAAACGTAACATTGAACTACCAAACCACAATCACTCATTCGCCACTCATTGATGTTGGTCTTCGGTTCGTCTTTTCATGGTGTATGGCGAAGGTGAAGAAAACGCATTAAGTTCCGACTAACCGTCCGCCGGTCCCATCTGGCCAACAGCAGCAGGCAATTTGTACAAATATAAACATATACATACAGTGGAACTTTTTTTAGAAAGTATCAGCGCTGGTGACCGACCAGTGCAGTGATAGTGACTGTGACAGCTGAGAGGGAATACATATATCGATTTCTTTTCCGAAATAAAGAAGTTGAAAATAATTTTATCCTGTGTGGAGCGGTTTCCGACAGTGGCTGCATGGGACCAGCAAAAAATTCTTTGCAAAGCACCACACGAGCGGATGACCTCTCGGACTATGCTGATTCCGATAAATGATTGATTCGAACTTAGACGCCAAATACGATACCTAACAGGAAAGCAATGGCAAGAAATCCGGTTTTTCAACTAATATGCTAATGATTACTAGTATTTTAGCGAAAGAAAAAATATGCACCTATTAAATTTACATAAAAATTTGTAGTATTTTAATGTATCGTCTAATAACTAATCTATAATCCTTTGGAACTGTTAGCTGATACAAACCGAAACCATACTTAACATTCAATGATTTCTCTGGCGTAATTTGAATACCTAGAGGTTGAGTTCATGGTCGATAATGCGCATAAAAATCATTCGGTTTACATCATCCTGTTAAAAATCTTTTCTCAATCAACTACTTTAACATAAGATTAACGCTCAAGAACTGTAATAAACTGAAACAAACAAAAAGTTTAATTTGACATTTTAGCACCAATCTTTCAAAAGGAAATGAAGTACTTTCTGCTGGACTAGCATAGGGAAAGAAACCTTCACTCGGTTTGTTTACATGTGCAGCCCTTTTGAAAAGTTAGTGCCGATTTATTCCCTAACTTGACAATACTGTCATCAAAAGCGTAACGAAGGGGATAGTGTTAGGGGTTCAAACTCTCTTTACCATCTCTATTAAATTTATTCGTACACTAATAATAAAGCTTGATTTATAGTACAAAAACAGACGTTTGTGTTACGAATTCTTTCGTTGTTTTCTGCCACGTTGTTATTCTTAAAATCAGTCCTGAATATTTCGTACATTTGAACAAAGCTATATTCGTCCGAATTATTTTATTTAAAAAAACAATCCTCGCAACTCGTTCTCGTCGATAACAATGCCAGACAACAATGATGCATTAAATTGGTTTTCATGCAATATATGCTACGAATGTAGGGTATTGTCGTTATCGTCGGGCCACTGTTATGGTCGGGCCATCACGATTTTACAGTTTTAGTAACTCTTGATATCTATGATACAACCGTTGTAAAACTTCTTACTGTGATAGCTAACTTTTCACAATATTGTGAGTTTCAATCGTGTATTCAAAACACCTGTACTGAATTCAGTGACTAAATCTTACAAAAAAAGTTTTCCAGGTGCAATGAACTTTTCTTCAAGAAATAATTCATGAAATGCAATTATCGAGATAAATTTTGAAAATGTATGAAGTGTGTTGTGCTGCACACGAAGACTATAGAAAAATCCCCTCCAGTAAGGTGTTTGGAAAGGCTAAGGTGAAATACTAGAAAAGCGCTATTTGTAAAGGTTGGGCCACTTGAGTAGTCATGGTTGGGCCAACATAATTTTAAGCGCAGAATCGCTAGAGAATGTCAGTCACGTAAAATGTGATGAAATAAAACAAAATTAATACGATAAAAACCTAGATTTTTGTTATTTTTTTTCCATTGTAGTTGCACACTTCGGAAAAGGCGATTGTAGCAATATTGATTTTACAAGATCTCCAAAATTTCGCAAAAATGCAATTAAAAATAAGGTATTTATACCTATATGAGCCGTTGTTCACGGAATTCAGTCTTTTCATGTCTCTATATAGAATTTCAATACGTATGTCTTAGATTTTCTGCGGTGGCCCAACCTGTACAACATGGCTCGACTTTGACAACATTTTTTGTCTTCACGTAAATGCCTGTAACTTTTTTATTTTTCAAGCAATCAGTTCAAAACTTTCCGGAAATATACCTTATTCTTAGACCTTTGCAACGATGTATTTAGGTTTCCAAAATTCCTTTTGAAACGAAAGTTATGGGCGAATTCCAAAACGTGGCCCAACCACGACGACACTCCCCTACTCTCGTACAAAATACGAACTGTTCATAATAACAACATTTGCGGTAGACAACAAGCTTACGCACTTTTTTAAATGGTATGAAACTATTTTTATCAACTGCGAATAACCTGGAATAACCTACTAACCTGGACACGGGCGCTCATGGCTAACAAGGCTATTCCTTTGGCCAATACTCAGCAAAAGCATGAGTGCCTCCTCCTCTGTCGGTATACGATCTTAGCTATCACTGGGGTTGATTACCCGATCTCTGCTAAGGGTAGTCGTAAAGGGCGTTCCACATCAAATTGCATCACGGAAAAAACGCTGCAGAAAACTACCCATTCAGTAATTTCTCTTGAAAATTAGGATAGAAATAGTTAAGCGTGTATTATTTCCACTGTATTTTTATCGCTGTCAGTTTTTCGAAAATAGGAAAAATGGCGTTTCCCAAAAAGCAACGTCGCGAATTGATTTCACTCAAGCACCTGAAAAATCCCCAACTTTCTCATGGGGATATCGGAAAACAACTCGGAATCGTGCAGACAACGGTGAGTCGTTTTATTAAACGTTACTACGAAAAATTGAGCATCGAACGGAAGGAGAAATGCGGTCAGAATGGATGTTCTATTAGTGATCAGTATCACAAGCGTACCGTGATTCTGTCCAAGTCCTTCGTCCAGAGAGCCAAGGATCGGGAGGGACTACATACGTACAAAGTTCAGAAGGCTTCAAATCGAGACGAATGGCAAAATACGGTGGGAAAGTCACGGGCCCGGAAATTGAACGCCCAGATGCTGACGGAGACATGACATGGATGATGAGACTTACGTCAAGGCAAGGTGGTCTTCCGGAAGCTTCCGGGGCTATTGTTCTTCATCACCCAGCACAAGTTTGATGTTCCGGAGGAAGTAAGGAAGCAGAAACTTTTGAAGCTAATAGTACATGATTTGGCAAGCGATCTGCTCATGTGGCAAACAGACTGCGCCTTTCGTGACTACCTGGACTGTAAACGGGTTGATCTACCTCAAGAACGAGCTATATTGATATTCCCAAACATACCACTTAGAAAGCTCAGATCATTTTGAAATGGGGTGCTTTATTTTGGCGATAGCCACGCTTGCAATACACTGCAGTGACCTGATATGCAAGCTTTCGACAGCGTTTTGTTTTTTGCTTGGTCTATTCAGTTTAAAGTTAAGTCAGTTTAAAACTAACGTGGTTCCGAGAATTTATTTGATATTGAAATACTTTTGTAGACCTTTCTTGATACATAAACAGTTCTACTATATTGCCAAGTCATGAATTATTTTGGCAAATTTATTTGCGAAAGCAAACTTCATTCTGCTTACCGCGAGCAAGAGCCTTGCAGAGTTTGATCCCCGAAATTTGAAGAAACCGATTATTTCATAAGTTTCATCGTCGAGCAACACACATCCATCGCGTTTTGTCAGCCCCTGGTCGTATAGCTTACAAGCCCATTTTCTGGTCACTATTTGTTGTTTGAGACTTCGATTGGTTGGATTGTCCACTAGCTCGGTAACACTTGTATCCCGCCTGGAGACGAATTTGCCACACGGAACAATGATCGGAAATCAGTTTTTTCGCCAACCCATTATCCGATATGTTGGGATAGGCCCTGATTTCACGAATGACATTGAAAACTTGAAGACTATGGCAATCATTGCAAGTTTGGCAAGACTATGGCAGGGAGAAATGAGAGTGTGTATTTGTTATCTCTTTCTCTCCTCTTTCTGCCAGTATGTTTTGTTTTGTTTATGCTTGCCAAGTTTTGCTTAAAATAGCGTCAAAACAAGAACAACAACATTCAACAACAAAGATTTCATGAGTCAACGGGATGCCGCAAAAAAGTCAACTGTTACCACCAGTACATCTGAAATACATTTAAAAGAGTAGGAATAAAGTGCTGAAAGACTGCAATAGCCCCGGAATATAGAGATTGCTGACATTTACCGCACGCACACTTCGCCGCGTTTACGTATACGCAGTTAGTTTGCATCAGGGCTTGGAAAAGGGATCGCAAGTGGAATGTGACTGCGCGAATGCATACGCTTTCTACATTCAACCTACACTTTTCGAACGATCATTTGACTGTTTTTTGAATCCAGTCAATCTGCCGCTTGCGCTGCAGCCGTTTTATAATTCATGCGACCTCTCACGAAAAGCCAACAGTCGTTCTGTCGCTTTGCGCGTTGAGATCGAAGAATCTCAACTACAAACTGACTGCAAGCATAAGATGACGTATTTTTTCATTTCTCTTTTTGTCTTCAAATCGGCTGCTCACAGTAATAGTTTGTCACTCGGAGCAATTACGGTCGAGCAGACTAAGTCCCCGTACAAAGTGCACCCTGTACAAGACGCTTATTAGACCAGCTGTTCTCTACGGGCATGAAACATGGACAATGCTCGAGGAGGACCTGCGAGTGCTCGGAGTTTTCGAACGACGAGTGCTAAGAACGATCTTCGGCGGCGTACAGGAGAACGGAGTATGGAGGCGGAGGATGAACCATGAACTCGCACAGCTCTATGGCGAACCCAGTATCCAGAAGGTGGCTAAAGCTGGACGGATACTATGGGCAGGGCATTTTGCAAGAATGCCGGACAACTACCCACCAAAGATAGTGTTCGCCTCAAATCCGGTAGAAACAAGACGGCCAGGAGCGCAGCGAGCAAGATGATTAGACCAGGTGGAGCGAGATCTGGTGGAGAGTACTCGGTGTTCGAGGAATTGGAGAGCGATAGCCCTCAACCGAGTTACATGTAGAAACTTTGTTCAACGGGCTTTGTCTTAGGACGGCAAGACACCTAAGTTAGTAAGTTGTCACCCGGAGTCGGTCCGACGCGAGCAAAATTTTCGTTTGTATTGCACGGAGTCCGACCGATTTCTTCCATGCACATGTAGTGGTTGTTTATTTTTTTGTAGTATTGAATCATACGATAGCGCGTTTGCTTTTCGTTAGCGTGATGACTGCCAGGCAAACAAACCACTGATATAGTCACCCATCAGCAAACCTTATACTGAAGGACAGATTTCGACGCTGAAATTCAAATGCCACTGGCTGGTAACAAATTATTCCGGAAAATGTTTTGTTTTGGACAACGAAAACTACTTCCCTTTTTCGAAGACGCGCATTCTCGGGAATGGTCGATACTATTCCGTGGATAGTTCTACTGCATCTCCAAACATAAAATACAAGTTTAAACATAAGTTTAAGAGATACCAGATAGATGTGTACCAGAACGAATGCTTAAAGAAAATTTTGATCCCGTTTCTACAAAAACATCATGCAGATGGACCATGCGTGTTTTGGCCGGATGAAGCATCATCGCATTATGCCAAAACAAATTCAGTAAATCAGATTTTCTTCAAATATCATTGTCTTTTTTTAACAGCTTGAGATAAAATTCCAAAATTTTAGTTGCCACCCGTTAGTATCGGCGTACAATAATCATGTAACAGATGGTAGTAGTTTGGTAACACCATAAACAGTAACGGTCCCAGTATAGTGCCATGAGGGACTCCAGAATTGTCATTGAACTAGCCAGAATAAGATGCACCCAACTTTTCAGCAATTTTTCGATTGCGTAGGTAGGGTTTAAGCCATGCTACCAGTACAATACTAGCCTGAGTCCATACCACACAGGCAAAATAAGATGAATTGCAATAAATTGGTAGTTACAGACCTGACAGGCAAGAATGCATTTTGTGCAGTAGAGATATAGTTTTTTACGGTGGACATCAAAGAATGGAAAATAATAGCTTCAAACATTTTCGAGTAGGCGCACAAACAGGAAATCCCGCGAAATTAAAACAAGTCTAGTCTGTTTGGCTGTGGTTTGCATATCCGATCACTGGGAGTGCCATTGTCAAAATAAAGTATTCCATGTACAGATAATCTAAACTTTACTTTGTCGTTTGAAATTGTTTTCTGAATGGTTTCTCCTTGTTAAACAGTTTTGATAGCGTAATTTGTTGATTTGTTGTATTAACAATCAATAGCGTTAAAGAAATCATGATCCTTTTCAGATAGCAACTTTAAGGCGTACTCATCGTAATAATGAATTCTCTGTCTGACAACGGCTGCAATCATAATCAATAATTTGATCACCTTTTGCAAACCTGTAACCCTTGATATAATTTAATTGATTAATTATGTTAACGATCGAGGGTAAACCGATAAATAAGTCAGCAAAAACGTGTTTCCCATTCAGCAATACAAACGGGTTATACAGGAAACAGGAGAATGTTATTTTCAATGAACAAAATTGTCGAATGTGTAAGTAAAACCCAAGTAAAAATTAAAATTCGCAGCAACTTCATTTTCGAAACAACAAATACAACAATAATTCAAAATATGCCATGAAAACTATCAAAGCAGAAGTGCAACAAATCGGAAACTTTCCAATTTCAACATCAATTCTCAATATTTGGAGCTCGAGCGGCACGTTCTACATAATTATTTTGACGATTTGTGAAGGCACATTGGGGAACGTTTAGTTTCAATTGTTCTACTGCACTTTTGCGATAAAATCCTTACATTCTGCATGCCACTGCTTGTATTTCCAGGCCACTTTCGTCAAATCTGTTTTGTAAGTGGCGATTAGTTCCTGCTCTATTCGCGGTTGTGACTCTCCTTTAAGTAAAATCCATGTTTTCTACGCATTACCAGAACATGCTTTTCCTTTTTCCTTCACTTTGAAGGTTTATTCACAAACAATTCTGTTTATGTATTTACATAAAACAAATCGAAGAAGAATATTTAAAATTAACACAATATGTCTCACTGTATTTACTGGGAAAAGTAGAACGATTATTTTTGAGAAGAGTTCATCCAAAAATGCTATAACAACGGGTAACATTATAATTACGCAGTAAGACAGTAACGGTATGCAAGGCAACTGAATATTTAATTGTGTTAAACCTCGTGAGGCGTCACAATTGAAGATTAAGATTATTAGCTATTTGTTATTATTAACAATATATAATTAACAATTTATTATTAACAATAATAATAAACGTCGCTTTGGCCTTTTTGATTGTGCCTTTTCTGTTTCACTTTTGAAGTTTCGACTAATAAATATTAGAAATTTTGTATAATTAAACTGAAAAATTGCATTGTCAATACACTAATCATGTTTGCCTGTAAGAATCAAGAAAAGAAACATTCTCACTGCCAAAACAAACCAAACATCTCATAAAGTGAAGAATTTTTTTTAGTACGACTATTATGAAATTTACAAAATATTTACTTGACAAATGATTCGTTAGCAAAATATTCTCCATAAAATAATTCTTACAACAAATTATTTACTCGCACAAATATTCTGGAAATACGTGCTTTGACTATTACCTGCAAACAGTGTTTTACTACGAATTATTCGCCAATATTTGGTATATTCCACAGTAGTAGAACTAAATAAAAAAGTTCTTTTACTAATATTTGAGACTCTAAAGACTCTCAAATTAAACTTTTGATTATCATAAATAGACCAATGTAGAAAGCACAATATAAGCTGAAAATGACATTAAAACATATTACTAAATTTTGATACATATTACGATTGAGAATTTTAAGTATCATCTCAAACGAATTCAAGCGTTTAAGTTACGTCTTTCATTTCTAGAAAGATTCGAGAAGGATACGTGAACCAAATACGCCCTCCTTTCTTATTTACCCCGGATGCATAACTGTTCCGGTGTAAATAAAGGAAACGTTCTATATTTTATGTTCGAGTCGGAAGTATTAAATACATGCAGTATGTACGATTTTATTATCACCCACTTGAAAGAAGTATGGATGATTCGTCTGTACCTATGGCTATTTGAAATGCAAAACTGTGTATCGCATGTCTCTTACTTGCAATGAGCATTAAACACTACATATGCAATATCGCAATTAAAACTCATCTAATTTGTTTTGAGAACAGAAGATGCAATGAATGCCACTAGAGATGGTTGCGCGCTGAACAAATTGGTAATCTACCAATTAAAACGAGAATTTATTTAATGGACGTAACGGTAGGTATGTTCTTTATTCTATGAAGTATGTTTAATAGCAACGGTTTTTTTGTAATTTTACGAATTGCATAAGTTCAATTATAGAACATCGTTTTTTTCCTCTCCGTGGAACAAGACTTCAAATGGAGCCGTCTGATTACTATTAGCTAGGTTGTTATTATTATTGGCTGAATTATTGTCGTTCAACAAGTGCAATATAATTTAATTTTATTCACACTTAGCTTCTTCACCAATCAATGTCGTATCTGTCGCTGAACATGCCAATTATTGTATAATTGAGTCTTCAAAATGAATACGGTTGCGATTCTTTTGATAGTCTCCTCAGGCAAATTTTTTAAACACCACCATAACCGGACCTATTATTTTGAAACCATGAGCATCAAATAGGTCTTCTGTTGACCCATTTCCTGACAAAAAACGTATTCCCAAAATCAGTGCGCACAATCCATCCGTTTTGCCGTTTGTTTTTCCTCCGATCGATTTTTATGGAGCAAACTTTTAAAGTCCAAAAATCAAACACCACAAACTCACTCTGTACTTTTTTATCCGTTCTCAGCTTTGCATATCTCACAGCACTTTCGTTCGTTCCTCCAATTGCTTCCAAATGGGGCAGACAGACCACAAACGAGCAAACCGATTCGCACTTAATACCCACACTCTGTAGCACGTTTTCTCTTCCCTTGGAATTCTTCCACCTCACCTACAGTGCTTCTAATCAATCCAGTTATTCTATAATTGTTGACTCGCTTTTTGCTTGTTTTGCCTCTTCGCTTTACGTTCTCTACGCTTGGATCTCGAACACGCTGTTATTTTTCAAATTTTCATTTGTTTACAAACTTTTCATTTCTCTTCACTGCGGTTTGCGCTCCTGGTACCACTTGTGCATTTTTTCCGCAAATCTCTTGACTGCAAGCATAACACCACTAAGGTTGACACGCAGTGCCGTAGAGCTGCACTTGATCCAATTTTTTCACTACCGTACGATCCAATTCGATCCCTGTTCATCAGGCTACGCTGTCTAAGAGGATCACTTTGCTACCACCGCAATTGTGCCACAGGCAGGTAAAACTTCTCTTTTCATCCACACACGCACACTGACACAAAACTATGCTGATGTTTCGATTTTCGCGGATCCTGTTTTATCGCTTCCAGTGTATACCTTTGCTGTTGAACCACTGCAATGCACCTTACAGTTTTCCAAACCGTTCACCTGAAGGTTCGAAATGGAACTAAAGGTGATCGGCAAGCAACAAACTCACCAGACCGGTGCCGGTGTCGAATCGAGCAGTTTCCGCAGTTACTTTACTGCGATTTCTCCGTTTTCCTCCTTCCTTCGGCGATCGCACTTGTGAGCACTCGATCACGTTCTGCACCCACCAGTCGGTGCCACTCGTGCGGCCATTAGGAGGCTAAAGCTTAAAAAATTCCGCTCAAATCAGGTGTTGGCCTGAGTACGTGCGCATACCTGGCGTATTTGCTGCAAAGGAACACAGCATTGGTGGATACCCCAAGAGAGGAGAGATATCAGTGGATTTTTTTCTCTCGCGCAGTTTGCGTTCACATGGAGAAGCTTTTGATGAAGCTTACGGCCAGTGTTGGAAGAATGTCAAGATATAAATTAACAACATTTATATTTTAGAATACAGTGGTAACCCGATTTTGTCACTCCCCGATTTTATCACTCCCCGATTTTGTCACCCCCGATTTTGTCACGTTTTTGACCCGATTTTGTCACCCCCGATTTTGTCACGTTTTTTACCCGATTTTGTCACGCTTTTGATTTATCAAAAACTTGGTTTGAAAATCATTTTGAAACATGTCAAATGAGTTAAAACACTGTGAAAATAACTGTGTTGATTATCGTGGAGTTTTCACAAAAGTTGTTTCTTATCTCCACAACTATAATAGCTAGAAGGTCACTTTCTTTGGCAAAGTTCTTTATAATAATCTTCTCAAAAATGTTGTAGAACATTGTTTTGCTCTATCTCTTACTGCTTGAAAAATAAATTTTCTATCTTACTTTTAGGGGGGTTAATCAAAGAATCTTTCACACCATAAGAAAGAGCTTTTTACGCTATGAAATTTCTATGAACATAGTTAACCAGTATAATCAACCATTTCGGCGAAATTAAAAAACGCGTGTTTTCATTCCTGTGGGGCTGCTGTGAACAGGTAACAAATGTCCACATAGAGGTAGAAGGAAGTGCGAAATGTCCTAAAAGTGATCAGAATGAAATATATGTAGTTCGTTCTAAGTTATCTGCAAAAAAATAAAAATTGAAAAAATACCCAATTTTGTCACTGTCCCGTTTTTGTCACCCCTAAATTCATCATGGGGGTGACAAAATCGGGTCATTACTGTATTTATTATGGGCGTTTTTTTCGGAATTATTTTATTCAAAATTAGATTTTGACGTAGGACTACCTGTTACGAGAATGTAGGGTGTCGTAGTCTTGCCAAAATTTCTGACTTTGCTTCCAAAGTCCGGGACGACAAGTTTAAACAGCTGTAAATTCGACTATCTTGATTCTTCTTGAAGAGGAAGAAAAATTGAACAGTGTTAAGGCGGAACCGAAAGTGACTAACGTTATTGTGTTATTGCGACAAACACTGTACTGTACATCTCATGTGTTCGTTAAAAACCTAAACGTTTATTTGAATATTGCATTAGTATTGGTAATATATGTTAAATAGCGGAGCTTGCAAACATAAACAGCTGATCCGCAGCCAACCGCACTGACTACAAACATCCCGAAAAAGGGTTTGTTTTCTTTATCAAGGCATTCCGATTCAATCAAAATTAACAGCAGCAACTGAATAATGCGTAGGATCACTAGGATGTTTAATTAATCCGCTTGCATCGGATTTCGTTTTTGATTCCTGCGTTTGCGTTTTGTTTGTTTACTTCACTCTAAGCTCATCGATGCGGCGAAAGTTGAAAGCTCTTTAAAAGCTCATTGATGTGACGAAAGTTTGATACTGTGTTGCCGCTTTTTCGGAAATCGCTAGTTCAACGAAATATGTGCGTAACCAAATATCTATTAACCAATTCCAAATTATACATTGGTCGCTTTTATGAACACGTTCAGTTAAATCATATGTTCAGTTAAATTTATTTTCCATTAGCAAATATGTTGTGCTGAGCGTTTATTGATACATAGCAGATCGATAAATTGAATTACAAGTTTTAGGAAATTATAACAGCGCTGGAAGCACTGATTACGTGGCGAAAGCGTGCTCTGCCAATACAGATGCATTTTTAAGGCGCAAAACAATACATGCTTCGAATGGTAGCCATTTATCCAGCCATCTTTGAGCCACTTCCGGTTTCCCCTTAACCATCCTTCTTCTTCAACCGGTTTGATCGTTTGTTCATTGAACCTAGAGCAACTTGATGTGCTGAAAGTAACCGATACTAGAAAAGTGAGCAACTATCTATTTCATTTGTAAAAATTTTTTTCGAAGCTAAATTTCCTTATGAAAACGCGGAAAAATCAATACCCCGTTGTCAATACTTTGCCCTACAACAGGTTGGCACGCCATATCACGAGCCAAATCGGACCCAACGATGAATCGCGATGGCTGACCAAGATCATGAAGTTTTGACCGAAAGATTTGTGATCCCCTAGCTGTCCGGACCTTAACCCATTGAATTATTCCATTAAGGCGTATATTGAAGCGTAAGCCTGCAAAACATTATTTCACCTTAGTGTAAAGACCCTGAAGTTTGTCATGACGCGCAGATGGCAGTCGATGTCGGAGGACAATGTTCGAAAGGCGCGTTCTAGCTTCCGGAGTCGTCTGGGGGATGTTATTGATACAAATAGACGACACGTCGAGTAAATTTATTCGAAAGGACCTAATAATAATAAACGAACTCGAAAATTTTGATATTATCGTTTAAAATAGTTGAAAATGGGATTTGAAAGAAATACCATAAATTTTCGCAGTTTGCTCTGTCGCACTATTTTTTGTGCTAGTAAAGGTGTGTAGAATTTATAAAAATTGGACATTTGTTTGCTAACGATAAAGTTGTGGCCCTATTACAGTGTAAATAGGTACATTATTTTGTATTCTCAAGCTCTTCACTTTAGATTGCCTGTTCGATGCACTAATCATGGACCCTATTATGCTGTCATCGGTTACCAGCGAACCTCTAAAAGAGTTTTGTCGTATCCCGTCATTAAATCAATAAATGTTTATGCCAATGCCAGGCGATTGAAACGCATACCCAGTTTTTCAGTATTTCTTTCTTTCAGCATTCTTTCCATGTCTGAGAAAGCTTACAGGATTTACGTCTCTTTCGCGATTGTCTCTTTTTTCATAATATAACACATATCTCCTACAAGTTTCTTCTGGATTCGACAATTACATCTACGTTCTAGATTTAAGGCAAACTTTTCAAGTACACTGAATCACCTTTACGGGGTTTGTTTTTTACGAGATGATTACGAAGCGTTTTTCGGATTTTACATACGTGGATTTGCTCTATGATGAATGTATTTTTACACGTAGCTTTGGAATTCACGAGGTTTTTTACGCAACCCAAGCAACAAATCTGAAGCGGCTTGATTTTATTAAATTTCTTGAAGTTTTTATTACAGATGAACTATTATCTAAAGCTTTATAGTGGTCGTACCCATTGCCAAGAAGAACGAGTCATATGTGATATTTATATCCGGTGTTGCGATGCCCACACTCGTGTGGTCTAATTTTCTCACACACGCGTACTCATTCTAACGAACACGCCGGCATAAGCATCCCTTTAAAACTCTCGCTCTTATTTCTTCATGCACTGCAACGAGTTTTTGCGACTGTATGTTTAGCTAATATCTACAGTCGTCGCTTGTTGTTCGTCGTTGCAACCCGATCGGCTGGTACAGATTACTCACGACGGCTCGTACATCCGCCCGTGAGTAGAATTGAGAGCAATGATGATGAAGAAAAAGAAGAAAAAATAATACAAAATTTGAATCGCAGTGCACCACCAGACTCACGGGCAGCTGATATCCCACGAATTTTTTGACTCGGGAATAAGCTATGCAGGAAGACGATGTAAGGATGTGCGTGCGCAAGAGTGTGGGTAGCAGAATGTCTGCACACAGCACCGGCTGTTGTTTCTTTTACGCCTGCGTGATCCTGCGTTAAATGCTATGTTTCTCATACTCTTATAACCGCCCAGTTAGCTTCGAGATACAATCGCAGAGAACAGACTACCAGGTAATTGACGAAAAGTGTGTAAAAGGTTTTTATGTTATCTACGAGTAATCCTTGAATAGAGCACACCTCGAGCAGTAAGTGGCAAACTAAATCTTGATGTCGCTGCCATCGCTGCTATGTAACTCCAGCACAAAGAAATGTTGATAAAGGTACATGGATATTTTTTGACTATTTCTGGAGGGCGCACCGACAGATTTTACACACAAAAAATCGATTACTTCCTTCGAGCCTGTTAATCTGTTCTCTGTGATACAATGTTAGTCAGTAGATAGAGTCAGTAGGATCGGTGCACTGGCCCTGTAATTTTCCTGTACTCTAATAGCCGGCTGCGAAGTCTGTCATCATTCTCAACATTGTATCTAGGGTGATTTACCAGGGCAAGTCCTGTTTTCGCGTGCGTTGTCCTGGTGTCCTGGTTTACTGCGAAAAATCCTTATTTTCAAAATGAAGTCCTGCGTTACTGAAGAAATTGAAATACAAATGTTTTTAAAGTTCTGTTTTGTCAGTCTCTAAAGAAACAGGTTATCTTGTCTTCATAAATATTTCGATGCCTGATTGTACATTTTCAGTTTCATAAATGTAGCTGTAGCTGTTTATACTGCTATACACCCAACGATGAGACGAGTTTTTCTCAAATATCATCAATATCCATTCCCTGCGGGGTGCGGATCTCACCCTGAATCATTACGTAGGACCAGTAACTATGCGCTCAAACCTACCGTCGAATTGAAGGTGTAATCCGACGAACAAGCATCGAGACGAATGGGACGAACTTCAGTAAAAGTAACCAACTCCTTGTCTTCATAGAAGACTTTGATATCATTACTAGAAGCACTGATGAACTGACATGACACTTAGAAGAAAACCCTTTAAAAACCATCGTCCTGCACATTTTGCTTGGACACTAGCACCCTCTGTTATGCATGTTGCGGAGTAGCTTGCATTTGCAGGGTTTTATGCTGTAGGGTTTTGCACATTTGAATGGTTTTATACTGAAAACTCAAAGCAACACTTGCACGCCGCGGGGTGGCCATGTTGCGAAACATGCTTTTTTGAAAAATGAGTGGTTTTTTATTGGACGATGGAATTATCGCGAGTGTCTCGTCTGTTTGTCTGTGCTAGAAGCTTCGAAACGGTGGGGGCAATCTACAATAGTCGGAAGCTAAGAGGATTGGGCAAAAAATCAATGCGTAGCAAACCACATATATAGAAGAAGGAGTCTACAGAGAAAGGAACTTCCCATGGACAGTGACATTTGACGCCGACGAACTCGAAGTGGTTGATGAGCTTATACATTTGGAATATCTGGTCACGTCACCACCGATAATAATGCGGGTAAGGAGATTCAACGATGCATTCAAGCTGCAAGTAAGACCTTTTTTCACTCCGCAAGACTTCCCCACAAACATTTCTGTTGAATAGCAGCTTATTCAACCGTTGTATAGCTAATTAGCGGGTAACAAGCGCATCACAAGCTGTTATACAACAAAAATGTTTGTTGGGTTGTGACTGCACATATCTTATTGTATACCTGCAACACCAAAACAAGAAAGTAATCCTGTTCATACCCGCAAGCGGACAATCGTTCATCCCTTCATTTTGTTGTCGTTATCCATTCTGGGTGTTACGTATGTTTGTTTTATAGGCAGAGAATAACCAGTTTATAGCTCTTCGTTCTTATCCTTTATTTTTAATTCCCTGGTTTTTATTAATATTGCACAGACGAAAAATTTCTCAACCTGCAGCAACTTGTTTTCGCGAATTTTTAGGAGCTTCACGAAAATTTCTTTATTTTTCTAAAATCAACTATTTTGCAGTTTTTTTTTTCTTTTTTCTTTTTTTTTCTAACGACGTTTAGCAGTCGGCTTTACTTTTCTGTTGGGGATTCAGTTTGACTGAATCTACATTTTTCGCATTAAGCATTTATTCTTCCCCAACAGTTTTTTTCTGTATCCAGCTTTCCACGAGCGATAATGGCGGATATTGAGTACAAGTGGGCACAATCTTTTGACATTCATTGGAGGAGCGTCGAGTTCGCCCTGACGGAGTTACTATGGATGCATTCATGATTGTTTGTTGTTCGAATGTAAAAATGTAAACATTGTTTAATTTTGCAGATCAGCTAAAGAGGAACGTGATTGAACGGACAAGTTTTATGGACTGTGGCTTTCCAGTTTTTGCAAATTTCAGGGAAAATGTCCAAATACGCAACGGAAAGTTTCTTATCAAGTCGAGACGCTGTTCGAGAGCAAACTTGACAGCGGCTCGACCAACATGAAGTTAATGTTTGCGTAATGTGTAATGTTTCGAATGTTTAATTCGCACGATTGCCTTCAGCAAATTATGGCCGCAAACCACTATAAAACTATCCGTTTAGTTATGTTCCACTTCAGCTGATCTGCAAAATTAAACAATGTTTACATTTTTACACTCGAACAACAAACAATCATGAATGCACAGAACAGAAGTGGAAGTTAAAATCCAAACACGTACATGCTACTTTCTGCAGATACTAGCGAACCTGGCGGTGGCGAGTCACTTTTTTTCACGAAAACACCCGAACGCTTACGAATGCACACGAAAACATATGAAAGCTGCTATGCGATAGGTAGCGAGTGTTCTGCTTATATTGCCGTTATTCGCTTCTGTGCGAAAACCTTCCCAAAAGAAAAATAAAACCAAAAAAGATTCTGTTACCAGTTTTGATCGCCGAATCGTTCGGACTTCCACTTCTGTTCTGTGATGAATGTATCCATAGTAACTCCGTCAGAGCGAACTCGACGCTTCTCCAATGAATGTCAAAAGATTGTGCCCACTTGTGCTCAATATCCGCCATTATCGCTCGTGGAAAGCTGGATAGACAATAGAAATACCTCGATCACACTCCACGCTCATAATTAAAACATTCTGATTTACAAACAAAATTGATCTCAACCTGCAGCAGTCTCCCTTATACCACAGAGAACAGACATCCAAGCGAAAGGTCCCCATTTGGATAAAACAGTTTAATCAACATATATAGAATGCCAGTGTCGCTGCAGTACGCGTGGTAAACATCACACTTGTTCAGATAATGTATTTACAGTATATATGCATATGTGTGTGCCTGAGATTCATCAAAAAGGAATCTCATTGTCAAATTTTGACAACCAGTTTAAAATTTCAAATATGGCTGTCAAGTAATGTGATTGGAAACTTCGCTTGCTGCAAATTTCTGAAAAAATCGGTGCAAAAGGGCGCAGTTGTGGGATTCAATTCATCCGGACGAAAAGAAAAAGAACGTTTAAAAACATTTCACTGGCATGAATACACAGCGATGAGCGTACTGATGACAGCACCAACGAGCGCACAGATAAATAACAATGAGCAACTTTGACAATGAAGTTCCCGATTCACAGACTTGATACAGATTGTTAGCATCATGTTTACCACAATGAGTCGTAAATAAAAAACATCAACAACAACAACCACAATGAGTCCCGTAGTAAAACAGCGACACTGGCATTCTATATATATTGATTCTACTGATAAAACTTATGTCAAATTAGTTGGGAAACTATAGTGATGATGTCGCTAAAGGTGCATAAAATTCTACACTAAACTCACAACAGCTAGCTTCTGACGCTAGCATAACGGTTACAGTCCATATATACTAGCGCCAGAGGAGCCAAAGGTTGTCAGTGTGCAAATCAAAAGAATCATTTATAGTTGGGAAACTTAGAGTGACTATATATACAGAGTGGCGACAATGTCAAAATGATAATGATAATTATCTGTCAGTGTCAGTCCAATCGAGCAGACGACCTATCCAACCAGCGGGGTGCTATCCCAATCTTAACGAACGGTGTTTGACAGTCGACTTAACGAAGGGCGCTATTTCAAGAAATGCAAGAAATAGCGCCCGTCTGACAGGTAGATTTGCTGCCAACCTTTGGCGAGATGTGCTGAGATGTTGGCAACAAAAACATGGCACCCATCGCAAGCCCCTGTATCCAACGCGTATGCAGGAAAGAGAAAGAAACCCCTTGGAAAAACCGCATTGCATACATTTGGGATGACTTGTCGCCACTCTGTATATGGTCACTCTAGGGAAACTATAGGCGAATTCGAGCAAAACTAAGAGCAACCGTTCGCTTCCTGGTTGTGATTATTGGGACTACAAAAAAAGTGCAATTCCCAAAATGCTTGCTGGCACCTACATGAAACTCGACTTTAAATGTAATATTTTACTGAATTAATAACAGTGGTGTAACGATGTGTTGTTCTTACCGAGAGAACGCAACGAGTCGAACTGGCCATCGTGTGCTTACGTAAGTAAAAAGAAATTACAACTACTGCACGCTACACGAAGCGGTTGATATTAGACTCGGTAGCAATAGTGGTTTACTCTAGAGTAGACAATCGTACAGTGCGGACGCATGCGGACGATGCAAGAGCAACGCGACATGATCTTTACAATGGCGACGAGAATCAAAATCGGTAAGAATTCTTTATCAAGAAAAATATTAAGTGTTCTTCGAAAAAAAACGCAAAGAAACTTTTGAAAAATTGTTATTTCTTGTGATTAAACAAAGAGTGAATAAATTATTTAATGCCAGTTTATGTGAAAAAGAACAATGAAAGTGATTTTTTGTGGCTGAAAAACAAAATGGGGAGGAATCAATGAGCATCGGTAGAAAAACTGAAGAGTGTCGTCATCAGCAGCGAAGAGTGTGGAATGCGTGTTTTGTGCTGGTATTTATGTACCATTGTGATTAAAAGGTCTATGCGAGTAATTTTGTTCGGAATACTACGTGTATTGAAGAGTACCAAAGAATTGGCACATGAAATGTATGTGCTGGATAATGTTGAGCTTGGTGCTATGCTAGAAGAAGGTTGGCTACGTGCCGTATGATGCTAAGCTTTGTCTTAGATGATGTTTAGCTTCGTGCTGCATGAGATTAAGCTTCGTGCTCGTTGAAGAGCGGCTACGTGCTACGTGTGAATTAATATTGCGCTAGAAGAAAGCTAGCTACGAGCAGTATGTTGCTTAGCTTCGTGCTATGGGATGTTAAGCTACGTTGCTTGTTGAACCTTAGCTGTTTGAAAATTGTAAGTTTGCTATGTTAAGTCGTTAATATTGATTGTATGCTAGAAGATGGGGAGCTATGGCTTTGCTTCGTCTTAATACAAAATTCGTCACATATGAGCTGGGTATCGAACGTTGGTTCTGCAGCATGCAAGTTAGTGTATGGCTGCGTGGTACTGCATGATCCGTGCAAGTGAGAATGAATGCTTTATTTTAGATTAAAATTGAAACGATAAGCAACGAGCGCTATGATTGTGTTGCTTGTGACTATGCAAATACTATGCTTGAGGGGAATAAAATAAATGATTTCTGCGTTATTGACTTCGTTATAGCTGTAAAGTGTTGCTAGATGATGTAGAGTATTAAATATGAAAAGTAGCCAACAAGTCGCTTTGTTTGTTTGTTTTTGGACTTATCAGTGTTGATGCCTCCGTTCAAGGTAGGAGTGGACCAGCGAGCGATTGGACTAAGTGGCAAAGAGCCTTGGATTGTTTTTTACGAGCGAATAAGATCGACCATGATGACGAAAAATTAGATCTGCTACTAGTTGTCGGAAGCATAGAGCTTTAAGAGCATTATGACAAAATCAATAAATATGAGGTTCAGTAGGCTACGGAGTCTGGGTAGGTAGTAGTTCTAAAATATGATTCAGCTGTAGCGTCTTTAGAAAGATGTTTCGCTGCACAGCTCAGTAAGTGTTGCGAGCGTATTCCGTGCAATTAGGCATGAAGACTGCGAGTCTTTTCATGAATTCATGTTCAAATTGCAAAATCAGGCCAAACGGATTTGTTTCGCTGATTCGGACGACATGATGATTAACCGTGCTATTGAAGGGTAGAGCTGCGTAAGAAATTGTCGATCGTGGATGTGAGACTGAATGATGTTATGACACTAGGGAAAACGGTAGAAGTTCAATGGCAGCCTGGGCAGTATGCAACGACAATTTCGATGGACGAGCGAATGTACAGTGCGTATTAGGAGGGTTTCCGGGAAGATGCCAAAATGCCCGGAGGGGAAACAGGCATACGGGCATATGTATTGGTTACTCCCGTTACAGCATTCATCCCATCATAGGATCCAAACAAGTGGATACACAGAGATGTTCCCTCAGGTTCCAAAAGTGACGTTAAGGATTCGAATCGATGAGAGGGTTTCTCCTGTTGTTCAGGTGGCCCGGCGATTGCCCGTATCCATGTAGGCAGATGTTGAGGAAGCAATTCAAAAATTACTACCAAAGAATGTTATAGAATCCCAACAAACAATTTTGTTGCATAATAGCTTATCAAGCGCTTGTTAGCCGGTATTTAGCTATATAATTGTTGAATATGCTTTTTTCCAACAAAAATGTTTGTTGGGATGCGCGAAGGAACCGTTGAGCTGGATTTCATCTTTGGTACCTGTTCGAAGGTCGGATGGAAAGATGGCTTGTGGAAGATATGGAGCCAGCCGCATTCACAGTTGAGAGGCTAGTGTCGCATCCAAAGTCCTTCCTCTTATTGCCACCCATGACGCAGCACGCAGCAAATTGCTAAAGCGTCTTTCGTCCACGAAAATATCCAACAGAATGAGTCTCACTGCCAAATGACTGTTCGAATCCCAACGATTGGAAATTCCCTCTCTTTCTCTTTCCAACGACCTATCTTGAAGTGCCTACATACAGAGTGGCGACACTAGAAAGATATTAAACATTGCATATATTCGAATAACATGTCGTCACTCTGCTTAATACGTACGCTATTCATACTCTTTTCCGGTGTTCGCTCTGCGCAAATCAACGTCATGCTATCTCAGTCTAACTCGAAGGTTGGAGATACTTTCCGTCGACTGAGAAGAATGTGCCATCAAATAGGCTCTCAATTTCCGAACCGATCGTTATTGCAAATCGGCTCTCCGCGTCAGAGCTGCCACGAATACAGATATTTCTCTCACATGCTGGTGAGTTTCGAGCAGTTGTACACTCTAATTTGTGGATATTCACATTAAACTTTAATCTTACTTAGTTTTCATTTATACTAATCCATGTCATACATACTACAGCTAGAAGGGGCCATAGCGGAAGATAACGAACGTCAAGTTGTAAAGGGCGCAGTGCCCGCTGAAGTTTACCACGTGCAATCAAGGATGGCTTGACGGCACACGGCGAATTTGTTTTACGCGGAGATCGAATCGTGATACCGAGGCGATTGCGGGAGAGGGTCGTGCGACTCGCTCGTTCGGTACATCAGAGATGCACAGCCATGAAAGCTCAGTTGAGAGCCAAGGTATGGTTGGCATTCATGGATGGACTTGTGGAGGCCGCAGTGTGCGGCTGTAAAATGAAATGACCAACAGGGCCACAAAAGACATTAAGACTGTGGCAGTGGCCTTTTCACCCGCGTCCTTCTGGCACACAAAAAAAACTGGGCTTCGGTCCCTTCGGCATCCCTGTTGTCCCAACAAGGGCCCCTTGTTGTTGTTGTCAATAGACAATGGACCTCAATTTGGGGTAGATGAGTTCTCACGTTTTGTGCGTGTGTGTGTGTTAAGGTGTACACTTAAACTTATCTATACCGGATTCCGGATGGTCGGAAGAGAGTGGCGCTGTTGAAAGGAGGATGCGCGGCATTGGTGAGAGACTGCAAAATGGGCGAGGTTCAGGGAGCAGATTGACAGGTTGATTTTTGCGAGTATCTAGCAGTGTGCCATGCGACGTCTCGGGAGGCAACTGGAGTTTCACCAGGACACCTACTGGGACGCGAAATTGGGACACACATTCCATCGATGCGCACGCCATGTAGGTTGCAATTGGGAGAAGCTGGAAATAGAGATGTGGCTAAGAAAAACTACAAAACAGGAAGCCGACGACCAACGCCACGTAAAAGATCCTACGTTTAGGAGGGAACATGCTGTTCTTGTGCGTGGCCTGAATCCAGGTGCATTGGAGCCAGCTTTTGGAGGAGAGGAATTCGAGGTACTTGATATGATCGCAGTGATATTGAGATGGGGTCGTTGGACACAGGAAACATATATTTGCGCAATGGCACGGGCCTAAATGGGAGACGCAATTGAAGATACTCGAGACAGCGAACCGACATTGATGAGCGAGTCAAAGGAGGCAGGAACCATGGTTGGACTGCATGTGGATGCATCTGCTCAAAAGATAAGTGACCACGTGGCCAGCCAATCGTGGCACGTGTGAGGTGCCAAATGGGTATAATGATTGCATAGTAAATGTTCATGTAGTCATATGTGAAATGCAGGTTTGATTTAATATGGTATTGTGGCTGTCAGCTATAAATCTAGATTATTTTCCCTAATACCGGTGTATATGACGGAGCGAAACAGCAACATTGCCGTTGTTGCTCTTTCCCTTTTTTTGCTATAGTGATTTCAGTATGTTGCAATTTGATCGCTATTCTGTGCAGTCGCAATTTCAAACTGCGAAGCCCTGTTTAGTGGGAAATGCGGTATAAAAGCGTTTATAAACTTTTGACTCAAGTCATAAAAAGGGAGGGATGTAACGATGTGTTGTTCTTACCGAGAGAACGCAACGAGTCGAACTGGCCATCGTGTGCTTACGTAAGTAAAAAGAAATTACAACTACTGCACGCTACACGAAGCGGTTGATATTAGACTCGGTAGCAATAGTGGTTTACTCTAGAGTAGACAATCGTACAGTGCGGACGCATGCGGACGATGCAAGAGCAACGCGACATGATCTTTACAAGTGGGAATGATGAAAATGGATAATAAAGGTAAGAAAAAGCATTACCTTTCATTTGATATATATTGTTACTGCTTCGGGAGATTCTTAGAGCTTCGCAAGTGTTTTTATGTTTACGAACTGATAGGTTATATGTTTGGTTCTTGGCGCAGATGATGCTAATCAAGAAAATAAATCCGTTAGCATTTGAAAACACATTGGAAAACGCTGAGGACTGTAAATAATCGGTGATTCTCTATCCAGGATATGTAAACTTTACAGCTGACTAAATGTACTTTTGTTTCATGCGGTACAAAATTAAACATTAACATTTTTCTGCCATAAAGTTAATTATTTCGAATATTTTCACTTACCTTAACGTAGATAAACAAATTTCTTCCAATATTTCGCTATCTAAACTCCTGACAATTAAAAGGGTTATTCAAAAACTGCATTTTATTTCAGTTTTTTTTCAAAAATGTATGGAGTTTGACAGCGATTTTACTTATCATCACTTTTTTTATGCAGCGCCTCTAAGCGGGCGATAGCTTGTCAAAAACGCCTATAGTGGTGGTGACGCTAGCATATTAAGGTGATTTTAATTTGAAATTTTATCCAAGAATTCCCGAAAAAATTGTTCCTGAATGGATGTCTGTTCTCTGTGCTTATACGTTATACCGCACTTTTCACTAACCGAGATAGAGATAACGCAGTTTGTTTGAAGTGGCGACTGCACAAAACTGCTATCCAATTGCGATATACTGACATCACTATAGTAAAAAAAAAGAAAAGCAACAACGGCAATGTTGCTGTTTCACTCCGTCATGTACATTAGCATTAGGAAACAAATAGACCAGAGTTATCTGCCTACTTATCTGCCACCTGCCAAGCACAATACCGTGGACCCCCGTTCGTTTGACCATTTTTAATCTGAACACTTTTTAATTTGAACCCCGTTGGTTTGCACGACGTGCAAATTAAAAATGGGTCAAATGTCATTCTCAGCATGACATCATTTGTTTATGCAGACAATGCACATAAACACGATTCGTTTGTACTGACCTAGCGTGTTTAATCGGTTTCACATTTCGTTTTCCTAACGATTAAGAGAGAAATCCGATCGGAAAATGCAATATTCGCACTTGCAACTGCCAACTAAAACAAACCACCAAAACAATAACAAAGAGCAGGGCGGCCAGTTCATACAGGTTTCAGCATATTTCGGGTTACCAGTTGTTCAAATTAAAAAGTAACCCCGTTAGTTTGCATGAGGAATCGTTCAAACGAACGGGGGTCCACTGTACATAAACATCAAACTCTCACACGATTTGCTTCCATTTACCGCTTAATCCATTTTCACAATTTCGGCGAGAAATTGTTCAGCCGATTCCGGTCTACCGCGAGTTTGTATCATTGCACAAAACGAATTGTCAAAAAACGTCAACAATCAATCCGCTCAGGCGTATCGCGTATCGTCGGAGCATTATTATCTTCATTCAGAAGGTGTTGCAAAGTTTTAATAAAGTTTACGGATAATTTTATCTCATTTACAAATAATGCTTTCGTGGCACCAAGGTTTTAGCACAGACTAACAAATCATGGGGTTTCTTGAGGACACAATCATCATTCTGGTGTCACAGGTATGTTGTTTACTTCTCGCTTTTGCTTTGTTTTTTAACCGGTGCCGGCATTCGATTTATAGATCGTGTTTTTCATCGGAGGATGGATTTTCTTCGTCAAGCAATTGTTTCGAAATTACGAGATCCGACATGTGTTCGTGCAGTTGGTTTTTTCCACCACATTTGCTCTATCGCTGACTATGTTCGAATTGATCATATTCGAGATTATCGGATTTCTGGATTCTAGCTCCCGATACTTTCACTGGCGGCTAGGATTGACACTGTTGCTATTCATGGTAATTGCACTGATACCTTATCACATAGTGTATTCCTGTATAAACAATATTCGGATTGGTAAGTTGGGATTGAGTCAATATTCTTTCATTGTTTATTTCTAAGAAATTTATTTTAGTGCCTCAGAAATGGGTTCAACCTCTATCAACATTGTTTTGGTTCTGCTACCTTTACATATTCTGGCGAATAGGGGATCCTTTCCCATTGCTCAGTGTGAACAAAGGGATTTTTTCCATAGAACAAGCGGTTTCTAGGATTGGTGTTGTTGGTGTTACCGTTATGGCTGTTCTGTCCGGCTTTGGTGCAGTCAATTATCCATATACCAGTATGTCCTATTTCATTAGGCCAGTGTCGCAGAGCGATGTAACAAACATCGAGCGACGTCTAATGCAAACAATGGATATGATATTAGTGAAGAAAAAAAGAATTGCATTGGACAAAAGGCGAGCGAAACCTAATGCTAAACCCGGAATATGGGGCATGATTAGCAGCGTAACGCAGAGACCGCCTGGAGCGGAAAGTAAATATAGACAAAAAATTTGTTGATACTAACTAATCATACTATGTTATCAGATATTGGACAGCTGAGATTAGAAATATCGGCGCTGGAGGAACTATCTAGGCAACTATTTCTTGAAGCTCATTCGCTAAAAAATATGCAAGAGCGCGAACGATGGGCTGCCACTCTGCAAGGAAAATATTTTAACGTTTTAGGGCATTTCTTCAGTTTGTACTGTTTGTGGAAGATATTTATAGTAGGCTTTTATAGTAATTTTTCATAAGGAAACGTATCTTCAAACAACATTATTTTCAGTGCACCATCAATATTATCTTTGATCGCGTTGGTAAAAAGGATCCTGTTACACGTGGAATCGAAATTGCTGTTCATTGGTGTGGTTTTGAGATGGACATAGCCTTTTGGAGTCAGCATGTATCTTTTATGTTAGTTGGTTGTATCGTTGTCACATCTATCCGTGGCCTGCTACTAACGCTAACCAAGGTAAGCTTTCATAAATATGGTATCAAACATTTATAGAGCAAATCATTATCATTATTTCAGTTCTTTTATAAAATATCCTCGAGCAAATCCTCCAATATTATTGTGTTGGTGCTAGCTCAAATTATGGGCATGTACTTCTGCTCATCTGTGCTGCTGATGCGAATGAACATGCCTGCCGAATATAGGGTGATAATAACTGAGGTACTCGGGGGTTTACACTTCAACTTTTACCACCGTTGGTTTGATGTGATTTTCCTGGTGAGCGCACTGACAACGATAGTTATACTCTATCTGCTCCACAAACCGCCTAATGTGGATACCAGCATGTAACAGGTACGATTAGCATTTTCATAACAAAGCCTCAGTTAATTGTAAAGCAAACAATCAAACGGACAAAGTGAATGGGATCAAACCGGCGAGTGTAAGTCTATAATCTAGTTGATCGACATTTAGGAGCTAGGATAACGAAAAAATTCCATATAGTTTAACTATCGTTGCCGTTGTTTAATTGGCCCAACAACTAACACAACTAGTAATCAAAAGCAATCTCTCTTTTCCGCGCGAGTGACGTAATGCCAAAAAATGTTCGAAAGTTCGACTGTATGTGTTGTTGAATAAAAAGTAGACACAACGGAATGTACATAATCCTTTTAGCACTATTAACAATGCTGTATGAATGCTAGATCAGTATGCTAAATATACGTGTATAACTATGCGACTCAGAATAAACGTCAAACAGTCGGCTTTTTTATGATGACTTGGCCACTTTAGGACTAGCGGTGACGTCAAACGTAGAATGCACGTGTAATTTGCTATTAAACAACAAAGTTTGTAGAATGTACGAATGGCGAGTGTCCAAAACACGATGTGAAATTTTTATGTGAGAAGAAGAGGTTCAAACTGGAGAACGATGCTTTATTTGAACGGTATTCCCACACGAGGTTGACCATTTATAGAACTCTGATATGGACCTTTCAGTAAACAAATGAACTTCTGGGTTTTCGAATGGAGGATCTATACTGTAACATACAGATGGCGGACGAAACATGCAGAAGGCGAATGAAGCGCGAACTGCATCAGCTGCTTGACGGAATATTCGTCGTTCACACCACTCCGTGATATTTGGACGTTCGCAGTGCCTCTGGCTAGGGATAGTAGTACGAGTAGAAGACGACCAAACGGACCAAATAGACTAGAGACGAGTTCTATATGTGTTGCAAAGAACACACAGACCTTAATCTGATTATCAAGGTAAGGTTCAGAGTACTCTGCTGAACTCTGTTGGGTTGTTTATTACCTATACTGCCGCTATTCGCATAACAGTCCCATTTATATAGAAAACTCCATAGAAAATGTGACGTTTATGTGAATAGCGGCAGTATAGAATTATTGCAGCATGTCGGGTTCTCTGCCGAATATTGTTTTTGCTGATCGCTAATCTGACATTCGTTGTTCGCTCTCTCCCAACATTCACGCTTCATGACCATAGAGTGCCACCAGGAGAACTAACATCTTCAAGAGCGTGAATTTCGTATGAAGTTGCAGGGGACGGGACCTCAACTGGTTACGTAATCCGCAGAATGTCCTATCGGCAGCCACTTTCAGTCCGCCGTTTTGTCACATGTCATTAACGTGCCAAGATATACAAATGGATAGGCGCAGTTCCAACATCCGAAAGGCTCTGTACCAGCTACCATATACTACGTTTTGGCAGAGTTTATGATATGCCCTATCCTTACAACTGCCTCCTTAAGATGCGAATACACCTCTTCCACAGTTTTACGGTTAACACCGATGATATCGATATCGTCGGCCAACCCTAGAATCATGTAAGATTTCGTGATTTTTTTTTCTTGTTGGGGACCTTGGACCACTGCGACCAGTTCTTTGATCTATTGTGGTGTGTCCTCTTTTGTTGTATGCCTTTACTTATGAACGGCTACTATGTTGTTTAGTAATTGTTATTTTAATTGAAGGCATCATCCCAACACGGTAATATCTCTTTTTTGATTAAAGCAGAGGAGCGTTTGGTGCGAAAAATATTGAGAATAAATTGTATTACTTTCTGAGGAGAACTAGCCCATATTTCCGAAGGCTCCAACAGTCCTTTATCAAGAAATTTGCGCCTTTTATTGAATAATGCCGTGCATTTGCACAGTATATGATGAGCACTTTCACACTCTAGATTGCAGAAACGGCATCTATCATCATTAAGCTTTCCTATTACCTTCAGATGATATTTGCTTGGACAATGACCAGTAACCACTCCGCTAAAAGTACTCAAATCTTTTTTTGAAAGATTCAATAGCTTTTGCGTGATTGAGGCATTTGGCTTAATAAACCGTTTTGCATGACGAGCTGATAGAGTATTATGCCAGTTCAATGTGACCTGATTCTCTTCCCATTTTTTCAGTTCCATCTTGCACGTACTATTGGATACCCCACAGAAAGGTTCGGGACCTATAAATTCCATTGCAGATCCAGATCTGGCTAACTCGTCTGCTCTTTCATTACCTTCTATACCACAGTGCCCGGGAACCCAAAAGAGGTTTACCCTGTTGTGTGTAGATAGCTGTTGAAGCAGTTTTACACAGTCCCAGACTAATTTGGAAGTGCAAGCAACAGATTTTAGAGCTCTCAGAGCTGCTTGACTGTCTGAGAAAATACAAATATTTGCATACCTATATTTTCTCTTCAAGCAGATCGAAGTACATTCTAGAATAGCATATATTTCGGCTTGAAAGACCGTTGGCCATTTGCCCATTGCCACTGACCTATTCAGTCCAGGACCAGTAATGCCAGCCTCCACTCGGTCTGCCAATTTCGAACCATCAGTGTAAAAAGTTATTGAACCATCTCTATCAACCATTCACTACGATCTGGTTCATGGATGCTAAATAAATGGTTAAAAAGATTTCGTGATAATGGTGCCGCTTCTCTGCACACCTACACGGAGCGAAAAAGCTCCAGTTTGTTTCAAACAAAATGATTGTTGTTTTAAGCCTTAATAAAATATTTTTATAACAACCTGAAAATATTGTTGTTTCCAAACGAGATTCTGTTTGAATCAAGTAAATAACAGTTTTGAATTAATAGTAAAGTATTTTCAAATTTGAAGTTGACATTGATGTAACAATAAATATTTTCATTTCAATCATACATTTCAGTTTGAAACAAAACGAAATTTTTGTTTGTGCGTAAAACAACCATAAATATGGTTTAAACTACATTTTTATTCTCCGTGTACGCTTCGAATAGTATCTTGAAATGCTGAACAGCAAGTTCGATAGTCCATCGCCTTGCTTCAAACCATCCAATCTCACAAACGAGTCCGGTACCTCACTCGCTATCAGGCTTCATTTTGCTCATCTTATACATAGAGAGGCAGAGCAATCTGCTTCTCACAACGATCGAGTGTTTTCATTTTCTGTTCAACCGTTTCCTCTCCCTCCGAATGATGCCTGAATAATCGCCTCGATCCTGCATTCCGATCGGGCTCGTTCCGATCAGAAACGTCCCGATCGACGTATGGTATAGCATACGATGTATTCCGATCGAAGCGCAATTTCTGATCGGATCCGGCTTCGATCGGTAAGTAGAATAGAGGCGACTGTTTTCTCTTACGAACACTCATCTTGCGCAGAAGGAGCACAGCTATAAGCAGAGCTAATCTTTTCTTCGCATACTGGAGACACGAGACTACACTTCGTGTCCCAAAGAGAATATGCGACAGGCAATTATATGGACTGGAACGATTTGCTCCGTGACCTTGAGAGCATGCGTTCGGTAGCGCTCCGACAGAAAAAGAAAGATGAAACCAAACTGATGCTCACTCAGCGGCAGAGCAAAGCAATAAAGCACAGCAAGAGCAACAAAAAACTCACTCGTCGCGTCGGATAAGGTTACATCCGACTGAGAGAGAGCAAATCGTTTCGTCTTCTGCGTTTTGCTAATAAAACGCCGAGAAATAAAATTTTTGCAGACCACGGCAGAAGCCTGCTCGCTATTCTGATGGTTGATTTTGAACCATCAAGGATAGTACGTATTTATTTGCCGAATCAGTTTCGTTGGAAGATCATGTTCAAGCATAATCCGCCACTGCTCATTTCGTTTAACTGAATCGTACACCGCCTTGAAATCTATAAACAAATAAACAAACGTTCGCTTCCACCTTTAACAATTTCAGCGAAGATGTCGTCCATTCCAGCTATTTTGCCCTCCTTATCGTGGCACATAACAAAAACTGGCACGGTCCGGCTCCTGATTCCCTTAACCGTCTTAAAGAAGCTTCGTGCCTCCGCAACGAAGCTTCTTTAAGTTTTTTACAACGGTGAAGTCTCTTTTCAGCAACTTTAGCATCTCGATTTCTCTCTCTGCCTTGATAGATCACATGTGAGGGCTAGCTCGATTCTTCTCGTCAATTATACCGTATATGTGTTTCCACTACTCCTTTAGGTTCTCTCCAACTCGTTCACCAATTCGCTCATCAGTTTTCCGAGAGTACTCTACAGCAACTTCTTCCGCTGATAACTGCCGGATGTTCAGTCGTATTTTCTTTATTGCTCTTGATTTGAATACGTTGAACAACCGGGCCCGACTCTTGCCTCTGAGATATTGATCCGTGTCGGCGCCCGTAAGGACCGCACGTCTGCGACTTCCAAAAAGTACCGACCATCAACCAATCAACATAGTCGATCTGAGAGCAGACATCTCCATTAGAATGCTTCCAGGTATACTTCCGAATGTTCCGCCGTGAATGAAGTGAAGTTGATTAGCCTCAAGCCGTTGTCGTTCGTAATAGAGTGTGGGCTTTCTCTACCACTAACTCTTCGCGTCCGACTTGTGCATTTGTATTCCCGATGAATATCTTTATGTCATGTCCTGTTCACTCTCCAGCTCCTTTTCGAGAAGCTCATAGATACAGGCGCATGCATGATAAGGAAACAACGATCCACCGTACAGTGTGATCACCGTCATGAGCTGGCCCTAACCTGCGGACAAGCTCTCACGGCTGGCAAGACGATTCCTTCTGCCACCACTCAAAATCATACAAAATTCAATTTGTTATAATGTTATAATAATTAACTTCAACAATCAGTAATCTATCGTCGCAGTCGAGAAAGGTTCACACCTAAAACTGCCCTTCAATGTATTTCTTCTGCATACCATGCTTAAAACAAATTAATTGCCTGAGTATGGCAGTCAGCTCATCAGTGGAACTTTTGTTTGAACATTTTGTTTACTATTCCTGCCAACGATGACCTACTGAAATACGTACATATTGATTTCGGTAAATCCTCCGACATTAGTAGAACTAGAGCGGGACCTTCCCCATGGTGGGTGCTGCCGCTGGCGCGCTGCGGCGATGGGACAAAGAGCCATCAAAATCAAATAGACAGCCCACACAATTTTCCACCCTACACCGACGTGCCCGGGTGGCCCCATAACGAAGTTGATCACCATGCCGACTGTTTACTCCTAAATAAACAGCCACTCGTTTCTGTAAGGGTATGTGCTTCGCGAATGGTTTGAATGCTTCGCAACAAAGAACTCCATAAGTGTCCGGATGCAAAGTGAACTTCGTTTCCAATAAAGCAGGACGAATGGCTATTCCTTCGAATTGTCCGTGAGAACAATGAGAGTCGAGGTCGTTCAATTCTCAGATCGCGTGTGTGACCGGAACATACAAATCATCATATTAATCGTTGCATCCTCGTAGAGCCAATCGATAGGACAGTGAAACTGTGCAATATGTTTTACAATGTGATATAATTGTCGAGCTAGCAGTAAAGGAAAACTGGATTATCGGTTTCCATTCGTCAAAGTCTGAAACGGCAACGGAAGTGTGGTAATGAAAACTTTCGCGCCTCGTCCTGATAGTGTAGTCGATATGCTAAAGTAGCCGCGACATGCAGTGCGTGTTTTACGTGTATACTTCTATTTGATAAAAAAAAAATCTACCAACGGCGATTTGAATTAATAATTGTGTTTTTTGTAAAACAGTTTGTAGGCTTCCTACCGTGTTGGCGTGGACTTCAAATCAGTTGTTGGCGTAATATCATGGTTGTAACTGCAGCTGTGCAAAACAAAATCAATATTATATCACTAACTGTTTAATTGATGCAAATATTGTGCAGTGTGCATTAAATTACACAACGTTGATTTTGGAATTTACAAGATGCAGCTTAGAAGAAACAAAATAATTTGTTTGATCGAAAGTTGATTTCTGTTTATACAGTTAATGCGTTAGTATACGAAGTGATGCTGATGATAGATAAGCATTCGAAGGGAAAAAGTTTTATTAAAGTGCAAATGTAATTCTAGTGAAAGTAATGCAATTGAATACCTATGAGTAGTTAGAAATGAATGTTGCATAAAACTCTCTATACTTCATCATACATATTAAAATGGGCTGCAATACAAGTCAAGAGTTACCTAATTATAATACTAATCTAGATAGTGAGAACGACAAGCGAGATGAGATTGCAGAATTGTTAGATGGTGATATCGAAGAAGGTAAGCCTATTAATTAAGATATTAGGACGACAATACGCTGTTCGTTCTGCAACGGTATATAGAATCGCGTATTAAAAAACACCAGGGCGAACCGTTGTGTTACAAGTAGTTCTACGTTGTATTATTCTCGCAAATTACCACCGTGTCTTCTTTTGTCCTGGACAATTGTCCATCAGCCGAAAAGATTATTGAACAAGTTTGACAGTAACTTTTTTCATGATCAGATTCACGGAATATTACAGGATTAAACAAAAAGCCGCATATGTTGGACAAATTGCAACTCGCCAAACCTGCTTCTTGGACAAACAGCAGGCTTTCGTACATTTTAAATATTACCAAAAGTGAACAATTGAGTTCTTTGCAGATCTCAACCTCTTCACCCAGATCGATTTGGATCGATATCCGGAAAAATCGAACGTGACCTCTTAACAAATTGATAGACTTTGCAGCGGGGATAATAATTCCATAGAACTCGAACAATAAAATTTTGTTCCAACCTTACCAAAGTCAATCAATCTGATTTATGCGTACTTTGACCAAAAGCCTTTCGGTGTGTTGGTGACCGACCAAATAAAATAAAACTTAAGGATCTTATGCAACATCGTGTATTATTAGAGTGATATTTACGAGACAAAATGGCGTAAAACCTAAATAAAGAGAGCGTAAAATGCATAGAATCTTCTGACGCAAAGGCAGATGAGTCAGAAATCAATCATAACTTGAAAACTTGTTTGAATTTTTTAAAGCTGTATTTTAATTTTTTTTATATAAAGTAATGATAAAAATTGTGCCTGATTAAAATATTTTTTGTTTTGACTAGAAGAACAATAGGTCAAATAGGTAAAGAACAACCAAATAATTTAAATCATTGCGTAAAAGGAAGAGTATGGACGGAATTAATGGTTGTTTTCTAATACCGATAGAAAAATACGCGGATTATTTCGGAATTAATGATTCTCAAGATAATAAAGTTGACATATTTTGTAGAATTTATTATACATTTCCAGTTGTACCTGTAGATCATATATTTAAGTTACATTACATTATATTTGTTACTGGCATAATAAGAATAAATACTTTGCAAAACTTAGGAGTCAAAAAGCCGGCGGGGCAGGGGATCAATCCTTTCAGAAAGCTTGAGAAAGAAGGTGTAATTTTAAAATTAGGAATATTTGAGTTACAAATTAGATTTATTTCGTGTTTGTTCTTAGACATTACACATTCTCTTGTTACTATCCTTGCCAACCGATTTTAACGCTACTTTGTATTGGAAATTTGACGTTGATAAAAAAAATGAGCACCGGATCCGGAAAGATGATTAAACACACAATGATTGTTTGAAGATATTGCTAAACACTCTTAACAGAAATATGATACAAATCAACATTCGTTTCATATAACCAACAATATCAATGTAGATGCAATTGTATAATCTATTCAGTATGAGTGTTTGGAGATCGGACCATCTGGCTTAAATTATTTCAGATATATGAAAAAATACTTTACATTGGTTGATTTCCACCTGCGAATATATTTTTAGCCAGTCATTATTTATATTAACGAAATTCGTCCCAGTTGATGATGGAGCTCGAGTATACGGCAAGAATTTTATTAAGTTATTTAATAAATCGTTTCTGAATCATATCATCAGCGATGACTTGATCAGATCGCTGATCAAAAAAAAGCAAAGTCATGGGCTTAAACCGTCATTAGACATTACCCTTCTTTATCGACAGACTTCGCAGCCGGCTGTTTTAGAGTACAGGAAAATTACGAGGCCAGTGTAACTATCCTACTGACTCTATCAAGCAAGCACCGTCTAACCGAGATTCGAACATGCGACGACTGGCTTGTTAGACCAGCATCGTACCTCGAAGCTAAGTAGGCGGTTGATCGCTGATCAACGTTCATATATTAAAATTTTTGATGGGCAGCTCAGAACTACTCAAACTTCAATGAACGTAGACAAAATTGAGGTCCTGAAAGAAAATAGCTGTGTTGCAAAAATGAGTAGGAAAGAAAATTTATGCTCAATTTCGTTACATTTCTTCTGACCGAACCGTTATTGCTAGGTTTATTTACTTTGCTCGATTGGTTCCAACAACAAAACAGTGATGCTAACAAAATTTGACATTTTATCTGTTAAAAGCAAAAACGTCTATTTTTACGACCGCTGCCCAAAACATGATATCAAGATCGTCATCGGGGATTTCAATGCTCAGGTCAGCCAGGAGGAGGAATACAAACCGATAATTGGAGGGTTCAGCGCACACCAGCGGACTAATGAAATGGGCCTAAGACTTATCGATTTTGCCGCCTCCAATAACATGGCCGTACGTAACACCTAACACCCTCTTCCAGCACAGAATCCTACACAAGTACACCTGCAGGTCACCAAATCACACAGAACAACCACGTTTTGATCGACGGTCGGCACTTTTCAGACATTATCGACGACAGATCCTATTGAAGCGCCAACGTTGACTCGGACCACTACGTAGTGATGGTTAAGATGCGCCCAAAACTATCCGTTGTGAACAACATTCGGTACCGACGCCAGCCTCGGTTGGATTTCGCGCAGTTGAAGTCGCCAAATGTCGCTGCAAACTACCCGCATTCACTCGAAGCTGCGCTGCCGGAAGAGGGCGAGGTGGACGGAGTCCCTCTCGAGCACTGTTGGAACACCATCAAATCAGCCATCAGCCAGTGTAGCGGAGAGCTCCATCGGGCATGTGGCCTGGAATCAGCGGAACGATTGGTTTGACGATGAATCTAGGAGGGTGATGGATGAGGAGAACACTAGCCGCTAGAAAAGTTAACCATTTGTATGCACCGGCTTATTGTTAGAATTTGGGATTGTAACTTACGACTAGCTCGGTCGGACTCTTGATTACAGGGTCGGCTACCCACCAATGTACTGGAGGAGACTCACTTCCCAGAAACTTACCTCGAATTATCAAGCAGACAAAACACCAAATATACATGCAAGACAGACATAGGGCTCAGTAAAGGAAAAAATTATACAAAGCAAATCATTTTAATACTTATATTTATACGCAATCGTGCATTATTTAAACGGTGCGGCCGACTGGAACCGTTGGGGCCCTGATGACAGGAACATGCAGACGTAGAGGGGGAGAGAGTGTGACGTACCTTAGCTAGAACGATAATGTAGATAGAGCTTCTAGGATCCTGACGGTCGCTCTACCCACGGCGCTCGTGAACGAAGTAGGGACTCATCGGTTCTGGCGTCGAAGAGCGGGGGCCGCTCAACCAGACCACCCCGGGCCTTCCCCTCCGAAACGTTCGTCCCTTCCGACGAACACGCGTGACTCGACGATGGCGTAACTCGTCGGCCACCAGCACCTCCTCTGCCACCGGTGACACGTGGTTAAAATAGCTTCTTATTCGGCCGAAACGAGATTTCCGTGATGGTTGCAGGTCCAAAGAAACCGACCGATGTCAGCCGCGTTGATGACAAAACCTTCCAGGATTCGGGCTTCCCCCAAAAATGTTTTCCGAGATGCTTCAATCCACACTTTGTGAGCGAACTCAAATGATGAAGTCACGATGGCGACTGAAGACGTGTTACAAAATTAATACGGTTTTCCTCTTGCTACCGCATACGTTCGTTAGCACTAGCCCGATCAGAAGAAGGCTATTCTTCCGGACGAAATATCACACGTGGACCGATCAACTACAATACCAAATCCTCCGTCGAAACCTTCTATGTAGGCCGTTTTTCCTTTCGTAACGGCTCAACTACCGCGGAATCGACTTTTGCGCGCGTCGATGGAACTTTTCACCGGTAGACTCGTATTAAAGAATAACTTGTTCGATTTTCCTTGAGAACAGGCAACAACGATCCTGCCTCTTGATCGGTCTAACCACGATTGATCCTTCCGCTCATCTGTCATCACTCTCAATCCACCTGTCACACTCTCCTTCTCTGTCGAACACCGGGCACAGTGGTGTTGCGTCGATTTCGCCTATATCTGAAACTGGCCGAAGAGATGTTAGTCGTTGTTTTCAGGGTTGAAGATTTTATTGCGGTTCTTTGCCGTCTTTTTTTTTGGTCTGTACAATTTTAATTTGTTTTTATGACTTCATGCACAGTCTAACATCATTTCCTTTAGCTGGGTGGTAAGTTTAAGGTTAGTACTTAACTTACTTAAATCTATTACAAATGTAATGAGCCACCAAAATTTGAACAAAAAGGAAACAAAAGTTAATAAACAAAGAACAAATTGGAATTTAAATTAATCAAAATAAACTAAATGCATGCCTTGAATGTCCATTCAATGCCTTGTTGCCGGCATCGACGGTAACAGGATACAGAGCAGCTACCGGAGGAGTGAAAAGATGGGGTTATCTGTGGGGTCTGGGATGGTCCGAGTCAACGTTAGCGCTTCGATAGGATCTGACGTCGATAATGTCTGAGAAGTGCCGACCGTCGATCTGAGATGGTGTACTTGTGTAGGCTTCTATCTGTACGATAACTTCGAAGACCAGTATTAATAAATTAATAAAATTAAATCTGCCCGATCTATAAGAAGAGCGACAAGTTGGACTGTGAGAACTATCGAGCGATCACCGTTCTCAATGCTATCCTAAATCATTTTCCGCCGACTATCGCCAATTGCGAACAGATCTGTGGCAACTTATTAAGCCGTCGAAGGTCGGTCTACCACGGGTCAAATATTTACACTGCGGCAGATCCTGCAAAAGGGCCGTGAATACAGAGTTCAAAGGATATTATCGGCAGAACATCTGTGGCAGTGGCTGAACAGTACACCAGACTGAAGCGCGAAGCGGCGTATTATCAGCGGAATTATCGTGCTAGGGTTTCACTAGCAATTGCAGTCAAACAGACTAAGTCCCCGTACAAAGTGCACCCTGTACAAGACGCTTATTACACCGATTGTCCTATACGGGCATGAAACACAGACAATGCTCGAGGAGGACGTGCGAGTGCTCGGAGTTTACGAACGACGAGTGCTAAGAACGATCTTCGAAGGCGTATGGAGAATGGAGTATGGAGGCGGAGGATGAACCATGAACTCGCACAGCTCTATGGCAAACCGAGTATCCAAAAGATGGCAAAAGCTGGAGTTATATGGCAAAAAAGGAGTTATATGGAGAAACCCTGTTCAACTGGCTTGGTCTTAGGATGGGAAGGCACTTAAGCAAGTAAGTAAGTAATAAAAGGAACAAGAGAACAGACGAAAACCGGGATCGAAAAAAAAGTCACGGGACAGGTAATGAGAAAAGACGAAACAGGAAAAAAGAGGAAAACCGGCCTGAAAACGAGGAAAAATTTGAAGAAAGAGACGAAAAAAAGAAGGACGAAGACAAAGCAGGACTCAGGAAAAGGGCGAAAACGGAACGGGACAAGAAGAGAAAAGTAACACTGGAAGAGATCCCCTTGGGTGTACAGTGTCCGGGCCCGCGACTTTCCCACCGTGCTTTGCCGTCTGTCACGATTTGGAGCCTTCTGCCCTTCTGTACGTATGCAGTCCCTCCCGTTTGTTGGCTCTCTGCACGAAAGACTTGGACAGATTCGGCTTTTTGGTCGCATCCCTGCATTGGGATTCTTCTTAAACGCTTTCACGACACACGGAAAAAACAAAAGACAAAAAAGGCAAACCAGAGGAATGGGAAAAAGGGTACCAAAAACAGAATAAACATGTAACATGTAAACATAACATAAAAAAATTCGAAAAAGCTGGGCTTCAAAAAGAAGAAAACCAAAATAGACGAAGATGAAAGAACGAGAAGCAAAAGAAATACAAAAGAATTGGAAAAAGATGAAAACTGGAAATAAAAAAAGGGAAAAGTAGAAGAGAAAGAAACGGAAAATAACGAAAAAAAAGTGAAAAACATAAGCAAAAACAGTACTAAAAATAAGAAAAAATGGGACAGGAAACGATGGAAAACGTAACAATAAAACAAGAAATACGCGGCAGAAAAAAAGGAAAACAAGAGTAAAGGAGGAGGAAACGGAAGGAAACCAAAGAAACGGTACAGAAAAGCAGATAAAGCGGAACAGAAAGGGAATAAACGGGACAGAAAAGAGAAAAAACGGAACAGAAAAGACGTAAAACGTGTAAGAGAATAAGACGGCAAATGTCAGGTTCGGATTGAGTAAAGTTCTGTGTTTGTTTTAGTGCCCATGTCCGGTGACCAAGTAAAATTTCCAGTTCAAATTGGTCCAAATTCTATTCTAATGTAATGTAATGTCCAATGTCAAGTTCAATTGCATATCTGATTTTAAACCCAATTTGAAGTCTATTTTCAAATATAATTCAAAGTCTTATCTCAAGTTCAATTTAGGTCCAATTTTAAACAATCTTATTTCTATATTACATAACATCAACATTATGTGTTGTTAGGTGTGCGTAAATATTTTTTTAACTGGTTGTACCTCAATTTGAATTTCAGTGAGACATTTCCAACAACAGGTAGCTTTCGGACACTGCTGAACACCGGCTCTCAACCGTTTCCAAGTAGAACGCAAAAAAATCGAGTTTGCTTGTTCGATTCGTCAGCAACATACATTCTTACATGCTTTCTTCGATGTAGACACACATGTTGGTCTCGACGTCTTATTGGTACCACTTGCTGCAAGTCAGACACCGTCCGGTGCATATACATGCAAGTACCGCAGACTGCATTTCCTTTATATGTCGTCGTGGCATGTACCATAATCGAAGGGCAACATAATAGGGTAAAACAAGTTTATGTAAACAAATTGGGACAGTCTTTGGAATGCGCGTAGAACCGTTTACTTTGCATGCTGTGGTTTATGATAAAATGTGAAACACAGAGAAACAGTATCAAATGTGTCGCTCAACTCATTATACATTTTTAACATACATTTTTATAGCACTTTTTGAATATTTAAGGATATTTTTTCTTAGTGTGGGTTCATCACTGCGACCAGTACTATTGATCTATTTTGATATTGGCCGTGTTTTTGCTGTTTTATTACTGAATATATTACTTTGCAGACATTTATCTGTGTATTAAGTTAATGTACAATCCTCATGGGTTTTGTCAACCTGAATGTTGAGTATTTATTTTTATGTACCTAAGTTAAAAATGAGGACGAACAAATCAAATTAAATTTTCTAACAATTTCTAAAATTAACCAAACTTTAATGCTCGACGTCAAGCAACATCTTCAATACAAATCGTTTATATTCTATCGCTGCGTTTCGTAGATTTTCCTTTGCGGGTCTCTAACTTTGACTGTATCTATGAAACATTGTTTGTATAAACGCGCAGCCGCGTTTGTTGCTTGCTGTATTCCACAAATATATACGCTTCCTATAATATTGCATCTGTAGATCATAAAATCAATTCGCCGGTCACATACACCAGTTTACTGTTATATACCGCGCAACCATAATATAGGAATGTTACTCATTTTTGTGACTGATAAAATGACTAATTTTTGTGACTGATAATAGCTGATAAATTCGTATTGTGCCGGCTATTATTAGGTACAGAATCAGTATCATTGAAATTAACAAATGCGCAGACTAATAGCACATTTAAAATATATACTTTTCTAATGTAATTGAATACGTCTTTTTTCTGATAACTGAGCACCCCTATTCCGTACATAATTACTTGTACTGACCCGCTGACGAAACTGTACCAGCGTTAGTAGTCGGTAGCCAAGTGTTCTACTGTACACTCCAGTATTGCAAAGTTTACTAGGAAAATGGTTTTCAGTGGCAAGTAAGTCAGTTCTTTGATATTTATTCCAATAGCTGCTCATAATTGTCAGTATGAAGTATTTCGAATCCTTATCAGAACAATTCGTCGTTCATTATAAGTAGTGTACAGTTCGGAGAAAAATGGCCAACCATCCCACTCCATGTTAATTTTGTGGGTGGGATGGGTGTGTGATACTGGTTTGTCTCATTTGGCGATGACGCGATAAAATCGTCCGTCGTGACATACCGGGAGCGACACAATTTTCATTAGTGACAACAGGCCACAGTTTTGACTACTTGAACAGTGTGAGCATAGTGCAAACATGGTGCCAATTAGAATGGAATCACGACACGGAAAGATTTAGCAGCAATTTCACGGGTCATTGAAACCGCTCCGCTGCTGGGTGGAGTGCAGCGAATTTATCGATTGTGACTCCCTCCCGTTTTCTCCGAGCATGGAATATGCGTGCAGACGATGAAAATTTTAAGATACTGCTAGGGCTCTGGAAAAATGGCATGACTTAGCTGAAGAAGAAAAAAATCAACCCGATGAATGAACATAGTTTGTTGTGGTGACCTCATTTCCAATGGAATGCCAAATAAGCTGCATCCGTCTGATCGTAAATCAACACTTGTAGAGTTTTCACCGGGTTCTAGCCGTCTAATGTTACATCGGTGTAGCGTGGGGGTTTTGTACAAGCCAAGTTTGTTTACGTTGTTGTGCTTAATCATATCGTTCCTGACTTTTCATTCATCGGAATGGATTTATTTGGTAAACAAGTTCCATTTTTAATATGGGTTGGTTCTGATGCTCGAAAATGTATATTCAGATTCATACAACTTAAATCAATCAATATTACGGTCCAAACTTGTTTGATTCGAAGCAAAAAAAAATATTTTCGTTCAACTCATGGATCACCGGAGGTAAAATAAGCGCAAACTAGTTCTGAAAATCTCAGTAAGATCTCAAATATATGAGCAGAGAGAAAATATAGTGCTGTGCCTAGCAAATGATTGATTTTTTTTCATGGCGAAAATATAACCACCAAACTATTGAAATTCTAGACATTAGCTAATCGAAAATGTCTAACCGCTTCTGCATCGACCTTAAATTCAGACAAAAATCGTATTGACCATCATGTGAGCTGTACTTTGTATGCGAATCAGGCATGTGACAATGCACATCAAAGCTAGATATAAATCAGTATCGCTAAATGTTAACTTTTATCACCGCCTGCACTTTGTATATGTGCGATGCCAGTGCTAGATTTGAGCTGTGATACTGTCGGCGCGTCGTGAATGGTGTTAATAGAATGATTAAATAATGACATATGTATAACACTAACAATTCTCTTCGACGTGAATTGCGTGGGATAATTGCAAGCATTAGCGTAAAATGGTACATTGCATTCTGGCTGGATTGTGCTTCTTAACTGTGCTCATAGTGGATGCACAGTGCTAGTACAGACATAATATATTTCACTTAGTTTCCATTTTTCAACCAACCTTAAACGCTTGAATATTTCGCAAACCAGTAAGAGAATCTACTTATAAATCATTTAGTGACACTCTTTCAACAACGTGCACAATTTAAGCGAAAGTTTGTTTATTGTAGTACACTTTAGTAATAACCACAAAGTACTTCTATCGAATTAAAGAGAATAATCCAAATGTAAATTAAAAATAGATTTTACAGCTTTTTGTTATAACGTATAATGCAGCAATCATATAGAACACATTCAGCATTCTTGTACTGATAATGAATTAAAATGCAATCAAAGTTCATATTGCAAGCTGTAATCAGACCCGCGCATTTAAATTCATTTTCGTAGAACCGATTACAGTTTACAATACTGTTGAAATATAGGTATTGCTTTAGCACTTGCATTTATGGCGGCTTAAACCTAGTGCCCAATTGCTGCTACAATGAGTGCTCTCTCTGATAATAATAGGGTGGTGCATTATAGCGCTGTACAGTGGCCCCGAATCGCAAAAACATTTGCATAAAAATGTGTAATTTTGCAAGAGTGGTGTCTTTGGAGAAGTTTAATAATAAAATAAAGCATCCTATTTGCTTAAAATAGCGCATCTTTTTACAATATTAGTGTGACCATCAATTATTCCATTAGGGTGATGGAAACTTTTGTTTTTTTTTAAATGCTACAAAAAAAAATTCTTCAGAAATATTGTAGAACATACTGAAATGAGAAACTCTGCTGATTATAGTAACTATCTATCGCTTACTGGTTGCGAAATACATATAATGATTTGTTGAAAAATGGCATTTAAAAATCAATTCTATTCGATTCTATTCAACTTCGCCCACGATGTTTTATTGCTTTCAAATACAAGGTTAATCAGTTTATTAAACTTTTCATTCCTCTGAACTATTCTTGGCTAGGTTGCATATTTAATGAGCATTATTAATGATATTAAAAAAAATAATTTCCACTATACATTTTTTTCAATTTCTCGCTACTTAGAGCAAATCAAATTATTTTTAGAGGAAAACACTACATTTGTCTACAAAAAAAACAAAAATTTCCATCAGAAAATTACGAAGCAACCTCGGAAAAAATCTATTGAAAAGCGTGTTACTTTTTGATAGAATTCTTTGTAACTCGCTAAAACAAAGAGATAAAACTGCATTTAATAAAATAATTTCTATAACTTTTCTGGCGACATTACTTTTGAAAACAATTAAAGAAACAACAATGTGTATCTCGTTAACGAGTGAAAATGCCAAAATCGCAATAGTTTTTTATAACGTACAAAAGCGTAATTTGTCAAAAGTTGTGTTTATCAATAAAATATAGCACATCTTTTTACACTATTGGAGTAACCGTGCATTCACCTATTAGGATGAAACATACTTTGTTTTTTGTCACACGTCAAAAAAATTTCTTTAGGAAAGTCGTACAACATTTTAAAATAGGCAACATTGCTGCATATAGTAACTATATCTGTCTGTCTCTTACTGCAATTTACGAACGGTATTTGTTTACTGGCTTAAAGAATTTACTTACAACATATAGTAGTCATTGGGCGCGCAACTTTTGGTCAAACAAAAATAATAGGACACCATACGAACCGTTGCTTTTCAAGAGATGGCGCTTTTCTATTGGTAGTAAAATCAAAATTTCTCACTTTTTTATGTTTACCTACCTACCTGAAAAACAATCACTAATCATATTTTATTTGTGGTACAGTTACTCTGTTATACTTAATTTTCATGACTTTTGCCTAATTTTGATAAAAACCAAATATTTCCTTTACCCCTCCATAGCATCTTGCTACCAGTCATACGAGAGCCCTGAAAACCCAAAACCCTATAAAGATACATTTATAGCGCTTTATGAAAAGCCTGGCCGAGAACCAGATGCTGATATGTTTGCAACATTTTAATTCGAAAAAATAAAATTTCGCAACATGAACGCAATAAATAAAAACAATGTTTACCAACTATTTATTGGTTCGGGTGTCAAACGTTATATTGCGATTAGCGATAAACACAAAAAAAAACTGAGATGTATGAGAGAGTAAGGTTGTTGTGTTCAGTAAATTTCTTGTCGCGCAAAATTCAGCTATTACGGAAATGCACAATATGCGTTACGAAGTAACGACATCTGTTGTATTCAACTGGGAAACATTGATAGTTTCAGACATACTCTCAGGCATGGCGCATGATGAAACATTTGCGCCAACTTCTGTTATTTATTATCAGAAACTAGAGGCGGTGTCCTAATAGGCAGCATTTTGTGGTTTCTTTCAGAATGTGTAATCTTTCTTATTGAAGATACAAACTCCATGGAAATATTTCGCTCAAAGGCATTAGCATGAAATTTTGCACTCATTTTCACTCGATCTATTTCAAATACATTCGTAGGAATCTACGTCAGTTGCAGAAGTGAATCGATTTTTTCGTAAACAAAATTTCACTTTTTTAAATTTAGTGAAAATTTGTATTTTTTGTTAAATATTCTACCTTTTACAATCATTGTCAATAATGGAAGAAGAGGTAGCCGAGAAATAGAAAGCAAAGGGATGAAAAATAGCCAACAAACAAAAGAAACTCACTAAAACTGCGACTGAACTGAACTGAACTAATTACCCGCCATGGTGGTAAGGTGTTCGGCCAAGTTTCCATGCCGGCTGCAGATATTTGTAAACATTATTCGTTGTCGATAATTTCATACCCCATTTTCCCATGAAACACTGTAATCTAGCTGTCTTGAAAGATATTTTTTAAATTTCGATACATATAAAAAAACATTTAACAGAAAAATAGTAGCAATCAGTCTAGTAACTGTCAACCACTTCCATTGCTGTGATATCGCGATGAATTACTTGCGGCCAGCATCGCTATTAATAATGATGAAACCTATCAAATGTTGCGTAATCAAATTCGAATATGGAAGCTGCAATTCAACTACAATTTTTAACATATTTTAGGAGCAGCGTCGCAATAATGTATTGAATCACCAACCGTTCATCTTAAAACAAAAGAATTGCTTCGTCTCTTTTGTATATATTTTCAAAGTCGTGAGAGAATGATAGGGAAAAGTGATGAGGGTAGGCGGGGCAAAACCGCCCACTTAAGCAAAACCACCTGTGTAAAAAAAAGTTGTAGCTCAATTTCTCATTTATCTGCTTTAAATGAACAATTGATCTATTACCTACATGTTAAAACTAAAAACATAAATATCTGTAATGATTTTCTATTTTTTTATTGCGATTTAAAAATACGTCCAAAAAAATAGGTTATTTTTTCCATGCGAGGTGAAACACGCCCACTAATGGGGTAAAACCGCCATAGCGTATAACTTTAACAATATTCAACCGATTTGAACGAAACTGGTGGCATTGGATTCGTGAATTTATTTAATTTAAGCAAATTAAATCAGTTTGACATCAAACAATACATGGTTCCCCGAGATTCGCAATTTCGAAAGAGTGTCCGGCAACCACTCGTATTGGAAGAATATCAGTAATATAGGTACCAACAGTCTTGAAATTGATATCGTGTAGTTTCCTTAGACAACAAGATGGATCGGGTTAGGTATCCTGGAGTCAATCTTTAAGGACTAGAGAGAAGATAAAATATAACAATATGGGTATTAAAGTTCCTGCAATTGATCCGGTAAGTCATTTTTTGACATTTCAAATTGTTCTGATTGATAAAAACAGATACATATTATTTTTGCATTGCTAAGAAAATTTGCTATATTTTCATAAAAAAAATTTTATTCTATGATATTTGTTCCAAGAGGGAGGAATTATTGAAAAAAGCTATATCCGAGAAAACAAAGAAATGTCCATAGCGCCCGCAGGGAAAATTGGCGATTTAGATTTTTTCAAACAGTCTACCAGCTACAAGTTAAGCACATTTACATTGTTTTATGTAAATTTGTGATTCTTTGGTCCAAACTATGCAATTATTTTAAAAATCTCCTTATCGCACTAGCATTATGAACGACGGTTTTGCACTGTTCGTTGTTGGCGGTTTTACCCCAAATGACCGATTTACACATTTCACTATTTATTTCAACAAAACTGTATGAACAGGCACCTAATCTAGGTACTGTCGGATGAAGACAGAATCAAAGATGCGATATGGGTTGGATTTACTAAAAGTTTTAACGTTTTGAATAAAATAAACCCTAAGTACTGCGGGAAAAAAGTTACCTGTTTTTATTTTTTTCTCCGATAGTTTATACGATATTGCTGTACAAGGTATTGTAAAATATTGCGTACGCATTCAGTAATCAGGGCCCTGTAAAACCATGGTGGACGGCTTTACCCCGGCGGGCGTTATTACCCCGTTTACCCTTACGAAAAAAACGAAAATGAAAGTGACAGGCTGTGAGAAATCGAAGAAATCTGAAAGTTTTATAGAATGGAAATGTCGTTTTGGGCAATGTTGCAGAAAATTGAGATTATTTTACCATCATTTTCAGTTAAAAACAAGGATGAAAATGATTCTTTTCAACACTGGTTTAATCCAATTTTTTTTTAAATTCGCATTGTCTGTGTGCCTTACTGTTCGAAATAGGAATGTTTTAACTTCATGCAGCATTAGACCCGCGCTACGTTACGTCGATTCGGTACCACACGGGCTAGGACGTTCTCCGCTACGTTGCAATAACGAGCAAAGTAAGGCACACAATGCAAACATCCCTTATTGCCACTGCCGGCTACAAACTCCTCCACATACAAGTATTTGAGCCGAAAAGTTGGCCAAAAGTATTGTTAATAATTTTGATTAGAGTAAACAAGCGGTAATGAGTGAAAAATAGTATCATTAGTTGAAGTAATTTTTTATGGAATTATGTTTGTATCTACCAGGTAGTATAACACAACTTTTCTGATATTGCTTTTACTGTAGTTGAAAACTGGAAACTTTTTTAGAAATTGTGTGAATTAAAGGAGAGATATATATGAGAGAGAGGTGTGCGGAGAAAGAGAGAGAGAGAGAGAGAGAGAGAGAGAGAGAGAGAGAGGTGTGCGGAGAAAGAGAGAGAGAGAGAGAGAGAGAGGTGAGATTTTAAACACTTGCCTTCGTTTTCCTGTGCATGCTTCTCTCTCGGTCTATTATCGAATCCCTTCGACATTGGCGTAGCTAGAGGGGGTGCCTAGGGTACCAGGCCCCCTCCAGAATTCTGCAGGTCCCCTCCAGAAATGTTGCTTATTGGAATTGGAAACCGGGAAAAAACTCAGTGTATCCAGCTTTTTACGAGCCATAATGGCGGACGTGTTCGTAATATTTGAACAGCATTTTTGACAGTTCCCTAGTACATCGCACGTTTTCTTTCCGCGCGTTCACAGTAAAACTAAAGGAATACACGGAAAGAACACGTACGATGTATTAGGGAAATGTCAAAAATGCTGTTTAAATATTACGAACACGTCCGCCATTATGGCTCGTGAAAAGCTGGATATGTTCCCGCTGTATAGAAATTTTCTTTTTCACTAGGCATCGCAAAAGCGTAGTTGTCGCCGTTGTCAGTAGCTTAGTAACCACCCCGGCTCATGCTGTTTCAAGCGTTCGTCTCCATTCAACTACATCTTGGGCCACTCGTCGCAAATTTCCCAGTCACAGAAGTCGCAAACCACTTTCGACCTGGTCGAGCCATCTTGCACGTTGAGCCTCCCTGTTCCTGATGCTGGTGCAGATGTTAAAGAGAACTGTTTTCGTCACACTGTGGCTTACTGACTTTCGCCAGATGACTATGGCAATCTCTCCAAACAGTGCTTTTAGTTCATCGCCATTAACAGTTACCGTCCGCGAGAGGCACGCGTTTGTTTCCTTTGAGTATTTGGTCTTGGCCGCATTTATGTTTAGAACACTCGAGCTAGATTGCGATTTCGTCGGATCACCCCTTCAAGTGCGATGTTGAATAGCATGCAAAATAAGCCGTCACCTTGTCCCAACTTTCGCCGCGTCTCAAAGTAACTCGAAAGTATTCACGAGATGCACACGAAACATAACACTCTCTCCAATGTAGCTCTGCTCAGTTGCGTCAGGTTACTCGGAAAACCGTGTTCGTGCATTATCTGCCATAGCTGGTCTCGATCGACTGTATCGTATGTTGCTTTCAAATCAATAACGATGTGATGCGCAGACAGGCTGTACTCCTTATATTCCTGGTAATTGTGCGGACCCTCATCAAACCCGCCTGGTATTTCCCTACAAAACCTTGTCCTATCGGTGACAGCCAGAGTAACAAGATCATAATCAAAGATTTTTTGGAAGGCACCCCCTAGGCCCCCTCCAGGGAAATTTTCTAGCTACGCCAATGCCCTTCGATGGGTGACCCTCCGGAAATTATCACAGGAAAGTCTAATCCAGATCCAGCATATACTTATTCTTCTTGCAAAACAGGCCTTTTGACTGCTAACAAGCTTATCGAATGAATTGCGTAAAGAAGAGACTCAAAGCATGCGCAAATTTGATAGAAATTAAAGACATTTGGCGAATTTTTCTTTTAATAGGGTTTATTTTTAATTCCTGTCGTAGTAAGGAAAGCCACTTGAATTTTCATCATTTCCTAGGTAGATTTAATGAATACTCCAAAAGTTCTGCTGCTGATTTGACTCAAACACACTTATCTTCCGATCCGTGCCCTTTGATTTCACTAAAAAGCGATTATTAAAGCATTTTTTTCAGATTACGCAACTGACTTTATATCTTAAATTCGTCGTACCGTTTTAAAATCCGTCCATAAAAATTTTTCATCGTCCGAACTAAAAATCACAATAATGTTTATGAAGCTAGCGCGCATGTATTTGTGTAGGACGGCATGACAAATGTTATTCTGCAAAATTTCTGCAGGTCAGGCAAGTTTTCCCGGCTGCAGAATAACGACAATGCGTTGCGTGAGCCATTTTCATTTTATGAATGACGGAAATTGAAACGATTAGTCGACATTTTCTTTTTCGTCGCACGAAAAAACGCAAGAAATTTCACTCACAACGCTCTTCCTGAGACTCTAAGCTATCAAATGGCATCAAAGATTGAGATGAGAAAAGGTGAGAACATAAACAAATATCACTTTAAAGTAGCAACATATTTGTGCTAATTTGCTATAATAAATACTACTCGCTTGTGATCATTATATTCATTGAAATCTAAAGTCTATATCAACAAATAATTGTAAAATCTTTGAGTTTCAAAAGCCTTTTTACAGCTGATCGATAGGATATATATAGCCTTAGAAATGTGAAAGGCACATCCTTACCTACATGAGCGAAAATATGTGCCCCATTTTTACTCGAAGTTTGACAGCTCTATGCAAGATGTAAACAAAACAAATGATGTCAAAATTAACGTTACATTGTGTGATAGGTATCTGGGAAGACAGCAAGGTTTAATTGGAGGGGATTGAACGAGTTTCAACTTTCCTCATTTTAGACAGCTTTTTGGTCCAAATACTCCTCTGTGTGCTGTCAAAACATTCCAGTTTCGACCACTAGAAGCGCTGCAGTAAAATAAACAGAGCGTCCGGATATTAAATGAACCGAGCTTTAGTGGTTCTTTGACGGTAGAGTTCTCCCAGGAGCCGCTTCTCTCTGCCGGTTTTGTTGGTCTTCGTTACACCAATTTCTCACCTAATCTCTTGTAAATTAGGAACTGAAATGCTACTATGGTTTGTGGCTCGTGGAAACCAGATTTTCAAATAGATGGTAGAATAATACATAAATGAGTAGTGTATGAGTGCAAAGCACTGACTGATTCGGGTTATCAGGTTATTAACTATCTGATTCGTGATTGATTGTATGATGCACTATTGTTTGTAAAACTAACTTGACGTACTAGTAAAAGTATTTTCAAAAAAATATGCATTACTAATAATTTGCAACATAGCTTCAACACTGCAATGAAATTGAATAATCGACCAATTAAACATGAGCTCCTCAGAATCTTTTCTCCAAATTTCCGGCAGTTTTCTTTCTTGGTTGGCTATCATTTAATCTTATGATAAGAATTTCTCTTATAATAAGAATCTAATTATTAAATGGCGATCCATACTGACTATTATAACATCTATGATAACAATAACTATAGTTTGTAACTTGTTAAAATTTCAGCAGAATGGCAGCATTAACACGCCTCGTCATTGTGCTGTTCGTGATTTCTTCACTCGAGCGGACCATTGCAGAAACTTACGAGTGTACCGTTGGAAACTACGGCTCCGACAAACAGCAGCACTGCATCTTCCGCAATGTTCGGTATAACCAAAATTCCACTAATATCGTGTTCAAAGCACCCAATAGTGACAAACAACCGAGGATTGTTTTCGAAGATTCAAAAATGGATCATTTACCCAAGGAATTCCTAGAAACCTTTGGCAAAGATTTGAAGGTGCTGATTGTGTCTAAATGTGAGCTTAGATCTGTAGTGATAACCCATGCATTAGAGGAACTGCATGCAATTGATAACTATATCACTAAAGTGATTGTGCACCAAACTCCTCAAAGTTCTCCCTTGAAAGAGATTCACTTACAATCAAACCGTTTGAAAGATATTTCGAATATTACGAAAAGCTGCAAGAATGCTCGAATTGTTGACTTGAGCCGAAACCAGGAGTTAGCGGATCAGGACACATTCGATCTTTCGATGTTCAATGGGTTCAACCAGTTGGAATATCTACTATTAGCTGATATTGGAGCTTTCTATCTGGATAATACGAAAAATGCGGTTCTGCCGGCTTTAACACTGCTTGATTTGTCGATGAATAATCTGCTGCCAAGTGATCTTCGGTTGGATCGTTTAGATGGTTTTGAAAAGCTGGAAGTATTGAGATTAAATGACAATAACATGGCACAGTTGGATTACGCATTACTCACTGGTATGAAGTCATTGAAGACGGTGTATCTAGAAGGCAACTCATTTGACTGCTCTTATCTGAAAACAATGGTCAAGTTCCTGAATGAAAATAACATCGTCACTCCAGTTGCTCGTCCGGCGAATAATTGTGACACTGGATTCATGGTCGAACACGAAATGTGTTGTAAATCGGCACAATTGTCCCACATTCCTAAACCAAGTCCCACCCGTCCACTAGTTCCAGCTCAAGCCAATCCAGCTCCTGCCAATCCAGCCGCACCAAATACTCCTATACTCAACGAGGTCGAAACTAAACCAATAGACGTCGTTAACGACAACACGCCCGTTATGAGTGAAACACACCCCGATAATGGAGTTACTAATTTACGCGTAAATTTGTTATTCATATTAACAGGTGCGATTGTGGCTCTCGTGTCACGTGATTAAAATCACTTTAGAAGCCTGAAAAATATCACATCTCTGGTTCTGGCGAAAATCAATCGCAAATTAACAATAGAGTTTAAGCATTTTCGCTGCACTTCTGAAGATTCCAGAAGAAATAAAATTAAACCTGTGAACTGTACGCACCTAGATTGTAAGAGCAAAACGACACTGATGCCTACAAGGATAAGTAAATACCAAAAAAAGTAAAAGATACTGTTAATGTGATAGAACACCCCAAGTAAATAATTTCTTGCGACTGCTAGCAGAAAAGCAGAAATTTTTGTGAAAATTCGCTTGCCTCATCACCGTCAGGGTAGCAAACCATTGCAGAAGGTGCCCCACCAAATCAGATGCTTCGCCCAGCAGGTAAACACTTTTTTACTTTTTTACTAGGATAGTCGGAAGTGCTCTTAAGTATTAAGGACTGAAGGAATCTCAGCGTAAAACGCTGTTTGGATGAATTTAGCCTTATTGATCGAGCCGAGCTTTTCGTTTTATCTAAGACGCGTATGCATTTGAATCCACATCGAGACGACCGACGCAGGGCGTGTTTATGTTTTGTTAATTTCGATAAGGAAAGAGAGTGTTATAATTAGATAAAGAACAGATACGACCAGAAATGTAGAGAGAAGTCCTTCAACGTGATGGGAAACGTCAACCAACGAATCCGGTGTGATACAAGTGAAAAGAGAAATACCAATAAACTAAAACAGTAATCAAATAATTACATTAGGAAACCATGAGGAGTTTTGGCTGCTAGACAGATCGGTGCTGCGTGCCTATTTTTTTTGTATCGAGGGAAATCAGATCTGTTTTACATGTTATCGTACTCGAAGTTGAGTGCGGTGTAGGAATCTAACATAATGTATGATTGACCATTGAATATATCAATATTAAAACAGAATGCGTTCTTTTGCATTGTATGAACAAATGTAGTTTTAAAAAACGGTGGTGTAATTTCGAACTCCATCTTTGGTACTGTAAAAATAATTCAGCTTTCCGTCTCTTTGATTAAATCGAGTGTTCCATACTAGACACGTTTTCACGATATTCATATTTCATCAAAAGATTGAACAATAGAAAATACTATTACAAATGCATTAAAAATGTATCAGATTACATTAAATCTAGATTTTACACCACATCTTCTAGTTAAGATAATGTCAAATTGTATTTGTAATGCAATTCTATTTTCTTATTAAAGAATATTACTTGGAAAAAATCATTTTAATTACTGTTTGCTCATATAAAACTTATTTTTTGAATATTAATTATTTCGTGTGTCATTATTTAAAAAGTATATTTTAAGTAATGAATAAATATTTAAAAATAAAGATTCAACTCTTTCATATTTTTTTCTACGTATTCAGTAACTCTGTAATCACCAAACAAAATTCAAGAAACTTGATATCGCAATATACTAATTATAAATATAAGTTAGTATATCTTGAAGGAAGCTAATCCTGGAAAACTGATTCAAATCGCCAAGGCTAACGATATGCATTTCCTAACTCCCGTGTTTTCCGGCTCTAAGTAGTAATATAGTTTGTAATAATACCTTCTAGTCAACTTAGCCATACGAACTGTATCGATCCACCTCGATGGAGTCATAGAGTCGTTTAACTGTACAAGAACACAGAAAGACACACAACTATAAGAGTAATGCAATAGATCATTTCGTACGTAACGCAATTCGTCCGTAGAAAGAAAAAAAAACAAATGACAGCATTTTAACCATTGATTTATGCTACATATGGTAGAGTTATTCAAAGCCGTTTGGCATTCTGATAAGATCGAGTAATGATTCCACGATTGTAGAGTAGCAGAGACATTAGAGAGCAACTACTTTGATGGGTGTTAGAAGCCATAGTTCGTTGTTCGGCTTTAAGAGACTAGGACCATAAAGCTACCATGTAATATGTTAGGAGTGAGATTCGTTTCTGAATGAATTTTGTTAACAGAGTACGATCGAACATAGTGCGTGACGAACACAGATATTTGCTTAAACGTAATCACGAATTCAGCTATCACTCTTTGTCTGCAAATTCAAGTCGCCAAATTTTACTAGTTTTAGCATGGAATGAAAAAAAAAACAACAAAATAAAATTTTTGCTAACAGAAACTAAACTATTTAAAATATTCAATAGATGGCAAAAGAACCCTATGACCGTATTGTTTTGGTTTGACGAAAACAAACGTTTTGCAAACAAGTCCAATATGCGCGAATTCTGAACATCCAGATTGTAGAAAAGGAAATTGACTCGACAGTATCAACTAAAATGGTCTATTTTGAGTGCTGGAGAGAGATAAGTTGCATAATATGCTCATATTATGAGCTATATTGCCAAAGCTGCTGAGCAAGAAGAAACGTATCAAGTTTTTTTGCTTTTTTCAATTTGCCCGGTTAACTTAACCGTCAATTGTGTCCCTTGACTTAAAAGAATAAGATGGCTACTTTCTTGCTTTTGAATCATTTCTAACGCTAGCAATTTGAAATTCCTTAGCTGGTAACACCTAATGCATGCAAGAGCATGCTTCACTCTTCTTGCATTTTGCACCGATCCTCATCAAGCAATGAAGGCATTCAGTATCCTAAAAAGTTCCTGGCCTTCCGTGCACGGACCAGGTTTCAAGGTCCCAAGGTCCAAATCAGCATCTTTGAAGCGACGGATCCAATCAAGGCACGTTATCTCACTTCGAGCTTCCCGCAAATCAAGAATATTTGGCATAAAATCAGACATTTTCTAAAATGTCCAACAAAAGTATATGATGCATTAACAAGTTCATTAATATTTAAAAACAATAGCTGAAACAGCCTCCCAGTTGGTTCCGAGGTATGACGCTGGCCTAATAAGCCAGTCGTCGTATGTTCGAATCTCGACTGGGAGAGGCTGTTAGAGTCAATAGGATCGTAGCAACTGGCCCTGCAATTGTCCTGTACTCTAACAGCTGGCTGCGAAGTCTGTCGTATAAAAAAAACAGAAGGTCAAGTTTCGATAACGGAAGGTAGCACCTAGGTTTTGCGTTGCTTCAGCTGAAATAGCAGCCAAATGTACTTATTCCAACAATTATTCGTAAATACAGACCTTCTTACTTACTTACATACTTAGGTGGCTTGCCGTCCTAAGACAAAGCCTGTTGAACAAAATTTCTCTATGTAACTCGGTTGAGGGCTACCGCTCTCCAATTCCTCGGACACCGAGTACTCTCCGCCAGATCTCGCTCCACTTGGTCTAACCATCTTGCTCGCTGCGCTCCTGGTCGTCTTGTTCCTACCGGATTGGAGGCGAACACCATCTTTGCAGGGCAGTTGTCCGGCATTCTTGCAACATCCGTCCTATCGCATGGCCTATCGCATCCGTCCAGCTTTAGCCACCTTCTGGATACTGGGTTCGCCATAGAGCTGTGCGAGTTCATGGTTCATCCTCCGCCTCCATACTCCGTTCTTCTGTACGCCGCCGAAGATCGTTCTTAGCACTCGTCGTTCGAAAACTCCGAGCACTCGCAGGTCCTCCTCGAGCATTGTTCATGTTTCATGCCCGTAGAGAACAACCGGTCTAATAAGCGTCTTGTACAGGGTGCACTTTGTACGGGGACTTAGTCTGCTCGACCGCAATTGCTTGTGGAGCCCATAGTAAGCACGACTTCCGCTGATAATACGCCTCCGAATCTCACGGCTGGTATCATTGTCCGCCGTTATCAGTGAGCCAAGGTAGACAAATTCATCAACTACCTCAAACTCATCGCCGTCGATCAATATACTACTGCCCAAGCGGTGTCGTTCGGCCTCGGTTCCGCTGGCCAGCATGTACTTTGTTTTAGACGTATTTACCTTTAACCCAATCTTTTCTGCTTCGCGCTTTAGTCTGGTGTACTGTTCAACCACCGCCACAGATGTTCTGCCGATAATATCCATGTCATCGGCAAAGCAGACGAATTGACTAGATTTGTTGAATATCGTGTCCCGCGTGTTGATATCCGCTCGGTTCATAACACCTTGTAGCGCTATGTTGAACAGCAGGCATGAAAGACCATCACCTTGACGAAGCCCTCTGTGTGATTCGAATGAACTTCCCAGATAACACAAGATCGTAATAGAAAGTGCACATTCAGTCGTATGCATGTCAATTTTACATTGGAGTTGCATAATGATTAGAGTGTGTCGTGGCGAAGTGTACAATAAGTTGTTTTGCGGTCGTGCGTATCGCCATATACAACTTATGGCTGTGAATTGTAAAGCAGTATAGATGGTTGTAACATTTAGTTATATCTTAATCGTATATTGAGGATTATTAAGTTGCGCGTTCCAAAAATTGTTGTATAGAATGCAAGATAGAATTATCAAAATTTTTGTTCGTATATTGCCTCCACTTTGGTACTTATATGTTCTTATGTGGTGTGAAATATAACTTTTTCGTGCGGATATGATTTCGTAAATCTCAGTTGCAACCGAAATATACGAACCAAATGGTTTACTGGGTTGACAAACCACCCGAAATCCGAACACAGCACTGCGTACCATCCATCGTAGATTTAATCAGTTTGATGGGCTTTCTGGGGAAGCTGTTCTCGTCCATGATTTTCCATAGCTCTTTCCGGCCGATGGTATCATATGCGGCTTTGAAGTCAACGAATAAATGATGCGTGGGAACTCTGTATTCACGGCCCTTTTGGAGGATTTGCCGCAGTGTAAATATTTGATCCGTTGTAGACCGACCTTCGACGAAGCCGGCTTGATAAGTTCCCACAAATCTATTCGCAATTGGTGATAGACGGCGGAAAATGATTTGGGACAGCACTTTATAAGCGACATTGAGAACGGTGATCGCTCGATAGTTCTCACAGTCCAACTTGTCACCCTTTTTGTAGATAACCCCATCTTTCCACTCCTCTGGTAGCTGTTCCGTATCCCAAATTCTAACAATTAGTCGGTGTAGACAAACGGCCAGCTTTTCTGGTCCCATTTTAATAAGCTCCGCTCCGATGCCATCTTTTCCAGCTGACTTGTTGTTCCTTAGCTGCATGATGGCCTCCTTAACTTCGCCTATCGTTGGGGTTGCACCTCTTCCCCGTTTGTTGCACCGTCGAAATCGCTTTCCCCGCCGCCATGGTTTTCCGCCTGGGCGCCATTCAGGTGTTCATCGAAGTGCTGCTTCCACCTATCCGTCACCTCACGATCGTCCGTCAGAATACTGCCAGTCTTATCCCGACACATTTCGGCTCGCGGCACAAAGCCTTTGCGGGATCCGTTCAGTTTCTGGTAGAACTTCCGCGTTTCCTGAGAACGATGCAGCCGCTCCAACTCTGCATATTCCTGCTCTTCCAGGTTTCGCTTTTTCTCTCTCGAAAGATTTGGTTTCGCTGCATCTTCTTCTGTTTGTGTCCTTCCACGTTCTGACGTGTGGCACTGCGCATCTTAGCCGCCCGCGCAGCGTTCTCCTCATCCATCACCCTCCTAGATTCATCGTTAAACCAATCGTTCCGCTGATTCCGGGCCACATGCCCGATGGAGCTCTCCGCTACACTGCTGATGGCTGTTTTGATAGTATTCCAACAGTCCTCGAGAGGGGCTTCGTCTAGCTCGTCCTCTACCGGCAGCGCAGCTTCGAGTGAATGCGCGTAGTTTGCGGCGACGTCTGGCTGCTTCAGTCGCGCGAGATCTAACCGAGGCTGGCGTCAGTATCGAATGTTGTTCACAACGGAGAGTCTTGGGCGCATCTTAACCATCACTAGGTAGTGGTCCGAGTCAACGTTAGCGCTTCGATAGGATCTGACGTCGATAATATCTGAGAAGTGCCGACTGTCGATCAAAACGTGGTCGATCTGTGATTCTGTCTGATTTGGTGACCTCCAGGTGTACTTGTGATGGATTTTGTGCTGGAAAAAGGTACTACGTACGGCCATATTCTTGGAGGCGGCAAAGTTGATAAATCTTAGGCCCATTTCATTGGTTCGCTGGTGTGCACTGAACCTTCCAATCACCGGTTTGTATTCCTCCTCCTGGCCGACCTTCAATTCGTCGGAGAGCACTCGAGTGCTCCCTTGGAAGTTGAGAGATAGGCAGTTCCACGTCCCGAGTTTCCAATCCATAGTCCTTTTTCGTCGCGTGGGTCTATTCCGATTGTTCCAGTAAGAATATATTTGTTCTTCGTTCCATGCTTTAGTATTTTTCGTGGTGACGGCTTGCAAAGCCTGCTACACCAACCCTCTGTTTCGCCGGAGGGCCAACGAAGCTCGAAAGAGCCCTCCTTTCCTGTCAGCATACGACCTTGGCTTCCACCGGGGTTGGTTACCCGATCTCCACCAAAGTTGCTCGTATCCCGGCTGGTACCACGAGGCGGTAGGAATAGGAGTTGCTGAATAAGAGGCTATGAACCACTGTAGGGTCTATTTTATGCCTACACGTGCACAAGGCACCGACGGTACGCATTATTCAGCCGTTTACCAGCCTACAGACCTTCTAGGAAAACTTCTAAATTTTCAGAAAAAAAATGTCTCGCCTGTGACGTTTCTCTTAACATTTCTTCTGACACGATAAAAAATCAATCAATATGGGATACTTTCCGGAACATTTGGCCATCGAGGGCAATCCATTCGAATCCGAGACGTCTGGTCAGGCTAGACTAATAACAAAACGTTTCGAAAACGGTTAAGCGGTCGTTGGGTACAAACAGCTTCGAATAATACGCTTTAAAACACTTATGAAAACTATTTACGTCTTGAAGGTGATGTACTTGTTTTTATATTTATTAAACTTCCACCAAAAAATATTGACGGACTCGGAATTTACATACTATTTTACGATGCGTTGAACAAAATCATCATCGTTTTCATCTGAACACTTGGCTGCTTTGAAAAGAACCTAATCGTGTGAATTGCAAGTTTCAAAGGCAAACTTCGAATAAGCTTTTGCTGGTGTAGCTTTCTAGAGAGTGACATTCGAAAAAGTTAAAAGGAAGTGTTTTCTCTTATTGGGAGGAGAAAAAGCTTTGTTCTTCCTTTGGTATACAGTCTAGCTTAATGATGTAACGATTCTCTTCACTCTTTACTATATTATAATTATTTCTAGTTTTCAAAATTTATTGAAAATGCCAAGTTTCAACATAATTGATATCAGTTTGGTTAGATTATTGGGATATTCAATGCAGTTATAAGACCTTATACAAGATTTTAGAAACCGATTACTAGGGAAAACGCTTTACACTTTTATGCATCGCAATTTCAACTTGTGTAAACCCATTAAAATTTATTCAGTAATATAATGTACTTTATACTTAGTATAGAAAGTTTCCAAATGAATTTTTCAAACGTACAATGTAACAGAAATTTGAACCCAACGAAAGCTGTGTTTCGAACTTCCCACAGTCCCAGCCAAGCGGTGAGCGCGAGAGCGAAAATTCAAGCCGGAAATGTTATGCAAGCGCAGGCCGAAAAACATCGCACACGGTGAAGGCCAACCCGAGCGGCCTCCTGTTGCACTGTAGTGGTACGAGAGGTAAAAACCCGAGCCGTGCCCGACCTCGAGCATCCAAGCCAAGCCAGCTGACGGAGGCAACGATGCCAGCTGATGGGCCACGTAAGGATATGCTTCCGTGCCACTTTGATGTGATTCTTTTGCCTGTGCACACGTGCGTGCGTAGTTCGGTCCAGGTTCTGTCCGGTACGGCGTGTAAGTCTGTGTCTCACCTGCTCCACTGAGTAAGTTTCACGCTCTTCAAGCATTTTTCCAGCCAGTACAGTCAGTGGGTTGGTGGTTCGCATTAGTCAAGTGGTGCTTTAACGTTTCACGTTGATCCTACTGTGTGACGGGCGTTAGTGGAATACCAGGAGCAGATAGCTCTGTCGTCGGTAAGAAAAGTTTCGTTTGGCGGAATATTTACATACTCTTTGCATTAGCAATTGCCTTCGCTATCGTTGGTGCCAGCAAGAGTCCTTGCAGGTCGAGTGATATAGTGCTACAGAGTTATTCAACCCAGGGCAAGTTAAGGTAAGGTAGAAAAACATGCTAATTACCACTAAGTTCTCGCCAAACAGGGTAATAATATGATAAATGTATTTTAACAGTCATTAGCTTGAAACAACACAGTGAATTCCGTAGAACACACCATGTGAATACAGTTGGTTGCATGTATAAAATCGAACAAAATAATCCGAATAAATAAAATATAGTTACATCAAGCTGTGCTGCCGAAATGTTATGCTTCTCTTTTACTTCCGCTGCCGATTGATAAATGCATTTGCCAACATCCCCCACATGGCGGTTATGTAATGCTTCCCGAACAACTCGGTGCACTCCCATATAGGATGATTCAAACTTCTGTTGCAACATACTTTTGAATAACTTATAGTTATGTGTATACTATAAAAACAAAAGTGCAATTTAACGATAAAAATCATGTTCTAAAACAGCTTCAAAAATCCAAAGACGGTAGTTGTACAAAAGCTAGCAACACAAATGCAAACTATAAGTGAGCCTAAGCTGCATCCTACCGATGAATGAATTGCAATTCATGGTACGGAAAATTTATACAGTTGATTGTCCCACAGGAACTACAGCTGAAATTCCGATCGGGAACCACTCACGCGTGTGTAACTGTTACGTACATATCAGAAAAGCGACGAAAACCGTCGCCACGAAATCAATAGCTTAGCGCAGATTTGTCGTTCTAACCGCAACAAAACTGATAATTAGAGAGCATGAGGGTTAATCTGGGAGGGACTGTTAGAGTCAATAGGATAGTGGCATGGCAATTTTCCTATAGGTTTTGCTTTGCTTTTATCTAGCAACTAGCACTTCAGTATTTTAGTTGTTTTTGTTTTACAGATTATTATAAACCGACAATATAACATGCCCAACTGATTGTACTGACATTATTAGCAATATTTGTTTTGGGGAAACAGATCATTATCTATTCAATTCCCAGAAATAAGTTGAATTCACTTTTACCCATAAGGTTTTCCACAACTTTCATCGAAAGTTTGTAACGGGCACCTAAAGGTATTTCAGTGCCATTTTTCAACAAAATTGGCTCGTTGATCTAAAGTATTGTCTAGCAATTGATCAAAGGAACAAGCAAAATAATAATAATTTTTAACAAAATGGTAGTTTCTCAAAAACAGAAAACCTATGTTTTTTGTCCTTAAACTTTTCAAGAGATGGAGAATGTTTTTCGGTGAGAAAAAAACATCGATTGATTTCTAGAAAATATACTTAAAAAGCCGGTGTTAAAATTTGACGCTGATCGGTTCAATCATTTCCAAAGTTTCTTTTACTAACCGACTTTAAAGACACAACTTTTAGAAAAGACAAAAAATTTCGGGGATAACGCTCCAATGTTTTGGAAATTTTAATTAGTAAAGTTACGCCAATGGATTTGGTGCATTTTTGCAAGACAACAGAATTAGAAATCTAGCAAAAACCCAGTACATTCCCAAATATACAGAAAACTTACCGTCAAAAGGCTGCTCATTATTTATACAATTTTACATAAATTGAAACGCTTAAGTATAGAAAAACTTTTACAGTTACAATCGGCTCCGGCTGCTCGAATTTCGGGCACACGGGATCAATGAGAGAGAGTATGTATCGACGTGTTACATACCGGCATCCCACTACATAAAATACCGTTACCTACGGGGACGCTGGTGTTAAAAATGAAAAAAAAAAAATCTGCGTTATAATATTTACGAATCTTCTCTCGCCAAAATGAGCATTTTATGTATACACTGCAATTGGATTCATAACTTTCGGTGAAGTAATAACTTTGAACAAATGAAAATCGAGTACCAACTTTAAACAATGAACAGTCTTTATATTGTTTCAGAGTGCTTTTCAAGCTTAAATGCCCCAAACAAGCAGATTTATTACCATCGTTTTGAAGAAAACACAAACAAATTAAGTATATGACCGTCACGGAGCATGTCGTAACAAATAACACCCTGCCAGTCCTACCAAATACACAGTAACAGCTTCCTGACCATCAATCCTGACTTGGCCACGCGTTCGCGCTAGCTCACTGCCGAGCGACAATGACCACGTTTTTACTTGACGTTATCGTAAGTGATCTACTTTTTATCACCAATGCCCATCCGCTTCAAAAAACATCGATTTTGTTCGGCGCTCAAACACTTAAAAAGCTGACTGAAAAGTTTTCTTGTAGCTACATAAGTTAACCTTTCAAACTCATCTAGCGTGGCCCGATAACATTTATACCACGCAAGAAGAATAATGAATTTCTTTTTATCACACTTCTAAAATCTCTGCTTGACATTCGTTGAAAACATTTATAACGACAAGTATTTAGGTAAACGAAAAAAAAGTTTTGCCATTTGAGTGGCAGGTTGATGCGGGCAACTTGTATACATCTATGGCAAACCAGTGGCAATAAAGTCCTAGATACAGCATTATAGGAATCAAATCGATTTTTTAGAAAGTTGCAAAAGAAGCGTTAATTCGTGAGAATGAGTCTGGAGGATTGTGAGGAACCTCCAACTTTAGATTCCTCCATTTTTTCGTTGTAATTTGTGTACTTTGTCATTTTGCAATATTATGCAATAGGATAGATATTGATCTATTGACTGATCTGGGTTATTTTGTTTGAAATTTGAGAACTATTGTGTGTGCAATTTGTGTTGGTGGATCATTCTTATTCAACCATTGCATTGCATAGTTGGGTTTATTTCGAAAGACGGCCATTTGTCTCAATATATTCAAATGCTGCTTTGATAGAGTTAATCGTCTGGTAAAATATTGTATAAGAATTCCAACAGCATGATTTTTGTTCACGGCACGCATCTGTCTCTGGAAGTGTTGGCAAAATTAAGAGCATTTTACTCTCGTTTTCTGTATGTAAAGTGATGTAAATATCTTTTTTTTTGGATTTTGTTGAGATACAATTAATGGTTGTTTCTTGATGGTTTGAATTTTTGTTGATTTTTAGTTGTTTCTTGATCAAATAAAGGCATTATACCCTCGATGTAAGTGAGGCTAGTATCTCTGGATTCCGCTTCAATCTTTTGTCACTAGAAGATATTTTAAGAGGGTGTTAGGTTAGGTAGCTTAGTTCAGATATTTCAGTGGGTGATAGAGGACCACATTAGACGAAAAAATTCCTTCTACACTGAAGTCTTTTTTAAACGGTTTGTTTTTTTCAATTACTCAACTACGGTGCAACTTAGGGACCATTTACAAACTACGTGACGAATGTCGGGCCGGTCCCAAATGTATTGAGAAATAAATGAATGGTCCCTAAGTTGCCCCGTTCTTAATAATCGAAAAACCAAACCGTGTAAAAAAGTACTTGAGTGTACGCATATGGTCAAATCTCAATCGTTACAGGGTTATTAAACATTTTTAGTTTTCGGGTCTGCCAATCTCCACCTGAAACACCTATCTCTTTTAGTTTCGTTGCAATTTTATTTAAAACGTGTGGTATTGGGTTTTGAATTAGTATCTGAAAACTGTACGAACTCATAAATCACGCATAGCACACTAGATCACCGCGTGCGACGGGCACGGTCTGACGCATATGGAAAACAATAACGAAACAGACTTCTTGAGTCTCTCTGGGACGTTTCTGAAAACGATTGCAGTATTAAAATTTATTTTCCAGAAGAACTCGCGACATTCACCTTTGTTATGGCTTAAAAGCTTTTTGCTTCTGAAAAGTTACTAAATTTAATGAAGTAGGAGGTTTAAGACCAATTTTCTCAGCTTTCGAATGAAAATAACAGAATTGAGCCATCAGGAATCAGGAATCAGATTATTTTGGCTTAAACGGCACGCTTCCCATACTTATAAGGAAATTTGTGCCTTGCCGCACTCTCTCATCATTTTCCTGATGAAAAGGGAAGGATAGGGATAGGTAGTAAGGATATGGGAATAGTGACGACTAGGAAAACGACGGCACATACATATATCAGAAATGTTTTTCTCTTTCGAGTCAAAAACTTCAGAGAGAACTAAACTTCTTTCGCACATTGGTTCAAAAACATAAGAATGTCTTTTAGTTTCAACTGTCTAACAGTATGATCCTCTATATAGGGTTGTCCAAAGACCCGTAAACGCAATTGCATTTTTGTAGGACAGACACATATCAAATGATATGAAGTTCCATAATCGGACTCACAAAGATCACAAGAGTATTAACTCTGTAACTCTACACGTTGAATAGTGGCCATATGATAATTGAGTTTACAATGGCCAGTCAATGCTCTAACAAGAATCTTCATATTTTGCTTAGAAAATTTTAATAAATTCTTTGAAAACGCTAGATTAGGCTCTGCCAAAAATACTTTAGTTTGACGACATGTTTCAGAATTTCACCAATGGGAGGCGTGTTCAGCTGAAGCCCAGCAGCGAATCTTTTGCTTTATCCAACAGCAGGAAATAGGCAAAGCCGGTTCCGGACCGATGAAGTCGATTTCTGCTCCGGCTCTTGCTAATTCGTCAGCCAATTCATTTCCAGATATACCAGAATGACCAGGAACCCATATAAGGTAAACAGCATTTAAGATGCTCAAAACTTCTAGTTGAGTCCGACATTCAACTACAGTTTTTGATTTAGAATTTGTCGCATTTAGTGCTTTGATAGCAGCCTGGCTGTCAGAACAAAAATAAATTCTTTTGCCAGACAAGTTTTGTTGAAGTGCCGATTGTACTCCGCACATAATCGTAAAGATTTTAGGTTGAAATACCGTGCAGTACTTGCCAAGTGGGTACGATTCTTCCAATCGCAATTCATGGCAGTAGACTCCAGCACCTGCTCTACCGTCCAACAGTGATCCATCTGTATAACAAACAATATGTTGTTCCAGTTCTCTTTCTAAGTAACCAGACTGCCATTCACTCCCGGCAGGTATTTTTGTATAAAAAGTTTTATACGGAAAACTGCAATTTAGTCCAATATCACTGGCAGCAACAACATATTTGTCCCAGGAAACTAATTGAGGCCACACACGAGTATGACTCATATTACAAGATAATAAATTACTATTCCAGTGTCCAGTTACCTGCAAACGGTAGGCACATAACAGTGCTTCTTGTTTCAGAAAAACATGAAGAGGTTTGATGCTCAAAAGTGCTTCGAGAGCGGCAGTTGGAGTTGTAGTGAAAGCACCAGTCATTGCCATAAGTATCATTCTCTGAAGGGGATTTAGCTTTGACTGTATGCTAGCAACTTCTCCTTTCTGCCACCATACTAGGCAGCCGTACGCCAAAATAAGTCGAACAATGCTTGTGTATATCCAATATATGTACTTGGGTTATAGACCCCAAGTTTTCCCAAATGCTCGTCTGCACTGTCCAAATACCATGCATGCTTTTTTGATTCTGGAATCGATGTGAGCAGACCAGTTCAACTTTGAGTCAAGAATGACCCTAACGTACTTAACTTGGTCTGTAATAACGATTTCAGAGTCAAAAAATTGCAGAGGACGAATACCAGTTATTATTCTTTTATTTGAAAAAGTATCATCGAAGTCTTGCCCGGATTGACTGAGAGTCGGATTTGCCGACACCATTGTTCAACAACATGCAAAGCTTGCATTAAGTCAAACAGTGTGCTTTCGCACAGACCGGAAATCAATATATGATAATCATCCGCAAAGCCATAAGTTGGCTAACCCAGAGCATTTAATTTGCTTAGTAAGCTATCCGCAACTAGGTTCCATAGGAGTGGTGACAGAACACCACCCTGAGGGCAGCCACAGATGCTCAGCTTCCTTATTCCTGCTAGTCTCAATGATGAGCAAAGAATCCGGTTGCTAAGCATTTGGCGTATCCAGCTTATTATAGTAGATGGAACTCCATGGGTTTGTGCTGCTTCCAGTATAGAATTGAAAGATACGTTATCGAAAGCTCCTTCGATATCGAGAAATGCTCCTAGACAGGAGTTTTTGTGAGAAAATGCTTTCTCGATCTTGTAAACGACATTATGTAACAGCGTTACAGTAGATTTACCACGTTGATATGCATGTTGCATATCATGAAGTGGATAATCACTCAAACTAACATCACGAATATGGTGATCAATAATTCATTCTACAGTTTTGAGGAGAAAAGAACTCAAACTGATAGGCCTACAACTTTTCGCTTCTTCATAAGACGAGCGACCACCCTTGGGGATAAATTTCACAACTATTTCCCGCCACTGTGTCGGGATATAAGCAAAGCAAAGCAAAGCAAAGCCTAGGTGCTACATTCCGTTATCGGAACTTGACCTTCTGTTTTTTATACGACAGACTTCGCAGCCAGCTGTTAGAGTGCAGGACAATTGCAGGGCCAGTTGCTACGATCCTATTGACTCTAACAGCCTCTCCAAGTCGAGATTCGAACATATGACGACTGGCTTATTAGGCCAGCGTCATACCTCGAAACCAACTGGGAGGTGTCGGGATATAACCGGTGGCAATACTGCATGTAACGATCTTTTTCAAAATATGTTTGAAATGTTCATACCCTTTCTGAAGCAAAGCAGGGAAAATTCCGTCTGTTCCAGGAGTTTTATACGGAGCAAAACTCTCGATTGCCCATTTAATCGATTCAGTTGTTATGAGTTTCCTGGCTAATGCCCAAGACTCGTAGTTTGCTGAAAAGATTTCACAATCAATCGTTGGAGTTGGCTCCGTACAACCTGGAAAATGAGTGTCAAACAAACACTTAAGTACTTCATCTTCATCCGATGAGTATTCACCAATAGCAGTTTTTAGTGAATTTACATTAAAATCCTTCGTCTTGGAGAGAATTTCATTAATTTAAGAAGCTTCGTTTGTACTCGAGACATTAGAGCATAGGTTTCTCCACCCAGTTCTCTCAGAGGCCCGGAGCGCCTTTTTATAAGCTTTGCGAGCTAACTTGTAGGCATCCTGACCATCTCTGTAACGTCGGTTCCAAGCCCTTCGACATTGCTTTCTAAGTTTCGCAAGTTCTGCGTTCCACCATGGGGTAGCTTTTGTAGCACTCACTGTTCGAAGCGAACTAGTTTCTAGTTTCAAGTTTAGTTTTCTATGATGGACTAGGGCCCCTCCCATTTTTAGGAGCGGGTGGGCTCCCATACAAATGAAATCTCGAGAACTAATCAAGCAAATGGAACCAAATTTGGCATGTGGGAGGTTTTGGAGGCAGGAATTTTTTTTATGGTTCGAGACCCCTTACCCCTGTGATAGGGGACTGTGATAAGAACTTTCATACAAATAAAACAGAAATTTTTGCGTAACTCAAAAGCTAATCGAACTCGAGAAATTTTAGACTCTTCCATAAAACATTAGTCAATAATAAGACCACCACCAGGTATTTTCCGTGAAATGGTACATCCCGCATAAGGTTTTTCGCGAAACTCTGAGTAATTCTCGCTGAAACGGGGCCACTACTGACACGAGGTCTTCAAATATTGAAACTATTGCGCTCAATTGGTTGAAAATGATTAAAACATAAGAATTACACTTTTAATACCTCGAAATAGTGGACCCCTCGTTCGCCAAGGGGCCTAACAGTTTTAATAAAAGTTGAATTTTGAGCAAACCTTGAGATCTATATCATGTGATATTTCATAAATTTGCCATGAAACAACTAGCCCGGTTCTGTAAAGAAGAAGAACAGAGCTTTCAAATGGAGTAAAAAATTTTTGGCGGCCATCTTGGATTTGGTCGCCATATTGGATTTTATCAATAAATCGTCGTTTTCGCGATGAGCCCCCCAACCGATTTTCGTTTTAAGACCACCATTAGAAAGCTGAGAAAAATACTACAAGAAACATTTATAAAATTAGGTGTGCCATGGCATTTACTGAATAAAACAATCAGTTATTTGTAGCAAGGTTCACAATTTTCATAGAATTATTGTGATATTTCCAAAATTTGCTATGAAACAAACTACAAACGACACGGTTTTGTAAAGAGGAGAGACAGGGCTTATAAACGAAGTGAAAAAAAATCGGCGGCCATCTTGGATTTTATCAAACAAAAACCGTTTTCGGCATGATCCATCCAACCAATTTTAATTTAATTTCAAGACCATCGGACTATCGGAAAGCTGAGAAAAATGCTAGAAGAAACATTCATCAAGTTAGATATGCAAATTCCATGAAAGATTATTATGGGTATATTACTTTAAAATTGCTGGACATTTTATCTTTCCAACGACATATTAACAGTTATGTTTCGTTCAGTAGTATAGAAGTTATAAGCATTTGAAATCTTTCATTCAAACGTTACACTTCTATTTTCGTTTTCACAAAGTGCTACCCTGCCCAGAATAGTAAACAAAGACGTAGTGCTACGTCAAAATAATTTCATCATTCAGAAATGGGGCAAACCGCAATAAAATAAAAATTTAAAAAATTAATTTCGGTCATGTGCCACAACTATATCAAGCATGACATCCACCTCACATCAACCTAATTCTGCTGCTTACGGTTTTTACACCCCCCAATGGAGCTTACTGGAGGAATGGATATAAAGCGCAGTGCAAGCCTGATTATTATTTGAGGAAATCGGTTCGTTCTTGCATACCAGAACGTTATTGATTTTACATTCGTATTAATCTCGCAAATGCATTATTCATACGCTTTCGATTCGTTTCGAAATTGTTTGCAGAATGGTTGAAAATTCGAACCCAAATTAATTACTCGAGTTCGAGATATGATTTAAAACCGGAAAATTTATGGTAATTTTCGGTAAGTACTGATCAAATTGTAGGGCCTTCTTAATTAAGAGATTTTGCCATCTATGCATCTAACAACTTGCGACCTACAAGAAATCCCATATATTATGTTATAAAGTATGTAACATGTCATTGCGCTATGCAAACAAATTATAATTAGATTGTCCTGGATACGACTTTTTTAATAAAACTATTATGCTAGATGGTTGTTACGAAAAGTTATGACTGTTATTTTGAAAGTTTGATTTTAATGTGCTTTTTTTATTATTGCCGACGTTGCGAGTGTGTCAAGGTCAGCCCAATTTCAAAGTGAAACGACTTATTAGTTTCTTATGCTGTTGATTTGATATGGACACATGAATTATTGAAAAACTATCGCTTAATTTATTTTCAGATTTTCACTGAATTAGGTTAAGAGAGATTCTATATCACAGTAGGTATTTATTGTCACAGCAAGTTCAATTGTTTACTTCATGACTTTAACGGAACAAGCCTGTCACCGTAATCGATTCTGCACTTTCGCAATGAAAATCCCGAACTGTTCGCTCGGGAGTTAGTTATACTGTTGAATTACTCATGTTTAATTCAACTCCGATTTCAAGTCCACTATCAAGTCTAATTTTAAACCCTATTTCAAGTTCAAGCAAAGTCCAGTTTGAAGCCAGTTTCCAGTAATCCGGTTTGAAATACAATTTCAAGTTAAATTTAATTCCAACTTCTACTTTTGATATTTTTCTTTTAACTTATGATTTGTTGTAGGACTTTTAAAAGCCAAAACTTTAGTTTTTTTTTGGTTAACAATCTCTGATTTTTGAATTGCGATTTTGGATATTTATCCTTCGACTTTGGAGCTCTTAATTTTGAGTAAAACTTAAAATATTTGATTCTTGGCTTTTGAGTTTGGACTTTTGAATTCTGACGTACAAATTTTGATATTTGACTTTCGATTTGACTTACAGAATTAAACCCGTGCCATTTTGCTTCTGACTTGAATTTCAACTTTTGATATGACTTCTGTTTTCCCGCCTTGGTAAGCGGTTACTATTCCAATTCGACCAAACAGTAGTAGTATAAAGAGAAAGGCGTTTTTTTATCCCCACCGAATGTAATCCAGCCAATTCCCCGAAGCTAAAACCAATTGCAGAATACCTACTGGTCGATTGTGAAGGGCAAACCGAAGAATAAAAGTGGAACTGCAAGCGACAAGAAGGAGTTCAAGTGAAATAGAATTTGGCTGCCAAAAGTCATAGGCTAGGCTCAGCGAAAAGTTTGAGATCTAAACAAAAGTGCCACACCTAGCTTGAAAATATCGGACAAATTTATCATGATGTATCTGTTTCTATGCAAAATATTAGGCTATTTCAAAATTATGGACGATTACGCTAAAAATGCAGGAATTTTGAATTATACCATGAGAAATTTAATTATTTTACATTAAATTTAAAATAAAAGATGGACATGCTGCCGTCTTATAAAAATCTCCTTTTGATTTTATCAACGACAAATTTATTAGCCTTATTTGCAAAATCAGTTAAGCGGATAATATATTGTTGATAATATAGTGTTACTTGGAAGCCAACCATTAGTTATTTAGACTATCAATGCTTTCATGTCTATATTACAAGTATTGATCAAATAAAGAGTATTACGACTGTGCAAAATTTTTTGATCTCCCTACCAAATTCGGTGAAAATAACCACTAGACAGTATCATCGATATGTGCACTCGAAACTGTTCCATATTCTCCGCCGGGTATTGCTCAATCACTATTTATACGCTACATAGAAGCAAATGTTTGCTTAAGACAGACAAGCATATCGATGATAATAAAGTATAATATGTACCTAATTTGAAGCGAAACAATGGTAGCAGCTGCTTATTTTGCATACTCGGACGAGTGCAATGATAGCAATCGCATAGATAAAAAACCATAAACTTATAAAACCATTAGCTATGATATTATACAGCAAAACGCTTCGCATCGGTTCGTTTCACCTTGAATTGAGTTCAAGTGTCACGGGAAATTTTAGTGCAAACATGTGTTTTTTTTTCTGCCGAGCATCGTGTGAAGTTTTCGCTTTCAAGGATTCTCGTAACTGGCAAGGAACTCGTGTGGTTTGCTGATAAAAAAGAGTGCATACAGCAATATTCCCTACACAACTGAAGGTTTTATTCGGAAGCGTATAGTTTAATGTTATCTACGCTCCAGCCGCACCATACCCAGCAGAATTTTGTTGTATTTATGGGTCTCATGATAGCGGAAGTTCAAGCAATCTGCTTCCGGCTGCTTACGATAGTTTCCGCACGCTTTCACCATGCACAAATGGTACGAGGGATCCTAATCCTAATTCAGTGTAATTGGCTGTTATTGGTGCTTTTTACTTGAACCAAAGAAACCATTTTACTTACAGCGATGAAAGAAAAGTTTATAATAAATATTTTAAATTTTACTTAGAAACCACAACTCTATATGTATTTGTATTGTGGCGTACCTACCTTGTTTTCAGTTTCACGCCGGATGGCCAAAGCGATTAACATCTTTGACCTTGTGAGTTTCAAGGCCCCCACGAGTACTGTTCAGTTCTACATATAATTTGCATACAAGCAGGAAAAAGCATAATTCACAGTGCCCGGGACGTATTGTTTGTAGCACACGAAAGATGGTTAAAATGGTCGGTGATGATTGTCACGTTCTCCGTATGAAGGATTTTATCATCAGATAGCCCGATCATATGGTTCTGATAAAAATATTGCTAAATTGTAGCGCAAGTTGATATTTCTATCTACTCAGAGCTCTTTCTGTAATAAATTTGTTATTTTGTTCTGATCGGGAACCTACAATGAAAACTTTGTTTGAACTATAGACTAAGTTTCGTGAACTTTCGGTTGGTAAAAAGTGCTTAATTTTCAATTGTACTGTTCTCTCCCGAGTCTGTCGTTCGCTTTCAATCGAAGCATGGAGCCCAGAGTAGACCTAAGCGATGCGATGGCAGTGCAGCACGGACATAAAAGTTCGTGCACCTCTCCAGCGGAACCAGCCAGCATTTTATATAACAAGCAGATAAAATGTTTGCCATCTACTGAGTGTACCCGGTAGCCATGGTTCTGACGTTCCGAAATTGAAGTTCGCAATGCAGGTCACGAGATGACAGCAACCGCTTCTCGTTTCATTTGTCGGTGCTTTGGCAATCATGTGCTGTTAGCCGCACGATAGTGACTCACTGGAGATTTTCCAAGCTTTGCTTAAATTGTTTTTATTCTGGTGGTTTCTCTATTCTAGCTTCGGTGCCAGCTAATCAATGGCACTTCAGGAGTCTGCAGGACGGAACATTCGGGTTGACAAAATAATGTAGATATAATACATAATGTTGTAACAATATAAGACTGTAAATAACTAAAGAAAACTGAAAGTTAGTTTGAAAACCCCATTTAATCCACCTGGTGATGGTGAAGGAGCCTTCGCTGTACCAGCTGTCTTGTTATTTCAGATAGAAATCGACACGTCTTCGGAACATAATTCAACTTTTAGTTAACGCTGTGCTAGTTGGTTCATATCACTGCTACTGACAGATTATAAATATAAGCAAAAATCCGAGCTTTTTTAAATTTTGATATATTCTTTTTTCATGAAATTTTTGAAAAGATACATATAAGTGAGTTGTTGTAGATTTGAGTAAGTACAAGTTAAAATAAGTCGTAAGAAGAAATATTGATCTTTAATCATTAATAGCCTGTTAAAGGTCTAGTTTGTAGGTTTTTGGTAATATCGAACTATGCATAATTTCCTGTAAAGCCATGTGATCCTTTCCATAATGATCGATTAAACTTAAATGTTTTATAAGGAATTTTTCCATTTCCCTAACTTTATAACAATTCACAAACAAAGCTGTTGCTTCAATGCTTCTTAGTAAAAAAAAAGTTTTCCCCATTGAACATAATTACCATCATCACAACCAGTAGCTTCTAACCATTCGGTCCAGCGGTCCCTTTTGATTTCGAAAAAGGTGTTCCGCGATGCTGTGTAATTTAGATGATTAATTACACACCTTACCGGTTGGGTTTTTCGAGCTTCTGGTACCTATGTGAGCAAAAGGCTGAATAACAGTATTTGTATATACTTTTGCTCTCCACGTTTTTTACAACAAATGAAGGTTAACTACCCATTATATATGGGTTTGGGCATTTCGTATCAATAGCAAAACAGCAAAAGGATCCAAAATGGTCTGGAAATAATTGAAAATGAAAGCCGATGAAATATGAGCCCGAAAGGGTGAAAAATTGCCTTTGTTAGCTTCCACACTTTATTGGTTCTGCTTTTAAATTACTTTCAACGCAATCGATCCTGATGTGCACATCGCAAAGGTAATTAAAATTCATACTCTATATTTGCTTTCAATTACGCAATCAAATTAAACGTTTTCTTTATTCTCTCACCTTTAAAACCTGCGGGCTATTTTCATTTTATTTCATTCAGATACAAGATGTCACACATGCTTCCGGCTGCCATAGTATCGGATTAGATTTATGCATCCATTGTAGTTCAGTATGTAGATGGCAGGGCAGGAATGAGAAAAAAAATGGACGACCGGTAAATGTAGCACACTCGTCTGAGCACGTTCACTGAGGGGGAAAAGTTGCTGCGAGCTGATTGCACATTATTTCCACATGCCCGATGTGCCATGACGGGGCAAGTTCAACACTGTGTGTAGAATCCTGGACATTCTAGACCGGTGGGTGCGGTGGTGATGCAAAAAGTGGCAGAAAGCTGTGTTAACAGCTTAAACGTAACTGATCCGGCGTAGTTACAGCACCCGGTGATACAGTAGCGAGTGGGTGGCGCAATTTCATTCTCTTTCATGTGCTCTCGGGCGTGTAAACAAAATGATACTTTTTTTCTCGCTGGAACTACCGTTCTGATTCAAACTTCGAACATTCGTATAAAAATTCTGCTGAAAGAACTAGGACATGACGACTATCTACAACAATTTTTAGTAAGCTTTTCCGGTTGTTTAAACTTTGGATCAGAGCGATAAATTATTGTCGAGTTATTTGATAACTATATATTTTCCCGGATATTGTATGGATTTAGTTCGCAGTAATACCATTTCAAGGCTTCTGTGACTTTCATGGTCAACTATACATTGAATAGATATATTTAATCGGATTGTATTAATATAATACTCGTTCGTTGGACAAGTTGAAAGGAATCTGTACAATTTCAAATAAAACTGTAACTCTGCTTACTTCAATTCAATCCTGCCGCAGCATTGATTTTCTTGAATTTATGAAACTATCTTTGCAACCAATTGCCACCCGTACTGTATCAACTAATTGGGCGCTATTCTCGCACTCGCCTCGGCTATGTCTTTTAGGTTAGAGCACAATTTGCGATCCTGGATGACTCCGGTGACCTGACTGACTGAACAAATCAAATGGGGACCATAAGGTGAGGTGTGGTGACTGTAAGCCAATTGTTCCCATTTTAACTAATTTTTTGTTATGCACCATACATACCGTATCCGTACAACTCATTTTTCTCGAATAAATGAGCTACTTCAAATTTATCGCCGTCAATATTCATTGTCCGTGTGGATGGGAAACGAGCGAGGTTTTCTCTTAGACGCATAGACGTTACAGAGTAGCTTTGATCCGCTTGTGTCTGTTTATCCGGCAATCACTCATGCATTTTCGGTAGTAACTTTTCCCGTTCGACTGTATCTTATGCTGCTTTGAAAGTGACGAACATATCATGTACGTTATACTATCGACATTTCGTTGGAGTGTGTAAATACAGTCCGTAGTAGCGCCTAGCGCGGACGATTACAAAAACTTGTCTTGTGAATTTTCTTGCTATTGAGGATAGACGACGTAACAAGTTTTGGGGGAGCAACTTGTAGACGGCGTCGCACAACTAGGGCAAAAAGCTGGCCAAAATTATTTTCTTATGTATTAAGAAATATTTCGTTCGAATATGAAGTGAAACGTAAAAAAAGTTAATTTTGTAACAAACGGATGCCATTACTAGTCATTTCAATTCACATATCAGTGCAGATTATGCTTTTCTTCTAGTCACTAATTTGCAGCCTTCTCCAAAACCTACAAATGCATGAGCAAATCAATGAGTATCTAGTTTGTCTCTTATTCATATTAAAAATGACATTGGTTAATACCAAATTGTTGATAGTGGGGTAGACTGATTCTTGGACACTAAATCAACGCAGATGTCTTCTCTGTGATATATAGCCTCTGTTATGCAATTTATCAAATAACTATCACGCCACACATACTATAACATACTTTACCGTCACCCAATTAACGTTTTTCCTACTATTTTTGTCAACGAATTTTGTTGAATGGGAATGTTAATTCAAATAAAGACACATCTGGAGAACAGACCTCATAATCCCTAGACATGTAGCATAGCTAGTGTGCCCATTGTATTCAAGGGCATTGTATTATCTTGCACAAAAGATAGTACGCAACTAAATGCGAATTGTCGATATTTCCTTGAAAACAATATGAAATATATAATTATAAAAAGGGTCGCAAATGCCAGTCCGGAAGCTTCCGGATGAACTTTACGTACCGATTTATTCAGAATACAACACAAAGATTCATTTTTCCTTAGAATATATGACCAGATTCTGCAAGATTTGATAACTTTTTACCATTGAAAAAGCACAAAGTTGCAAAAAAATGGTTGTTTGACAAAACTATTTAAAACAAATCATATTTTCAAAATTTTAAATTTTCTTCCTACAAACCAGTTAGAATTACTTATGATGAACCTATGTTTTGATAAATATCCTTTGTTTATCTTTTTGTTTACGTCTGATGGAATCCGTTTCCTGATGCTTGATGATTAAAAAAAAAAAGTTTCAAATATTGTCAATGTTTGTACAGGTATGTTTCTACGTGTTTTGACTAATAGTACTTTGTGCAGCATCTATTTAAGCATACAAAAAATATATATTATATTTGAAGACCGAGAAAAATGTTTTTCTTATTTTGGTCAGTTTTTTGCCCTAATTACTCCTCTGTGCGTCGGCCAGCGTAATGTTGCCGTAATTACAGCAACGATAGCTGACCAAATTCTTACTTGTGGCAATGCTTAGATATCCTTTTTATTTACTTGTATATGTATATGTATAACTACTAGATCAGTGCGATAGAAACCTGCAGTGCGTTGCCGGCGATCGCCCCGGCAGGTCTTCATGTGATTAACCACCAAGGGGTGATTTTTGCTTTTTATTTACTTGTATATAACTCTATACGCGACCATGACGTAAACTCTTTTTGGAAAGGGAGGAAGTGTCTTATGCGAAGAAAGATTATATTGGATGAACTAGAAAATTTCGATATAGGCCAAAAATATATTACGCTCTCCCGGTTGATACCCGAGGGTTCTACTAAGTAAACTTCCACCGCCCCGTTATTTTAGGTAATCTTATACCTAGTTTCGTTTTATTTTTCAATTCATACGTACCACATGCAATTAAATCTTTCTTCGCATCAGACACTTCCTTTTTGTTCCTGTAAAAATAAGTAATTTTCCAAGTGATCCATAATAGGGACCAAAACAAGGTAATTTTTCACAATTATGGATCACTTTGATTCCAATGTAATTTTTACAAATTCAAACATTTTAGCACCTATTACAAACATTTTTTAAGCAGAATCGAAAGCTGCACAGAGCTGAGTTTTCTGAATTACGCAGGACAGGAAAGCTTCGTAAGGCAGTAAAACGCTATGATGGTACATATGCAACGGTTCATCGCAAAAGTTAAGCGAATGTTAGCTCTCATGCAACAATCTAATACGTTAATTTTTTCCTTAACTTTTAATAGTTTGAATTTACTGGTTCTTCGAGCTTTCGGTCAAATACGCGCGATTTCCTTCTATGTTTATTTTTCATTTTTTCGGTTTATTGTCGCCTTTCCACTGTTTCATACAGAGTCGCATCATAGCAGCGATTAAATTAAACTCTTGCTTCGATTAACTTTTCCGAGATCCACTGTACCTACTTCGTTAATAATTATTCGAAAAAAGAAAACTTCATCCTATACTAGTCTTTTCGGAGTCAACGCAGCTGGTGAGCCTAAGACTTTTTTTCCAGGACAAAAAATCAGTCGTGAAATCGCAAAAAGCATTCCCAAAGGCTGATCGGTAGGTGTCTACGAAGAAGGACGGCAGGCATCTAAAGACAGACCAAAAGCCACACAAGGTCTTTCATACGATTTGAAACATGCTATTTTTATGTTATTACATGATTTGAATAAAGTTCATTGAGAGAGCTCGCTGCAAAAAGTGTATTTTTATTTTGATCCATAATATGATGAAAATTGTTTCATAATTGTGACCGCTTCCAAAAGTGATCCATAATTGTATATTTGATCAGTCATAATATAAGCTTAATTTCCGTGGAAAACTTGCACTAAATGGGTTTAATAATCAACTGAAAGATTACATATTTCTGTAACTAAAAACATTTATAAACTGCTTTTAAACAATAGTATGCGCTACAATTGATTGATTTAAAATCATACTTCTGCTTAAATGGTCCATAATTGTGGGCGAACTGTAGTTGATGTAGTTGATAAGTATTTGTTCATGTTCGATACTGGCTATTTTCCACAGCAATAACTTAATCCGGAACATTTCCGGTTAGTCCCAATACAGCGTAAAACTCCTAAAATGGTCGGCAATGGGCATGTGTTGCATAAAAAATCAATACCGGCTGTGATTTACGTTCATTTTGAAAGTGTCATTGAAGATTTTTATTTACTTTATATGAGCAATCTACCCTTTAAAACTTCAAAAGGGCGTAACTCAAAAATTCGTCGATCGATTTTTTTAAAAATTGGCTCAGAGGTGTAGGATGGCAATATAAACCAACTGGCATTTTCCGTTTAAATTGCCTATTTTATTTTTTAATAACGATATTTTGAACACCGTGGCTTAGAAATCTCATATTCGATTTATGCTATACACCTGAATTGTTGCAGTATACTGCACGTTTATTGCTGTTTCTAGTACAGTTGAAATGAACACAGCATTGCCAATGTGAAACAAACGCTTAGAGCGAATCACTTGCGTTCATGTTTGTGTTGCTCTCCACATTCATTCATTCTCGACAATAGTGAATGAAATCCAATGTGAATCATTCATTCATTTTGAACTGCCGACAATGGCAAACAAAATTACAATAAACATAACAATTGCTCCGAAATTTTAATCAATTTGCTTCAGCCAGCTTCTGGTTGATTTTAAAAGGTTGGCAGTTTGAAAAACTAAATTTTGAGATCTAAAATATTAGTTAAGAGCAAGAAAATTTACTGACAGGTTAGTCGAAGTAATCATTCAGCACTGTAATTCATGAAGGGCAATTTTGAAGGGTGGAAAACTGAGAAAGACAAACACTGTCAGCAGTTCAGTAGTCATGTTCGTGGCTTGACAGATAAAAGAATACTGCCAGGGGTAAAACTGTATGCGTAGAATGCATTTTATATTTGCCTTCATGCAGAGTAGTCAATTTTTTCGAACACTGATAATAAGTACATAAGTTAATCCTATTAGCAATATTAACGAGAATTTTGTTCCTAGTGTTCGTAGTTTAAATCAGAACAGTATCCTGTGCCAATTGCGTTGTTATAAACAAACATGCAAAAAAATAATATGTGGAGCGAATCATTCGATTTAGCAGAAAGGTGGAATAGCGTAGTCTACAAGCTAAAATCTTAACTTAAACTTAGCCCAACCTTAGCTAGAACTTAGCCTAGTAATTCTTGCTAACTTTAGCAAAGCATATAAAGAATAGTTTTAAGCACGTATCGGTACGACAATGATCGGTCTTATATTTGCCTCTAAAATGTTTAAATCGGTACCGTTGCGTTGAAAAAATACTTTGCTCAATATACACACAATTTCGGAACTAAGCTGATTTCAAACCTGTCAATATATACTAAATTGTCCAATTAACAACTACCGTAGAGATGGTTTAGTTACAATGTAATTTTACTGGAAGTGCATTATGGGTGACATTGTGCCAAAAACATAAAGTTAGGCTAAAACCCTAAACAGTGAACATTAGCATGTTTATAAACAATACATATGGGTCATTCCACGGGAAATTTACAGTCAAAAATTTTTTTCCCTTCGGAATATTTTTTTTACGTGCTTTGTTCAAAACAAATCGACACGTATTTTTTATTTCGATGTTACTGTTGGAATTCGCAAGGTATGATTTTTTAAAGTATTGTAATCTGAAAAAATCACTATTTTTTAAATGCTGATTGTAAACATAGTTTATAATATCAAAAAATGACTTTCTACCAGATGTGTTTACTATTCCACAAGCTTCCAAAATTGGTATACCATACCTCCTCTCGATTGTTTTTCAATAGTTAACTAGTGCATTTTCATAAACAATTGCAATTTTTTCAAAGTTGGAACTTTTTTTCTCGATTTTTTTTATTTTAAAATATTTGTTGATCTTTCTCGAAGAAGTATGCAAAATTTCGAAATGGAGAAATGAAAACTCTGCAAGTTATGAGTTTTTATGTCTTAGCGCGTGTGTTAATGTGAAGCGAGTGGTTATGCTCAACCGATGTTCTAACCCACGGGTAGCTTCATAACGAGGCCGCCTTTGATGCTATTAAGTGTAACGTGTCGTGGAAGCGTGCGCGTTCATCCGCTCGTTTTCATTAACTTGCGTGCTTCGATATAAAAATTCATAGCTTCTAGAGTTTTCATTTCTCCATTTCGAAATTTTGCATGCTTCTTCGAGAAAGATCAACAAATATTTTAAAATAAAAAGAATCGAGAAAAAAAAGTTCCAACTTTGAAAAAATTGCAATTGTTTATGAAAATGCACTATTTAACTATTGAAAAAAATCGAGAGGAGGTATGGTATACCAATTTTGAAAGCTTGTGGAATAGTGAACACGTCTGGTAGAAAGTCATTTTTTGATATTACAAACTATGTTTACAATCAGCATTTAAAAAATAGTAATTTGTTCAGATTACATTACTTTAAAAAATCATATCTTGCGAATTCCAACAGTAATATCAAAATAAAAAAATACGTGTCGATTTTTTTTGCACAAAGAACGTAAAAAAAATATTCCGAAGAGAAAAAAAAATTTGACTGTAAATTTCCTGTGGAATGACCCATATAAATATCAGTATAAAGTAGTTCATTTGGGGCCGTCCATGAACTAAGTGGACTATTAGGGGCAGGGGGTCGGCCAGAAACAACGCATCATACAAAAAGTATGAACGAAAATAACCCGAAGAGGCTTGAAATAACTAAAAATGAGCTCGTAGTCAATGGACAGCCTTTATATAGCCAGTAGCGTTTCTAGGGTTAACAAGCGGGAGATATATGAAATGGTGTATCCTAAGGGGGCATACCTATTTGATCATTCAACAAAAGTAACCATTACTTCGTTCGAGAACCCGCGGCCGCAGAATATGTGACCTATCACACCCCCTTCCTCACTCCTTAAAACTGGTAGTTTATTCACGGTATAATATATTCGTCTATTAGAGTGTTTATTCAAAGTATCCGAAATTTCCAGAGAATAAGTAAAAATTTGTTTAAATTATTTAGCAGACCTATGATGCTGTTTGCTCCAAAATGGATAATGCAATCTAATCTATCGAAATATTGTACTCAATAGTAAAAAATGTGAGTGTACTGACGTATTTTTGTTGTGTATGTGAAATCCACAAAATGGATCGATCATTATGGCTTGGCACAATCTCACCCCCGTGAAGCTCGAAAAGTACAAAGTTTCGAAAAATATTATTTTCGTAATCCAAACTTATCCAACGCATAATAACTTTTCAATACATTGTAAATGATTAGTTTATATACCTTCAAAATAGCAAGTTGATGCGATTTATTGTTTGGGTTGGTTTATGCGGGACATTTTTTACAAGCGTGATTTCCGAGTATTTTTGATCGCGAACTTTGAAACCCTGTTTAGGCTAAATGGTTTGCTAATATTATCTGTGTAATGAATGGAAGTTATAAATAAATATGTAATGTTCATCATCATTTTGAATTTAGGTCACCAGTTTCTATAGATATAATACATTTTCACAAATAAACATTTTTCGTTTTTGGCACAATCTCACCCCCGTGGCACAATATCACCCCGGATGGCGGTACAAGTAATATTTTCGAAAACTTTTTCTACCATCTTCTTTTTATATGATCTTTGTAATACGTCTATTCAATGCAAACAATATTGATCAATTCAATAAATCTTTCTCAAAAAAGCATCGTTTTATGAGTAAATTATTACGGGTCTGCTGAAAACTTACAATCAGTAAAAATTAATTGCAAATTTTTTAAATAATGCTATATCTAAGGGAAATTGAAAATTCTACTTGCTTCAAATAATGGTAGGTTGACACAATTAAACTTACTCCTATTTCTTAATGAAAAATTTTCAATTCACGTATTTACCACTCTTGTTTATAAAATATTTGTTTGTTTAGCAAATCATAATGTTATGTTTGTTTAGCAAATCATAATTTATTACATTGAAACTTTATTTTTCGAAAAACTGGCAGAAACATGTAGACTCATCTACAATAGTTCCAGTAAGTGTTTTTCGATGTTTTCCCTTTCTGCTTACTTTGGAATATCACAGTTTACCGTTCATTTCATACTGGTTGAGATAAGATTTCCTTGTCCCGCAAGTACAATTCTAGTATCCATTCCAAATGCTACCAGTTTCAAGCTTCTGGATTTTTGGTCTTGTCAGTAGAGCTATGAGACTTTTTCTCTGTCCTTTTTTCGTTTATCGATTCTAAATTTCGCTACAAAACTCCAAACTAGCATGGTCATGGTAGCCTATCAGGTACATACTGGTTGAAATTTCCTTGCTTCAACAGTATGAGCTTAGCATCAATTTCAGATGCGACCAGATTCAAGCCTTTGGGTCTCCGGTCTTGTGATTAGACCTGTGGGACATTTTCTCAATCCTTTTCTTATTTATCGGTTCGAGGAAGCGAGATTCCTGCTTGTTGTCTACGTCATTGCCAACGTTATTTGCTCTTCCCAAGGTTGCATTGTAGGTATATAAATACATTAAAATATAATACTTGAACTACCATGTGCAGCGCATATTTTCATGCTCCATATTTCACAGGATTGAGAAAGATTATTTTTATTTGATTTGATTACCGACGAGTTTAGTTTTAGTTTCCGCATTACTCTACTGGTGACTAAAAGTTCTGTAGAATGAAAGTATTAAAATCTAAAAATAAACTTAGCCTCGATCATCCACGTACGTTTTCACTCCCACGTTTAACATTTTCATCGTTCCATTTATTCTTGTCCAATCAAACGGAAACCAATAAATAATTCCAGCTAAGCCAATCAGAAAGTTCACAGTCACGCGCACAAATCATACGACTTCAGCTTTCTACGTTCGACAGCCTGCAATCAGAACCGTTTGTTTCCTTCGGCCTTCGTTCAACTTTCAATTCAATTTATATAGTTCTGTGGCCAGCTTGTAAAATCCATATTTCACCTGAATTTCAACTTCAAATAGGTAAACAGCTAGCGTTACTATTCGAATCACCATAATTGGCACCGGCAAAACAGGAAAGTTGCTCAATACATCCTATAGCTATGATCGACATTTACCAGACATTATTTTCCCATTCCCATCCTATAACGTTCGTGGTAAACCTTGGTTTCAAACCAGCTGTCAATAATATAAATGCATATAATGGTGCGGTTAGGTCATTATCGTGCAACTGTAAGCCTAAGCCTGTCAACATATTCTATGTACCAAATATAGTACACTGTCATGTACGCTGACCCTTAAACGATACTAGAACAAAATAACACACCGCCGCCGATAGGAAGCAAATTGTCCACAACGGGAAAAGCCAAAGCTTAGTACTTTATGCAGTCACCGGTACAAGACTGGGCTGTGCTCAAAGTGCAGAAGAAATTCCAACAAACGACCGCCGACAAATGAATTATGTAAAAGTGTATATAGGTATAGGTATATTACCATACCGATATACCTTGCTTTACCATTCCTGTACACATAATATAATACGCCAGCTCGGTGAACATCGGACTAAAAGTAATTGATTTCATTCAACTGTTTCCCGTCCCCCTTTCTCACTAATATTGACCACGTCGACTTAATCGACAGGGATTGTAGATGATTTGTAACGTTTGCAATACCGTTGCTGTAATCGGAAACAGTTTTTATGTGAAATCAGAATCAGCAGGAGACTGGGCTGAAAGCTTGTGAAAGCCAGGTCAAACGATAAAAAAAAATCTGATCTGGAGAACATTTACTAGCAAACGATAATGTTGCTTCTGGTGAATTGTAATTATATCACGGCGTAAAGGTTGTGTTTTATTGCCCGGAACTACCTGTAGTACATGTCCATACAGAAGGTTATGTTTCGGAATCAGGATGTAATTGCTCTTCACAACGTGATACGAATCAATAACCAAGCGTCTCCATATTTTCAACAAGTACCGTAAAAAGCTTCAAGAAAAATTTTAAAATTTGATATCGTTTACAGCAAGTATCAAATGATATTTACCAAACGGATATGTTGTTTCTATTGCCTGTATATCGAATTCATGCGTCTGTTTGTGAAACGGAGAATTTGATGTATTAATCCCTCAATTGAATGGCTTCGCTTGGCAAAATTATATTAGTAGATTCGAAGCATTGAATACTACAATGCGTCTAGATCGGTCGCAGACCGGCATTGTTTGAAACACGTGCAAAGTCGATGGAGTGAAACGTGTATCGCTGCTTATCTCTATCGCTTCGTTTGTCATCGATTTCGAATAAACACATAATTCCGCTCAGCGTAATCCAAAGTACCCATCGTGGCCAATACAGTGTACAGTAGACACAAGGATCGATATCGATGTGGGGCTAAGTTCACTTCCACTCGAGTCAATCTCAAGTTCATTGGTCTGAGCGGTGGATTTGCGGCTAAACGTTGGCATTGAAAGTATTTACGTCAGCCTTTGGCCTCAAGTTTTGTTTCATTGTTTTGTTGCTTTTTGAATAATTTGTTTTTTCTTATGTTCTTTTCTTTAAATAACTCAAATTGACAATCTATATTGAAATTAAAACTTTTGCAGCAAAAAATCAAAATTTAGAAAAATCTTCTCCATGCATCGATCATCAAAACAAAAAAAATGAAGCAATGTGTCCTTTCCGAGAAAAGGGTAAAAAAGTTCAGGATATATGATTCCTCAAGATCAGCGTCTGTTTGCAATAAGTGTGTTCCGTGAGGTACTGGAGTCATTTAAGTGCATGATTTTTCCAACCACTTTCTCATGTGGGATCTTTAATAGAAAAGCAAAGCAAAACCTGCATTCCATTGCTTTTTGTTCGACAGAATTCGCAGCCAAGTTTCTAAGTTTTCAAAATAATTGACTTTCACACGTAATCAATATTTCACTCTAACTTAATACATAAAACTCTGTATTTGCATGGATAGATTAGACTATAATGAGAAAGAATGAGTGTATATTAATAAATGAAAATGAAGCATCAGGAATTCATATGGATTCCAAGATAAATACCAAATGGTGGGTTTTGGCACCGGAGGGTTAATATACAATTAAATAATAGCAAGAATTTGTGATAATCAATAAATAGTTTTGATGGTTTTATATATTTAGCTGTTGAGCCGCTTGCCACTCTACCACCAAGCTATAAAATCCTTCTTGTAATGTTCCATACCTGCTTAATTTACCGAACCTGAGCAGGAATTTCAATTTAGCTTCCGAAGAACCAACTGTATTATTGGTGCTTTAAGCCATTCCACAACGGTGGTGGGCCCCGTTGTACAATGTCAGCAATGTGAAGGCGTATTGCGTATATCTGATACGCACGTTGAGTGAAATGTTTAGTTTGCACGTGTCTGTAATTCCAGATAAACAGAATCCTCAATGGGCCAATCAGAGATTATAAGCTTTAAAAAGAATCGTACGGATGCTCTTTGGCCGACGGACGACCGAAGCTCTTTGGCACTATTCCAACCATTGCGTCGCAGGCCATACAGTAAACCAGAGTTCGTTTAGCCAATAGCGATTACACCCCATTAGGCATATGGAGTAAGTTGACGCGGAGACCAGCGAAAACTAAATAGAGGTCAATAGACCTAGGAAACCGAAATACAGGGTGTTCAATAAGTTCGAATACAACCTTTCATCGTTGTGTAAGGGCGTATCATGTGCATTCTGTGTATTGGTATTGGTGTCAACTTTAGCCTTATATACAGCCTAACCGACGCGCAAGGTGTCGACTTAATGTTATTTGTTATTTGTTTACTGCGCGTGATGAAGAAGTACCGCAACGTCGTAGTAAAGTTGTTTGCGAGAGGTGAGCGACCCGGCGACATATTTCAGCGGTTGAAATCCCACGGGGTGAAGCGGAATTTCATCTATATCACCATCTGTCGGTATCGGGAGACGGGCTCGGCCAAGTACCTTGCAAGATCCGGGCGGCGCGTTCGGCAGCCATCAAGGTGGTGAGGGAGCGGGTTCGTCGAAAAATGAACCGCTCGATCCGGAAGATCGCTGTTGACCTAGATGCGTCGTTTGGGACTGCGCACACCATCATGGCGAAGTACCTGGGACGCAAGCCGTACAAGAAACGCAAGGTTCACGGGGTAGCGGAGGCAACAACGAAGAAGAGGCTGGACAGAGCAAAACTGATACTTTCGCGGCACGCTGGTCAGGAGTTCGTGTTTTCTGATGAGAAACTCTTCGTCTTGCAACAGCCGCACAATGTCCAAAATGATCGGCTATGGGTGCCGACGTTGGCCAGCATCCCCCCGTCCCACATTAACATCCCGCGACTCCAGAGCGTCGCGTCGATGACGGTTTGAGGGGCCGTATCCAAGCGTGGCAAGCTTCCACTGGTGTTTATATCGCGAAAAACGTGAAAATTAACGCCGCGTACTATAAGACCGAAATTCTGGAGAAGCTTGTGGCCCCGATACTTTGTGACTTCTACAGGAAAGATCGTAACGTCTTTCTATAGGACGGCACACCGGCCCACACGGCAAATATCGTCCAAGTGTGTAATTCTTTAAGAAACGTCTCAAGCTCGTCATAAAGCACAAAGGGGGGCGCTCCCACCAAATATGTCGTAGAGGTTCTCAATAAACACTGCTTCAATAAAAATTGACTCAAAAAAGAATATCTTGTATTTTCATTTTTTAAACACATTTTTAAAGTATATTCGAACTTATTGAACACCCTGTAATGCGATTTCTGCGGGAGGCTACCACTGATTCACTTCGGGTTTTCACTATTATTTGTGTGAACAATGAAAACTGAAAAATGAGCAGTGAGTAATGAAAAGTAAGAACTAAGCAGCGAGTAATGCGAAGTGAGAAGTGGGTATAGAAAAGTGACAAGTGAGAATCCAGTAGTGAATAATGAATAGTGAGTAAGCCAGTCGCCGTATGTTCGAATCCCGGCTAAGAGAGAGGCTGTTAGAATCTAACTGGTCCCGCAATTGTTCTGTACTCTAACAGCTGGCTGCGAAGTCTGTCGTATAAAAATAGAAAGTCAAGTTTAGATAACGGAATAGACTTTTCTATGAGAATAATGAGAAGTGATTTTTTCTTGGAAAGCGAGGAAGTGTCTGATGCGAAGAATGATCAATTGGATGAAGTGAAAAAGGGGTTCGCACCAATCGGCCCCTATCGCTCTATCGGTTGGTACCCGAGTGTTTTACTAACTAAACTACCTTCACCCGCAATATTAACGGGTGACAACTAAAATTTTGGAATTTTTTTCTAAAGCTGTCAAAAAAGACAAAGATACATGAAGATGATCTGATCTACCAAAATTAATGATACATTATCCATTGTTAAAAAAATTAGTGTACATTTAAAAACAGTCCGTAATCGGCTGTTCGGCGAAGCTTTCGTTTGACGTCGAAACGGGAGTGTTGTACGGCCGTCATGTCAACTTTGCGAATGCATCTCTTGATTCTACCAATCAACTTTTTGCAATTCGTGGATCTTCAGTTATTTTTGTATACTAAGGAACTCAAAATCCCGAAGAAATCTTCAATTGGGCGCACTGAGACAGATTTTTCGGCTCGTAGTTTTTGGGTAAAAATGGGATCGAATGGATATTAAGGAACGATAGTATTTTTTTGGCGTAATTCGATGATGCTCTATCCGGCCAAAACACGTATTATCCATCTGCATGATGTTATTGTAGAAACGGGATAAAAATTTTCTTCAAACATTCGTCTGGTGCATTTTCATTGATAGCCAAACCAGAGAACTTGTTGTTGAAGAAACGAGAAAGAGAACGATGTCCTTCTGTGTGCATAATTTTGGCTGGTCTTCCACTACCTTGCTTGCGAATAGTTGTTGGGCGTCTTAGGATATGGTAAACAGTCGAAGCCGCAACATATTCGTTTTTTAAATGTTGTACCGTATACTTTTTGCCGAGATTTCTGTGGCAATTCGTAGAAGTGTACAACGCGCTCTCGAAACGCTTCTTGTTTCGACGTTTTAAGCAAAACAAGACAAGTATAAACAAAACAAAAAATATTGACAAAAAGAGGAGAGAGAGAGCTAACACATGCTAACTCTCATTTCTCTCTGAGCTCGTTTGTTGTGGAGTATAGAGGCCTCAAAAAAATTCCAAAATTTTTGTTGTCACCCAGCCTGTAGTCTAATATCTAATTTTGTTTTATTCTTAACACTCCCGTATACGCATCACACACTTCCCCATGCAACGATATTATTTGTATGACTGCTCTTTGTTTCTACCACTGAAGAAATAGACTGTTATTTACTCGGTATGATATGATAGATCCCTGCTAGCACAGTTGTTATTAACTAGTTGTGGTAACCGGTTAATGACTAATTTCGGTCATAAATAGATATGAGCAACCAGAAATGATAAAAGTGTGCCACTTGGGAAACACAGCAGTACGTTGCCGACGTTCACCACGGCACGTCTCGGAATAAACCCACCACCGGGTGTAATTAATTAAGTTTTCAGTATGAGAAGTGCAAAGTTAGTATTCATAAGTGAACTGTAAGAAGTTGTCAGAAGTAATTAATTAAATTTAATTAAAGTAATTAAATAATAACACTTGATCTCTAATTCGGTCTCGGGTCTTATCAGAGTCGCGTCAATTAATGACTTTTAGCAGTATGCCTTCCATCCTTTATGTATAATACAGCAAATCAAATCATATAATACAGCAAATGTTGACACGAAAAAAAATCATCAATAAAGGTGACTACGGCACGAATGGAATCGACCAAGTGTCCCACAAGGAAGTAATCATGGCCCATTGTTCATCCTCATTGTTAAGTCCATTGAAAACTATTCTTAGCTCCAATGGCTCCTCCGTATTTTCGACGACTGCGCTATGGTCGAAAAAGGAAAAATTCAAGCCACATGCCCTGGCAGGTGTGGTGGGTTCGAATCCGGTTATAATCTCAGATTATGGCTTAGTTCGACCCATGCACCTTCCAACATTGGACAAAAGGTAGGAGTTACATCGACTACTTGTTAAGCGTAGCTACCAATATGTCGTTTGTAGGCACTTCTAAGTTAACTTCCGTTGCGTCTCCTTCTGTTATATCGCCGTTGAGATGCTCATCGAAGAACTGCTTCCACCTGTCGACCACCTTGCGCTTGTTTATGATTAGATCCCCTCTCTCGTCCCTATATATGTTAGGTGTAGGTGTGTAGCCCTTACGAGTTTGTTTCACCTTCTCGTAAAACTTGCGTGTGTCGTTAGCCCAGAATAGTTGTTCCAGCTCCTCACGATCTTTGTCCTCCTTCTGGCGCTTTTTACTCCTCGGGATCATGGTCAACTCATTCCGCGCTCGTCGATACTTGAACAAATTCTCTCTCGTGGTTATGCTTAAATAGTTTTTCCAAGCTCTTTTTTCCTTTCTATCACTTATTGGCATTCCCCATCAAACCAAAATCATTTTGTGCGCTCAAGATTTTCTCATCTAGCACCACGGTTGCGACCTCGTTCACGGCCTATGACACGCTTCATCCGTTTTCGTGGGTTGAAGCACCTGACTCCGTAGAGGAAGGCAGAGCTTCATCCAGTAGGCGCGCGTAGTTTTCGGCAACTCGCGGGTTGTCTAATTGCCGAATGTTTAACCGAGCCGAGGAGGACGGCTTTGTCACGAGGTATAACCCATTGACAGTTTTGAGCGCTTATGTTTTGAGCGCTGCCAATCACTACAAAGTTTGTTCCCTGCTCGTTGATCGCACAACCGCGGTAAAATTGGGCCTTGCCAGCACGGATCCTCCACGCCTTCTCGTCTTTGCAACAGATCTCCTGCAGTGACTCTTCCATCTGGAGTTCCTCAAAGCAGTATTCTGGGACAATTAATTTTTGTATCTTTTTATCGAACGAATGTATGTAGCTCGCTCCGCTAAACAATATAGCAAAATTTCGTGTCAAATAAACATTAAGTTAGCCCAACAGGAATTGTCGATAAAAACTATCTCCTAGAACAACCTCTACTATCAATGTGGAAGACCTTGAAACCAAACGCTCTAATATAAATAAAATAATTCTCTGGGTATTTTTTGTGAATATTGATATAATTACAATACGAATGACACCATTCGACGAAATCAACATTTTAATTGCATTCACAATATCACATTTTAATATTGGAATTTATACCTTTCTAACGTATATTGAGGCCTCGAACTATTCCAGATAAAATACCATCAAGTTATGTGAAATTTCAAGCGCAAGTTTCCACAATATTGACATCTGTAGCTGCAGCGGAATGTTACATAGCTACCGATTATGCTTTACATATTGCCTTCCGCTTAATTACAACGTCCTAATGGAATCCCCGCATTGCTCGCATAAGGTAATACGAAAACGTCTGCTGCATAGGACTTAATGCCTCTTCCATTTCCAATCAGCAATCAACATATTATTGCTCATTTTAGACCAATTTACCCAGGAGAAATCTTCCTATTTCAAAGCTCTCATAATTGATTACCAGATCGATTGCACTTTACGATCTGTCAATCCTCGAACAATCCTCGGTTGCTTCTAGCCCGATTGACAGATTTAGCTTTGGCAGCCGTCCCTCACTTGGAGCTTCCCGTGTTTCACTTATGAATAGTAAGCAGTTTCGTTCCCTGAAGCCGGTGGGTGGCTGGTAGGATAGCGCAGAAGGGATTTGATTGATTACATGCAATATTGTGCCGTATAGCGTACGCGTAAGCATGCGGTATTCTCCTCGTAACCAACACCTGCGAGTATCAAGCTATCTAAATACGGCATACGTGAACGAACCTTGCCGTTCTTTAGCAGTAAAATGGCCAGTTTCAATTGAGATTGGATGTCGGTTATGGGTTGGTGTTACGATACGGGCATTGGTTGTACTTACCGACAAGGCACTCGTCTTTTATTGTAGAAATTTCAATCAGCTAACCGTCTGTGACTTATTTATTACAAAGAGAAGCAGTTAAAATAGTTGGTCACAATAAACTTTTATGATTTCAGTCCTTGGTGACGCACATAAATTTAAAAAACTATTATCAAAACGGAACTATAATAGACGTAATAAAAGCCGATAACAATCAGTAGTCATCGTATTACCGCAAATATTAATTCAACCTTAATCTTCTTCTCAGCTCATATATTCGTGCTAGTGAAATGTTCTTACCCTTTTAAGCCAGCATTAATAATAAAAGCATTACTAAAAGCTTCTTTCAACTCTAACGGCCAATTCAGTCAACTACCGCTTCTTGCATGGTACCAAATAGCGTCAAAGGGTAGAATTTGTTCTGACTCTGGTGCCACCGTTATTCATGACGGGCCAGCTATACATACCTATACCTAATGCATCCTAAAAGATTTTCCATGAAACTATACAGAGTTGATAATAATCTACTGTTCCAAGCCATATAGCCAAGCTATAAAAAGACATCATTCTCGAGAGCACTGCACTTGGAGACGTCCTCGAAAAGCATCTGTTCTTTGATAAAATACTCTTACGCCCGAACATCATCGAGCATGATGACACCGTTTTGTTTCCTGGTTTTATAAACCGGTACAAATCGGTCTTACCTTCAAACTTTTCCTAGCAGTGAACACAATCAATGAAGTCGAAGTGGACAATAACCTTTTGCACCGAACGTTACGGTGTCAGTCGTATTCATCAAAAACTTTTCAAGCATAGCTCTGCATTTTGAGCATCATTATCGCACATTAGACATAAAAATGGAGGAGTCTGATAATAATATTTGCTGTGATGATTGCTTGGAATATTTTGTTGCGTAAAATTTTGTTTGAGATTCAATTTGACTATTTTTCTGACAGTTCAATTTCAAATATCGATATGTGCTTCATAGCATGCATGCATGCATTATTTTAGAATTGGCAAATGCAATACAGAAAACCCGATTTAATCCACCTAGTGGTGAAAGGAACCTTTGTTATACGGTCTTACTTGCTATTTGAGATAGAAATCGAAATCGTCTCCGGAACATACTTCATCTATTGGTTATCGTTGCGTCGTGCGTTGGTTTACATAAAATTTTTGAAAATTGAATAAGTTTACAAAATTTGAACAAAATAGGAACACTTTTAAATTTTGATAGATCTTTTTTTCATGAAATTGCTGAGTAAGGATAAGTAAGTTGTTATTAACCCGAGTAAGTGCAAATAAAAGTAAGTTGTAAGAGGAAATCTTATTCTTTAACATATACATTGTCTAGTAATGGTCTAGTTTATAGGTTTTTGAGCTATGCATAGTTTCCTGTAATGCCATTCTATTTGAATCACATCAATAGAGTTTTCTTGAATAATTTTCATCAATTTTTATTAACCTTCGGTTACTCACGCTGTTATATTTTGTACAACACGTGTAGGTTTTTCAAGGCCATATTGTTATAAAGTTACAAAACGTTGTTTAACTAACGAATATTCTTCAACAAACTTATTGTGCGCAAAATGTCATAATTATTCAATGCATTAATAATTTAAATTGTTGGGAAAATGTATGCAGCGAAACTATCAGCAAATGTAAAATGTTTAAAATGTATCCGTCTGCTGGTAGTCGAGTAATTCGGAGTCAAAATTAGGGTATTCTTTATAATCAAAGTTCTACAGTTCCTAAACAAGCAAACATACAGGTATACTATTTTCAGCAAAGTTGTGTATTTTTACTATCTGTACAATTTTGTAGTACATGAAAAAGTCATACAACAATTACAAAAAGAGCAAAAATAGAAAAGCTGATTTTACAAATTCATATACAATAAATAAGATTTTTCTATCTTCGCTGCAGAGATAGAAGGTTACTGTCTTTAGCAAAATATCTTGTAATAATATGCCCTATAACTTTGCAGAACACATCAATGTATTATATTGACACTGAAGAAAAATATTTTATTTATTTCACTTTTAGGGGGATTAATCAAAATTTGAATTCCACCAAACGATAGAGCTTTCAATTTCAAGAAACTCTTCCAAAGGTTTGATAAACCTAAAACCAAGTTTTCCCAGTTAAAACTCTAGTGCACACGTTTTCTTTGGTTTGCGGCTATTGTGCGCGCGAGTAACTGCGTTACAAAAGTTGGCGCGAGTGTTCGAGGGTTAATATCTTTTGACCGGTAAAACCAATTCTTATGAAATTTTGCATATATATTCGTAGTGTCAAAACCTCTCGTTTGATATTAAAATAATTGAAATTAGGTAAATTATCTTAGTTAAAATCATTATAAATTATTGTTAATTTTGGTGTGGTGTATACGGTTGCTCATAACTTTCAAGTTAAACGTCCAATCAAAAAACCATTCAATAGTGATCTATTAGGATATATTATCTTTCAAATGAGACTAATAGCGCATAAATCGGTTTGGCCATCTCTAAGAAACAGGCGATAATTATTACCTTGTCAAAACAGGTTTTTAAGCATAACTTTTAAACTACTTGTTTGTTTTCAATTAAAAATTCCTGAACAATTTAGATTTAATAAAGGCTTTCATTTGATACTAAGATCGTTGAAATCGGTCATGTAGTTTCGAAGAAACCCGTGTCACGTATTTTTCACATTTTTGCTTATAACTTTTAAACGAAACGTCGCATCACGAAACAACTCAATAGTGATCTACTAGATAATAACACCTTTCAAGCAAAAGTAATAGCGAACCATTCGGTTCAGCCATCTCTAAGAAACAGGCGATAGAAAAAATCATTACATACATACACACACACACACAGACATTGCTCAAATCGTCGAACCCTATCGATTGGTATATGTGACTTGGCCCTCCGGGCCTCGGATCAATTTCGTGTTTTTCGACCAATTTTTAAACCTTTGTTATAGTATAACAAAGGTAAAAACAGCATTACTTTTTTTAGACCGGCCTGATATTTCAATTAGTTACTCTGTTGGACGATATTTATCAAAATTCAGCAAAAGTAAGCAAGTTTCACATTATTGACGTCTAAATAGGATCTGTAAAAATCCAGAAATGCCACCGCCAGCAGTTTTCTGGGGGCTTTAATTTTTTTTGCGAACAGACGTATGCACGTTGATAAATGAATGCAGGTGTAAGAATAAAATTCAATTAATGGATTTCATTCAGTGTAAACACAAATTTAATGAACTATAGCAAACATTTTTCAACGTTTATTGAGACTTGTAATATTAAATCTGCTATTTACCTACGTTCAATACTACACCTACAGGATGATGAAAATATCTCTCAATAAACCCCCTTCTTGGGGCAGCAATTCCAAGCTTTATCAACGCTGTACCAGGGCAATACCTGAAACTTATTAAAGGACCGCAAATTATGTAAAGTGCTAATTAATTGCCGGCCACTACGTGCTCTTCAATCTATTCGCACCAAGTGGGTCAGCATTGAGCCTCCGATGATTGCCAAATGGGAAATATTTTATGGCACTCGTCTCAGCTTTATCTCCTCTAATGGCACTTCTAACCGAACACCTGAGTGTGTGTGCTATGCTGCTCCGTCGCTATACTGATGCGGTCCACCGGTGACATCAAATTGACCGCCGAAGCGGAACACATTCACGTAGTTTAACAGGTTCATTTAGGCTAAATTTATGGTAATTACTGTCGGAATGGCGAGAATGGAGCAAACAACAGCATAAATATGCTGCACGATATTCACTTCCAGCAACACGTCATGGTTCGCTGCTGGCGGTAAATATTTTTCTTGAGTTAGAAGGAAAAGTTACACGTCATTTGTAGCTTAATCGTAGGATGCAAAAATCTGAACAGCTATTAAGGTTAGTTACAGGTTACAAAAATCTGAACACCTATCCGTATTCTGTTAGGGTATAATAAGAATAAAAAAGAAGTTTTGCTTTGCTTAGTCGATAGTTTGTCAACTCACCACTTCTCATTAATTTGTTTGTTTTTGTACTGCTTAAATAGTCAGCAATAAATTAAGTTATAGACAGCAGCGAGCTTTAAAAAATGTTTTCAAACAGTTAGGTAACTCATACATAATAGGTTGAGATATATTCCCTCTTTCACTTTTATTGTCGGTTGGATTGATATTTTCAAATTATCATTTTAGAGTGTATTAAAATTCTTTTTTATAGCTCGTAAAACGGTTTGAGCCATTTTTACACAAGGACTTTTGTGACCTCAAGCAGTCAGGAAGTTCAACTTTTTCAAATGAAACAGTTCGACGCCCATCAAAATTGAACCGGCCAGGCCATTCATTCGGCTCTTTTCATTTCATCGAAACCTTTTATATAGGTCCGTCCATTTGTCCAACATATTTGGTAAGCATATTATACAGCAATGACCAAAAGGTGTGCGAAATCCCAGCACGCATATAACATTAACGTGACTTTTATGCTGCATCTATATAACACGTTTTACTAACTTCGAAGGGTCACAAATTTTACTTACACTATGACAGGACATGACAGGAAGTCAGGTACCGGAAGCGTTCGTGTCATGGATGGTTGCAATGCCACTTCCAGCTTTAATAGAATAGTTTGGCATCAAAACATGTTTCACATTTCATTCTTTATCACATACCCGTAAAAGCTGGATACGAGCATACGAGCACCCAACGAGTTGATAAAGTTTGTTCATTTTTTTAATTTCCTGATAAGAAATTTCATGTATTTAATAATTATCTAGTTTCTACTTTATCATTTTACGTTCGCCACACATAATAAAATGCTGCTTTACTCAGCAGTATGGACGCACTGTATGGTATATCCTGATTTTATATGTTCAACGCTGTCAGGATGATATTGAATCAATTCAAACGTCGATCCAACGTTTCAATTCTGAATGTGGCAAAAAAGGCTAAAGTTTCAACTTGTTTTGTACAAAAACAATGAAACGTTTTGTATGGTACGTGTAGGTACATATACAAAGTTCGGAAAGAACGGAAACTGGAACAACAAACAGAACATAATGGCCAAAACTTACACAAGGAAATTGCACAGGAAGTGGCGCACAAAACCGTTCTGCATTGTGTTAGATGATGGGACCTATATCAAGACCAACACCCACATCAAATGCCGAGACAGACATACTGCGTCGCCACCTCTCGGTTGGTCGTTGATTTCCACAAAGTTTAAAGAGAATATTTTACTATTTACGATAAACGTGTGCAGTTACGAGAATCGTGCGCAATGATATTAAGCAAAATTGATTTTGACGTGCTTTTTTTCAAACAATACCTACATTTTTTAATTGAACTACAGACACAATAGTTGAAAAATTTGTGGGCTGAAAAAAACTATTGTGATTTTGATGGTTTTGTGCGACTCATGTCAAACACTTATAAAATTTTTTTCTCCGAGTTTCCACCGGTGTGATTTGAACCAAATTTTGTCAGATTATTCGTTTCAGGTCAGCAAGAAAAAATCCAAAGTTTGGTGCCGATTGGACGTCCCTCCGATCATTTTTAAAGAAAAGACACGTTTTCGTCCAATCCTCTTATTTTCTTTTGCTTGTAACTCTGGAAACACTAGGTTTAGAAAGACAATTTATCATGTTTCTAAAGGAAATTGCCCAAGGAATCCGAAAAAAATGTTAATTTTTAGCGGCTGCACTGCCAAACCATACAATTCGATTTAAACACTAAATTTGCATTTTTCTCTCAATGAGTACAATATGAATTCAAAAATTCCAACTCCATTGTATTCCTCAGATTTTTCGGGTGTTCTTTGCCGATGCAGAGTTACAGCGATTTGAAGAAAGAAACCAGCGATTTTTCATAACTAATCAATAGTAAAATTACATTTGCTTGAAGCACTGAGTTTCCTTTTCCCACCCTTTAATGTCCACGGTAAAATTGCAACACACAAAATTAATTCGCAAAATTCGAGTTTTTATCCGATTGTCATCAAACTATCAGGGCATTAAATGAAACAATTAAACTTAGTTTTAGGGTTTTTATTTTATTAAAGTTCGCCTCCGTATCCGAATGCCCGTACTTTGGCCTTAACCCCATCCATGTGATTTTGCACAATCTCAAAATCGACATGGTTTGCATATTTACCCATACCTCTCAGTTGGCTTCGAGGTATGACGCTGTCCTAATAATCCTAATAAGCCAACGGTTCAAAAGTTAGAGGCTCTAACTTAGAGGAATTTGAGTGTGTTGCAATTTTACCGTGGACACCCTTTAGTTAAGATTCCGAATATGTTAAGAGTTATTTACGATAATTTTCGTATGATGTACTATTTGATGCTAGCTGAGAAACTTGATAGCTTCGAAAAATTACGCATTTTTACGCTATAATAGATAATCGCTTAGCTGGTTTCGAGGTATGATGCTGGTCTAACAAGCCAGTCGTCGTATGTTCGAATCTCGACTAGGCGGTGCTGCTAGATAAAGTCAGCAGGATTGTTGCATTAGCCCCGTAACTGTCCTGTACTCTAATAGCTGTGAAGTCTGTCGTTAAAGAAGGGTCAAGTTTTAAAAAAGGCGTTTAAGCCCAAGGCATTGTTTTAGATAATCGCGTTTTAGAGGTTTGGTACCACTGACTGTGCATGACTTTTGTTCCGTAATGGAAGAACGCTAAGTCCGGTCAAAATAGTATGGAACAACTATGTTACTTCAAAAAAGGCAACATGCATTTTATTCTGACACTCGCTCACCTCGTCGAAATTTCCTGGTTGACGGTCCCAGACGCAATGGAAATGTGGTGGATACTGCCCTTGCATGTGCCAAAACACACATTTTGCGTTCATCCGGATGTCGACCGATTCACGCTTCACATCTATTTATATAAGAGGCTTATGTCTGTACCGAAAACCAGGTCTCTGACAGGACGTCATAAAAGGCTTATCGGTAACTAAAAACAGGTCCCTGACGGACGTCATGCTTTCGTAGCAATGGGTTGTATTCTCAGTCACCTCACTGGTCGACTGCTGGACTGCTCGATTGCTCAATTGGTCGACTTAACTGCACGATTTAACTGCTCGACTGGACTGTTCGATTCGACTGCTCGACTGGACTGCTTGACTGGACATGGGACAGCATGATTCATCTGCTGACTAGACTGCCCGACTCAACTGTTCGATTCGACGCACGACTCAACTGCTCGATTCAAATTCATGATTCCACTGTTCGACTGAACTGCTCGACTCAACTGTTCGATTCGACGCTCGACTCAACTGCTTGATTCAACTTCTTGATTCTACTGCTCGACTGGACTACTCGATTCAACTGCTCGACTAGACTACTCGATTTGATTGCTGGACTCAACTGACAGTTTGATCCAACAGCTCGACTAGACTGCTCGATTTAGCCACTCAACCCGACTGCTCGACTCAACTTGCTTAACTTAACTGCTCGATTCCACTGCTCGCCTGGACTACTCGACTGAACTGCTCAACTCAACTGTTCGACTTTACTGCTCGACTGAACCGCTTGACCCGACTGCTCGACTCAACTGCTCGACTAGACTACTCGATTTAACTGCGCGACTAGACTACTCGATTCAACTGCTCAACTGGACTACTCGACTTAACTGCACGATTAAACTGCTCGACTCGACTGCTCGATTCAACTGCTCGACTTAACTGCTCGACTCAACTACTCGACCAGACTGCTTGACTGAACAGCTTGATTTTGCTGCTCGACTTGACTGTTCGACTCGATTGCTCGACCCAACTGCTTGACTCGATTGCATGATTCGACTGCTCGACTCGCCTGCTCAACTCGATTGCTTGTCGCGATATGTATCATATGGTCGGTGTTAAATCACCAAGTCGGACAGAGTCGCAATATTTTAAAAAATGAGTTTATGATAGCAAACGATCAAGAATTTTCTAAGCGACATTTTACTCTAATCAGACTACATAAATGTTGCAAACAGCCAGAAGATTTTATTCAGTTAAATAAAATCGAATACGATCATTAAAACTATTTGTTTTAGTTTCCAGCTATGACCCTTTTATGTACAACATCTTAGAGCCTATTATTGAATTTTAGATCTTAGAGCTATATTATGCAATATAAGAACTCAAAGAACTAATACAAAGACTAAAAATCTTCGTAAACACTGGCCAATTGAATGTATCCACAGTTTTCGGAATTTTGAACAGACATTTATATTTTCCGGATCGTAAGATTCGGGCTCAACTAGTTACTATATATTGCTGACTAAACTAATGGCGGTACCAAGAGTGATTTAACTGCACAGATCAGGAAGGCCAGGGTTGCTTTTGCAGGTCTACGAAACGTCTTGCACTCAAACCAGATCACTCTACATACCAAAACCGAATTTTCAACTCAAACGTATTGCTGTGCGCCGTGATGCATCTTAGCGGACTTACTTGCTTACTTGTCCGCCGGTCAGCAGAACAAATGAAAGAAATCAAAAATCTCCACCGCTGATGGTTACCCGCCATGGCTTTTACCTGTCGCCAGGACAGGTTCTCGTTTACAACCCGGGTGTCATTGGCAAAGCTGCGTCGCCATGAGCTTCTGGGTCTGCCTCTTCTACGCTGTCCTTGTGGATTCCAGTCGAGTGCTGCTCTGCAGCCCTCGTTTGCTCCTTTCCTCAAGGTGTGTCCGATCCACTCCCACCTACTTGCACGAATTTCTGTGGCTATCGGCCGTTGATGACACCGACGATGGAGTTCCTCATTGGATATCCAGTTGCTAGGCCACCAGGCCCTAAAACAATATATCACAGGCACCGGTTAATAAATAACTGCAGTTTTTGCGTTGTCTCCGCTGAGACGCACAACGTTTCGCAGACATACAGCAGTACGTATGTAACGTTTGAACTTCAGATTCCGGTTTTCGTGCGTAGAGTGATCTGGTTTGAGTGCCAAATGTTTCGCAGACTTGCAAAAGGCACCCCTGGCCTTCCTGGCCCGTGTGGCTATATCAGTCTTGTTACCACCATCGGGCGTTGTCTGGCTACCAAGATATTGAAAGGCGTCTACTTGCTCAACTTGTTGTCCCGAACCTGTGAACTTGGTGGAGTTGGCAGTGTTGACTGCCGTAGACTTAGTTTTTGCTACATTGACTATGAGACCTGCTGCCTGGGGCTCTCGGAGAGGTTATCTAACTTGCTCTGCATATCGTTTCGGTGTTGTGCGAGCAAGACAATGTCGTCGGCTAAGTCGAGGTCATTTAGCTGCTCCATCGTTAAATAATTCCAAGACCATCCTCGATTTGGTCTACTGTCCATTACTAATATTATCCATAACGATGAGAAACAGAAGCAGTGATAAGATGCAGCCCTGTCTTACGCCAGTAACCCTTATGGGGTCGGACAAGACCCCGTCGTGCAAAACCTTGCACGAGAACACCTCGTACTGAGCCTCGATGAAAGGGACTAGCTTATCTGAAACTCCTCTACGCCTTAGTGCGCCCGAGATGTTTTCGTGGTTGAGTCGGTCAAACGCCTTACGGAAGTCAACGAACACCGGCAGAAGAGAGTCCTAGAATTCGTTGGTCTGCTCCAATATAATTCGGAACGTTGTGATATGGTCTATACATGATCGGCCAGCACGGAATCCAGCTTGCTGCCACCGGAGAGTAGCGTCGATATTCGTGATGCCACGCCAGTTACCGCATTCAGTTAGGTGTTCTTTCTTAGGGACTTTGACCAATATGCCCTGCCTTAAGTCCACCGGAAAGTTGCGGATTCCCATATATTGTTAAAAAGCTGACGCATCATTTGGGCTGACAAATAAATGAAGGCGTTCTTGATGCCGGTCCATTGCTCTTCGACGGTTCCACCAGGTGGCAACTCCGAGGTTCGGGATTCAAGTTGTTCGATAAAGGCCCTTTTCATCTCAGGATTTTCCAATCGGCGGACGTCGTAGGTCGTTGGACACGTGCGACGCGTAAACGTATTTCAGCGATAACAAGATGCCATTTTTGGGTGATGCAGATGTGGTCGATTTGGTTTTCTGTTCGGCCGTCGGGGGAAACCCACGTGGTTTTATGTACTGGTCTATGGGGGAAGAGCGATCCACTAATGACCATGTTGTTATTACCACATAACTCTGTAAACAGCTTCCCGTTTTCGCTCATATCTCTTAGGCCATGGCGTCCCATGACGCGTTCAAGGTCCGCATTGTTGGAGCCAATCTTCGCGTTGAAGTAGCCCAGGTGGATTTGGATGTCCCCCTTCGCAATTTTCTCAATCATGCTGTTCAGCTGGCTATAAAAACTTTCTTTCTCCTACAGGTCGGCAGCATCTGTTGGCGCATAGCACTGGATTGCTGTAAGGTTTTTAACCCGTGTTCTGAATCTGGCAACGATTATTCGCTCATTTATCGGTTCCCACTTCATCAGGGCCGCATGTGCCCCTAGGCTCAGTAGGAATCCAACTCCTCTTCTTGCAAAAGTTTCTTGCAAAAAGTTGCAGAACTAAAATAAGCAACTTTGCTGAATATAACAACTGTCAATCTCTTACTGGTTACGAAATTTAATGATGTGCTTAAAAAGAGCACTTAAAAGTCAATTATGCTCAATAACTTCGCACACGATTTGTTATTGCTTTCCAATGTTCTACAAAATTATTCAGGATGTTAAAATACACATTTTCACTGAAGACTGTTCGTTGCTAGGACGCATATTTAATGAGTTATAAAACATATTAATTAAAATTTTTGGCTATTCAAAAGAAATTCAATTTCGGGTAACTTCACGCAAACCAGACAACTATTAGGTGCAAGTACTACATTTTGCCTTTAAAAAAATATTTCCATGAGGAGATCTCCAAAGGAATCTCGGAACAAATCAATTAAAAAATGTGTGATTTTTTGATAGAATTTTTTATAGCACGTTATGGGAAAGAGATAGAGTGTAACATGTAACAAAATTTGTTATTTCAATGTGATCTGCAACTTCGCTGAAGACTGCATACCTCTTTGAACTCATTACAAAAATTTGTATCACACTAATGAAACCACCAGTTTTTTAAAACGTTCAAATGCGTAACTTTTTCGGCATAATGTCTTTGGAGAAGTTTATTACAAAAATATAGCGCATTCTGTTACACTATTCGGGTAGCCGTTAATTCGCCTGTTAGGGTGATAAAAACTTCAATTTTCCAAATAAGTTCAAAAGTTGTATAACATACTAAAATATGTAACTTTGCTCAATATGATAACTGTCTATCTCTTACTGTTAGCAAAATATAACGGTTTATTGAAAAAAAAGCACTTGAATACTTGAACACTCCATTATGTTCAATAACTTTGCACACGATTTTTTTATGGCTTTCAAATGTTCTACAAAGTTATTCAGTATGCTACAATATACATTTTCTGTAAAGTCTGTTTTACACTAAGATGCATTTTTAATTAGTTATAATATATTTCATCAAAAATTACCACATTTTTCTAATATTTTTTCCGATGATGCTTCGGAGATCTCCTGATGGAAATATTTTCAATTTATCAGGTAACGTGCCCGTTCTAATAATATCTCACATGCTCTCACATTAGCAAAGTAATTTTTTTTATTTTTGCAACAATTATGTTTGATTACAGTGTAATCAACGCGTTCCACTGGTTGGAGGATTTGTTCCAGTGCCGCGAACATTGATTATAAATTAGAACACAACAATAATGTTATTGTTGTTCGTTTACGCTTATTGTATCGCTGGATGCTGATCATTTTACACATAATCGTTTTATGCTCTGTTAGAATAATCTCCCATAAGGCATTAAACTAAGAACAATTTTCAACAACATTTTGATTACCCATGCATCCTGTGTGTCGAATAAGTTTTATGTGCCGATTCCATTGAAAACTCTACTTTAATTACACAATTTTGAATTTATCTATATTGTTATAAAACAGTTTGGCAATCTTCTGAAAAAAAATATATTTTAAAATAACTGATGTTGTCTTTTTCATTCCAGGTACGACCCAGAATCAGAGCTTCTGATTAATACAAGGTTACCCATTGAAGACGTACATAAAGGTAGGCTTATTTGGAGCGAGCTTGGCATAGCATTCTTCCGAAACATTGTTGTAGATATAGAAAGCTCATAAATTTCAATTATAAAAAAGTTTCCAGCCTTTCCATCGCTACAAGAGATACCTATAACCGCAAACTCACCTTCTAAAAGTAAAGTTTTAATTAAGTTATTTAATGCATCAACGACCAGAAACTTGTCGGTAACTTTTTACTTCCGCAACCCGGCAGTGCGCAATCATCTTTTATCAGAATGTAGCCGCGTCAGTTAAAATGGTCTCAAAAGGATGAAAATAATAATAACAGAACGAATGCTGACATCGTGCCATACCTAAGGGTGACGACGGTGGGTGGTGTGAAAATGCTTCCCATAGACGGATAGAAAGACTGGAGCTCCGTTTATTATTTTCTATGGAAACCTGAGTGCATTTATGGTACTCCCTGTGGTTTATTTTCACTGTAAATTAAATTGGTCTGGCTCTGAGAAGGAAATATTCAAATCTGTACACTGTATAACTCCGATTACATAACGGGTTTTGTTTGTTGAACGGTTTACAATGCAAGGCTGCACATCATACGAGCAAGGCTAATTTATTGTCAGTCTTATGGAACTAGATTCCAATGATTGAAAAATCACGCTATTCGTGCTTCGTTATCATACTCCAGACTCACTTCGAGCGTAAAGTAGAACGTCTACCCTTTTCTTCTAACAGGATATTCGTGAAGACGTTGCACGGGTACGTGATCAAAATGAACAATTTTCATTCTCAAACGTGCTTTGCAAACTAAACTATTCTGTTGCAAAATCCAATTCATCATGCATCGATTATACAAACACTAGGTTTCCGGTATAATTTATGAACAAGTCAGTTGTTAGACTCTGTGATATAGTTACATTCTTTATAAGCACGTTATTCTTAATTATATTTAAGATAACAGGGAAATTAAATATAACTATATACACAATAATCGCACAAGCCACGGTAAACATTATGTTTAAAAATTAAAATTAATTTTTTTTTTTAAATTAAAACAGCGCGAAATAGAAAAATTTTAGACTGCAATAACAAATAATACGATAGAAAAAGATCTTCCAAATCTCTAAATCAATATCACGTGTCATGGGTTTAACTTTTTGGCAAGTGTTATTTCTCTAATACCTCCATCCACATCGTTGCATAACGTAACTTAATACTGACTTAGAGTACTGTTAAAGGAGCACACGAAAGAAACGTAAAACCGGAAAGAGGATGAAAACTTTTTCTGCAAAAAAACACTAACGTCACCAACTGTCGGTTTCAGGCATCGCAAAGATATTTGCGAAGTTGTTATATTTCTATAGGTAGAATAGCAATAGTAACAACGATTTTCTCACTGACAATAAAAGGGAACACGTTTCCTGCTCTAATAAAAAGGAAGTGCAAGATAATACTGGTAAAGGGTGAATCACGGTGCAGTTCATATATGACATTATTTTTTACCGGCTTGCATTTGCAATTTTTTCATTTGACAACAATGGTCGGAAATAAACATCTTTATACGTGACCTAGTCGCTTGTTTTGCTTGGTACTTATTTTACATATCTTACGAAGCCATCTAAGCCACTGTAACTTGTACTGCATCAAAAAATAATCTCCAGTAGATGTGGCCTCGAACTACAAGTAAGGGACGTGTCGATAGTTCACAAGTCACTTACAATCGGGTCGCGCCATCATATTCGTTTGGCCCGTCTACCTTTAGAGCGAAAAACAGATTTTATCGAGCTGCACTTTCGGCATGCTCAGCTCAGAACTGCACTAACTTTGAATGTGCAATGATAAAAATCTTTGCTCAAACAACATATGTTGATTATAAATAATTTAATAAGAGGGATATAGGCTGCTGCCAAAGAAGTATTGATAGGAAAAATAAGTCATTAATATTTAAGCGATATTGAAGGAAAAGAAAACAAAATGATATTCGATAACAAAATTAAAGTGCAGCATCACTCCCAGCGCCGGCGTAGTGGTTAGCATTTACACCTCTTACGCCGACGACCCGGGTTCAAATCCCATCCCCGCAGAAGTCACGAATGACCCAAGCTGGTTAAAGTAACTATAATCTAGCAAAAAAAATGAAAGCAAATACATGGTGGCACGGATGCAAGAAAAAGTGAATACATGGAGCATTGCTGAATTTTTGTAAACTGTTTTTATCAACTGCTCTTTTACATACGGTATAGCTAAAGATTTATATTGTAGGCATATCTGTCGTGACTATCAAACAGATCTAATACCATTCTCTAACCAAGCTAGATTTCGGTGCAAAAGGAGGCGCTTACAAATAGCTTTACAAATAGCTTTACAGACATTGACTAATTCCAATATACCGTTTAACTAATGTTGCTACTTTCAACGCAAAACAAAGTTTTACATCTCTTTTCGCGATAGTGAATGGCTATGTAGCTAGCTAAATCGAGCAGGATATGTCGAGTATGAGAATGTTAAAAAGCAATTTCCGGCACATTTGCGTAGACAGCCACCATATCCCGAGCAACTAATGGCAAAACTCTTCCTTTTCGTGGCTTCTTCAGGCCTTAACATCATTCGGTAACTCTTTAGCGGGTGGGTGGAAACAAAAAAGGTTTAGAATAACACTGAGCACCGTTAAGCATTTGTATTCCTTGCATTGAAAAACCTACGAAATCAAATTTTTGAAATTTCGTTTTCCGGATGAACAATATGCTCTCAAATTATCATTTGCTGCTATTCAAAAATGCGATATGAGCAAATTATATCCACCTGTCTATCAAAGGGTTAAACTTGAATCAGTTTGATCAGAGTTTAACAGCAAAGTCATTCGCTTTGCTTTAGACCGTGACTTGTTGGAATAGAAACTTACGAATACAAGTATAAGTAGATTAAAAGTTTCTAGTGAAACTCCTGTGAGTAACATTACATTTTAGTCCATTGAACAACGCATCATCAATGAGGTTAAATATCTGTTCATACAGGATTCCCTTAGATAAACACCGTAACGAATACAACGCTTCTAGAATATATTTGTGATTTGTTATTCTTTTTATTATTGTTAAAGAGTTTTATTACAAAGGCTTCGTACACAAATTACGTAACGCTTGGAGGGGAGGGAGGGGGGTCCAGTTTGCGTTACTTTTTGTTACATAGGGGGGAGGGGGAGTCCGAAGAATAGTTACGTAACAAAATTATGAATACCAAAAAACAGCTGCAAAACGAAGAAAGGACGTGTTGATGGTGTGAAACAGTGAATTGATTTAGACTGATGGAGATTCAGATTTAAAATTCTAGTTTGTGGCTTATTTGTTATTTGTTATTTGTTATTTATTAATTATTTCATCCGACTTATCATAGTCTTAATGAATAAAGAATATGCCTGGGAAAAGACACCTTGAAAATGCAGTTTTCAAAGCGGCGCAAAAACCCAGCATCTTTTATGCACATAGTTACATTGATATAACGCTTAACAACTAAACACACTTTACAATGATTTGAATGAACAGAAAACAGCACTAGACACTAACACTAAAAATTAAAATTACTGTCATTTTCACTATATGCCAAAGCAAGTCGACGGATGGGTTCATGTTGACCATAATTCGTGCGATGAACGTTTACCCGTAGAAGACGTAAATGACGTTGCGGGCGCAGAGGACAATATATCTGGAGCATTGCGTGGATGCTGGGACAATCGTAGCTACCGGTCAGGATTTTGTTAGCCATTTGAGATATTATATCCTTGCGTCGCTGTTCGAGGGGTTTTATTCCAAAAAGAATGCAGAGATCGTTATACGGTGGTAAGCTCTCGGGATTTCTCCATGGCAGGGTGCGGCAAAGACGATGAATAAAACGTTTTTGAATACGTTCAATACGTTTCACCCAGATGTCGTAATACGGGTCCCAAATAACGCAGGCAAACTCCAGAATTGAGCGTACCAGCGAGCAATAGAGGGTCAGCAAGGTTCCATGATCCTCAAAATCTTTTCCAATTCGGAAAATTAAGCCAAGTTGCCGATTCGCCTTGTTAATGATCATGGAGTAATGTTGTCTGAATGTCAATTGAGCATCCAGAATAACACCTAGATCCGTAACAATTTCCTTGCGTAATAGGGATATTCCATCAACGTGATAATCAAACAATAAAGGCTGTTTTTTGCGGTGAAAGCTCATGGCAGTGCATTTGGCGATGCTTAATGTCAAAAAGTTGCGGTGGCACCATTCAGCGAACAAAACAATTAACGCTTGGAGTCTGAAGCAATCATCGTAGCTTTGAATAACTTGGTAGATTTTTGTGTCATCGGCATACAACTCTTATGAAGACGATCCCACTACATTTCCAAATATTGTTATTGCGCTGTATAGCACGTCTCATTTGCTATAGCGCACTTCGTTTACCGTTTTTCCAGAAGTCCAATTTATTGCTGGTGACACAATGTTATGGTTGAAAACCAATTGACCTCAACATGGATCAGTGCCTGATTGTTGTTTTTAACATGATTTTGTTCGATTCATTAAAATAAAAAATTACACGATTTATGTGAATTTTTTTCAATGTCAAGGGGGGAGGGGGTTTGACCAACGTTACGTAACTTAATGGGGGGGTTATGCCAAGCGTTACTTATCGTTACATAGGGGAGGGAGGGGGTAAAAAATCTGGATTTTTTGCGTTACGTAATTTGTGTACCACGCCAAAAAGAAATCCATCTGACTGTTTGTTTTAATGAATAAAATAATTCTGGCTTATTATTATTCTATTGTTATATTTTATATTATTATTTGGTTTTGTTATTAATCTTACAATAGTGATGTCTAGCCAACAGCAAAATGAATACGCTGTCTCCACTAGCATTATGCCCATGAGAAACTGTGTATTAGATGAGGTATATATCATTGCTGGCTTTGGAAAAATGATTCAACTACACCTGGAACTGCCGGAATTCCTTCAATTGTTTTGATAAACTGCGCCAATGTTCTCTGCTTGCCCTAAAGAACAACTTTCCATCTGTCCCTTATACAAGCAGTTTTCCCATTATGCTGGAAGAAATTAATATTTTATATTTTTAGTCACCGTAACGTTGTTAATAACGTTGTTGTTGTTATTAGAAATTAGTATTGTTCTCGGTGCTGAAGAAGGGCGATAAATGCAATTCCAATTCATATAGAATCATACTAACGGGTGGCAACTAAAATTTTGTAATTTTTTCACGGCCTTTATCCAGCTTTTTACGAGCCATAATGGCGGACGTGTTCGTAATATTTGAACGGCATTTTTGACATTTCCCTAATACATCGCACGTTTTCTTTCCGCGCGTCCACGGTAAAATTGAAAGAAAACGTGCGATGTATTAGGGAAATGTCAAAAATGCCGTTCAAATATTACGAACACGTTCGCCATTATGGCTCGTAAAAAGCTGGATGCTCAACAACAAACGAGCTCAGAGAGAAATGAGAGTATGTATGTGTTAGCTCTCTCTCCTCTTTTTGTTAATATGTTTTGTTTTGTTTATGCTTGCCCAGTTTCGCTAAAAATGGCGTCGAAACAAGAAGCATTTCGGGAGCGCGTTGTACACTTCTACGAACTGCAACAGAAATCTCCTATATTTTTTGATACAACATTTAAGAAGCAAATATGTTGCGGCTTCGACTGTTTACCATATCCTAAGATGCCCAACAACTATTCGCAAGCAAGTGGAAGACCAGCCAAAATTATGGACGCAGAAGGACATCGTTCTCTTTCTCGTTTCTTGACAACAAGCCCTCTGGTTTGGCTATCAATTAAGATACACCAGACGAATGTTTTAAGAAAATTTTGATCCCGTTTCTACAAAAACATCATGCAGATTGACAATACGTGTTTTGGCCGAATAGAGCATCATCGCATTACGCCAAAAAAGCTCAACCGTTTCTGAATACCCATTCGATCCTATTTTTACCCAAAAACCACGAGCCGAAAAATCTGTCTCAGTGCGCCCAATCGAAGATTTCTTCGGGATTTTGAGTTCCTTGGTGTTCAAAAATAACTGGAGAGCCACGAATTGCAAACAGTTGATTGGTAGAATCAAGAGATGCATTCGCAAAGTTATCATGACGGCCGTACAACGCTCCTGCTTCGACGTCAAACGAAAGCTTCGTCGAACAGCCGATTACGGACCGTTATCAAATGTAGGGTAAGGTGGTGCACCACTTAAGCAAAACATCATTTTGCAGAGCAACGGCCTGTTTGTTCCACGTTTTTCAACTTCTAGAAAACCTTGGGATCTTTTTGCCTTTCTACTATATAAATAAATAGTATAAAGGTATAGAAATCACTTGGAAAACCGGAAATGGAAAGAAGGTCCTGCGGGCCGAATGTTATATACCATTCGACTCAGTTTCGAAAACTGAGCATTTTCTGTGTGTGTGTATGTATGTGTGTGTGTGTGTATGTGTGTGTGTGTGTGTGTATGTGACGCTTTTAATCTCACTCACTTTTCTCGGAGATGGCTGGACCGATTTTAATGTTCTTAGTGTCAAATGAAAGGTCTAGGTGTCCCATTGGTCGCTATTGAATTTCATACTGATCGGATTTTTAGTTCAAAAGTTATGTATAAAAATATGAAAAATATGGGACTTCATTATCTCATAGGTCCCTTAACCGATTTGAACAAAATTGATTGCATATGAAAGAGGAGCCTTGCAAACCCTTAACTTCCAAATTTCATGACGATTGGGCTTGTAGTTTGAAAGTTACATAAAGAAATGTGAAAAAATAGTATTTAAAACATATTTTTGTAACATATAAGCATTAGTTCAATGAAAAACATCACACATTTTATTATTATTTGAAAATAACTGCTGAGATCTATCAAACGAAACCGAGTTATTTAAAATCGGACGGTTCATTCAAAAGTTATTTAAACTTTAACACTTAAGCACCGTATATTAAACCGTTAAAACGTGTGAAATCAAAACAAATGTTGATTGTATTTAATGCGTGTGATGTATGTGTGTATGTATGTATGTATGTATGTATGTATGTATGTATGTATGTATGTATGTATGTATGTATGTATGTATGTATGTATGTATGTATGTATGTATGTATGTATGTATGTATGTATGTATGTATGTATGTATGTATGTATGTATGTATGTATGTATGTATGTATGTATGTATGTATGTATGTATGTATGTATATATGTATATATGTATGTATGTATGTATGTATGTATGTATGTATGTATGTATGTATGTATGTATGTATGTATGTATGTATGTATGTATATATGTATATATGTATGTATGTATGTATGTGTGTATGTGATCCCAAGCAACAATGTGAGTTTGATTGTACTCTTATGGTGGTTTTCATGACCAATTGTGGTCTTGAATGCTATCATAAGAGTGTAATAAAACTCAAATTGTTACTTGGGATGACAATTTGCAATTTTTAAATTTGCATTGAAATTCAAGAAAAGTCTTCAAGAAATTGTCTGAAGTTTTTGAAGCCTCTTAGTGGAATACGAAATTTGAAATTAAAGAAAAGAAAAAACTTTTACCGACTAAATTCCACTATTTAATATTTATTCGCGACAGATACGTATACGCTTTGGAATAAGACACTGATGAAGCCTGCACGTCGTAGGCGAACTACGTATCTGTTGCAAATAAATATTAAATAGTGGGATTCAATCGAAAAGCTTTTTCTTTTCTTTGATTTCAGTTCACTTGCTGTTACTCACAATTGTACACGAAAAGCAAACAGCGAAGAAAAGCAGTTAATTTAAGCATGTAGGTCTTTTTAATCAATAGATACTAGAGCTTAGAAATGTTACATGAAAAATAGGAAGTAAACGTTGCACGGTAGTAATTTTGTAAGATTTGTTTTCGTTAATGACATTTTAAAGGACAGATGTCTTATGTCATGTATCATGTTTCAACAAATAAATCAAAAATGACAAGCACTGGAAATCATATCGATCATATTTCCTATTCTCAAGCATGTTTAAGGCGCAACTTGCACTATTTTTCGACCTCATCTTGTTTTCCTAACCCTCTAACATTGTAAAAACGATGCGATCAAGCTAATGACTATCTTTTCATGAAAGTACATTCAAAAGAAGCTTAAGTTTTGATTTTCATGCAAAAATAATTATCTGAAGGAGCGCCAGCTAAGAAAAAGTTCAATTTCTCTTTTTCATATCTAATGCTCTATTCAGTTATTTTTTCTAATTCAGATATATCGCAAAATTGAAGCCAAGCAAACTAATAGTAGAATTTTGAGATTAATCATTTTGTTGTCGATATCCTTTGTCTTCAAAAGCGAAGTATAATAATAATTTTTCTGAACTCTTGTTTTTCAAAGATGCTAACTTTTGAACGCATGGTGTTTATTAATTATCAAAAAATCTGTTTTGAATACATATTTCATATTGTCAATTCAAAACAAGTTTCGTATATGGCTCTGAAGCCCAAAAGTTAAGGCCAACCGATTATAAAACTAAATAAGGTGTTACAAGTATTTACGCACCCAAGGAAAGAAAATTTAATTATTCTACGCAATACGTTGGTAATTTTACTGGCAAATAAGGATTTTGAGCAATACGGAACGGATATTTAAAAATATAGTCAAGTTAATTATACATAGACGTTCCTGAGAAATTAAATAATGATTTTTGTGGCAGTAGAAAGGCTACGTCACGCCGCTAGGTGGATTAATTCGGGTTTTTACACTTACTCCTTGTGAAATTTCTTAACAAAAACCAGTATTTTTTGTTATTGTTGACGATTTTTGGCAAGAGTCAAAATCATTATGTGAGGCAGAACGCCAAAGCCCGTGGACACCAAGTTTGCCCAGCTAGGCGTTAAACGCAACCAAAAAATTTACCATTCAATCACGTGTTGTATAAACTCCTGAAACTAGGCTGCCGCAATGGCGGAAGCGTTCGTCATAGCGTTTGTTACATACGCTTGTTTGCTGAGATACAATGGATTCATATCTCAACATAATTGGCAATAAAATTTAATCATCTGCTTTTCTCCAACTGATGTGTGATGAAATATTGTAAGTTAAACAATGTACAATTATGTTTAAGGCAAATTCTATGTCCTATACAATACATAATATTGCTACATTTTTAATTAATAATCCGGAACAAAAGATGTACTGCAAATGAAAAATATTTTATAACTGTTCGATCCCGCTGTGATGCATTCTACCCCTGTTTTGCATTTTGAAGTTTTTTGCAATATATGTGAAAAATATGCATAGTTAATGCCGTTTTTGTGATGAATCATCGAGTATGACAGTATATCAATTAGATAGACTGTATTTATTATGAAATTTGCATACCGACTAGTGGTAAAAGCTTAAAAGAAAACCGTGATTTCTTACATGTGGAATGAGATCGCGGACATTGGATTTTAATGGCTGTGGCTATGTTTGATGCTTTTACATTCTACACAATTATGAATTAGTGTGTTTTACACCAAAATAAAATGCGCATTCATAATTTTACCAAATAGTTTCCGCGTTTTTAAGCAATTAATAGCATGGGCCATTCTACCCCCCCCCCCCCCCCCCCCCCCGTTCAATCGATATTCACGCCTTAAAAATTCTCGATTTACATCTCAGTCAGTAGCAGCGAAACAGCCTTCAGTTGATATTTTTCGAATTATTACTCAAAACTATAGATAGCATGCATTGAATTTTCATGTGAGCATACATGTAGAATCACGCTACAACCGACAACTACAACTGAAACGCACTTCCCTAACACAGGCATCAAAATGGTAACAAATTTAGATGGAATGGAGGGGTATCGTCCCTAACACAGACATCAATTTGGTCTAGGAATTGGGATGAGGAGACTGTCACTTTTTTCTAAAAAGCAAGCAATTGAAATGATAATAAATAGATGGTATATTTAACTACGCCTGTGGAGCAAGGCAATCGCAACGAAAATATATGGGTAAATTTGACTCTGAAACTGTTCTTTAATTTTCACTATTTAGTGATTGGAAAAAGAAAATTACAATATTTTTCTTTCCGGTCGATTGGTGCATAAATAAACTTGACCATTTTTCAAGAAAGATTTTTTGGAATGACACCCTATCTACCCGAACCTTGCCGTAAGACGTTGTTCTACGTCAACATCTTGTTGCGACGCGAAGGCTTTGTCATTTATTCTGGTTTACTATCCAAGCACAGACATCATTTTGGTCTAGGTTCAATCGTCGCAAAGAATCCTCGACCTGTTGGGACGAGGAGACTTTGTCACTTTTTTTGCTAAAGGTAAAGTAATCGAAAACACGGTAAGCAAGTGGTGTGCATTTAGCTGTCGTCCCTTCCGGTGGAGCAAGGCGATCACGAAAAATGGAGATATTTGGCCTTGAAACTGTTAATCAATTTTCACTATTTAGTGCTCGAAAAAGAAAATTATAATGATCTCTTTTAGTCGTCCACGAAATACTCAGCATTTTACAAACCAAGTTTGCGATGATGAGTTGCAACACACTGAGTGTGTTAAAGATTCAGGCGTGACCATTGATAGCAAAAAGAGATACGAACAACGCATAAGCACAATCTTCTCTAAAGCCTATGCCATTCTAGCTTCTGCCATGGCTGGATTCATTACACTTACCTGAATACGAACATCGATGTCAGCTGATCAATCTAAGCACTTTAGCTGCACGACGAAGACTATTGCAAAGGCCATTTATTCACGATGTTCTGATGGGAACAATTGCCAGCAGTTCATTATTGGAGCGGGTTAACATTCACGCACCTCAACATCGATTACGAAATCCCTCATTGCTATGGACACCCACGCATCGTATTACACACGGCCAAAATAATCCGCTAAACTTCTGTTATAGGCTTTTCAATGAAGTTTGTCATTTATTTGATTTTAATTTAAGTAAAATTGGCTTTAAAAATAATATTATGAATGTAAACGAAATCTGGACCGCATTAGGCTGAAGACAGTATGCAAATAATTTTTTTAATTTTTTTTTAACAGATCTGTCTTGAAGCTGTCGCCTACAAAATTGTGTGGGCTAATGCTTAAAGAGTTATGGCCGTGCATAAGCATATCAAAAATGCTTCACCATATTAGAGGTTAAAGAGTTCCATGATCCTTACTGCCTATGAGCTCTGTTCTATACGCTGATACGCTGAATAGTTGAAACAGCTCGGTGTTCCTGCAGCTAAATCTGATCCACTAGAATTGAGGGTATACTACAGCAGCAAAAATGTGTAATATATGCTTTAACGCGTCCTTCTTGGAACAATCCGCTCAAATCTGCCCCATAGGAATACGGATACTTTAACGAAAAGGAGTAGAACTTGAGAAATGTGTTCATCGCGAAATTGCTTCGTGGTAAAATTGATGCTCCGAACTCGGTGGCTAAAGTAAACATCAATGCTTTCGCGTGATGTCTACATTTAACAGACTATGCTATACCTCCCTTTTCATCGGTTGTTTTATGAGCAATACGAATCTAAACGGGCAACGAGTGTTTGTTTTAATAATGCATACCATCTCTTTAATTATTTTAGTTGTGATTGCGATAAATAAATCTCTCTTTTACTTCAGGTAAATAAGGGTACAGGCGACATGACCTATATCCTGTAACGAATGTGAAACATGTGTCATTCGAGCAAACAGATGCTGATGCTTGATAGTAATTAGTTAATTGAAGAGGGCTTGAACTCTGCCATCACTACTTATTTCCGCTTTTCATTCTTTTCCTAATGGTTTTATTGCATAAGATATGGTTTATTTAGCAGTTGCGCATTTTCCTAATGATCGATTTATTCCGAATGATTTGATATTGGAAAAACACAATAGAATGCATTTAAAAACAAAAATTCTTACAATACCTCTGTCGTCGAGTACTGTGGAGAAGAGAAATCGATTTTCCTTTACCGTATTTGTAAAATATCACAAAGAATCAGGTATATCTAGAGCCTAAAGATTTACATTACTATCCACGAAAAACATAAACGCAACCTGCTAAAATTAGATTCTTTTAAAACTTGTAACTGTAGGACATTCATAGATTAAACAAATTACAGTGACAAGATTTAAATAGTTGGCTCAAATGTACCCAGTTGTAACAAGAGCACAACAGCTCAACCTAAAATGTCCTTTTTTCCTAATTACCGTCCCCACACAGCCATAATAAAAAGGTAGCAAAGTTTCCTAGTCATGAACGCTGTTGCGAAGAAAATATGTTACAAGAATAATGTTGCGACACTTGAAAATTATCGATTAGTTCTCGTAATTAAAAATTCCAACACTTGTAACATTAGCCAGAAAACAGCATTTTCCACTTAGAGAAAATAAGACAACTTGTTATTGTCTTTATTACCCGTTGGGTTTCATGCGCTATCCGTACACCAAAATATAAATGATTGCTCTCCGACCGCCGTGGGAAACAAAGCAACGGGATTCGCCCTAGACAGAGACCCATTCTTAACTGAAACCAGCAGATGTCCTCCAATTGTTCCGAGTGGCATTATGCAACCGAAGCGAAAACCAGCAAGCCCGGCGAAATACATTGTTGTTTTGCATATGCAACCCGCTAGCTCACGATACTCCGTGCGGTGAATTCATTATCGACGTATCGCTTGCCGTGCCTGCAGGATGTTTACTGTGGAAGATAATACCACTCACCCAGAAGGCTCACGATATTGCATATAAGGCATGTATCCTAAATTTGCATGAAATTTTACCCGTGCAACTTGTAATACCTGTCTAGGATGAAATGTTGGCTGCAGTATTACAGCAGCCCACGCCGCGCCCCGGGTTGGCACTTTGCTACACTGAAGTGTTCGAATATATGACCTTTATTAGTCCAAAGCTACATGGCAAAACGAAACATGGAGCAAAATTGTGTGCTATCGACGATAAATATGCACGTAGTGGCGAAGCATGATCTAAAATTTGCTAATAAGCTACTGAATAAGATTTGAATAACGTGGAATTAAGGATTAGGCACGTATAATTTAGGGATTTTCTACGGAAGTACAGTTTCAAGGTTGAATATAATAGTTGCATTGCAGTTGCAGATGAGTTACGTACATACCTACATCTGGTAGTGGGTTGGGATTTGTTACAGTATAAACCATAAAGTGCAATAGATCCAAAAATAAAAACTAGAGAGTTGTGATGAATAAGCAACGACTTTAAACACGCGCCCTTTGACAATATACCGAACTATCGTACTATAAAGTTTATGTTGTGTTTACATCATCTGCGGTTGAAAGTAAAACTATTGAAGATGAACTCGGCGCAACCAATATAATCGCCAAGACACAGTGAATAGAAAAGCTAAATTCAATTAATTCAATTGGTATAATGCAATATCTTTTCAATATATAACATTAGTTGCTAATTTTTTTAATCAATTGGTAAATAAATCAACATTATTTTTGAACTTAAACAACATTCAAACGAAATAATAAAGTATATGAGAAAACACAATTTCCTGGATAATTTTAAGCACATAGGTACACACTTATCGACCCATAAATACAGAATGCGTTCATCAATCTTAGCGCAAAATCCGTCATTTGTTGCAATTTCCCGCGACTCTTCACACGGATATACGCATAGCAATACAGATTGCTATATTTTTCAGGAAAATCCATCATCAAACGTTTTTGCCGGTTGGGAAAAGCATTACCAACTTAATTTTGGCACCGCCACCGCCCATACCTACCGACCCGCCGGGTCTGGGTGGCATGTGGTAAAACCTCCACGCGTATAAATCCGCGTAAATTGTGCGGATTTTCACTGTTAGGCTTCCAATTACGTCGAGCGGTAGCGTACACGATGACAAGGATATAACTGAATCTCATGGGTCGGCTCACCATGTAACTCCCGGATTTTTTTTTCATACAATATTCGCTATCCCCTTCTGCTCTCGAGAGCCGTACGAATTTACAGGTCGATCCGATGATGGTTCACGTAGGTGTATACATGCTCATGAATAATTTAGTTAATTCAGTTTTTTGAAACATATTCCTCTGGTGTTTGCTTTGTCTTTCTGTTGGTTCGCACAAAACATCTTCCGAATTGTTGAACCGTCTAATCAAATTGAAGTACCGATGTGTGTTAAGATAATGATGCTTTATTTTCTGTTGAGCCACCTTTCGGATCTAAATTTTGCTATTTATAATTTAAGAACCTGTAATTCTTTTCAATTATTCAAAAAAATTACGCAGGTATCTGAAAAGTTATTCAATGTGTGGGAAATTGTGCCAAGTAGCGACCAGCACTTTTTAGTTGAAAATATATTTGTCAGGTTTAAACAGCCTCTGATTAACTTACAGAAGTTCTTTTTAATACGATACTCCGCTAATAATTTATTTAAGACATTGCTTTTTACTTGTTTATTTAAGTTTATTAATTATTTCATGTTAATAGTTGTTGTCTCGTAATCTCATCTAGTCGCACGCCGTGGGACATGATGCGCCTCCATCGATATCTGAAATGACGGGGACGCATGGCTATTTTTATATTTCAATAGCGAATTAAAAAAAATACAGATTAATAGAATACTATGAAAAAATCCAACCTTCGTCCATTCTAATTCGAAACTGTTAAACTTATAATACACCAGCGTAATAAAAATACGCTGCTTTATGAGGTGAGCATTTTTTCAACAAATTTTTACACAGACAGTTATGGTTATAGGGTGCTTGCAGCGCTGTCTATTTCCTATGTCCTGTTTGCTTTTTTGGCATTTGATGCACCCCTAAGGGATTTGATGTGGTGACCGGCGAACAGTGTGCTATTAGCTATGCATACATTGCTTTATTATGTCAACGATAAAACATTTGTTATTATTCCCATGTTTGTATTGTTTATTGATCGATATCACAAAACTGGACAGATTAAATCACCTACAGGTCAGCCACCTAACAAAGTTGTCATACTCTAGGTAGTTAAATTGAAATATACCTTCCAATGTGTAGTAATAACTGACGACATTTTAGAGATAAAAGAATTACCATTTATCCACAACACTATCTGAGTGATGATATAATCGTATACAATGGTATTAGACACCGCTTTCAGCCCACTGATTACATTTTGACCATGTCAGTAATATCATCACAACCCGTCAACCATTTTTGACGTGAATCCATAATGGCTTTATTGACGAGGAAGGAAGGAAACCAGAATGAAGGATGCTGACGAATGCAAATGGCCTTTGTAAATTCCCACGAGCCATCATCCACTAAAAATAGCTACCACCGACCTACTTTACGCGAAGGATCGCGTTGCATGAATAAAATGCTGTTATCGTGCTGACGGTTGTGTGTCAGGAACAAAGCACACAAAGGTATGTACAAGTTTATGGTCGGCTGTTGCGAACCACTGAAATGGGGTTCTTTTGTTAACAGACAATACAAACCGAAATGTTGGTGAGAATCAAGTTTTAGGTGTCTTCGTTATTCCGATGTTATGAAATGGTATTATAGTTTAGCGGCCCCGCTGGAATATATTGATGTGATGCAATGATTATTTGAATGTCTATAACTTTTGAATTGCGATGCATTCTATAAAATGCATATTTAATTGCCTGCGATGTACTATAATAACTATATTATATTGCTTGTGTTATACAATTATTCAATAAAATTAAACGTTGAATAACAATTAATAAAATTCTTATTCTTATTATTCTTATTCTTATTAATACCAACACAGCCACAATAAAGTATTCCTGGAAATAATTTTAATTATTTCTAATCATAGAAATATTTCAAATTATTTTCTTGTCTGTATTACCACTCCCCGATCAGACAAACATAAAAAAATTATAACAAATCATGATATTCTGTTATGACGATGTTTCTAACATGATTTGCTATGATTTTGGTCTCGTAAGTAGTTAAAATATCAAAAATTCTATCAGAATTACTTAGCAGCAGTAGCAAAAATGAAACAAAATTTGTTATGTTTCGAACAAAATTATATAAAAATTTGTTATGATATTTGTAACAGGTTTTGTTATAATTTTGTTAAAATGTAACAAAAACTTCTTTGCCTTTATCTGCTATATCGACATTTTATTTCGGCTAAATTGCCAAATAGTACAACTATTTATCAGGAACATTCACAAATAGCACAGAAAAAAAACTTTCATACATTTTCAAAAATCGCTCCGGTCTCGGCCGGGATTGAACTCACGACACATCACACAGAATGCAACAGTCTCAACCTTTGTGCCAGAACTACTCTCGAATGAAGGAAGGTTAAATGCTTACACTCAAGTACTTTTTTACACGGTTTGTTTTTTCGAATAATAAGAACGGGGCAACTTAAGGACCATTCATTTATTTATCAATATATTTGGGAGTGGCCCGACATTCGTCACGTATTTTGTAAATGGTCCCTAAGTTGCACCGTTCTTGAGTAATCGAAAAAAACAAACCGTGTAAAAAAATACTTGAGTGTATATGATTTAGCCGATAGCTCATCCGGGGTTGTCAGTTTTTGTTTCGAGGTGTCTTTAAATAGATTATAAGCGTTCACTCCAAAGCTGATATCAAGAAGACGAAGAAATCGAATCCGTTTTATCAGTGTTGCGCCACTTCAAGAATGTTGCACGAATTGCCATCAAATATGGTCGGTGTTACATCAGACTGGACCAAGTCGCAAATTCAAACAAATGAGTTAATGACAGCTAGCGTTCAACAATTTTCTAGGCTGCATTTTACTTCAGACTACATACATAAATGTTGCAAACAGCTACAGTTATCAGATGTTTTCGAACGATTGATAGGTATTAACCATGCAGAGCAACAAACTTAGAACGCGTTTTTCTCGAAGAGTTTTGTCGCTTGGTTCGGTATGACTTAAAAACGTCCATATATGATCGGTGTTAAGTCAGAAATACGCGTTCAAAGTTTGCTGCTGCTGTGTAGTTTACAGCAATTAATCATTCGAAATCATTTCATATCTTTGGCTGTTTGCAACATTTATGTAATCTGATTAGAGTAAAATGTAGCTTAGGAAATTCTCAATCATTTGCTGTCATTAACTTATTTTTTAAAATTTTGCGGTTTGGTCCGGTCTGATTTAACACCGACCATATAAGAAAACAATGCAATGACTCTTATGTTTCAGTTTTCGAGCCTGTAGACTTTTCTGTTCATTTTAGCAGGATTCAACCACAGAAAAGACCACAAATTAAAAACAAACATGAACTAAATTATTTAAATGTGTACGGTAGAAAGCCCCATTAAGAAGTAAATAAATAAATAAATAAATGATGTGTAGAAGAAATTATTTCTCAGTAATTATGGGACTTATTTAGACAATTTTTTTGTTTTGTTGGTAAAGGTTTGGAGAAAATTTTTGCTACTTTTGAACTTTGTAAACATACATATACAGAGATTATAAAACATAAGATTTTATTGTATCGTCCATCCATATTTTATATGTTGTTTTGCTCAGTTATGTTCAGTTTCAAGCATCTAGCAATAAAATATAACTGTGAGTAAACGAGACATTCTCCAACTACATGCCATTAACTAAACAAACTGGTTCTCTCATATATGAAGTTCTACAATGACATTCAAAAATAACTCTTTAGGTTATTTAAACATAGACTTCTGTCAATACGTTCTTTAATTTCTAGTAAATAAACTGCATGAGGTTCCCCAAGCGTGACTTGACAGGAGCGGCGTGTTACTGCATCGAGTATGTTTCTTAAGGTGCATTTAGATTAGACATTTTTTTGGCAACATGTAGAATGCGACAGTTGTTGTTGTTCGCATTAATCGTGGGGAGGACCAACCAGCACCAAACTTCGGATTTTTACATTCTGACCTAAAACAAACAATCTGACAAAATTTGGTTCAAATCCGTGAAGGTTGCTAACATCTCGAACACTTCGGGTACCCTAATACGTGATTTTTAGCTTTTAAATTTGCAATAATTTGAGAACGACCTAAGAAAAAAGTTTATATGACATAATTTGTTGAATATTATGCGTAGAATTTGATTTTATTAGTTTTACAAAACTTGTCAATTTTCAAAGATTATAAAAATTCCGAAAGAGCTCTTTACCAGATTTTGGAGCATTATTTGCGCTTTAAAAAATCTTCAAAAAAAGACATGTTTTGAGATAATTCACAATTTATGATTTTTATTACGTATTTGCAAAGCTTTTTCTTTCAGTGTAATTGTTTACTGAAAATACACTGAATTTACTACAACTTTTCCTTTGACGTCATTTTCATAAAATAAACAGTTTTCGAGATAGAATTTTTTGAAAAAAGTAAACTCATTTCTTTTCACGCTCTTTTTAAAAGTTACTCTTGACGAAAAAATATATTTCATGTAAAATGATTCGGTGCGTGATTGTAATGTATTATCAAAACTTCATTGCAATCAAAAATAGTCGAGTGAAACAGTTTGCAAGCTGGAACAAGCTGAAATTGCTCTGTAACAATATAATAACAAATTTTGATATAAGAACAAAACTTATAATAATTCTGGTAGTCTCATTATTTGGTCTGATCAAAAATATAACAAATTCTGTTATTTCTATCTAATTGAGATATTTTTTTGTTATATGTTTGTTATAATCATTTACTCGGGTCGCAAAATATCAAAGATATATTGCAAATGTTTACTCGGCCAGGCCAACTGCGAAGTATTGCCGCAAAGACGTTTATAAGAAATAAATCTTGTGTGAATAAGTTATTCATACATAGATGCATCAACAACTGTTTCTTATTAACTGTAAATTTGTTTCGTTGGGAGTATCTTTGCTAATAAAGGTTGCGTGATACTCCGGACCCTCGGGGATGAACTTATGGCATTTAGACCAAAAGCCCGGCGGTTATTGACCAAGGTTACAGCGCCTTATTTCGCTCACTGAAAATATATAAAATACACCAGCGACCCAAAAATATATAATTAAGTATTTTGGAATATATAAAAATTAATTTAGCAATAAGTGTGGGCAAAACTGTATGTAACTGTACAAAATCCGCCATCACCGTAGAATAACTGATTCAAAAATCTTCGAAACAAGATGTCCGAAGAATCGAAAGCTCCCCCTTCCGGAAAATAGAAGACCCCGAACTTGCCATATATTGCCCTTTGATTTCGCAGTAGAGTATAGAATGAATAAATAAATATAAGGAACGTCCTCAGCCGATTTAAAATCTGGTGCTCAGGTTACACTGCCAATCGATGTCAGTTGGATCGGCCAAGTCCTTAAATATTTCCGAAATACTATGGATAAGACGACGAGTTTCGATTTAGTAGGTAATATTGACAGGTATTCAATTCTTCTAGAAGTTCACGACGGCACATTCGCCGAGAAATATCGGGAACAGATCCTCCAAGTGTTAGTTCCAGATAGCAACTTCGAGTATGCAGAAGGTTCAATATAATTTTCACTTCTCTGAACAGTCGCACCGAAATTTATTGACCAAAACCGTACGCTATCTGCTTTGCTATTTGCTTTATATGTTGCTTACGTAAGGACCCGCAGGTACCACAGAACATCACCTGAAACCAGAGCTCTCCCTTTCGGTACGTGACGTCGATGCCTGCGGTGTGATAATCGATAATCACTCCATATATTTTCGATTTCTAGTTTATTCTTCAATTTTATTTTATGCTTCCACTGCAGTTTTTTTTCTGGTCAACCTTTGCGTTTTCGGTGGAACATCCTCGCAGCTGCCGGATTCAGTACTAGAACCTTATTTGCAACTTTTTAACAAGACCACTAAGCTCACGGTACCGTTCTGATTCAAACTTAGAACAGTCTCAAACTTCGAACACTTCAGAATAAAATGCTCGTTAGTATCGCTAATATGATAAAATATTAAGCTTATTGTACACCACCGTGTTCGTTAGAATGTCCTCTATCCGGTGAGGTATGGCATTGAACTGTAGGACTCGTTGTAAGAAATCAGCAGGCGCTGGAAAACAGTGAGAGACTCAGATTTTAACTTCGTTCGCATACTCTTAGCGTTTCGTGCAAAAGTAGCTGTTTTTTCGTTTGCATTATTTTACCAATTTTAGAACGTTTACCTTCCCATTGCGCGATTATTAGGTAAGTGCAAGATATATATGTACTAAAGCATGGTTAAAATACAATATTTCATGCAATATTTTAAAGATATTAGATAAATAAAAAGTGTTCGAAGTTTGAATCACGTTTTGAGGTGTGATTCAAACTTCGAACACCCACGAACAATATCCGGTTTTTCCGGGTTTTCCTTAGGGAAAATTAATTGTCTGCGTTGATAAAGCTGTAGAAAGTAAACTTACTTTAGATGTGGTTCATGGAGTTCGAGAATATTAGCAATTGACTTCAGAAATATGGATTGAAACTAATTATTGTGTGAAAAATTTAAATTACACTGTTAGGTGGATTTAAAAGGACAGTGTTTAAAAAAAGGATGTAATTTCACTTATTTAAGTTGAATGACACTAAAAGCATTAATACTTTGCAAAGTAATACAAGTATTCGATGTCTGAGACTGAAATATTCGAGCTTTGAAAGTCGACCATGTAAGTGTTCGAAGTTTGAATCAAAACCGAACAGCAGTTTTTTAGTGTTTTTCATTATAAAATAACATTTTATCCTCATTTTTAAAATTTTTCCATGAAAATAAATAAATTGTCATGCTATTGAACCATTCATGGGGGTAGAAATAAGCTCTTTTCGAACATTTTACTTTGAAGAAAGTTTTAGCATGGCTTAAGTGTTCGAAGTTTGAATCAAAACGGTATAAACTCACAGCTTCTCAATACGAATGGTAAAAATACCCGCACACCGAGTACAATAGCGGGAACTGCTTTTAAACAATTAAAATAACGATTTTTATGAAAATAATAGGAGTGAAAAAATTTGACAACCGATTCTCTGAATAACTATTATTTGCTTCTTGTGATCGGCGGTTCGCGGCGAAAATAAATTCAAATTCAAGTGCCAAAATGTTGTCCGCAGATGATGAGTGAAAGCCAGTAAGTAGCTCGAAACGTACGGACAGACTGGCACTTGAATTTGAATTTATTTTCGCCGAAAACCGCCGAACACAAGAAGCAAACAATTTGAATTGCGGCGATCAACTCAATGGAACAATGAATAACTATTAATAAAATTAGTTATAAACAACCCATCAACGAACGGAACACAGAGGAATATCTATTGCAGCAAAAACCGCGAAGGCCCCTGGCTGATTAGTGAGTTCCATTAAATATTAAGTGCCCTCTGGACGGAATGTTTAATGAAATTCGGAATAAATGTCGAATAAACGTGCTTTCCAGATGCTTTATTGTTGGCCCCGCCTATTTGGCTAAATTGGATTAGCTATGAAACGATTAGCGTTTCCTGATAGAAAAATTTGGCGAGAGTGACTTCTCAACGGGTTGGGTATTGGATCGATCGTTGTGCAGTTTCATTATTTTTTGATTTGCTCTTTAAGCTATAATATGTTAAATTAAAAACTGTTTGAAAATCATCAACCAACAGATATACATATAACACATTTCGTGACATATTGATTAGCTTGCAGCCTTTTAGCGTGTGGGGAAATATTGATGAAGTTTTTACTGAAAATAACTAAAAGCGTAATGTTTGCGTTGGCAGAATTCAATCACAAACTGTTATCGAGATTGCATCGAAACAAGACTAGATTCGCAAAAAAAATCATGTGTGCCGTTGTGGAAAATTTGATTGCATCACACAGGTGAACCAGGAAACACCATCATTCAACACTATCCCAAGCTGTCATTCAAATCATCCAAGGAAACCAAAACAACACAGCAGTAGTTGGATTGTAGCGAAAAACCAGAAACAACTTACCTAGTAGAGGCCAGGAACTTCGATTCGCGAAGTGGCGAAGAGGGTGAATCTGGTTTGTGGTTTGCCCTAAAACGATGAAACATGCCGGCCTCTACATCTTCAAAGTCCTTAAGGCACTGCAGTAGAACAACAAACAAAACACGGTGGTCAAAACTCGTGCCAAGAAGCTGTACCAAAGGTGGCGTCATGATGGATGACGAGACTTTCATCAAAGCAGTTGGGGGCTAAGGGCTAAGCTAAGGGAAGAGTTTCACATGCACCTATTTTTATTTTTATTTTTATTTTTATTTTAATGGCCGACAATCCATATTAGCGGGTCTAAGCCGAATGTATTAGTGATTTCTAGGATTCTCGGTCTTGGGCTGCCCCATCACACTTGGCCGAAGATAAGCTCTTAGTTTGGCAGGGCATCCTTGGGTATGGCAACATCACCCCGGGTACCATTAACGGGTAAATTTACCAGAACGAGTGCCTCCAGAAGTACCTGCTGCCCTTTCTGTGGTTTAAAAGCGGTGAGACACTGTGTTGGTCACATTTGGCGTCCTGACACTACGCGCGGCCGGTGTTGGACTGATACAGAGATAATAATGTTATTTTATTTGAATTTTTGAGTCACCGGTCAATTATGTGTGCAATTTAAAATTGATATTTTTTTTATCGTATTCACCGAAAAATATCAATTTTAAATTGCACACATAATATTATTTTTGTACCAAAAGACGTCCCATTGAACTCTCCGGGACTGGAAGACAAAACCCAAGTAATAAACACCGACCTGAAAGTACATTCGATGAGAACCTTAAAAATTCT